>NC_044402.1:94930517-95552184 GCF_006542625.1 Nomascus leucogenys | reverse complement strand
AAAATTCTAATTAGAAGCACGATTTCCACTGAATGTGTTATTGCCTTTGCACCACTGTATAATCAAAAAATCCTGTCTGACCATTATAAGTTGGAGATCATCTGTATATGAATTCTATTGCTTTTGTGCTAGAAAATTCATTGCATTACCATTTCAATGAAAATTTTTCTCTTTTGGCTATGCTCAGCTTACATGTAAATATTTTTAGTCAGACTTTCAGGGGAGCATTTTGTTTTCTTTATCCAAATTCTTCTTCATGCTACACTTGCACTTAGGTCAGATTTGAACTGAGAAGATTTTCCTTTTCCTTTTCTTTTTCTTTTCTTTTCTTTCTTTCTTTTCTTTTTTTTTTTCACTCCATCGCCCAGGTTGGAGTGCAATGACATGGTCATGGCTCACTACAGCCTCCACGTGGCCTCACCTCCTCCCAACCTATAGGGCTCAAGAGATCCTCTCACCTCAGCCTCCAGGGTAGCTGGGACCACAGGCATGTGCCAACATATCCAGCTATTTTTTTTTTTTTTGTATTTTTTGTGGAGGCAGGGTATCACCATGTTGCCCAGGCTAGATATCTAAAATGTAAGAAACATGGACCACATCATTTCATAGATGGTTGCTATGGGAAACAAATGTTTGAGGTGTGGCTAAGTTTTAGTTTTAGGCAAAAAATAAATTATAGTAGTTTCTTATAAATAAATAGGAAATAATTTCTAGGTTAAATACTCATTTTATAAATCCTCATAGAGTTGTGTATAAACTTGTAGCATCTGTCAAAAATACCATTTTACCTTTCATTGGTCTGATTATTTGAGTAATGTCTTCCTTCCTCTTCCAACTCTGTTCAGGAAGACGCTGTGCCTGTTTTTGGTATTGCTCTAAATCCAATTCCTAGCACAGTATCTGACTTTATAAGTTTGCAATTAATATTTGAAAGTTAAAGAAGCACATGAAATTGATTAAAGCTGTACTATCAATGCATACCTGGTATAACAAATTGATGCTATACTTTTCTCACACCAGAAAACTTTTTTCCTTTCTTTTAATTTATTTTGAAATATGTAAATTCCAGTTAGATGCAGTAGAAGCATAATAAAACATTTACCTGTATACATAAAAATGATTATATTATTTAGATACCTAGATGTGTAATTTAATATAAAATATCAAGATTAAAAATACAAAATTTGCACAGTAATTCTATATAAGGAAAGAATAAAGAATACAGTGGCAAAAGCAAGATTTATGGTATATTAGAATGCTTAAATCAACAAAATATTTTTATATTTTAAAAGTATTATTAAATATAATAAAATATGGAATATAGTATTAAAGATGAAGAATTATGTACTGTCCAGTGTTCTCTAGGATTCGAAGAAATCAGAGCTCTATATTGTTTTTCTGAGTAATGTATATATCTTATATTTGGTTATATATAAGTCTCAAAAATGTGCATATAATAATAAGCATTTTAAATCTTAGGAATTTATTTTAATAAAACAATACTTACTTGTAAAATGGAAACAATTTAAATATTCAAGAATATAAATAACTAATTCTTCGATGAAAAATAACTAACTCAAAGTACATTTTAAACTTTTTTATCCAAATAGTTAACAAGCAATATGAAATAATTAGATATGGCAATTTACAATTCCAATTTATTCAGGTTAATCACTATAATTTCTTGTGGATACTAACTGGTGGATTTCATTGGTGCTGTTTGTTGGTATACCATCTTGGTAGCTTTGAATTAGAATAATATTGACTCACTTTAAAACAAGAAGAACAATAATGATTTACTCTTTCCATTTTATATGGCCCTTTCAGGAAGAACAAGTTCATAGGCCGATAGAAACAGAAAATAGAAGAAATGCTAAATGACGAGTTAATGGGTGCAGCACACCAACATGGCACATGTATGCATATGTAACAAACCTGCATGTTGTGCACATGTATCCTAAAACTTAAAGTATAATAATAATAATAATAATAATAAAAGAATAAAATAAACTCTGTAACCATAAAAAAAAGATGTGCCATACTGACTGAGAAAAAAAAAAGAAAATAGAAGAAATGGTCCTATTTGAAAAGAGAGAAGGTAGAGGCATATTTTGCTGCATAATTCATTTTAATAACAGGATTACAAACTAAAGGAAATAATTATTAGATCATATTACTAAAAGTCTTTGTTTTCCACTGAAATAACTGAAATAACTTTAGGTGGGTCTTGTAAAAAACAGTGCTATGTGTTACTACAGATTTGGAAATGCGACTGGAAAATCATATTTGGAATAATAAGACTGAAGACAGCAGAGGTCAAGTGTTAACTAGATTTGCAAGGGTTCACAAAGACCTCAGATCTGGAGGGGTGTCTGTATTAGTTCATTTTCTCACTGCTATAAAGATACTACACCTGAGACTGGGTAATTTGTGAAGGAAAGAGGTTTGATTGACTCACAGTTCCACATGGCTTGGGAGGCCTCAGGAAACTTACAGTCATGGTGGAAGGGGAAGCAGGCACATCTTGCATGGTGGCAGTTGAGAGGGAAGAGAAAGCTAAGAGAGAAGAGCCCCTTATGAAACCATCAGATCTCATGAGAACTCACTCACTATCATTAGAACAGCATGGGAGAAACCATCCCCATGATCCAATCACCTCCCTCCCTCAATACCTGGTGATTACAGATCTCTCCCTTGACACATGGGGATTACAATTCAAGATGAGTTTTGGGAGGGGACACAGAGCCAATCCACATCAGTGTCATTCTTTGGAAAGATTTTATTTTTTTAATTGAAGGTCACTCAATTTTCCAGGTAACTCATTTCAAGAATTTACCATTATTTAATTATATTTACAAATAAAACAATTTAAATATAAGTTTAACTCAACTCCACAAATAAACAGATCATTCAAAAGAAAGCCTTATCTTTATTTGGAGATGGGAAGAAATAATTGCCCTCCATAAAAAAAGTGTGTTCTTTTATTTCTCAAACTTGAAACTACTTTAACTTTTGTTTTGATAAGGTATACATTATGAAGTTTTTTTTTTTTTAGCTTAAACTAGTTTTCTTTTATTTTTTTACTTATGAAAGGGACCATTTAATTTTTTAGGACAAATTTTATTTTTTTAAACATTCAAATACAAGATCATATATTGCATTTATATATTGCTTTAGAAGTAGAAGGCCCCCACTGAGCCTTATAACCTTAGGTATGCTAGAAAATTCTGTACCCATCAAAGAAATACAATAGTGTCCTTAACAGATCACATTATAATCATTGAGTCTGTATCATGCAGAATAATAATCATTTATATAATTTGTGAGAGAGCACAGCCTTGAGTCTTTTAAAATCATTTCCTATCTTTCTTCACTAACTTTTCTTCTAGAGTCAATTAGTACTTTTGCTTGACAGGGGATTAATGAGGGAAATTTTTTTCTAAAATTCTTCAACTGGTTTGGCCGCTAACATGACATTCTGCCTTTTAAAATTAATTTATTATTATTTTTAAAATTCATGGTGTGTTTGCTGTGCAGTCAGATATAGAGTTTTTATCTGCTAAGTAATACTGAACATGAAAGATTTTGTTAGAGCAAAGGTCAAAGTGGCTCGGCAAATGTTATCTTCAAGTTGTATCTACAACTTTCTGTGTTTCAACTTTCATTTTTTAAGAATATGTTACTGTCTGTGTAAAACACATTACGAAGGCATTAAAATCCATTGCAAATAATTCACACTTTACAGAAAAAAAAATTTCTCCATCCAGAAATAACAATTGAGTTCACATTAAGCAATTATAATTTTAGATTTTTTTCATGCATTATAACAAAAAATGCTGGATAGGAATAATAGTTTTATAAAAAATGAGATTTTATTGTTAACCAAATACTGTTTAACAATAAAATGTGTTAATTTTAATTTTACTTGAATTTAGCACATGAAAAAGAAACATACAAACTAAAGGAGTAGGTGAGCTTGTTTTCCATCATATGGATTATTAGTTTCTAAAAGATCTATTTTTAAGTTAAGAAAAAAGATTATAAAAGACATTAAGAATGCATTACTGTCTTGTCAAATTTTATACCATTGATATATTTTTGAAATGTAATCGTCTCATTTGTTTAGTTTTAGTTTTATATTCATATATAGTCAGTGTTATTTTTCTTGAATTCTTTAATGTCTGGGAATGTCTATGTTCTAGGGGGACAATTTAGCTGGGTCTAAAATTCTTGGCTCATATTTTAATCACCACAGAAATTTGTGAACATTTTTGTTGTATTATTTTTTGGACTTATACGTTATTTGTAGTATTCTGAGCCCAGCTTAATTTTTTACTCTTAAGTGACCCTTTATTTTCTTCCTACTTCAATGTCTCAGGAAATATTTCTTGTTATAGAAATTCAGTATGACTGAAAAGATCTTTTAAAAATCCCTGCTGATTATTTTACATTAGTTTTTCCTTCCATATACTGCCATATGCTTCTATTGGAAGATTTACATTTTTCTTTATTTAAGGAAAAAGTTTTATAATTATGTATTTAAATGCTTTTTCTGCTCTGAGTTCAATATTGCAGGAAGGCTAAATATTTTTTATTGAATCATCATTGTCTCTGTCACTCAGTTGATGATCATTTTTCTAGTTTTTTTTGGTCTCTCTGTCATTTTCCTCTTCATTTACTATGAACAGATACTTTCAATTTTATTGTATGCCATTTACTTAACTGACTTGTACTCAAACAGCCTACCAGATTAACTGATAGTCTGTATATACCCAGTTTGCTTCATAGTTGTTTTGAAATTTTTGTTCATCATTAGATATTTTATCAGTGATTTAAAAAGTGAAGAACTAATCTGTAGACTCATGCCAGAAAAAAATCTATAACCCTATATTAACATATAGGTAAGTAAATGCACATTTGTATGTGTTAAAATAAAAAATTTTAATGTATGTATGTCATAAACTATTCCCACACTCCTGAAAAACATCAAATTAAACTGTGTGTATCCTTAGTGAATTTTCTTCTTTAATTCAATATTATGTTTATGGGATTCCTTCATATTGGTGAATGTAGGTAAAGTTTCTTTTCATTGTTTTATAGAGTTCCATTGAAACACAGTTTATCTATTAGCTTCTTGTTCCTTCAGCAAGCTTGTTTTGTGTATTCTCTTCAGTTCTCCTGCGTCACAATTTATTGGTGCTTATGTGATTTTTCTTCCCCATCTGTTTTTCTCCTTGCCTGGAGATACCAAAGTGAGGATCTCTGTTTATCTTGCTCTAAGAACATGTGGTGATAGAGAGGACTTTTAATGTTTGATAGCTTTTCTTTGCTTTTCTGCAGAGTAAAAACCGATATTTAATCTATTTTTCTCCAATGAATGTAAGAAAGGAGTATGGGTATTGTATTAATCAGGGTTCTTAAACTTTTCTTGATTTATTTTCTTTCCTTAGTACCAATTTAGGGTTGGTAAGGTGGGAACAGAGTTAGGAGTAGACTTGTATATTCAGTCTGTGTCATAAAGTTTGCCCATTTTTTTTAACCACGGATACCTTATATTTGCTGTTTTATCTTTGTAAAATGAACAATGAACTTCATTACGTTGTGAGAGGAGATTCTCAATCCAGTTTTATTTTGCCTCCTGTAGGAGGATATTTTCCCTTGAATATTTCTTATTATGTGACAAATTCCTGATTACCTTTGTTACTACTTGTGTTAGTCCATTTTGCATTGCTAAATACCCTGAGGCTAGGTAATTTATAAAGAAAAGTTTATTTGGCTTACAATTTTGTAGGCTGTACAAGAAGCATGACATCAGCATCTGCTTCTCGTGAGGCCTCAGAAAGTGTATGGCTCATAGAAGAACACTAAGGGGAGCCAGTGGATCAGATGACAAGAGAGGGAGCAAGTGAGAGGGGAGGAGGTGCCGGGAGCTCTTTTTAACAGTCCAATCTCATGGTATGTAACGGGGGAAAACTCACTCAGCACCACCAGATGACACCAAACCATTCATGAGGGATCTGCCCCCATGACCCAAATGCCTCCCACCAGGCCCCACCTCCAATGCTGGAGATCATTTTTCAACATGAGATTTGGAGGGGACAAATATTCAAACCATATTACAACATATATTTGAAGCCCATATTTTTGTTATTTATTTAATGATGATCTAAACATTAAATTAACTATCGGAGTGTGCCTGTGAACCTTCTGTTATTAGCCATAGTGGAAAAGAGCCATAATCATATAATCTTTTAGTTAAGAACATATCTCTAAAACTTCCAAATGACAGTTTTCACCATATTTATTAACCTCAATTTAAGATTCATGCTCTATCTAAATGTTTTGCAATAAGAACCCATAATAATAGTTATTCAGTGCTTGCTATGTGTCTGGAAATGTGCTTTGTTGGTTTTTTGCCTCATTTTAATTAATTCTCATATAAATTTTAAGGACAACCCCTAACGTAAATATTAGAAAACTGAAGTTTAGAGAGAGCAGAGAAGTGAGTGTCATATGTGACTTGAAATCAAGTCTGGCTACTTAGATTGAGCTCATGACTATGCTGTGTCATCTCTTTCAGATTCAACTTCAAAGATTAGCCACTTAATAAGTTTGATTTTTATGCAAGTCAAGCAGTATGAAGTATTTTAGAGTGAAGAATTGTCATCATTACTTTGGATTTTCTTCGTGGGATGTTAAGTAGTAAATGGCCTAGATCTTGCCTTCACTGATGCATTTACAATAGTCATTTCCTATGATACTGAGTCACTTTCCTTGGTTGGGAGGCCCCACTCTGAATTTCATCCTGGCTTCCCACTGCCTCCCTGTCTAGTAGAGACTAAGAGTTTTTTGACTGCTAAGTGTCTTCTTTATTCTCTGTTCCCATTACCTGGCCCTGCCAATCTCAATTTCAAGAAAGAAATTTTCTTTCTGTGTTTCCTTTCTCTTTAATTCCACAGTGGTGACCTTCAGACTGTCTCTTGTGCCATATTGATTTTGCTGAAAACTCTAAGAAATAACAAATGAAGCCTAGTGTTCTGTGTTTTTCCTACCAATGTCCCAGCTTTTGTAGCCTCCACTGTGATTGCTTAAACCTTATCTCTGTATCTTTAGGTATGGGCAATCATTGAATCAAATATTTCATTGTCATGTAGTAAGATTCTCCATGTTCTTGCCTGGATGGTATGATGCCAATTTAATTCTGTCCTACTTTCTGTATGCATCGAATTCCACATTTTAGTGCCTATACTTAACAGGCCTCTCCCTTTAAATATATAATTTGGTAATACTCAAGGTTTTTAATTTCAAGTGATAAAAACAACTCTGCCTAATTTAAGCAAAAAGGGAGTTTGTTAAAGAAGACTATGTAGCTCACAGAATCTCCAGAAGGGCTCGATTGTCATTGCACTGAACTGATCTTATGAAGACACTATTGCTGACATATGTCTCAAGATATCAGTATTGTCTCTGAAAACTCAATTTCACTATCCAGTTTCTATTGCTCCCATCACCAGAATAAATTATGCATCTTACAAGCTTTTGTTTGAAAATTTGTGGTGATTATATTGGGGGGCGGGGGCGAATGTTCTGGTATGTTACCTCTCAAAAGTAGTCTGTTCTCTTTAGTAAGTATATCCTATAAAATGGGAGCCAGAAGATAAAGCTACATGAGAATTATTTCAAGTGTTCGTCTACATGTCAATAACGTCATGGAGATGCATCATATAGATAACTTGAGATTACTTGTTTCTTAAATCCACTTGCATCCTTCATGGACCTTCAGCTTCAAACAAAGGAGGAGGTTTCTGCCAGAAAATAGCTCCACTTGATGGGAATTTGTTAATATTGTAGAAAGATAATATTATTATTTTATTCTCACCTATGTCTAAGATACCAAGGTAAATTTATCCTTCCTTTATTATCCATTTATAGGTTTATGTTCCATCAACAATCATTTCCTCATATTACCATTTTATTTTCAACCAGACTTCCCTCTGTAGGTAATATTAGCAGATTCAGAAGGAGGACTGACCTATATAACCGGCCAGCAATGTGAGTCTGACCAACACTTTCCCCTTCATTCATTTCTAGTCATATGGAGTAGTGTTGCATAAGTAAAAACTTATAATGACTATCTTGTCCACTGAGTAGGAAAGAGATAGTAATTGTTAATCCCAGATTAGGCATGGAAAGAGAAACTACTTAATAATTGATCCTTACTTTGGAACTCATAAATATAATTCAGGTCCTGGCACTACAGAATCAATCAAAGAAAAAGAAAAAAATTTAGACATAGGTAAAAAGTTTCAATAAATTTCTATGCTTTCCCCATATTTTTTCCCTATATTCCAATGTTACTTCAACTATCTATCCAATAATAATTCCACTTTCATGTATATTAAATATAACAAACATTCGATTTTGCAATTCATTCCTTCAGTGTATTATCATCCCTCAATTTAGTAAACACATTTAAAAAATTGTGACAAAAAGCACAAAACATGAGAAAACCCTCAAAAATTTTAAGTGTACAATAGGGTATTATTAATGACAAGCACCATGTTGTACAGTAGATCTCTAAAAGTTTTTTATCTTGCAAAACTGAAACTGTAGCTGCTGAGCAGCAACTTTTCATTTTTCAAACTGGGTAGCTGTTGAGCAGCAACATTTCATTTTTCGCTCCTCCTAGCCCATGGCAACCACCCTTCTACTTTCTGCTTCTGTGAGTTTGACCACTATAGATACTTCATATAAGAGGACTCGCACAGTCATTTGTCCTTTGGTGACTGGATATTTCACTTAGCATAATATTCTTAAGGCTCATTTATGCTATCATATGTGATAACAGTTTCTTTGTTGCTAAAGCTGAATAAAATTTTGTTGTGTGTATATACCACATTTTATTTATCCATTCATCTGTTGATTGATACTGATTTCTTCCACATCTTGGCTATTATGAGTAATGCTACAATGAACATGAGAGTGCAAATAAATCTTTGAGATCCTGATTCCAATCTTTTTGAATAAATACCCAGAAATGAGATTGCTAGTTCATGTGGTATTTCTATTTATAAATTGTTGAGGAAGCTTCATACTGTTTTCCATAGCTGTTATGCCATTTCACATTCCCAACAGTGCACAAGGATTCCAATTTCTCCCTTTCCATGCCAACACTTATTATTATTTTTATTGAAAATGCCCATTGTAATGTGTGAAATGATACCTCATTGTGGCTTGTATTTGCATTTCCTTGATGATTAGTGATGTTGAGCATCTTTTCATATGCCTCTTGTCCATTTGTATGTCTTCTTTGGAGAAATGTCTGTCTATTCAAGACCTTTGCTCATTTTTTTAATTGGGTTATTTGGCTTTTTGCTATTAAATTAGGAGTTTCTTATATATTGGTTTTTATTCTCTTATCAGATAAGGGGTTTACAACTATTTTTTCCTATCCCATAGGTTGCTTTTTCACTTTGTTGCTTGTTTCCTTTGCTGTGCAGAAGCTCTTCAGTTTGAGGTGGTCTCAAGTTTGGGACTACACTACAAACGCCTATGCTTTTGGTGTCATAGCCAGGAAATTATTGCCAAGACCAGTGTCATAAAGCTTGTATTCTATATTTTCTTTCAGGAGTGTCACAGTTTCAAGTCTTATGTTTAAGTCTTTCATTTTGATTTGATTTTTCTCTATAGTGCAAGATAAGGGTCCAGTTTCATTCTTTTGCATGCATACATCCAGTTCCCCCAACACCAGTATCCTTGAGTTATCCTTTCCTTGTGTGTATTCGTGGCATTTTTGTGGAAGATCGGTTGACTGCATTAGTGTGGGTTCATTTCTGGGCTCTCTATTCTGTTCTATTGTTCTAGATGACCCTTTTATGCCAGGAACACCCTGTTTAGTAACTGTGTTTTGTAATAGGTTTTGAAGTCAGAAACCGTGATGCCTCAAGGTTTGCTCTTCTTTCCTACAATTATTTTGGCTATTCAGGGTTCTTTCTGGTTCCACATGGAATTTAGAATTCTTTCTTCTGTTTTTCTAAAAATGCCATTGGGATTTTGGTAAGGATTGCATTGAACCTGTGTATTTCTTTGGTTAGTACAGACACTGTAACAGTATTCAGTCTTCTGATCATTGAACATGGATGTCTTTTCATTCGTGTCTACTTTTATCAATATTTTATAGTTATTTTATTTTTTAATTGACACACAATGGCTGTACATATTTTGGGGATACATGTGATAATTTTATACATTCATATAATTTGTTAAAATCAAATCAGTGTAATTGCAATATCTATCACATTAAATAATTGTCCTTGTAGTTTCCAGTATAGAAGTATTTTACTTACTTTGTTAAGTTTACTCCCAAGTATTTTATTCTTTTTGGTGATATTGTAAATTGTGTTTTTTTTCTCAATTTCCTTTTTGGATTTTTGTTGTTGGTTTATAGAAATACAACTGATTTTTGTATCCTGTCAATTTTCTAAATTCATTTATTAGTTCTAACAATCTTCTTTTGTGTGTGGAATCTTTAGGGTTTTCTACATGTAAGATCATATTATCTGTAAACAGAGGTAATTTTCTTTCTTTCTTATGTGGATGCCTTTTATTTCCTTTTCTTGCCTAATTGCTCTGGCTAGGACTACCAGCACTACGTTGAATAGAAGTGGTGAGAGTGGGTATTTTTGCCTTGTTTCTGACCATACAAAAAAACTTTCAGTTTCTCACTATTGATTATGATGTTAGCTATGGACTTTCATATATGATTTTTATTATGTTGAGTTGGTATCCTTCTATTCCTAATTTGTTGAGTTACCTTTGTTGTAAAAGGTATTGACTTTTGTTAATTGTTTGTTCTGCATGTATTGAGATGATCATGTGATTTTTTGTCCTTTGTTCTGTTAATGTGGTGTATCACATTCATTAATTTGCATATATTCAACCATCTTTGCATGCCAGGGATAAATTTTTTGTCTTAATTTATGATTTTTTAAATGTGCAATTGAATTCAATTTGATAGCATTTTGTTGAAGATTTTTGCATCTATATTCATCAGGGATATTGGTTTATACTTTTTATTTTCTTCTAATATTTTCATCTGGCTTTGGTCTCAGAGTAATCTCTACCTCATAAAATGAGTTAGAAAACTTTCCCTCCTCTTCAACTTTTTCAGAATAGTTTGAGGACAATAATGTTAGTTCCTTAAATATTGGGTAGAATTCACCACTAAGACATTTTGGACCTGGGCTTTTCTTTGTTGGGAGGTTTTTGATTACTGATTCAATATTCTTACTAGCTAGAAGTTTGTTCACATTTTCTCTTTTTTCATGCTACAGTCTTAGTAGGATGTATATGTAAATGGAAAAGGAATTTTTCCATTTCTTCTAGGTTATCTAATTCTTTGGCATCTAATTGTGCATAGTAGTCTCCTATGACTAATTTTATATTTCTGTGGCATAAGCTATAACATCTCCTCTTTCATTTCTGATTTTATTTGTTTGAGTCTTCTCTATTTTTTTTAGTCTAGCTAAAGGTTTGTCAATGTTGTTGATCTTTTAAAAATCAACTCCTCATTTCATTGATTTTTTTCTATTGTTTTCCATTCTCTCTATTTCTTTTGTAACTAATCAAATTGAATTATATATATATTTTGAAGGCCTCTAATAATGTTACAGGCATTGATTCATTAATTATTTTTGCTCTAAACGATATTATTTCCTTTCTTATGCTTACTCTGGACTTTGTTCTTTCTGAGGTGTAATGTTAAGTTGGTTTTTTCAGATCATTCTTATTTTATTTTTATTTTTGAGAGAGGGTCTCACTCTTTCTCTGAGGCTAGAGTGCAGTGGCGTGATCATTGCTGATCATTGCTCACTACAGCCTTGACCTACTGGGCTCAATGATCTTCTCACCTCAGTCTCCTGAGTAGCTGGGGCTACAGGTGCATGCTACCACACCCAGCTAATTTTTGTATTTCTTGTAGAGATGAGGTCTTGCTATGTTGCCTATGCTGGTCTCAAACTCCTTGGGTTCAAGATGTCTGCTTGCCTCAGCCTCCCAAAGTGTTGAGATTACAGGTGTGAGCCACTGCATCCAGCCAAGATCTTTCTTACTTTTATTTTTTATTTCCATAGGTTTTGGGGGAACAAGTGGTGTTTGGTTACATGAATATGTTCTTTAGTGGTGATTTCTGATATTTTGGTGGACCTAGCTCCCTAGTAGTATACAGGGTACCCAATTTGTAGTCTTTTATCCTTCACCCCCCTTCCATGCTTTCATCTGAGTCTCCAAAGTCTATTGCATTATTCTTATGCCTTTGCATTCTCATAGCTTAGCTCCCACTTGTAAGTGAGAACATATGATGTTTGGTTTTCCATTCCTGAGTTACTTCATTTGGAGTAATGGTCTCCAATTCCATTCAGGTTGCTGTAAATGCCATTATTTTGTTCGTTTTTATGTCTGAGTAGTATTCCATGGTATACAGATACCACAATTTCTTTATCCACTCTTTGACTGATGGGCTTTTGGGTTGGTTCTATATTTTTTCAATTGTGAATTTTGCTGCTGTAAACATTGTGTGCAATGTGTGTGCAAATATCTTTTTTTGTATAATGACTTCTTTTCATCTGGGTAGATATCCAGTAGTCAGATTGATGGATCAAAGGATAGTTCTACTTTTAGATTTTTTCTTTTTAAAAAAATATTTTTTATTTCAATAGGTTTTTAGGGAGCAGATGGTGGTTGGCTCATGTGAGTTGGCTTCCTTTCTCAGGAGGGAGGCTCATGGTCTGGGGCAAGTTCTCAGCTCTGGTCACTGGTTGCCTGGAAATAGACCACTACTTTTAGTTATTTAAGGAATCTCCACAATTTTCCACAGTGGTTGTACTAGTTTACCTTCCCCCCGGCAGTATAAAAGTGTTCCCTTTTCACCACATACGTGCCAGCATCTATTATTTTTTGATTTTTTGGATTGTGGCCATTCTTGCAGGAGTAAGGTGGTATTACATTGTGGTTTTGATTTGCATTTGCATTTCCCTGATAGTGATGTTGAGTATTTTTTCATATGTTCATTGGCCATTTGTGTATCTTCTTTTAAGAATTGTCTTTTCATGTCCTTAGCCCACTTTTTGATGGAATCGTTTGTTTTTTTTCTTGCTAATTTTTTGAGTTTCTTGTAGATTCTGGATATCTTTGTCAGATATATAGATTGTTAGTTCTTTGTCAGATGTATAGATTGTGAAGATTTTTTCCCACTCTGTGGGTTGTCTGTTTACTCTACTCCTTGTTTCTTTTGCTTTGCAGAAGCTTTTTAGATTATTAAGTCCCATTTGTTTATCTTTGTTTTCATTGCATTTGCTTTTGGGTTCTTGGTCATAAAATCCTTGCCTAAGCCAACATCTAGAAGGGTTTTTTTCCGATGCAATCTTCTAGAATTTTTATGGTTTCAGGTCTTAGATGTAAGTACTTGATCCATCTTGAGTAGATTTCTGTATAAGGTCAGAGATGAGGATATAGTTTTATTTCTCTACGTGTGCTTTGGCAATTATCCCAGCACCATTTGTTGAATTGGGTCTCTTTATGTTTTTGTTTGCTTTGTCAAAGATCAGTTGGCTGTAAGCATTTGGCTTTATTTCTGGGTTCTCTATTCTGTTCCATTGGTCTATGTGGCTATTTTTTATACCAGTGCCATGCTGTTTTGATGACTATGCCTTATAGTATAGTTTGAAGTCAGGTAATGTGATGTCTCCAGATTTGTTCTTTTTGCTTAGTCTTGCTTTGGCTATGTGGGCTCTTTTTTGGTTCCATATGAATTTTAGGATATTTTTTTCTCTTTGAAGAATAATGGTGGTATTTTGATAGGAACTGCATTGAATTTGTAGATTGCTTTTGGCAGTATGTTCATTTTCACAATATTGATTCTACCCTTCCATGAGCATGGGATGTGTTTCCATTTGTTTGCATTGTCTATGATTTATTTCAGCAGTGTTTTGTAGTTTTCCTTGTAGAGGTCTTTCACTTTCTTTGTTAGATATATTCCTAAGTATTTTAATTTTTTTGCAGCTATTGTAAAAGGGGTTGAGTTCTTGATTTGATTCTCAGCTTGATCACTGTTGGTGTATAGCAGAGGTACTGGTTTGTGTACATTAATTTTGTATCCTGAAACTTTGCTGAATTCATTTATTAGTTCTAGGAGGTTTTTGGAGGAGAAGTCATTAGGGTTTTCTAGGTATATAATCATATTATTAGCAAACAGTGACAGTTTGATTTCCTCTTTACTGATTTGGATGCGCTTTATTTCTTTCTCTTGTCTGATTGCTCTGCTGGGACTTCCAGTACTATGTTGAATAGAAATGGTGAGAGTGGGCATCCTTGTCTTGTTGCAGTTCTCAGAGGGAATGCTTTCAACCTTTCCCATTCAGTATTATGTTGGCTATGGGTTTGTCATAGATGACTTTTATAGAGTTAAGATATGTCCCTTCTATGCCGATTTTGCTAAGGGTTTTAATCCTGAAGGATGCTGAATTTTGTCAAATACTTTTTCTGTGTCTATTGAGATGAAGATCTTTCTTATTTTTCAATGTCAGTGTTTATCACTATAAACTTCCCTCTTAATATTGCTTTGGCTGAAACACAATGGTATGGTGTCTTTCCATATTCATTTGTCTTAAGATATTTTCTAGTTATCCTTTTGATTTCTTTTTTGTCTCATTGGTTGTCAAGAGGATGCTGTTTAATTTTTACATTGTAAATTCCCAGGGTTTTTTCTGTTAATTTCTAGCTTTATGCCATTATGATTGGAAAAGATATTTAATATAACTTCAGTCTTCTTAAAGTTGTTAAGACTTGTTTTGTGATCTAACATGTAACATATCTTGGAGAATCGGTCCTTTTTTATCAGCTTTCATATTTGGGCAACACAGAACAAGTCTCTTCTGCAGACCTTTGAAAAGTCAGAACATTGAATATACAGTCCAGGCCTCTCCTTTTTTCCCCAGGGAGAAGCTGGGAACTGGCAATTTATTTCCAATCATGTGCCAGGGGAAAGAACTACAGTGAGAGGGTGTGATAAATAGTCAATTTAAACCATCTTTAATGCAGCTGGTTTTGTGCTTGCCCAGGACACAGGAGCCTCTCAACTGATCTTTGGATAGCTCATACAGGAAATTGTTATTCAATCAGTATGTTCACCGGAAAAAGGAAGGTCCAGAGCTTCCTGTTCTGCCATGTTTCTGACCTGACTCCTTTAATAAGCATATATTTTATTTTCACATTCCAATTATCACTATATTTATTAATTTGTAGATGGAAAATTATGATAATTTTATTGTACATGTTATGTCTTAGTCTGCTGTTGTACTTGCAGTAAAATGGGTTCCTTGATTAGTGATGTATAAGACGGGGGCACAAACTGAAATCACATATTTTTTTCCAAGGCCTCTAGTAGTGTTAGAGACATTGATTCAGTTACCTGGTATGCATATTCAAATCTTGAATGAGTATCCCTTTGGTCAAGACTCGTAAGTATATACCTAAAATCATAAGCAATAAATCAATGTAATCCATTTTCCAGCTATGAGCTTGCCTGGATTTTGCCAATAGACAACCCATACTTGCTTTTAGCCTCTGAAGTAATGTTAAAAACAGAACAATTATTAGTCAGTTTTTGAGCATCTGAGCATAGAGTGGGATGCACCTTTTTGTTGTTGTTAATTCATCGATTACCTCTGTGAGTACTCATTTTGCATACTCAAGAGCCCACATGGTAACTACTTGTTGCTTTCTGTACCATCCTGAATTCAAAATTTGTTGTTCTTGTTTCATTTTTTAATGGGCAGCAGCCTATCCTACCTTGTTTCCTTTACACATCCATAAAGTTTTTCATAGCAGTTCACCACACCCGGGTTTCTTTTATCTTCTGGTCACCTAAGGCCCACTTTCTGGACCATATAGCTACTCCATTGGCCAATGCCTAAGAATTGGTATAAATCCATACTATGTTATTTTTATTATCTAGTTCCATGAGAACTACAACTCTTAATTCTGTCTATTAAGTGAAATTATCTTTTACTTTTTCAGTAAAAAGACAACAATCAGCAAAGTGCAATGTAGTTGACTTCTAGATTAAGTGTTAACTCTACCCTGGACTCTACTGTCTGTGGGCTATGCTACTTTTGAGGCAGCCTCAGGTAATATTCTAGTTCAGATTCCATGACTGCTTAATGTTGTTCAAAGCATTATTTAAATTCAGTTTTTTCCCTTGTTACTATGAGAATAAGGGCTAATAAAATGTACAGATTTGGTATGTGATTTCTTCAGAAACCAGTCTTTGTGACTTATTTTAATTTTGGAGCTAGACAGACAAAAATTCATTATACTTGGTTGAAGAATGCTATCCCACCCTTCCTTCCTTCCTTCCTTCCTTCCTTCCTTCCTTCCTTCCTTCCTTCCTTCCCTTCCTTCCTTCCTTTCTCTTTTTCTCTCTTTCTTTTTTGTTTCACTCTTGTTGCCCAGGCTGGAGTGCAATGGCGCAATCTCTGCTCATCACAACCTCCACCTCCTGGGTTCAAGCAATTCTCCTGCCTCAGCCTCCTGAGTAGCTGGGATTACAGGCATGTGCCACCATGCCCGGCTAATTTTGTATTTTTAGTAGAGTTGGAGTTTCTCCATGTTGGTCAGGCTAGTCTCGAACTCCCAACCTCAGGTGATCCGCCCACCTCAGCCTCCCAAAGTGCTGGGATTACAGGTGTGAGCCACTGTGCCCAGCCTAAGAATGCTAGTATTTCTACCCCATGTAATTACTAGAAATTTTAACAGTTATGCTGGACCCTATATTTCAGTAGGATTAGTTGACTATTCCCAGGTGGTCATACCATTAACATTTGGAAGTCATGCTTAGCTTGATTTCTAGATTTAGATATCAACATTATATTATTGATGCAATGAATATCAGTAGTTTATAGATGGAGTCAAATCAATGTTTCTTACCACCAGGTTGTAGCTATAAAGAAGATACTTTAAATACTCCCATATTGAGCACAAAAAGGTATTGGAGACTATTTCACATGAATGCACATTTGATTTTTACTTTCTTTCAAAATAGAAATCTAAAAGGAAGCGCTGGTCAAATTGATCATAGAATATCAATCTCCCTCAGCTTGTTGCACAACTTGAATTTTTAACACCACATAGAGCATGAATGATGGTATTAAATGACTCCTTACTCAGTTCTCTAGAGTCTTGAGTCATCTTCCAGGCTCCATCATCTTTCTTTACATGTTATACTGTACTATTAAGCAAATAATTTGAGGATACTAATTTATCTTTATCTAACGTATCTTTAATCAAAACTAAAATTTCTTGATGTTCATTTTTTCCCCTACTTCCTTTCCCAGTATCCTATTAGGCTGGTACAAAAGTTACTGCGGTTTTTGCCATTACTGATTTTTTTTTTTTGGGGGACAGAATCTTAATCTGGTCCCCAGAATGGAGTGCAGTGGCCTCATCTAGGCTCACTGCAACCTCCACCTCCCGGGTTCAAGGGATTCTTGTGCTGATTAGCTGGGATTGCAGGCGTGTGCCACCATATCTGGCTAATTTTTTGTTTTTATAATAGAGACAGGGTTTCACCATGTTGTCCAGGCTGGTCTTGAACTCCTGACCGTAGATGATCTGCCTGCCTCAGCCTCCCAAAGTGCTTACAGGTGTGAGCCACTGCGCCCAGCTGCCATTACTGTTAACGGCAAAAACCACAGTAACTTTTGCATCAACCTAGTATGTTACTTTATATTAATGAATTGACTAGATTTAGGTAGTTCTAAAGGTTACCATCTAATGTGCCAAATTAAAAGAGAACGAATAGCAGATTTATATGTCATCTCTGTTTCCACTGGTTTGGATAAGACAAGAGTCCCATATTCATACATCATATTCATTTCAGTAATATGTTCTGGTAGGAGTTATGCAACAAACTTACATAACTTTCATTCATTAATTCCTACTTTGAACCATATTTTTACTTTAGAATATTTTACCATGTCCTGCTAAATTAATTGCATTGCCTTTTACCTTTTAATTAGCAGATTTAGGTATATTCTGATTTTGTGTATCAGTGTCTAGGAATTCCAATCATGTTATTTTACTACCCTGGATGATTTCCTTGCATACCAATGCAAATGGCTTTAGACACTATTATGGAAAAAAATATTTTCCCGTTCAAATTTATATGTCGAAGCCCTAACGCACAGTGCAACAGTATTTGGAGGTGGGACCTTTGGAAGATAATTAGGTTTATATGAGGACATGAGGGTGGGGCTCCCATGATGGGATTCATGTCCTTATAGGAAGAGGAAGATGGACCAGACCTTTTACTCTCTTTGTTTATTTCTCTCTCTGTCTCTCTCAAGCCACCATTTGAGGATATAGCAAAAAGGCAGCCGTCTGCAAGCCAGAAGAGAGCTCTCACCCAGAGAAGCACACTGGCCAGCACCTTGATCTTAACCTTCCAGTCTCCAGAATTGTGAGAAATAAATGTCTGTTGTTTGAGCCCCTAGTCCATGGTATTTTGTTATGGTTGCCTGAACTGACAGATTGCCTGCTCTGAAATTGCACCAACAGTCCCTGGCTATTTTGTCATTCAGAATAAACCTCTTTTTAGACACTTGCTGTTTTAAACAACATTGCCTTGAAAGAGACTACAGATTCTGTTTTTATGTCATCATTAGGTTTTTAAAATTCATCAAGGCAAGGATAAATGGAGGAGTTGGTAAAGCAGCCTGATCATATAATCTCTTATAGTGATCCATTAAAATTTTAGTAGCTACTCCATCTATCCCCTCCTTTTCCGTATCTTTTTAAATTAATCATGTGACTATATTCTACCCAGTTTAAATATCTCTAGCTTCTTTTTTAAAACCCATTTTATCCTTTTTCCCCTTTCTTCTGAATAATCCTGATTTTTTCCCCATCATTTAGCCCTACTTATGGAATCTGAATCAGGAGGTCAATGAAAGCTTTCCTTACAGTATCCTGCTCATCTGTTTGTAGAGTAACATAAGAAGCCCAAGCATCTGGAAACTCTTTAATTACAACATCAGTCATCACTTGAGTCAAAGGCATTAAATTATGGGGTAATTCAGTATCATCATGTAACCAATCCACAGTCGCTGGTATTTTCAACATTTCAGGGGCTTTAGAAGGATTATTTTATTTAGTATCTAATTTTTCATTTATACACGTTTTATGTACTTTGCCTTTATCCACCTCTACAGATTGCGAGTTTGACTCTAACACATCTCTGTAAAAATTGCAACTAATTGAGAACTCTGAATAAGACCAACATTCTCTTCCATTGATCAGTACATAATGCAAGGGAAGTACCTCCTTAGATCTGAATGCATAAACATAATTTTAGCAGAGGCTTCCCAGGATGCTGTTTATAACATTCCACAAATGACTTAGGTCTTTGACTGACTACCCGTTTCATTTGTCTTTGGTTTCCTCACCCTGCAGCCTGTATACTCTTTTTAGTGATCCTCATTCAGACTGTCACATTCTGAGCAAAAGAAATACCTGCCCAATTCCCTTTTGGCACACTTTCTCTTCCCTTTAGTATCACCAGCCATTATTTGGTATACTTGGCAGCCTCAGTTCTTTCTGTTACTTTCATTTTTTCAAACTAGCGACGTTACAAAATTCTTGGCTGACTTCCCCTCTGTCTGAATTTCTTTCTCAACCCGTGTAGCTATTTCCCTTGGTTCAGAATATATCACCTCCATGTTCCATTGATATGCTTCTTTTTTTGTCAGTGGTTGCAGCATTTGCCTGACTCAAGCCAGAAGTGACCCAGGAGACAGACTATCATCAAAAGTTCATCATCTCCCACTCCTCATTTTTCTTTTCCTTAAACAAAATCTTAGCCAACATTTACAATTAGAGACAAAGGTCATTTCAATACTCAACTCACTGTGCCAACTGCATCAATTACACAGGGTCAGAGAACTATTTTAAAAGGACTCCACAAAGTATGCTTAAATTAGGTTTTGATAAAGGTAAAGGGTATGGTACAGCAGGAGAAAGAAAACACAGACAAACATTAGAGAGGTTTGAGATTCCCAGACATAGCTCCCATGATCTTTCTCAATTTTACAGGATGTGCTTTGTCATTAGATCATGATTCACCAGGATATGTATGAGATATGGTGGTCTTAGGCAGCCAAGCACAAGTTTCCTGAGGAATCTTCCTACTCGACTGGTCAATAGCTTGAATCGGGCTGTGTAACTAGTTTAAGCAGGTACAGACCATCAACCTACATTCTCAAGGAACAATGTAGATAACTTGCTAGTGGGTGCTACTAGAGAAGTTTCAGAATGCAAACTGCACATTATAATTCTGTAGGTAGTACATTTTATCCCATTACTGGCCAAGGGTCGATATCATGGTTCCAGGCAAATTTGGAGATAAACACAGAGTTACAATTGCTTAGACCAGCTTCAAGTTCATCTTATCTGTACACAATGTTTCTTTACTATATGAATTTTAGTTTTCCATGGAGTTGATATTTGATTCCTTTTTTATTGCTTGGCTTCCTATTATATTATTACCTTAGTTTGTTTCCTGTTACCTATCCTCCTCTCCTTCACTCTTGTTTGGAGGCAAATATTCTTTTTTCCAGGTTTAACTCATCCATCTTTATTCTTTATTCCTCTCTCTCATTTCCTCTCATTCATTCCACAATTAAATATTGGGTTTCTACGATGTACTAGACACTGTCTTTGACCTAAGGAGGTCAGTATATGAAGATAGGTAAACATGGAAACATATAAATACGATTGAATGTTGTCAGTAATATGAGAAAATTGTGGCTTGGGTTATAGTGAAGCACAAATAAGAGGGTTTTCAATCTACCTGCTGATTCAGGAAAAGTTTTATGTAAGAATTGGTGCTTGAAGGATCAGTTGGAGTGAAGGATAAATAGGTACACTAATGAGAGATATATACTATGCTGTGTAATAAATAGGAAACCACTGAAAGACTTTTAGTTGGAGAATAAAGTGGTCAGATATAATATTCTGGAAGTGGTTGGATAATGGATTGGAGTTAGGCAAGACTGGAAGCAGTAAGTTTGTTACAGTTGAGGTCTCTATTGCTGCATCGCCTATGTACTCTATGCTCACCCTAAATCATTAAATTACACCGGTAGACACCTATATTTACTTAGCTGCAAACTCAGTGCTTTATTTTCAGCACTCATCCTCTTGGGTGCATTTGCCACTGCTTGTTCTTATGCCCCTTTTGAAACTCCCTTCCTTTGGCTGACAGGCTACTATTTGTTGAAGAAAAGTCATTATCTGGATTCCTGGAGAGTTAGAGACAGAAATCATGATCCGGCACCCCTGAGCACTGACTGTACTTTCTCCACCCCATGATGATCTAGCCTTCCTGATGCTGAATTTGGTTCAAGATCCAAGTGTGCCTGGTGTGGAAAATAGTTCTTTAAACAGAAGTACAAAAATAAGAATAGTTTCTTCCTGGAAACAAGTAGAAAACCAAGTAACATAGCCAAATGGTGTCTATTTTCCAAATTTTGATAGCAGTTGCAATTGAAGGGGGTAAACAGCATTGAGGTGTGTTTATTGCGCATGCAACAGATTTCAGTATTCTTGGTTAAATAAATCTGGAAAGCGCATGTTATGATTATGGGGATTACATGTCTTGGTGATGGCAGGGGAATGGATGGTAGCAGCACTGTGGGATTGCTCCTAGACAATTTGTAACTCTCCTGATGTGCTTTACTCTCCCTTCTAGGTCTCCTCTTATTTCCCTATTTGATGTGTCCTCAGTGGCCATGCCTACTGTTGTAGACTCTACAGCCAAGTGACACAGATGGCCTGAACTCTCAACACAACTCCTTTGTCACCCTTCATCATGTCTTTCTCTTTGTATAAAACACTCAAATGATCTACTCCATTTATTTTTAGTAGGAACAGATTTTCTACTTTCATTTTGGGATAATGAAGCCACACTGAGAAGACCTCATAAAGTCAGAGCCAGAATACTACTTCCTCATTCTGAACTTCTGCTCAATTAATTCCTAAAACCTATCAATGATGCCAGTCGACAGCTTGTCTCTCATGTGGATTTCAAGCAGTTAACTCTTTTGGGGTTCTTTCATTAACGTTAGGGGCAATGGTTAAGTGGGTCTCAAAGGGCCTCTCTGGATTTTGTTTAGCAAAGATAAGCAGAAAGCCAATGAAATAAACAAAAGAAGTAATGAGAAAAGCATTTATATTTGTTTTGACAAACTTGAAAGTACCATTACCCATCTTTTCATAAAGGAAAGTAGGAACAACGTGCTGGGTAAAACCAAGAGTTGACTTTTTCATGAGATGCTTGGTGTTAATAAGTTATGTTCACTCTACAGGGAAACATTCAATATCCACCATCCGTTTAAGGCCTTGAAAATTGTGCACATCTAAAAAGAAGAGTCCTGGTTTTTTGTTTTAGAATAATGATGATGATGATGATGATAATGATGATGATGGTAATAGTTGTTAAGATAAAACATGCCTTAACACAAAATGACAAGAGAAGATAGGGTGCATGTTTAAGATAAAACATGCCTTAACACAAAATGACAAGAGAAGATAGGGTGCTAGTTTCTGTGCATTCAGAAACTAACCATATATTCAAAAATATTTTAAAGACAGATGTGCAGAAACCAAGTAAAATACTATGCGACATTAAATTCTAGTCATACTAAAAGTGCTTCACTGCTTGAAAATGAGACAGGATTCTGAACTAATATTTTGGAGATTCCACTTCTTGAAAAGCTATTAGGATTCTGAACTAATATTTGGGAGGTTCCACTGTTTGAAAAGATAGTAGGATTCTGAACTAATATTTAGGAAGTTTCTAAAAGAATAATATAGCAATTTGATTTCTACAAAATAAATGTTTACAGATCATGGAAGGAGACTATGTGAACAGTATTTGTGGAAGCAATCACTACAGTTGGAAGGTACTAGGCCCTGCGTTGCTGAAGAATTCTTGCCAAAACAAGCTCACAGTAGTTCATAGAAGACAGTTCATAATATTATTTGAGAAACAACAGACAATTCAGTAAAACATAAAGTGAAAATATATTTAATAAGGGTCTATATTATTTTGCAAATGGCATACCTATTAAAGTCAGGAATTCAACTTTATGCTTTATTCATTAAAAGTATGAGGCCTTGGAAAATTCTTAGATCTCAATTATTAAGACTTTAAAATGGGTTATCAAATTTTTTTATTATTATTATACTTTAAGTTTTAGGGTACATGTGCACAACATGCAGGTTTGTTATGTATGTATACATGTGCCATGTTGGTGTGCTGCACCCATTAATTCATCATTTAGCATTAGGTATATCTCCTAATGCTATCCCTCCCCACTCCCCCCACACCACAACAGTCCCTGGTGTGTGATGTTCCCCTTCCTGTGTCCATGTGTTCTCATTGTTCAGTTTCCATCTATGAGTGAGATGTGTTTGGTTTTTTGTCCTTGCAATAGTTTGCTGAGAATGATGGTTTCCAGCTTCATCCATGTCCCTACAAAGGACATGAACTCATCATTTTCTACGGCTGCATAGCATTCCATGGTGTATATGTGCCACATTTTCTTAATCCAGTCTATCATTGTCGGACATTTGGGTTGGTTCCAAGTCTTTGCTATTGTGAATAGTACCGCAATAAACATATGTGTGCATGTGTCTTTATAGCAGCATGATTTATAATCCTTTGGGTGTATACCCAGTAATGGGATGGCTGGGTCAAACGGTATTTCTAGTTCTAGATCCCTGAGGAATCGCCACACTGACTTCCACAATGGTTGAAGCAGTTTACAGTCCCACCAACAGTGTAAAAGTGTTCCTATTTCTCCACATCCTCTCCAGCACCTGTTGTTTCCTGACTTTTTAATGATGGCCATTCTAACTGGTGTGAGATGGTATCTCACTGTGGTTTTGATTTGCATTTCTCTGATGGCCAGTGATGATGAGCATTTTTTCATGTGTTTTTTGGCTGCATAAATGTCTTCTTTTGAGAAGTGTCTGTTCATATCCTTTGTCCACTTTTTGATGGGGTTGTTTTTTTCTTGTAAGTTTGTTTGAGTTCATTGTAGATTCTGGATATTAGCCCTTTGTCAGATGAGTAGATTGCAAAAATTTTCTCCCATTTTGTAGGTTGCCTGTTCACTCTGATGATAGTTTCTTTTGCTGTGCAGAAGCTCTTTAGTTTAATTAGATCCCATTTGTCAATTTGGGCTTTTGTTGCCATTGCTTTTGGTGTTTTAGACATGAAGTCCTTGCCCATGCCTATGTCCTGAATGGTATTGCCTAGGTTTTCTTCTAGGGTTTTTATGGTTTTAGGTCTAACGTGTAAGTCTTTAATGCATCTTGAATTAATTTTTGTATAAGGTGTAAGGAAGGGATTCAGTTTCAGCCTTCTACATATGGTTAGCCAGTTTTCCCAGCACCATTTATTAAATAGGGAATCCTTTCCCCGTTTCTTGTTTTTGTCAGGTTTGTCAAAGATCAGATAGTTGTAGATATGCGGCATTATTTCTGAGGTCTCTGTTCTGTTCCATTGTTCTATATTTCTGTTTTGGTAACAGTACCATGCTGCTTTGGTTACTGTAGCCTTGTAGTATAGTTTGAAGTCAGGTATTGTGATGCCTCCAGCTTTGTTCTTTTGGCTTAGGATTGACTTGGCGATGCGGGCTCTTTTTTGGTTCCATATGAACTTTAAAGTAGTTTTTCCAATTCTGTGAAGAAAGTCATTGGTAGCTTGATGGGGATGGCATTGAATCTATAAATTACCTTGGGCAGTATGGCCATTTTTACAATATTGATTCTTCCTACCCATGAGCATGGAATGTTCTTCCATTTGTTTGTATCCTGTTTTATTTCATTGAGCAGGGATTTGTAGTTCTCCTTGAAGAGGTCCTTCACATCCCTTGTAAGTTGGATTCCTAGGTATTTTATTCTCTTTGGAGCAATTGTGAATGGGAGTTCACTCATGATTTGGCTCTCTGTTTGCCTGTTATTGGTGTATAAGAATGCTTGTGATTTTTGAACATTGATTTTGTATCCTGAGACTTTGCTGAAGTTGCTTATCAGCTTAAGGAGATTTGGGGCTGAGACGATGGGGTTTTCTAGATACACAGTCATGTCATCTGCAAACAGGGACAATTTGACTTCCTCTTTTCCTAATTGAATGCCCTTTATTTCCTTCTCCTGCCCGATTGCCCTTGCCAGAACTTCCAACACTATGTTGAATAGGAGTGGTGAGAGAGGGAATCCCTGTCTTGTGCCAGTTTTCAAAGGGAATGCTTCCAGTTTTTGTCCATTCAGTATGATATTGGCTGTGGGTTTGTCATAGATAGCTCTTGTTATTTTGCGATACGTCCCATCAATACCTAATTTATTGTGAGTTTTTTTGCATAAAGTGTTGTTGAATTTTGTCAAAGGCCTTTTCTGCATCTATTGAGATAACCATGGGGTTTTTGTCTTTGGTTCTGTTTATATGCTGGATTACATTTATTGATTTGCGTATGTTGAACCAGCCTTGCATCCCAGGGATGAAGCCCACTTGATCATGGTGGATAAGCTTTTTGATGTGCTGCTGGATTCGGTTTGCCAGTATTTTATTGAGGATTTTTGCATCAATGTTCATCAGGGATATTGGTCTAAAATTCTCTTTTTTTGTTTTGTCTCTGCAAGGCTTTGGTATCAGGATGATGCTGGCCTCAAAAAATGAGTTAGGGAGGATTCCCTCTTTTTCTATTGATTGGGATAGTTTCAGAAGGAATAGTACCAGCTCCTCCTTGTACCTCTGGTAGAATTCGGCTGTGAATCCATCTGGTCCTGGACTTTTTTTGGTTGGTAAACTATTAATTATTGCCTCAATTTCAGAGCCTGTTATTGGTCTATTCAGAAATTCAACTTCTTCCTGGTTTAGTCTTGGGAGAGTGTATGTGTCCAGGAATTTATCTATTTCTTCTAGATTTTCTAGTTTATTTGTGTAGAGGTGTTTATAGTATTCTCTGATGGTAGTTTGTATTTCTGTGTGATCGGTGGTGATATCCCCTCTGTCATTTTTTATTGCGTCTGTTTGATTGTTCTCTCTTTTCTTGTTTATTAGTCTTGCTAGCAATCTATCAATTTTGTTGATCTTTTAAAAAAACCAGCTCCTGGATTCATTGATTTTTTTGAAGGGTTTTTTGTGTCTCTATCTCCTTCAGTTCTGCTCTGATCTTAGTTATTTCTTGCTGTCTGCTAGCTTTTGAATGTGTTTGCTCTTGCTTCTCTAGTTCTTTTAATTGTGATGTTAGGGTGTCAATTTTAGATCTTTCCTCCTTTCTCTTGTGGGCATTTAGTGCTATAAATTTCCCTCTACACACTGCTTTGAATGTGTCCCAGAGATTCTGGTATGTTGTGTCTTTGTTCTCATTGGTTTTAAAGAAAATTTTTATTTCTGCCTTCATTTCGTTATGTACCCAGTAGTCATTCAGGAGCAGGTTGTTCAGTTTCCATGTAGTTGAGCGGTTTTGAGTGAGTTTCTTAATCCTAAATTCTAGTTTGATTGCACTGTGGTCTGAGAGACAGTTTGTTATAATTTCTGTTCTTTTAAATTTGCTGAGGAGTGCTTTACTTCCAACTATGTGGTCAATTTTGGAATATGTGTGGTGTGGTGCTGAAAAGAATGTATATTCTGTTGATTTGGGGTGGAGAGTTCTGTAGATGTCTATTAGGTCTGCTTGGTGCAGAGCTGAGTTTAATTCCTGGATATCCTTGTTAACTTTCTGTCTCGTTGATCTGTCTAATGTTGACAGTGGGGTGTTAAAGTCTCCCATTATTATTGTGTGGGAGTCTAAGTCTCTTTGTAGGTCACTAAGGACTTGCTTTGTGAATCTCGGTGCTCCTGTATTGGGTGCATGTATATTTAGGATAGTTAGCTCTTCTTCTTTAATTGATCCCTTTACCATTATGTATGGCCTTCTTTGTCTCTTTTGATCTTTGTTGGTTTAAAGTCTGTTTTATCAGAGACTAGGATTGCGACCCCTGCCTTTTTTTGTTTTCCATTTGCTTGGTAGATCTTCCTCCATCCCTTTATTTTGAGTCTATGTGTGTCTCTGCACGTGAGATGGGTTTCCTGAATACAACACACTGATGGGTCTTGACTCTTTATCCAATTTGCCAGTCTGTGTGTTTTAATGGGAGCATTCAGCTCATTTACATTTAAGGTTAATATCGTTATGTGTGAATTTGATCCTGTCATTATGATGTTAGCTGGTTATTTTGTTCATTAGTTGATGCAGTTTCTTCCTAGCCTTGATGGTCTTTACAATTTGGCATGATTTTGCAGTGCCTGGTACTGGTTGTTCCTTTCCATGTTTAGTGCTTCCTTCAGGAGCTCTTTTAGGGCAGGCCTGGTGGTGACAAAATCTCTCAGCATTTGCTTGTGTGTAAAGTATTTTATTTCTCCTTCACTTATGAAGCTTAGTTTGGCTGGATATGAAATGCTGGGTTGAAAATTTTTTTCTTTAAGAATGTTGAGTATTGGCCCCCACTCTCTTCTGGCTTGTAGAGTTTCTGCCGAGAGATCAGCTGTTAGTCTGATGGGCTTCCCTTTGTGGGTAACCCGACCTTTCTCTCTGGCTGCCCTTAACATTGTTTCCTTCATTTCAACTTTGGTGAATCTGACAATAATGTGTCTTGAAGTTGCTCTTCTCGAGGAGTATCTTTGTGGTGTTCTCTGTATTTCCTGAATTTGAAAGTTGGCCTGCCTCGCTAGATTGGGGAAGTTCTCCTGTATAATATCCTACAGAGTGTTTTCCAACTTGGTTCCACTCTCTCTGTCACTTTCAGGTACACCAATCAGACGTAGATTTGGTCTTTTCACATAGTCCCATATTTCTTGGAGGCTTTTGTCATTTCTTTTTATTCTTTTTTCTCTAAACTTCTCTTCTCACTTCATTTCATTCATTTCGTCTTCTGTTGCTGATAACCTTTCTTCTAGTTGATCACTTTAACAAGTGTCTGTAAGAATTGATTGAAATTAAATGTATAGCAAAGCATTTTTGTAAACTGTAGAGCACAATATGATGGCTACTTTTTTTTTTTTTTTTTTTTTTTTTGAGATGGAGTTTTGCTCTTTTTGCCCAGGCTGGAGTGCAATGGCGTGATCTTGGCTCACTGCAACCTCTGCCTCCTGGGGTCAAGCAGTTCTCCTGCCTCAGCTTCCTGAGTAGCTGGGATTACAGGCAACCACGCCTGGCTAATTTTGTATTTTAGTAGAGGTGGGGTTTCTCCATGTTGGTCAGTTGGTCTCGAACTCCCGACCTCACTTGATCCACCTGCCTCGGCTTCCCTAAGTGCTGGGATTACAGGCATAAGCCACCATGCCCAGTGATTTCTACTTTTTAATTCTGCTTTTAAATTTTTGAATAGCACCACCTTTACTATCATATCAGGACGTGAGAGTAGGCTACCTTAAACTAGTTGAAATTAAAATAAGTCTAGACACAACAGATTCAAGTTCTCAAATGATGCTTTCTAATTTCTTAATTATTCTTTCCTCTGTATTTATTTTATCCCCAGGAAAGTTTATCCCAACTGTTTTCAAAGATGAACTTAGCAACCTCTAGAGAGAGAAAAAGAAAAGTTTCTTTCCCCAAAGAATTCCAGCCAATCTGAGTATGTAGTTTTATCTTTAGCTATGTGAATGCATCTACAAATGTATTACTGTGACTAGTTTTCTGAATACTCTTACTGAGTGAGTCTTGGTCAAGTGCTCATGCTAGAGCTTGGAGGGTACAGTCAGTCCTATTTAATTCTTAAAGAACAATTTAGTAATGTATAGTTTGTTTTCTGCTCCTGTAACAAAATATCATAGACTGAGTAATTTATAAATAAAAGAGATTTATTTGGTTCATGGTTCTGGAAGCTAGGATTCAAAGACTGAGAGGCCACAACTGGTGAGGTCCTTCTTGCTGCACCATAACATAGCAGAAAGCATCACAAGGTCAGAGAGCACATGAGAGAGATAGAGACAAAAAGGGGGTGAAGCTCTCATATCCCACTCCCAAGATGATGGCATTAATTCATTTGTGAGTGCAGAGTCCTCATCACCTAATGCCTCTTAGAGGTCCTACCTCTTAATACTGTCACAATGACAATTACATTTCAACTTGTGTTTTAAGGGGACATTCAAACCATACCCCAAGGGCAGGCAAAAAAGCAGATTCTGCTGTACACATATCACTGTCATCTTTTCATAATGGTCACACTCTAATAAAAAAATAGGTAAGGTTTTTCCTCCCAGTTTTTTAGTAGTTTAACCATTAATTAATATTTACAACAAATGATACATTTATGTTGTTTAAGAGGTTAACCATGCTTTGTTGTATACTTTAAAATTTTCTAAGAGTGTAGATTTTATATTAAGTGTTATCACACACATACACAACACAAAGACGGCAGGAAGAAACTTTTGGAGTTGATACATAGGTTTATGGCATAGACTATAGCGATCGTTTCATGGGTATATTCTTATTTCCAAACTCATCAAATTGTATACATTAAAAATTGACAGTGTGGAATGTATAAACCTTGAGTATAAAATTTGTTGAATTTAGCCATTCTATATACCTTTATAATCAACATCCTTGTAACTAACGTATCAGTCAAGTTTTAGAACATTTTTCTCTTTCCAGACTGTTCTATCTTACCCCTTGCCAGTTAATTCCATAGCCCTTCCCCCGTGGGCACCATTATCTTTTACCTCTGTCATTATAGATTAGCTTTGCCTGTTCTTGAATTTTATTAAATATATAAACATAATCATATAGTATGCAATTTGACTTCTTTCTCTAAACAGAATGCTTTTGAGATTAACCCATATTGTTGCTTGCATCAGTAGTTCATTTTATTGTATTGCTGAAGAATATTTCATCATATGAATATAAAACATTTTATCTGTTTTCTGTGAACATTTGGGTTGTGTTGTTTTGGGCTATTATGAATAAAACTGTTACAATTATTCAACTCAAGTCTTTTCTTTGACATATATTTTCATTTCTGCTGGGTAAATGTCTATGAGTGGTATTGGTGAGTTGTATGGTAATAATGTGCTTAACTTTAAAATATATTGCCAAACACTCTTTCAAAGTGGTTGCAACATTTTATAGCCCTATCAGCAATGTGTATGAGAAGGTTCATTTGTTCCACTTTCTTGCCAAAAATTGATAATTGTCAGTCCTTTTAAATTTTAACTATTTCCGTAGGTGGTGAGTAGAGTCTTATCTGGTTTTAATTTGCCTTTTCCTGATAATGTTGAACATCTTTCCATTTTTCTCTCTGGGTATTACTATACCTTTTCTTTTGTGAAGTATCTGCTTCTTTTGCTCATTTATTAAGTTGTGTTAAACTTTTGATTATTTATTTATAATAGTTCTTATATATTTTGGAGTCAAGTTCTTTGTAAGATATGAATATTTTTCTCCCAGTGTGGCTTGCCTATCCATTTCCTTAATGGTGACTTGGATAAGTGGAAATTTTTAATGTTAGTGAAATCTAATTTATCACCCTTTTCTTTAATGATTATTGATTTTGGGGATTCTCTAAGGAACCTATGTGAACCACAAAGTTGCAAATATATTCTCCTACATTTTATTATATGAGACTTAGTTTTCACTCTTACATTTAGATCTATGGATGATCAAAACTCACATTAATTGTTGTGTATAAAGTAAGGTAGGGGTCCAATAGACTTCGGTTTTGATTTTAACAGATATCCATTGTTATTATTATTAGAAATATATTGCTTAACTAAAATAATACAATTTCTATGTCCATTTTTGTATCATTAAGTAAAAGGAATTATATATATATTTTTTTAGCATCTTTTTTTTAATTATACTTTATGTTTTAGGGTACATGTGCACAATGTGCAGGTTTGTTACATATGTATCCATGTGCCATGTTGATTTCCTGTACCCATTAACTCGTCATTTAGCATTAGGTATATCTCCTAATGCTGTCCCTCCCCACTCCCCCAACCCCACAACAGTCCCCGGAGTGTGATGTTCCCCTTCCTGTGTCCATGAGTTCTCATTGTTCAGTTCCCACCTATGAGTGAGACCATGCAGTGTTTGGTTTTTTGTCCTTGCGATAGTTTACTGAGAATGATGTTTTCCAGTTTCATCCATATCCCTACAAAGGACATGAACTCATCATTTTTTATGGCTGCATAGTATTCCATGGTGTATATGTGCCACATTTTCTTAGTCCAGTCTATCGTTGTTGGACATTTGGGTTGGTTCCAAGTCTTTGCTATTGTGAATGGTGCTTCAATAAACATACGTGTGCATGTGTCTTTATAGCAGCATGATTTATAGTCCTTTGGGTATATACCCAGTAATGGGATGGCTGGGTCAAATGGTATTTCTAGTTCTAGATCCCTGAGGAATTGCCACACTGACTTCCACAATGGTTGAACTAGTTTACAGTCCCACCAACAGTGTAAAAGTGTTCCTATTTCTCCACATCCTCTCCAGCACCTGTTGTTTCCTGATTTTTTAATGATGGCCATTCTAACTGGTGTGAGATGGTATCTCACTGTGGTTTTGATTTGCATTTCTCTGATGGCCAGTGATGATGAGCATTTCTTCTTGTGTTTTTTGGCTGCATAAATGTCTTCTTTTGAGAAGTGTCTGTTCATGTCCTTTGCCCACTTTTTGATGGGGCTGTTTGTTTTTTTCTTGTAAATTTGTTTGAGTTCATTGTAGATTCTGGATATTAGCCCTTTGTTAGATGAGTAGGTTGCAAAAATTTTCTCCCATTCTGTAGGTTGCCTGTTCACTCTGATGGTAGTTTCTTTTGCTGTGCAGAAGCTTTTTAGTTTAATTAGATCCCATTTGTCAATTTTGGCTTTTGTTGCCATTGCTTTTGGTGTTTTAGACATTAAGTCCTTGCCCACTCCTATGTCATGATAAATTAGGTATTGATGGGACGTATCTCAAAATAATAAGAGCTATCTACGACAAACCCACAGCCAATATACTGAATGGGCAAAAACTGGAAGCATTCCCTCTGAAAACTGGCACAAGACAGGGATGCCCTCTCTCACCACTCCTATTCAACATAGTGCTGGAAGTTCTGGCCAGAGCAATCAGGCAGGAGAAGGAAATAAAGGGTATTCAATTGGGAAAAGAGGAAGTCAAATTGTCCCTGTTTGCAGATGACATGATTGTATATCTAGAAGACCCCATTGTCTCAGCCCAAAATCTCCTTAAGCTGATTAGCAACTTCAGCAAAGTCTCAGGATACAAAATCAATGTACAAAAATCACAAGCATTCTTGTACACCAGTAACAGACAGAGAGCCAAATCATGAGTGAACTCCCATTCACAATTGCTTCAAAGAGAATAAAATACCTAGGAATCCAACTTACAAGGGATGTGAAGGACCTCTTCAAGGAGAACTACAAACCACTGCTCAATGAAATAAAAGATGATATAAACAAATGGAAGAACATTCCATGCTCATGGGTTGGAAGAATCAATATCGTGAAAATGGCCATACTGCCCAAGGTAATTTATAGATTCAATGCCATCCCCATCAAGCTACCAATGACTTTCTTCACAGAATTGGAAAAAACTACTTTAAAGTTCATATGGAACCAAAAAAGAGCCTGCATCGCCAAGTCAATCCTAAGCCAAAAGAACAAAGCTGGAGGCATCACGCTACCTGACTTCAAACTATACTACAAGGCTACAGTAACCAAAACAGCATGGTACTGGTACCACAACAGAGACATAGATCAATGGAACAGAACAGAGTCCTCAGAATTGATGCCGCATATCTACAACTATGTGATCTTTGACAAACCTGACAAAAACAAGAAATGGGGAAAGGATTCCCTATTTAATAAATGGTGCTGGGAAAACTGGCTAGCCATATGTAGAAAGCTGAAACTGGATCCCTTCCTTACACCTTATACAAAAATTAATTCAAGATGGATTAAAGACTTAAATGTTAGACCTAAAACCATTAAAATCCTACAAGGAATTATATTTTTATCAGATCTTTTTATTGTTAATCTGTGTCTTACTTCTCCTTCTGGATTTAATGTAAGACCAGTTATTTCTACATTTAATATAGCTGATAAAATAGGAGAAGGTATGAGGGAGAAGTAATGAGTTTAATTAATAAGTTAATTAGTATTACTATTGCAGCTAAATGGAGACTAAACCATACCACTGATCTGAGCTCCCAGTAGGTTGCAGAGGCAGATAGTTGACAAAGGAAGGGCTTGAATATGATTCATATGAGGGTACGTTAGGTGAGCCCTTCTATTTTCTTCTTTTCCCATGACAAATGCAAGTTCTTTTTTGAATATTCAAGATAAATTAGGAACTGCCAAAACCTTTAAAGAAACAATTACAATAAAAGATCGGAAATATTTTCATCCACACAATAATGAAAGTACTACATGTCAAAACTTGAAGTAAGCAATTTATAGAGACATATTCAGAGGTTTAAATGTATGTATTCAAAATGGTCAAAAATTAAACTAAACATCCATTTTAAGAATTTAAGGCCGGGTGTGGTGGCTCACACCTATAATCCCAGCAATTTGGGATGCTGAGGCAGGCGGATCAGCTGAGGTCTGGAGTTTGAGACCAGCCTGGCCAACATGGTAAAACTCAGTCTCTACTAAAAATACAAAATTAGCCAGGCGTGGTGGTGCATGCCTGTAATCCCAGCTACTTGGGAGGCTGAGGCAGGAGAATAGCTTGGACCCGGGAGGTGGAGGTTGCAGTGAGCCGAGATCGTGCCATTGTACTCCAGCCTGGGTGACAAGAGTGAAACTCCATCTCAAAAAAAAAAATTTAAAAAAGAATGATAAGTTCATTAAAGTGGAAGGGAGAACATATTAATTATAAGGCAGAAGTTATAGAGAGAGTGAGTAACACCAAAGTCTCTTTTTTAAAAAGACTAATAACACTGACAAACTTCTGATGAGAATGAGCAAAGAAAAGACACAAATTGTCAACATCTGCTGTGAGAAAAGTACAATATTAGGCATATTGGAGAAGCTAAGCAATGACTGGACATTATTAGTCACATATCAATAAATTTGAAAATGTATCAAAAATTATTTGAAAATTATAACTAATCAAAAATTAGTCAGAAAGAAAGAGAAACTTGGACAATTATTAATCATTAAGGAAACTGAATCAGTAATCAGCATTTTCTGAAAAAAACCGTGTAGGTCAAATTAGCTTTTCTAATAAGTTCTGCCATTCAAGAGGAAAGAAAAATTGGGACTATTTCCCGACTAAATAATAAGACTAGTAACCTTGATAACAAAACCAGATAAGGACAGTACAAGAAAGACAATTTATAGGTCAATCTCATTATGAACAAAGATAAAAAATTCTCTAAACAAAATATTAGCAAATGTTGGCAAACAGAATCCCAATCTTTATAGAGGCATAATATATTATGATAAAGTTGGATTTCTTCCAGGATCTCATTCATAGATTAACTTTGGACAATCAGTTAATGAAATCCCCAACATGATTAGATTATTAAAGAAAAATGATACAGTCCTATCAACAGATGCAGAAAATGCATTTGATAAAAATTCTGTATCCTTTTAAAAAGAAACTAAGCAAACTAGGAGGAGATACTGGATACCTACAATAAACTTACAAAAAATAATATAATGAATGTTGAAAATATTGAATAATTTACAAAATTATTTCATCTTTAACCACATCTGAACAACATTGTATTGGAAGTGTTAGCCAGTTCAGTAGAGCAAGAGAGAAACAAAACAAAACAAAAAGTTTGGAAAGAAGAAACAAAACTGATGTTCTTCTTGGTAGACAAGATCATTTACGTAGGAGTTCAAACAGGATCCACATACTAATTATTAGAATTAATGAGCCTAGCAAAATTTCTGGATTTAAAGTGAATTATTAAAAAATCAATTTATTTTTCACAAACAAGAAATAGAATATAAAATTCAGAAGGTATTCAAATAGTATAAAAACTATAACATACCTAGGAACAAATTTATCTAAAAGTATGCCGGACTACCAATGTATAACACTATTAAACATTACTGAGATAAATTAGAAAGCTCTCTATAGGGAAATATGACATAAACATGGATTGAAAAACTTAATAATGATCTAGAGCTTGAATGTAATTCCAATCAAAATCTCAATAAAATTTTTGTTTGGTCAAGTTGGAAGGCAGATTCTAAAATTTATACGTAAGTGCAAAGGGTCAAGAATGGAGAATACACATATCAAAGAAGTAAATGATGAAATTACTTGCTCTACCAGACGTCAACATATATAATAAATTGCAGTGATTAAGATATAGGAAGGCAAGTAGACCCAATGCAGCACCATAGAGAGCTCAGAAGCAAACCTGTACATGGACACTTGATATATGACAGAAGCAGTTTGACACATAAATGAGGAATGACATATTTTTCATTAAATAGTGCTGGGTCACTCATATATTTATGTATTTATGTATCTATCTATAATCTACTTTCTTCATTCTATTGATGTATTATTTATCTCTGTATTCTATTATGAATCTGTTCTCAGGGTCATCCATTCATGTATTTATACTTTATTATTTCTCAAAAGATATGAGGTAGTTTACGAAAATTCAGGAAAGAGGAAAAAATAGTTGAAGGAATCAAGAGTACTCTTTTTATGTATAAAATGTGGTTTCTGTTGGGAGGAGTCCAGTGTTAACAAAAATGTAATCAGAGGAAGGATTTCTTATGCATGTCCAACTGAATATTCAGGACAAATTATGTTTCATTTGCTTGGCCATCATCATAAGGGTTTGCAGCTTCTTGGAAATAAATTTCAGGCAATGCTTTTAATCTGGTTAAAATTTAAGATTGAGAGATGCATTCCATTTAACAGAAAAGGGGACTGGCCGGGTGCCATGGCTCATGCCTGTAATCCCAGCACTTTAGGAGGCCTAGGTGGCTAGATCCCCTGAGCCCAGGAGTTCAAGACCAGCCTGGCAACAGGGTGAAACCCCGTCTCTACTTAAAATACAAAAATAGACCTGGTTAGGTGTCATGGCCCTTGCCTGTAGTCCCAGCACTCAGAAGGCTGAGGTGGGAGGATCACTTGAGCCTGGGAGGTCAAGGCTGCAGTGAGCCATAATTCTGCCACTGCAGCTAGGGTGAGTGAGACCCTGTCTCAAAAAAAAAAAAAAAGGGAATTAATTGCTGTTAGTGTTATGTACAATGAATTAAATATTTGTGTTCACACTCCCCACCTCCAAATTTATATTTTGAAATCATAACCCCCAATATTATGTTTTTTTGATGTGGGGCCTTTGGGATATAAAAGAGGGTTGAGCCTTCATGAATGCGGTTAGTGTCCTTACAAAAGGGACCACAGAGAGCTCTCTATCCTTCTTCCTTTATGTGAGTATACAATGAGATAATGGTGGTCTGAAACCTGGAAGAGGAGCTTCACCAGCATGCAACCATGCTGGTGCCCTGATCTTGGTCTTCCAGCCTCCAGAACTGTGAGGAATACATTTCTGCCATCTATAAGCCACCCCAGTCTATGGTACTTTGTCTTGGCACCCTGAATGATTTAAAATAGAAATTGTTTCCTGATTGTTTGGCTTTGTGCTTTTCTGGCAGAATTGAACTACCATGAGGTTATGATGATCTTTGCCAATTTCTGTAACTAGCAAACAAAGTAGCTTTAATTGTGGTTCATGTGATGAGGATTTTATTTTTCTAATCATTGGCCTGTGTAGATCAGATAACCTGTTATAATAAGGGTATATATTATCCACACTGTGTTAGGTATATATTGACTATATTCGCACGTATTTTGGAGTTTATTTTATGTTATTGGGTTTACAATCCTCCAACATTTTGTTAGACTTAGGGCTCAGATTTTTCTAAACTGTGAATATTTCCAAGTAAATAACTTTTTTCCTTTAAAGTTGATTAGAAATTGGAAAGTATTACTTTGGCAGTGAAGCATAAAAACCCACATCAGAGGGAACACGCACACAGAAACTTACACTCTTAAATATATACATATACAATTTGAGAAGGCAAGCTGTTTTAAGAAACAAAAGGTTTTTAAATCAGATAGCTGTATAGTACTGTTTTGTAGACAAGAGGAGACTTATGAGGATGTAAATATATATGTAGGTAGTTCTATTTGTGGAATTTTATAAGAATGAATGAAGCTTTAATGAAAATTTAATATAACTTCAAAATATTAGAAGACCTTAATATTGGAAAACAATTTTTTGCATTGTACAGGTGCAAATGCTAGATTTTTGTAGGTGACAACACCTTATAATAACTGTGAACTGAGCATACTATGGCAAATGACATCATGATCTCTCTAATTTAGTATTTTACAAGAAAAGTGTTATGAGAAATTTAACTAAGGGTTGCAACATCCAGTGCTATTAAAATGTTCAGAACAAACAAAGTCTTTCAAACAGAAAATTATGAAAGAAATTGGGAATTTAAGGGAGGATCTGGTACTAACAAAGAATGATATTTCTCAGAGTGAACTTTTAAGGTCTAGTGCCAGACCCAGAGCACAGACACTGCTCAGGGCAGGAGCTTGATATCTCCTCAGCAGTAGATAATAGACAATACTAGTCAGGTAATCAGGATCAGTCAGTTATAGTATTTTGGGATTCCATTGCAAAATCACATCCTGGCTTAGATCTGCAAGCTTAGTTGCCCTTTAGGAACTACTTGTTGAATAAACAAATGAATGGGGAGTGTGGTGACAGTAGAAAGCTGGTATCTCCGATCAGTGATTAAAAAAACATTCAAAGGAATTTGGTTAATGCCCAAACAGAAGACATTAACCAAAAAGAGGGTGGGCAAAGGACCAAGGACAGTGGCAGTAGGATAAACGTGATGACAATGGAGGCAACTAGTCAGTTACAAAATTCTCACAGCTGGAGCATGACCCAGACGCTGGGATGGGTGTAGGTCCAGGACTTAGGTCTTGGAGTTTCTGGAGGAACAAAACAAAATCTCAGACTGAGAAAAACACATCTACTGGTGCAGTTATCAAGGTTGACATCTTAGGGAACCAGAAGGTGTGTAGCAAGGTTGAATCAAGATGGGATCACTTGAGGTCTGAAATGGGACTGTGTTGACCCTAGAACCTGAGTGAGGTTTGAACCTTCAGGAAAGAATCAAGTTTCTGTTTTTGAGAAGGAATAGTTTCAGCAAACGGATTAAATTCATGTTTATCATGGCAGTTTGACTTTTCTTTCCAGTGAAATTCAATGGAGAGAATAACATAAATTACATTCCCAGTAAAATTACATGCAACTAAGGAACATATGAGGTAGTTAGATTCTTAACTAAACAGTTCAACTCATAAAACAAATTTTGGAACAATCTAGCAGGCAGCTCGAAGCAGGTGTGGATCAATCTGTTGGGAGACAATTTTCCATGGGTTTCTAGTGGTTCTGCACATCTTATAAGCAAAACTTTGACTGTCCTTTGTTCTAGATGTTGGCATCGTACCTTGGAAGACAGAGAGGATCTCTCTTTAGAGCAAAGTACAGCCATGCTTACTATCTAGTACAATAAAAATGTCTCCGGAGCAAATGGTAAACACAATTACTGCCGTCATTAAAGCTCCTGATTCTCTAAGCTCAGGTTCCTTTCCTGTAACACAACCCACAACGTTGTGTGGGCTTGTGTCATTTGGCTCTCTTCACATTACCCTGTGTTAATTGAGGCTTTGATAACCAGACCCAAAACGCTGATACTGTGGCTACTGCTATTGATGTGGGTGAAAAACTATTCATCTCTCATCTAGGAGTCTCAGATGTTCTACCAACATTCATGAAATTGTGACAGAGTGACAGAGTGGCTAACAAGAGAATGCAATCTCAGACATTTTACAGTTTTTGGCATAACTAGAGCTGACTTTGGAAGTCTGTAAATATAAAACTTTATTCTAAATAAGCCAAAAGAATATTAAAGCTTTTAAAGATGCACCCATGCATGCCCAAATCAATATGTTTCTTTAAATCCTTATTCTAATAGCATCTTTTAGGTAATTCATCTTTTAAAACATGACGGTTATCTAATTTAGGACTGAAAACTCAAAGTTACTGAATTTTACAGAATGATTCTTATAAGAAACTAAAGACATCTGTATTCGGGGAAAAAATGTGGAGGAGTGCCTTCGATTGATTGATTAGATTGATTCAACTCATCAACATATATCCTAACGACTGTATTTTCCCCATTGAAGTTGGCATTATTTTTTAAGGTATGCTATGGGAATTGTAAATCTCTAAATGTAATTGGAAACAGTGTGTCGGGATGATATTTTTTTAAAAATATTGGCCTTTCTGCAGGAAGACTTGGCTTAAGGTTCCAGATTTTGTTTTATCTTATGATCGTGAATAAATTATTCATTTTCTTTGAGCATTGTTTCAGTCTGTTTGGTTGAGTATAACAAAATAACATAACCTACGTCGCTTATAAACAAGAAAAATGTATTTCTTACAGTCCTAGAGACTAGGAAGTCCAAGATCAAGGCACCAGAAGATTCATTGTCTGGAAAGGGCTCCCTGTCTGGTTCATAGATGGTGCCTTTTTGCTGTGTCTTACATGGTAGAAGGGGCTAACCAGTTCTCTCTGTTCTCTTTTATGAGGGCATTAATCCCCATCATGAGGTCTCTGCCTTTGTGATCTAATCAGTTCCCAAAGGTTCTACCTCATAATGCTCAAGGGCTCAAGGGTTTGGATTCTCACATATGAATTTTGGGGAGACACAAAGGCTTTCTATTTTCTGTCATTTTCAAGATCAAACTAGCCCAAGCCCACAGGATCCAGAATGAAAGCAATTGCTCTCCCTTTTTCCTCATCTAAACACCAATGATACTATAAAAGAAGCACAAAATCCCACTTCATGCACAAGTATTTCCTGGAGCGGTCTTTCCCTCCCTGAATTCTAACATTAATTAGCATTTGTACTATACACGTATGACAATCATGTACTGCCTTGTGACACTTCTCTTGCTTGCTATCTTAACATGCCATTTAAAGTAAATTTATTTAACAAATCCCACAGAAACATTCGTATCTTGTCTCTAAAATTAGAATGTAAACTCTTTGAGGGAAAAAGTTTTATAATTTTTGTTTTTTTCATAGCACGTAATGCAGTGCTTTGAAAACAGTGTGTTCCTTAAATACATGGGGATTCAAGTGAAGAGCTTAGAATGACAAGAACAAATAATTATATTGTGTGAGTTTGCCGACCATACTGTGTTTAATCTGGCTGCTTATTCCCATGCTGAGCTCTCAAAGGCACAGATTTAATGTGGTAATTCCAATCGATTTAAACTAAAATGAAAGTACTGGGAAAGGAAAACTGTTGGCACTTTCTAATAGCATGTAATAAGTTTATAGACTTGGAAGCAATATTTTTAACCTTGGCATTTGTTTCAGAATGTGTTTTGTTTCACCCTATTTTTGCTAACTACTGGTGGAGTGTTGGATTATTGAGCTGAAGAGTTTATAATACTCTCATCATTTGTCAGCATAATGTTTGGAAACTATGGTATTAGATAGGAGAAGTTGTGATTTATATTGCCACTTTTTAATCTTCTCTGTGACAGTCTTCTGGGAACTGTGAGATGTAAGCAATAGCTGAAAATGAAGGTAATGCGTGACACCTTATCCTGACGAATGAGTTAGATGATGTGACATTAGATACTGTGTCTTGCTGTTTTTGTCATCTATTTGCATAACAATGGTCCTCATTATTCTCAATAAAAATTTGGGTCGTTGTATTTTATAACCTCAGTATTAGGCAAAACCTTATGAAACTGCTGATACTTGATCTTTTTGACTTACTAAAATGGTAATATCATATAATTTAACCTACCTAATATTTAGCTATCTAAATTACTGCCTCATGTATACACTTTTTGAAAGAAAAGATCTTGAGACCAGTCTTTTCTATCAATGAATCCATGTTTAAATTTATTTAAAATATATATCTTTAGACTCTGGTTGAATGTGATATTATTGAGTTTTGTTTACCTTTCTTTCCTCTTACAGTTGGAGTGGTACCTGTACATGGCAAGATAATCATATTCTGGTCTGATACAGACTTAGTGCATTTTCCTTATAGCATCTAATGTCCAGCTTCTGAATATCAGCTTTTTTAGCATCTGTCGTCACCACCCTTGCCAAGAACAGACCAGAAAACTTCCCAATCTGGAACCAATGACATTAAAAGTGCTTTGTCTATTGTTTAGTTAGTACAATCCAAGCAGCAACATTTATGATGGGAAAATACAAGGGTGAAAAAGTTGTCCTGTATCTATAAATAAAGTGTGTGATTTTAGAATAGGATATCAACTGTGGTTGAAGAAGAAATTAAACAATAATGTTGTGGGCTACTTCTAAGGCAGATCATGAAGATCACATGGCAGTGATTCAAATGACAGAAAACTGGTCGAATTTTTTCGCTATAAATAAAAGAAATGTTATAAAAGAAAATGTGACAGATCTTAGTAATAGATTGGACAGTTTGATGGAACAATAAGAACTTCTGTTCCAGACAGGGTACAAATGAAGATTTACAACACTGTGCTTTATCTTGTTCTCTATGCACAAACTATGTGAGCACAGGCCTACACCATCTGGTATGGCCTATGTAACCCATATGTTTGTTATTATACTATTTTACCTGGAAGAGTAAATTTACATGAGTAGATTTTTTTTGTTGTTGTTATGTAAAGACCTTTGAGTTAGAAAAATCAAATGTAAAGTGAGTATGCTAAAGCAGCTAAGGTGAGTTTGTGCCTGCAATTTGTCTGTGGGAACAGATTAACCTATCAAAGACCAAAAAGCAATTGTAGGTTATGCATATTACATTACTAAATGGCACCAATGCCTGATAGTTGTAAATAAAAATGATTTATCATAGATTTTACAAGTCTGTAATATTTTATTAATTGTACAATATAAGAAAACTTTTCAATTATTTTTGATGTGTTATAATTAACCATAGCACATAATTTAAAATATTAATTGAATATGAGGGAAAATACTTCCATCAGATATACATCCAGTTATTGCCTATCATTTGATGTCTAAGGAGACATATTTCTTCAGATTTATTTTGAAGTATATTTAGTATACATTGATTCAGGGAAGTATAAATATAACTATTTCAGTAAGTGTAATACACATAGTTATGAAACATTCTCTTAAAAAATTGTATTTTTCTCTAGGCAAGAGAAACTTTTCCAATTATCCTTTAAATTTGTAGTCTTAAAACAAGACAAAGTATTTGTTATCTAATGTTATAATAGTATAGGTACATTATAGGTGTATGATTAGGAGTATGTGATCTGGAACCAGGCTGCATAGCTTCAAAACTTGGCCCCTTATGTGTTTCCAAACAAGCTATTTAGACTCTCTTAGAAACAGTTTTCTTTTCTGTAAAATGAAAATAATATTGGCTACCTCATAGAGTTTTCGTGAGAATTAAATATGTTTAGTACCTGAAAGCTCTTAGAACATTGCCGCTGCCTATGCCATTGGCAAGTATCAATAAATATTAGCTATTGTTATTACTACCCACTGTTTTCAGCAAAATTTATTTTTAAAACTTAAGTATGCTTAAAAGTAAAGTGATTTAAAGAAGTTATTTTGTTGTCTTCAAATACAGACAGAAAAATGAGAATTAAAGAGTTTTGTATTAAAAAAGAAGTGAAGAAAGTTATACATATATAAAACATATAAACATCTTTGGGGAGATATGGGCTGAATTATTTCTCCACCCAAAATTTATATGCTGAAGCCTTCATTTCATTGTGATTGTCTCTGGAGTTGTAGCCTTTGCAAGCTACTTAGGGTTAGTTGAGTTCATGACAGTAGGGCCTGCATGATGCAATTAGTGTCCTTGTGTCTTTATTAGAAAGACAGTAGCATTTTTTCTCTCAATCTATCTCTCTCTCTCTCTGCCTTTAAGGATACAGTGAGAAGGTGGCCATCCGTAAGCCAGGAGGAGAGTCTTCACCAGTAACCTAAATAGGCAGCATCTTGATCTTGGACTTGCCAGTATATAGAACTGTGAGAATAAATGTCTATTGTTTAAATCACCCAAGCTATGATATTGTGTAATAGCAGCTTGAGCAGACAAGTAAAAGGGACAACCAGAACATTAATTTATGGGCTTAACCTTTTAAATACTCTCACTAGTTATGGAGAAAGTTCTTCAATATAATTTCTTTTTTTTTTTGAGACGGAGTCTCTCTCTGTTGGCCCGGCTGGAGTGCAGTGGTGCAATCTTGGCTCACTGCAAGCTCCGCCTCCTGGGTTCACACCATTCTCCTGCCTCAGCCTCCCGAGTAGCTGGGACTACAGGCACCCACCACCACGCCCGGCTAATTTTTTGTATTTTTAGTAGAGACGGGGTTTCACCGTGGTCTCGATCTCCTGACCTCGTGATCCACCCGCCTCGGCCTCCCAAAGTGCTGGGATTACAGGCGTGAGTCACTGCACGTGGCCCAATATAATTTCTTAACTGTACACCAATAAAAGAACTTTTTATTATGTAAATCACATCATTGTGACATATGTTTTTTTTTTTAACAGCACACTTACAATTTAAAGAATGTGAAACCATCAACGTGGCAGTTGTTTCTGCATATCAATATTCAGCTTAAGTTTCTCTAAGAACCTAACTAGTCTTTTACAAATGAGATTGTCCATATAGAAAATCTGGAAAAATTGACAAATAACTCCTGCAACTAATAAGTGATTACAGCAAGGTTGCTGGATACTAGGTTAATATCTACAAGTCAATCACCATCTTATATATTAGCAATGAACAAGTGAAACTTGAAATTAAAAACAATATCATTTCTATTATCACCCCCCAGAATGAACCACTGAAGTATAAATTTAATGAAATATATACAAGATCTATATGAAAAAAAACTACAAAACTGATCGCAGAACAGAGAAACACTAAGTAAATGGAGAGATATTCCATGTTAATGGATAGGAAGACATAATATCATTAAGATGTCCATTTTTCCCAACTTATTCTAAAGATTTAATGCAATCCCAATAAAACTCTCAGCAAACTATTTTTGTAGATATCATAAACTGATTATAAAGTTTATATGGAGAGGCAAAAGACCCATAATAGTCAACGAAATACTCAAGAAGAACAAAGTTGGAGGACTGACACTACCTAAATTTAATACTTACTATAAAGCCATAGTGATTAAGAGAATGCGGTATTGGTGAAAGAATTGACAAATAGAGCCATGGAGCAGAATTAAGAACCTAGAAAAAAGGCTCACATAAATATAGGCAACTGAACTTTGACAGAGGAGCAAAGGCAATGGAGGCAGTCTTTGACAATGGAGCAAGGGTAGTGATTTTAACAAGTGATGCTGGAACAACTGGACATCCACATGTCAAAAAGTGACACAGATCTTACACTTTCAGAAAAGGTTAACTTCAAAAATGGATGATAGACCTAAATGTAAAATGCAAAATTATGTAACTCCTATAACATAGGAGAAATCTTGTGTATGGCGAGCATGACTTTTTAGATACAACATCAAAATATGATTCATGAAAGGTGGATTAGCTACACTTCATTAAAATTAAAAACCTCTGCCCTGCAAAAGACTCTGTAAGAATGAGAAGACAAGCCACAGAGTGGGAGAAAATATTTTTAAAAGACATGCCTGATAAAGGACTGTTATCCAAAATATACAAAAAACACTTAAAACTCAACATTAAGAAAACAAACAATCGATTAAAAATGGGCCAAATACCTTAACAGATACCTCACCAAGAAATATATATACAGATGGATAATAAGCATATAAAAATGCTCCACATCATATGCCATCAGGGAAATGAATGTTAAAACAGTAATGAGATATGGCTATGCACCTATTAGAATGGATGAAATCCAGAACAATAACACTAGAAATGCTGGTGAGGAGGTAGAGCAAGAGGACCTCCCTTTTGTTACTGGTGGAGATGCAAAATGGTACATCTACATTGGGAGATAGTTTGACAGTTCCTTACAAAATGAAACATACCATTACCATTTGATCTAGCAATTGTGATCTGGGGTGTTTATCTAAAGGAGTGGAAAGCTTATGTCCACACAATAACTTGCACATCGACGTTCATAGCAGCTTTATTTATAATTGCCAAAACTCTGAAGCAACCAAGATGTATTTCAGTAGGTGGATGGGCAAATAAACTGTAGTACATCTAGACAATGGAATATTATTCAGCACTAAAAAAGAATGCGCTATCAAGGTATAAAAATACATCATGGAAACAAATTCATATTACTAATTGAAAGAAGCCAATCTGAAAAAGCTGTATATTGTATGATTCCAATTGTATAACATTTGAGAAAAGACAAAACTATGGAGACAAAAGTAGGAAAGAGTTGTCAGGGGTTTGTAGGAGGGAAGGATAAACAGGCAAAACACAGAGGATTTTTAAGTCAGCAAAACTATAATATTCTGTATGATACTATAATGGTGGATACACTCTAATGGTGGATACAGGGCACTGTGCATTTATCCAGTCCCATAGAATGTACAATACTAGGAGTAATCCCTAATGTAAACTATAGACTTTGGGTGATTATGGTGTGTCAATGTAGGTTGATAAATTGTAACAATGTATCCCTCTGGTGGTTGATGTTGACAATTGGGGAGGCTACGCATGTGTGGGAGCAGGGAGTCTATGGAAAATCTCTGTACCTTCCTCTCAATTTTGTTGTGAACTTGAAACTGCTCTAAAAACATAAAGTCTTAAAAAAATAGGACACCAACAAGTGAGAGTCTGAGTAGTAGGAAAACTGACAGCGAGCATTTACATTGAATTTATGTTGTATAAAGATCCATCTGTAACATGAAAATCAAAAGTAGTTTTTTTTTTGGAAAAATACTTCAATAGCCTTTTAAAATGACATTTTCTCAACAATGTTTTTGTAATGTCATTTATGGAGAAGTGATTAAAATATATACAGTCAGGGCAGCATTCAAATGCAATGATTTTCATTTATGCAAATAACACTTTAATGTTGCTTTCAGAAAGGTGAAGGTTAAGTGCAGTAAATACCAGTAATAGCGATATAGTTTGCAAGTGAAATTAGCAAGAAGATTTTAATCAGTCTCTGAAGTGTGAATTAGAGATAAGAAGAAAAATGTTCCAAATAAAATTTTCTTAAAAGGTCAATGTCTTAAAGTTGTAGTGTTTATAATCTGACCATTTCTTAATGCAAGATTAGTATACTGGTAAAACTTGTATGTGAGAGTAAAAGACATTAAAAGTGCAGAGCACAGGATTTAGTAAGATATTTTTATTATGACAAACCTAGGTACCATTTCACACTCTTTCACTCCTCACAAATATGCCATTGAGATGATTTGGGAAGAATCAAGAAGATTTGACAGATATCTTAAAGGAAATGCTGTTTGAATTTAAGTTTTTAAAAGTGGCAAAATAGTATCTTCAGTATGACGACATTTATTTAAAGATACAAAAATTATCCCCAATTGTACAAGAACGTGAATGGAAATGATATAGCTAACTCTGGAGAGGGGGAGAAGAGAAAGGGACAGGGGCATTAGTTGTATTTTTTTTCTTTATTTGATAATATTCTGAAGAAAAAATGCTAACATATTTACATCAGTTAATCCTGTGTTGTACTATACTTTATATGAGTCTGTGTGTTTGAACACTTTATTTTAAATATAAAAATGTAAGCTGAGTGCTGTGGCACATTCCTGTAATCCTAGACACTTGAGAGGCTAAAGCACAAGGATTGCTTGACCAGCAGCCACAGGCTATAGTATGCAATGATTGTGCTTGTGAATAGCCACTGCACTCCAGCCTGGGCAACATAGCCAGACCCTATCTCTAAACAAATAATAAAAATAAAAATTTAAAATATGTAATAACACATTTCAAAATATAAATAGTGAGATGCAAAAACTATCCATGGCGGAAGCATTATATTTGAATAAATAACTGCTAATATCCATGAGCACTTACTATATGACAAAAGTTTTGCCAAATATTTCACTTCTTTTATCCATGAAATCCTCTCAGTAACCATATAGGTAGGCATTATTATAGGCCACTTTTTACTGATAAAGATTTAGAAGGTTAGAGTAGGGATCTTCTTCATCTTGTTAATTGCTTTATCCTTGATATCTAGAAAAGGAACCAGCTTTTAGGAACCGATAAATATTTAAATTTGACATTACAAAAATAAAACAAATACATATTTTATAAAACAAGTATATGTATAGTAATTCTATCAATGTAACAGTGAAGAAAACACATTCTGCCTTCTTAGAGCTTCTATTCTGGTGGGAGAGACAAACAATATAAAAAAGTTGATGAGAGGAATAATGAAGAAAAATAAAATAGGTGAAAAGGGAGAGAAAGTGAATGAATAAATTAATAAATGTGTAAGATAATGTTTGCAGAGACAATACTCTTTGGTTCTCTTGCATTCTTACATATCTTTCTGGGTGGGCCAGACTTTAAGTCCCTGACAACTAGAATATTTCTTATGGTTGAGAGATGAAGCTACGTCTCTTTTCTCACTTGGACAAAGAACAGGCTTGCTTACTTATTGCTATAAAACCAGTGGATCCCAAAACTCAGTTTTTCTCATTTGTGACATAAACCTTCTGCTTGTGTAGTTTCCATCACGGTCTGTTATGTTGCACTGGTGGGACTTATACAATGGGCCATTGTACTGGCTTGATACATAATTAATTGTATCTTAATGCCTGCTAACTTGAATGACTGTTAACACTCTTCTATTTATAATGTCAATGCTTTATTTAAGTTTTTGAATTAAAGTTTTTTTTTCTGTCCTTATGATTGCATTGGCTATCAGTGGATCTCAGGCATGTTATTTAATACCTCATAAATATAGTTAAAATTCTGATAAATATTTTCTATTATTGATATGTAATCAAAATTATATTTAAACTAAAAGTGAATGAAAACTATATTCTCATTTTATTCCTTTATACTTTCAGATTTACAATGATCATCCACTATGTTTCAGATGCTACATGATACTAACAAGACAACAGGTATTATGACACAATCTTCTCTTTTTCTTGATGTATTAGTCTATGATTATGAAAACTATACACAGAATGGCTACTGACGGCCAAATTATGACTTTATTGGCAGTCATTACCAAGCTTTATTAGGAGCTCTATTAACCAACTACAGACCAGAAAAGCAAGAACACAAGTATATTAGTGACAATGTTATCTATATTGGCCTTTTATGCGCTTTTGAATTATATTTTGAAACCTATGCATGGAGTAGTGTAAAGTCAAGTAAGCCTTAATTTTTTTTTTAAAATAATATAAGCCAGATTAATTTCTTTTGCCTTAGGCTTTCCTCTCCTTGTTATGGTGCCTAGTTTTTGCTCTATTTGCATCTAAGCTTTGTCATAGTTTCTGAACCAATCCTAATGTATGTCAATGACCTCTGCTTCCCAATTGGAAATAACCCATCAAATATGGAATCTGATGGCCCTAACTCTTCAATTCTAGTGCTGCTTTCCCTGAGTCTTCTCTGAGGCTAATCAAATCTGGGAATAAGCCTTAAGATTCTATAGTTCCTTAGAAATTGCCTTCAGCTTTTCTCCCATTTGCACACAGTGGCTCGTCCATGGAATTGAATTTACACTTTGGCCCCTACTCCTCAGTTCCATTTGGTTGTTTCAGCCCTTTATTTAATTTATTTTTTTTGAAAGTGGAAATTCAAAGAGATTTTATTTTCAAAGCTTATTTAAAAAGTGACAAGAGGCTTGCATGATGAACATCGATGCAAAACTCCTCAATAAAATACTGGCAAACTGAATCCAGCAGCACATCAAAAAGCTTATCCACCATGATCAAGTGGGCTTCATCCCTGGGATGCAAGGCTGGTTCAACATATGCAAATCAATAAATGTAATTCAGCATATAAACAGAACCAAAGACAAAAACCACATGTTTATCTCAATAGATGCAGAAAGGGCCTTTGACAAAATTCAACAGCTCTTCATGCTAAAAACTCTCAATAAATTAGGTATTGATGGGACATATCTCAAAATAATAAGAGCTATTTATGACAAACCCACAGCCAACATCATACTGAATGGGCAAAAACTGGAAGCATTCCCTTTGAAAACTGGCACAAGACAGGGATGCCCTCTCTCACCACTCCTATTCAACATAGTGTTGGAAGTTCTGGCCAGGCAATCAGGCAGGAGAAAGAAATAAAGGGTATTCGATTAGGAAAAGAGGAAGTCAAATTGTCCCTCTTTGCAGATGACATGATTGTATATTTAGAAAACCCCATCGTCTCAGCCCCAAATCTCCTTAAGCTGATAAGCAACTTCAGCAAAGTCTCAGGATACAAAATCAATGTACAAAAATCACAAGCATTCTTATACACCAATCACAGACAAACAGAGAGCCAAATCATGAGTGAACTCCCATTCACAATTGCTTCAAAGAGAATAAAATACCTAGGAATCCAACTTACAAGGGATGTGAAGGACCTCTTCAAGGTTTCAGTCCCTTTAAAAACAGAGTTCTCCCTTGAACCTCAATCTTGAGTGGGAAAGGCAAGCTAATTTCTGGATATCTTTGGTTTATAAATATATTAATTATAAAATTTTATTATTTTTATGCCATAAACATGGAAATTACTTGTATCAGCATTCTTTTGAATTGTTTGAGATCTGAAGTAAAAATCTTGAAATAGACTTTGTACTTGTTTTTATTTTAAAGGTCACATGATATAGTGCTATGGTTTAGCACTTATACTGTTAGCTCTGATCCAAGGTGCAAGTTTAAAGAATGCTGTTCGCTGTTAATTTAAATGACAAGCAAGTTTTAACTTTATTTTTCCAAAGTGATATGACCATCTGTTTATCTGTCTATTTCCCATCTGTCTATCTATCTTCATATTTTTATATTGTCTGTTTGAGTTGAGCAAATTCATTTTAATTATTATCTTCTCAGTCCATGCATATGGAACCAGGAGAAAAGGGCAACAAATGCTTTAATTACTCTCCTTATGTATTTGATATTAAAAAGGAAAATTAGTTTATCTGAAATATGTACACAGTGTCAATCTCATATGATTTTAATTTGGAGTTAGAGTTGGCATTAATAAAATAAGCATTTGTGTCTGTTGAGATTTATTGATTTATTTTGCTGAAGTATGCTTGACATTTAGTTTAGCATGGGAAAGGTAAATAAAATAGTGCTTTACTATCAGAGGAAATTATGTTTTACGTAGGTTATAATTGTGAATGTTCACTAAAAGAGTGATAGTAAAATATCCAAAACAGGAAAACTGAACTGAGTTTTTAAGTAGAATAAGCATAAGTAAATTAAATTGTAACTTTTTATATATGAAAAGGCCAATGTAAAAGCTATTTTCACCATAACAGAATTGAAGTAGTATTGGATTCGAGAGGATTGAACTTGCATTTTCAATCCCCTTTGTAAATATAAGCTGCGCTCTTGCTTCACTCCAGGCTCCTAGCTCACCTACAGTCTGTCTTCAAAACAGTGTCATCATGACTTTCAGTGTTTTTATCCACACTATTTTTTTCTGTTTTCACTAAAATGAATCCAACAATCCACTTCCTCCACTACTGACATTGACTTCACACAGATTATACATCATTACGACTATAAATTTAGGGCTTGTCAATGTCTGCTGAGCCATCATAACTGTTTGGCAATCATTTTTCTTTCTCTTTTCAATTTCCTTTTGAGTTTCCATAATGTCTATACCTAAGCCTTTATTCTGAATCCTATTGTACTTTCAATGCCATCACACTCAATAGATTGTTATCTCACAGAGAAAAGATGATCAGGTGGGGTATCCATGACTTTGCATTCCCTCTTGTAAACATTCTTATAGGGACACCCATTCTTCCCTTATGAGCCAGAGGTGGAGATGCCTTTGCTTATTTTCTGAGGTAGCTGCTACGTCCATACCATAGAGACCACATCCTATAAGCTGTCTGAAACCTGGTTAGTCTTTTTCTTCAAGAATCCTTTCCCTTCTGATTATAAGTAAGCTCAGATATTCTCAACTTTCATCTATCTTTCCTTCAAGCCCAATCTCCCTCCTTCAATTCTTCAGTGAAATGTATGACAACGTAGCTTAAGCCCTGCTTTTTCAAAATAATTACTATCTATCCATTAACTACTTCTAACAAGAAGGGCATGTTTAGTGCCTGAGAAAGCTGCTTTTCCTGCAGTCACCTCTTAACTGCCAATAGGAGTGCCCTTTTGAACCTCATCTTAACTCATCTTTTGTTCAGCACTTGATGCTCTTCACCATCCTCTCCTTGTGGAATTTGTGCCTTCAGTTTCCAGGTCATTATTATCTTAAAATTTTTATAAACACTGGAAAGGTGCCTTTAAGTGTCCTTTAGTAGCTTCTTCTCCTTTGCTTGTTCTTTTAGATTGTTGTATTCACCAGAGTTCTATTCTTTGGCTCTCTTTTTTTCTCACTCTAACATTATCCCTTGGTATTTCAGGCTTCCATGCCTTTAATTGCCATCAAAATGCAGAGATAGGCAATTGTAATTTCATTAACTTCAGCTTTATCTGTTTTTTTTTTAATTGCCATGCCAACCTGTATGTCCTCAAGCTACTTTAAAATTAATATGTTGAAAATAATTTATTTCTCCTCTTAAAGTAAGTTTCTATTCTGATATTTTCTACTTTAGTGGAAGTATCACAATCCACCTCCATCTTTTAATCTGGAAATCTAGAGAAAATGCTAGCCTGTTTTGCTCTCTGTTTTCCTCCTTTCTTTCCTAACCCAAATTATCAATAATAAGTCTTTAAATTCTAGTAATTTTAACTCTGAAAAAATTATTGAAGCTAGTTCTTCTCATCTTTCCTGACACTACCTTTGAAGCCATCATCATATCTCCTTTGCACACTTAAAATTGCCATCTTATCTGATTTCACTGCATCTGATCACCCTCATTTAAACCATTCTTCACTCTGTCTCCTAAATTATCATCACTCCTTTATCAAAATAATTCTCTTTAATGCCCACAAAATTAGGCCCAAATTTCTTAACTTGCCTGAGAAAGCCTTTTACAATATAGTCCCAACCCATTTTTCAGTCTCTTCTTCCATTAACCTCTATGTGCAACTTTATTCTAGCCGTGCCCACTTCTTTACCTTTGCACAAATGCTTCATTCTGTTGAGACTATTGTGTTCCCTCTTTGTCTTACAAATGATCTTCCTTCTTCAAAACCCAGCTTAAATATTGGTTTCTTCATGTTGCATTCTTCAGTTCCTCAGTGTTGCCTAAACACAAGATATTAATTTTGAAAATTAAATAAAAATTTAAATATCTTTTTTGGAGAAAATGAGAGTATATGGTTAGATATATCTTTAATTTTCCTGCAGATATCTAGAAGATATGCCTTCTCTTTGGCCTATTTGATGTGTCTTAGCCCAATGTAAGGCCATTTTTTTTGCACTCTATCTAAACACAAATTTCAATTACTTATTATTTATTATGATTCTATAGGTTGGCTGCACTGGGCTCAGCTGACTTTGGCTAGGCTTACTTATCATCTGTGGTCACCTGGGGTTGGTTGATGATAGGTTGATTTACATGAATCTGCTGGAAAAAATGGTTCTGCTCCAAGTGGCATCTCATCCTCCAGAATGCGAACCTGAGCTTGATCTCATGATAGACGTAGGAATCCCAAGACAGACTGGAGGAGCACAAAGGCATTTGTAGCCTAAGTGTGAAACTGGCACTCTGTCACTTTCTTGCATTTTAGTGTGAGAAACAAGCCACAAAGCCAGCCCAGATTAAAAGGAGCACTGAAGCAGGCTCTAGACCGTGATGGGAGAAACTGCAAAGGAACATTGCAAGGAAAGAGTGAAAAATTTGCAGTCAATCCATCATAAATGAGAAGGAATATTTTAAACATAATATACCAGTCACACAATGAGCTGTAATTATTGCATCCTTTTGAAGTGAATGAGTATATGGTGAATGATGCAAAAAGGGGAGTACGAAAATATGGTGTTCTGTAATATTACACTCTGCTGTGCTATGCATATTGTAATTCTGGACTATCCCTCAGATTTTAGACATCATAAAATTATGAAGTAATAATCCTTTTGACATATGGTGTAAATTACAAGGAATAATTAAAGTTTAGTCTTAATAGTAAATTGTAAAAATTTGAAGAGATTAAAAACATATTAAATAAAGACTAGTTTTAGGAGAATAAAAATTATACTAAAATGCGTCTTCAATGTGATAAAATAGAATTGAAAACAAAAATATCATACTTTGAGAAAGTCAAGGAAAGAACCTTGGAATACCTTCAAAAATATTATAGATAGAGCTACTAAATAATTTTGAGAACTCTTCTCCTGCAGATAGTGAAAATTGCTTGCAAGACGACTGGCTGCAGTTGATATTGTCAATTTGTTCATAGCATGGCTTCCAAGTACTGAGCACCTGAATCTTGTGCTCAGCTGACAGAGAGGCATGCTTCAGTAAAGTGGCATTGGAATACAAATAAATTGGATACCATTTAGAGACCTGAAATGCTACTGTGAGATTAAAGGCAAACCCCACTGAAAGTGACAGCAATATTTTCTTTTTCTGGCTAGGGAAAATGTATAGGAAGAAGATGAGAGACCTTTTTAATAGAATAAAGAAAAATGATAGTGCTCCTATACCTCAAGCTCCATGGTTCTGAATATGATTCAGTAAATGCCTCAAAATAGAAGTACATTAAACTTCAAGGCAATCAGAACACAACTACTGGATTGTCACAATGTGGTAAAAGAAGAGGTATCCAAAGCTGGCAAAGGCACCTATAGGACCTATAATGCATCAGATCTTTTAGAGCCATTTGACAGCCTCTATGAAGATACATATTGAATTAAACATGCTATCATCCTCATTCAATACTTTTTGTGTGTTTCAAAATATACCTAATGATAGATTTCTTTTCTTAATAAACTTTAAATTAATTGATCCCAAGACACTGACTTCATATCACCCTTAATAATCCTGACATTTTACACACGCAAGCCACAACCCGCTAAACAGTCTCATAGAAATGCACACTTCATTTTGAAACTAATCAAGCGTGTCTTGCTCATTTCTCAAGACATGGTGGCATATTAAATCTCTAAGGTTTAGCCATTAAGCTTTTGAGATAGAAGAGTCTCAAGTAGTTGGCGGGGATGGCATATTAGCTACAGTAGAATAAATTTCATTTGAATCTTATTGTGTGCGTGTGATTATAATTTTAATCATCAAATTCTTATATAGTTATTTTTATACATCCATTGTCTTATTTGACGTGAGACACATACATATATTTATTGTTACTTATATACATAAAGGCTTATATTATATATATTTTATATAAATATTCTGACATTTTTACATGAAAATATACTATTTCTATATGTCTCTGTGTATTTGTATCAAAAAATGTTAAAAATTTGTCTGACTAGTTTCCTAATATTGAAAAAACCTTCCAAAACCTTCTTATGAATATTTTATATATTATGTTTAAATAACACCAGCATGCAGTAACATACCATAGTGCAGCCATAACTAGTCAAATTCTACAATTGCCAATGATGGTGTTTGTTTTTCGACTCCTAAGTTTTAAGCACTTCAGCTTTATGCGTACACATGAATGTGTTGGCTGAGTCCATGACTCAGTGTATGAAATGTATTTTTTATGAATTTTAGGAACATTTGAAATTACAAACATGGTCAGGGATAGTGGCTCATGCCTGTAATCCCAGCACATTGGGAAGCCGAGGCAGGCAGATCACTTGAGCCCAAGAGTTTGAGACCAGCTTGGGCAACATGGTGAAACCCCGTCTCTACCAAAACAAACAAACAAACAAACCAAAACCAAACAAACAAACAAAAACAAAAAACAGGTATTGGGACATACACCTGTGTTCCCAGCTGCTCTGGAGGCTGAGGGGAGAGGGTCACCTGAGCCCAGGAGTCAGGGGTTGCAGTGAGCTGAGATTGTGCCACTGCACTCCAGCTTGGGTGACAGAGTGAGATCCCGTCTCAAAAAAAAAAAAAAATTACAAACATATCTCTACCTACTAATGGCCAAATGAAGACAGAATATTTATTATACACAGTAATTAGATTGGTACAAAAATATAAAGGCAAATAGTTAATTGACTATATAATTGAATCATTGCTTCTGTAGGACATGGATTTCTGGAAGTGTCTCAAATCCTTGTTTTGTTTTAGGAGTTAACTGAAGGTGGGATTGGGGAGGTGATTCCTAGACTTCTCATATCAAAACACCTAGGCCAACAACCAGACACTTTAATCCATCTACACATGAGATCAAATGACCATATTACATTCCTTAGCTGTTTTTATGCTCAGGACCACAAAAATCAGTATTTCCTCTTTTAAATATTTCAAAGCACTTTACTCACATTACTTTTTTTACTTCATTTCATTCTTTATTATAACATGTTATGAAGAAAGAGATTTGTAAAGCATCAAAATCTTTGTAATGAGATGGTCACTGAATAGTGATTTGACCTTGGTAATTTTGTGTTACTGAGTTTCATTATTTGTAAAATAAGACCAGACTAGGCATCAGTGAAACTTGCATGGTGTGAAGATTCTTTGATTATATTAGGATTTACAGTAGGGAATAACACATTTAAAAATCTAGTATAAAGTTTATGGAATAGAGACACGTAATGTGGAACACCTCGCTCTTTTTACCTGTTTGTCTCTCTGTCTTTGTCTCCACACACATACACAAACACACACACATGCACACACACACACACCACACATTCATATACACACAAACACATTGCAGAGGGAAATACATATGGATATATGGAATAACGTAACAGTTTTTAAATACAAAGGTGGATTTTTAACCTAGCTCATCCTGACTACTAAGTGTTAACTTAAAAAAAAAACAGATAAAAATGATAAATTAATTGTAGGCTCCATGTAGTTCTATCTTGTTTAATCCATCCTATCACATTTTATTCCTATTTGGAGAAATACACATGAGGAAGGTAATATTATTTTTGACATTTTGCACACTTGAGAAACATAAGGTAAACATAGATTGTAGCATAATACTTCCATTGTCCCATTCTCTCCCTACTCTTTTCTATGTCCTTTTTTTTTTTTTTGGTACTCATCTCATTTGCCTTTTTTTTTTTTTTCATTTTAGACTTTTTTTCCAGCTCCCTGCTTCCCCTCATCTTACTCATTCAGTTTCTTTTTGTTGAGATTTTGGGGTAAGGTGAGAAGAAAGATTCAAGACAAAAGGGGATAGATGGAATGTCAACTTCAGAATGGGAGTTGAGAAAGCCATTGACTACTGCCTCCTTTAAGACAGAGATAGTACAAATGAGACAGCAAATGCTTCTCTTAAGTCAATGGGCTCTAACATAAAGACTTGCATCTTTGAGATTGTGCTGCAATAATGCTATGCTAGAAAAATCACCTATGTTGGAAATGACAGCTGCTAAATTCCACCAGAGTAAAACACTTAATGTTGCCTTGCAAAGATTTCCAGATTACCAAGACTTGGTAGTCATGGCAAATCGTATCATTTCTTCCCTCTGTGCTTTTGACAACTAGCTGGTTGATAATGGTATTATCGTGGACCAAACTTACAATACCCTATTGGCTCTTACAGTAATTAGGGTCAACCTCAGACCAATGAAATGAGAACCTCCAGGTGGCATGGCTAGTTTTTAAGTTCCACAAATTATTCTATTTTGCAAGTAGATTAAAGAACCACTGAAATTCAAGTATAAGTAGAGGGAAAAGAGTCTTATCCTAAATCTTCCTCCAATGCTCAGGAGAACTAATACGTTTTGGCACTCCACAGCATACTCTTAGAAATTAAACGATGGCTATTTTGACAGCATTGCTGTCAACAGGTTCTGTTTCTGGGTAATTTGTTGTAATGGGTGGTGTTTCTTCCCAACTCTTTCAACAGATCAGTCACTTCTCCCAAGGAGTAAAGCTAATTAGTGGAGTGCAGAGAGAAGGAAGATGTGTTTCTTGAATACTGTACGCTCCTGGCATTTCACATAGAAGCCTTTCATATAATAATAAGATGAAAAAAGTAAGGGGCTGCTATTTAGTTACTGACGTTGGATCCCTACTACAAATGACAATGCTATGTGTCAATCAAATTGAATCTTAATGTCGCATTCAGGATCATAGGTTAAAACAGTGATTTTAACTAGATGACAACATTTTTCCAATTTTGTATAAGAAATCTAAATTTGTACACAATATTTTTTTCTAATTGCAGGATTTTTTTAAAATTATAGATTCAGGGGGTACCTGTGTAGGTTTGTTACATGGATACATTGCTAATGGTGAGGTTTGGGCTTCTAGTGTAACCATCACCAGATAGTGAACATTGTATCTAATCGGTCATTTGGAGTCTATGCTATCTACGATTTACATCTTTATGTCTATGGGTTCCCGTTGTTCAGCTCCCACTCATGAGTGAAAACGTAATATTTGATATTCTGTTTTTGAGTTATTTCACTGAGGATAATGGTCTCAGGCTCCATCCATGTTGCTGCAAAGGACACTATTTTATTCTTTCTATGGCTGAGTAGTATTCTGTGGTGCAAATATACCACATTTTCTTTATCCAGTCATCAGTTGATGGACACTTTGGTTGATTCCAGGAATTTGCTGTTGTGAATAATTCTGCAATAAACATATGAGTGCATGTGTCATTTTAATATAATGATTTCTTTTCCTTTGGGTACATATAAATAGTGGGATTGCTAGATCAAATGATAATTCTATTTTTGGCTCTTTGAGAAAACTCCATACCGCTTTTCACAGAGACTGTACTAATTTACATCCTCACCAACACTTGACAAACATTCCCTTTATCCATATCCTCATCAAAATCTGGTTTTTTTTTTTCACTTTTCAGTAACCGTAATTCTGACTGGCGTAAGGTGGTATCTCATTGTAATTTTAATTCGCATTTCTCTGATGGTTAGTGATGTTGAGCTTTTTTTTCATATATTTGTTGGCTGCTTGTATGTCTTCTTTTGAAAAATGTCTGTTAATGTTGTTTGCACATTTTTTAATGTGGACATTTACTTCTTCTTGTTGAGTTGTTTAAGTTCCTTGTAGATTCTGGATACTAGTCCTTTGCCAGATGCATAGCTTCCAAATATTTGCTACCATTCTGTAAGTTGTCTATTTATACTATTATTTCTTTTGCTATGCAGAAGCTTTTGAGTTTAATTAAGTCCCATTTGTCTATTTTTGTTTTTGTTTAGTTTGCTTTTGATGTCTTATATTCTTTGCCTAGGCCAATGTCCAAAAGAGTATTTCTTAGGTTTTGGTTTTCTTTTCATTTCTTTTCTTGTTTCCTTTCCTTTCCTTTTCTTCTCTTTTCATTTCATTTCTCTCCTTCCTTCCTTCCTTTTCTTTTCTTTTTTTCTTTTCCTTTCTCTTTCTCTCTCCCTCTCTCTCCTTCCTTCCTTCCTTCCTTCCTTCCTTCCTTCCTTCCTTCCTTCCTTCCTTCCTTCCTTTTCTTTTTTTTTTCTTTGTCACACAGGCTGGAGTGCAGTGGTGCAATCTCAGCTCACTGCAACCTCTGCCTCCTGGGTTCAAGCGATTCTTGTGCCTCAGCCTCCGGAGTAGCTGAGATCACAGATTTGTGCAACAATACTCAGCTAATTTTTATATTTTTAGTACAGACAGGGTTTTACCATGTTGGCAATATTATACCTAGAAAATCCTGAAGACTCCTCCAAAAGTTGGCTGGTTTCAAACTCCTGACCTCAAGTGATCCATCTACCTTGGCCTCCCAAAGTGCTGGGATTACAGGCATAAGCCAACATGCCTGGCCCTCCTGCGTTTTCTTCTGAATGTTTTTAGTTTCAGTTCTTACAAGTGTTTAATCCATCTTGAGTTAATTTTTGTGTATGGTGAGAGATAGGGGTCCGGTTTCATTCTTCTTCATGTGGCAATCCAATTTTCCCTGCATCATTTATTTATTAGGGAGCCCTTTCCCCACTGTGTTTTTGTTGACTTTGTCAAAGATAGGTTGGCTGTAGCTATGTGGCTTTATTTCTGGGTTCTCTATTCTGTTACATTGATCTGTGCTTCTATTTTTGTACCAGTATCATGTTGTTTTGGTTACTATAGCCTTGTAGAATAATTTGAAGTCAGGTAGTGTGATTCCTCCAGATTTGTTCTTTTTGCTTAGGATTGCTTTGGCTCTGTGGACTCTTTTTTGGTTGCATATAAATATTAAGAATGTTTTTTTCTAATTCTGTGAAAAATGACATTGGTAATTTGACAGAGGTGAATTGAATCTGTAAATTTTTTTTAGGCAGTTCGGCCATTTTAATGATATTGATTCTTCTGATCCGTAAGCATGGGAAGTTTCTTCCATTTGCTTGTGTCATCTATGAATTCTTTCACCAGTGTTTTGTAGTAGAGATCTTTTACCTCCTTGGTTAAATGCATTACTAGGAATTTTTTGTGTGTGTGTCTGTATGTGTGTATGGCTATTCGAAGAGGATTGAGTTCTTGATTTGGTTCTCAGCTTGAATGTTATTAGTGTATAGAAATGCTACTGATTTTGGTATGTTGATTTTGTATTCTGAAACATTACTGAAGTCATCTATCAAGTCTAGGAGTCTTTTGGAGGAGTCTTTAGGGTTTTCTAGGTATAATATCATGTCATCAGTGAACAGAGATAATTTGGCTTCCTCTTTTCCAATTTGGATGCCTTTTATTTCTTTCCCTTGCCAAATTCCTCTGTCTAGGACTGCCAGTATTGTGTTGAATAGGAGTGGTGAGAGTGGGTGTCCTTGTCTTTTTCCAGTTGTTAGAGGGAATGCTTTAAACTTTTCCCTATTCAGTGTGATGTTGGCTGTGGGTTTGTTATATATGATTAATTCTTTTTAGCTATATTTCTTCAATGCCTATTTTGTTGAGGGTTTTTATCATGAAAGGATGTTGCATTTTATCAAATGGTTTTTCTGCATCTTTGAGATAATCATATGGTTTTGCTTTTAATTCTGTTTATGTGGTGAATCATATTTATTGATTTGGATGTATTCCACCATCCATGCATCCCTGGAATAAAACAATAAAACCAACTCGATCATTATGTATATTATTATTATTTTTTTAGGGGGGTCACACTCTGTTGCCCAGGCTGGAGTGCAGTGTTGTGACCTTGCCTCACTGCAACCTCTGCCTCCCAGGTTCAAGTAATTCTCCTGTCTCAGCCTCCTAAGTAGCTGGGATTTTAGGCGCTTACCATCGCGCCTGGCTAATTTTTGTATTTTTAGTGGAGACAGGGTTTCACCATGTTGGCCAGGCTGGTCTCAAGCTCCTGACCTCAAGTGATCTGCCCACCTTGGCCTTCCAAAGTGCTGTGATTATAGGTGTGAGCCACCATGCCAGGCCATGTATTATCTTTTTGATGTACTGTTGGATTTGGTTTGCTAGTATTTTGCTGAGGATTTTTGCATCTATGTCATCAAGCATAGTGGCCTGTAGTTTTCTTTTGTTGTTATGTTCTTGCCTGATTTTGGTATCAAGGTGATACTGGTTTTGTAAAATGAGTTAGGGAGAAATCTCTCTTCCCCAATTTTTCAAAGATAGTTTCAGCAAGATTCATACAAGTTCTTCTTTGTATGTCTGGTGAAATTTTGCTGTGAACCCATTTGGTACTGGATTTTTTTTTGTTGTTGGGAGATTTTAAATTCGTGATTTAATTGTATTACTCATTATTGGTCTGTTCAGAATTTCCATTTCTGACTGGCTCAATTTTGGGAGCTTGTATTTTCCAGGAATTTATCCATTTCCTCTGTTTTTCTAGTTTGCATGCATAAATATGCTCATAGTAGTCCCTCATAATCTTTCGTATTTCTGTGGCATCAGTTGCAATGTCTCCTTTGTCCTTTCTGATTGTGCTTTGTGCTTGTTTGAATATCTTCTTTCTCTCTGTTTTTTTTTTTTGGTTAATCTAGCTAGCTTTTTATCAGTTTTATTAATTTATCAATTTTATCAATTTATCCTGGAAAGAAACAACTTTTGTTGATTTTTTTGTATCTTTTTTTGGTGTCAATGTCCTTTTCTTTTGCTCTGATCTTCATTATTTCTTTTATTCTTCTAGCTTTGGGTTTAGTTTGTTCTTGTATTTCTAGTTCCTTGAGATGCAATGTTAGGTTGTTAATTTGAGATCTTTCTATCTTTTGGATATAGGCATTTGATATTATAAAGTTTCTTCTTAGCACTACTTTTGCTGTATCCTAAAGGTTTTGACATGTTTTGTCTCTCTCTCTCTCTCTCTCTCTCTATATATATATATATATATATATATATATATATAATTATACTTTTAAGTTCTAGGGTACATGTGCACAATGTGCAGGTTTGTTACATATGTATACATGTGCCATGTTGGTGTGCTGCACCCATTAACTCATCATTTAACATTAGGTATATCTCCTAATGCTGTCCTTCCCCCTCCCCCCACCCCACAACAGGCCCCAGTGTGTGATGTTCCCCTTCCTGTGTCCAAGTGTTCTCGTTGTTCATTTCCCACCTATGAGTGAGAACATGCAGTGTTTGGTTTTTTGTCCTTGTGACAGTTTGCTGAGAATGGTGGTTTCCAACTTCATCCACATCCCTACAAAGGACATGAACTCATCTTTTTTATGGCTGCGTAGTATTCCATGGTGTATATGTGCCACATTTTCTTAATCCAGTCTATCATTGTTGGACATTTGGGTTGGTTCCAAGTCTTTGCTATTGTGAATAGTGTCTTTATAGCAGCATGATTTATAATCCTTTGGGTATATACCCAGTAAATGGATGGCTGGGTCAAATGGCATTTCTTGTTCTAGATCCCTGAGAAATTGCCACACTGACTTCCACAATGGTTGAATTAGTTTACAGTCCCACCAACAGTGTAAAAGTGTTCCTATTTCTCCACATCCTCTCCAGCACCTCTTGTTTCCTGACTTTTTAATGCTCACCATTCTAACTGATGTGAGATGGTATCTCATTGTGGTTTTGATTTGCATTTCTCTGATGACCAGTGATGATGAACATTTTTTCATGTGTCTGTTGGCTGCATAAATGTCTTCTTTTGAGAAGTGTCTGTTCATATCCTTCACCCACTTTTTGATGGGTTGTTTGTTTTTTTCTTGTAAATTTGTTTGAGTTCTTTGTAGATTCTGGATATTAGCCCTTGGTCAGATGAGTAGATTGCAAAAATTTTCTCCCATTCTGTGGGTTGCCTGTTCACTCTGATGGTAGTTTCTTTTGCTGTGCAGAAGCTCTTTAGTTTAATTAGATCCCATTTGTCAATTTTGGCTTTTGTTGCCATTGCTTTTGGTGTTTTAGACATGAAGTCCTTGCCCATGCGTATGTCCTGAATGGTATTGCCTAGGTTTTCTTCTAGGGTTTTTGTGGTTTTAGGTCTAACATATAAGTCTTTAATCCGTCTTGAATTAATTTTTGTATAAGGTGTAAGGAAGGGATTCAGTTTCAGCTTTCTACTTATGGCTAGCCAGTTTTCCCAGCACCATTTGTTGAATAGGGAATCCTTTCCCCATTGCTTGTTTTTGTAAGATTTGTCAAAGATCAGATAGTTGTAGATGTGTGGTATTATTTCTGAGGGCTCTGTTCTGTTCCATTGGTCTATATCTCTGTTTTGGTACCAGTACCATGCTGTTTTGGTTACTGTAGCCTTGTAGTATAGTTTGAAGTCAGGTAGCGTGATGCCTCCAGCTTTGTTCTTTTGGCTTAGGATTGTCTTGGCAATGTGGGCTCTTTTTTGGTTCCCTATGAACTTTAAAGTAGTTTTTTCCAATTCTATGAAGAAAGTCGTTGGTAGCTTGATGGGGATGGCATTGAATCTACAAATTACTTTGGGCAGTATGACCATTTTCATGACATTGATTCTTCCTATCCATGAGCATGGAATGTTCTTCCATTTGTTTGTATCCTCTTTTATTTCATTGAGCAGTGATTTGTAGTTCTCCTTGAAGAGGTCCTTCGCATCCCTTGCAAGTTGGATTCCTAGGTATTTTATTCTCTTCGAAGCAATTGTTAATGGGAGTTCACTCATGATTTTATTCATTTCAAAAAACATTTTGATTTCTACCTTAATTTCATTGTTTAGCCCAAGATCATTCAGGAAATGTTACTTAGTTTCCATATCTTTGTGTAGTTTTGAGATTTTCCTTCGGTATCAATTTCTAATTTTATTCAACTCTGGTCTGAGAAGATACTTGATATGATTTTGATTTTTTAAAAATTTATTGAGACTTGCTTTATAACCAAGGATATGATCTATTTTGGAGAATGTTCCCTGCACAGATAAGAAAAATGTATATTCTTCAGTTGTCTGGTAGAATGTTCTGTAATGTCTTCTAGGTCCATTTGGTTGAGGCCAGTTGTAGTCTTTTTTCAGCTTAGCAAGTGTATCTGCGATGCTTGGCTTTTGGCCCCCTTTCTCTATTTTTAAAGCCATCAACAGTGAGTTGAGTCCTCCTTACACTACATCTGCCTTCATCTTTCACTTTTAAGAATTTTTACCATTATACAGGGCCCACCTAGTTAATCCAGGCTGATCTCTCTATGTTAAGGTCAGCTGATTAGCAATCTTAATTCCACCTGTAACATTAATTCCCCTTTGTCATGTAACCTATTTTATTTACAGGTTGCAGGCATTAGGATGTGGAAATCTTTTGTGGGGTGGCATTATTCTATCTACCATCACCCCCACAACAGGGGCATACACACACACACACACACACACACACACACACACACAGACAAAACATACATATATACACTCATATATGTGAAAAAAGATTCTAAAGATAAGTATCCTAATATTAATAGTAGGGGACTGAATTATGCTGATTATATTTTCTTCATATCTCTGCTATTCAGATTTTCTATAATAAATACAACTAGAAATAGTTAATAAATGCTATTTTTAATGTAAGTTTCTAAATTATATTTGTTACTCGTCTACTGGATACTACTGAAGCAAATATCATTCATTGAGGTTTATAACTTGGGCATTTAGAAAGCAATTTATTTTAAAAGTTGATGGTGCGCTGAGTGAGTATCACACACTCAGAGGCTTAGGAATGAGGCCAACCAGGAGAGAAGATCTCGCCTTCTCAGCCATTGATTTCTGCACAATCAATTGACTCAGATCATGCAGTTAATCCAATTCAGTAGTTAAGAAAATTGGAAAGACCAGCTGTGTGGTTTCTAGGCCCAGTATTTTTTTTTTAAATAAGAGACAATGAAAGCAACATTATTTTTGTTAATCTGTTTGGAGATTCAGAAGGGTGAAAAATAAAAAAGCAAAAAGTGTTTTCCCCCTCTGCTGCAAAGTAATATTTTCTAGAGGCAGTAATAAAATATATATCACTAATTCTCATGGGAACTCCATATAAACAGAAAAAAGCCAAATTAATATTGTAATTTGTGAGCCATACTGGATTAAACTTCTATGGATATTTAGCAGAAGGAAAGTAAGTTTAAGTAAAAATAGAGCAATCTCAGTTTGTTCAAGTATTTAAAATAACTTTTCATATCTGAAATGAAGTAATTCTGTTTGCCCTTAAATAAGAACAAATATTAACAAGTCACATGTTGAGTGCCAGTAAGTGCTATGGTAATGAATTAGGTCTGTATGTCACTCCTAATTATGATTTAATGAATAAGTACATTCAAATATAATGCAATACAGAAAAAAATTAAACAACCACTTGTTCTGTTATTCTTGTAAAACATAGAAAATGGCTCAATTAGGTTCTGTGCTACAGAATGCATACCAACTACTATTGGGATTTTAACTAGTTTCCTTTTTGTGAAATTAATCCTTTTTAAACTATAAAATGAGACCTTTACTTCTCCCTACATTCTTATTAATTGCACAGTACTTCACAGGCTCTTGTTGAATTGAAGAAAGAAAATTAGTCAAGAAAAGGTCACTTCTTTTTTTGCCGGTTGCATGTTAATGAGCCAGGAACACAAGGTGCAACTTGTGAGGTGAATTGGACTGTGGTAGGTAAGAAATGATAAAAGCATATATGGAATGAGGAACATAGCAAGAACATGAGGTCCCATTATCACAGCTAGGAAGGTTTCGCTCCCCCTTGAAGTTTTGGCTCTCTCTTCTGACGTGTGGTAATTTGTGGTTCTGAAACACCTGCCCTTCACTTTCTGAAAATATCTTATTTTATTGAATTTCTTAAGATTATTTGACATGAGCTTTCTAAATTATCCATTCTTTCACCTGAAAACTTTCCATGTATGGTGTCCCAGTCCCTCTTGCTGATGAGGTGGGAAGGTGAATTTGTGTTTCTAAGACTAATTCTTCCACCTGGATTATATTCCTCTAATGGCCTTAAGGACTTCAGTTCACCAAATACACTTTATCGTTAGTATGACCATAGAACATATCATTCAAACCACGACACTTTAGAACTACACTGTTCAATATAATAGCCAGTAGCTACATGTGGCTAATTAAATTTAAATTGAAGTTGAATACAATTAATTGAGTCGCACTAGTCACATTTTGAAGGCTCAATAGCCACGTTGACTAGTAGCTACCTTATTGGGTAGCCTGGATAGAGAACATTTTTATCACCACAGAAAATTCAGTTGGATAATGCCATGATGGAGACTGAAACTGGCCACTATTAATAATAAAGCTACAATAACAGGTATTCACTGGTACTGTCACAAGTAATAAGGACATATGCTCACCCTACTTATATTCAACTTTTCTCTCTAATGGCTCCTTTTTTTGTCTGCAGATGTGAAAATTGTTCCTATATAAAAACATAATGAAAATAAGGGTGACCACCAGCTGTCACACACCGATATTGATTCTGTTTGTGACACTAAATGTTTAGCTAATTAAATAAAAATAAAACAGCCAACCTATTTTTTAAGCTGTTGGTCAACAAAGCAATTATTTGCATCAGTTTGCTTTTACTTTACAACTGGTTGCTGTAGGACACTGTATCTAGTAGCAGTTGCCATTAATTGAGTGTCCTTGATGTTCTTTACATAGTGAAAAATGCTTCATATTTATTATAATTACATCATCTAATTCTGATAATAACCACTCGGTGGAGGCCTTAGGGTCAGTAATTGAGTTCTGAGGAGCCAGTCAGGATGTAGAATCCTATCTGAGATTGTATGAAGTGAGTGGGAAAATGGAAGGCATCTGCACAAGACAAAGATGAAAGATGAGGAATGGCAGGACATTTTAGAAGCTGGAGGAACTCATTGCTGAAACTAATTCCAAATAGGAGGAGCTATAACTTTAAATGAATAACAGATGAAATCAAGAGTCTGGTAGAGGATGGGCATGGACTGAAGCAGGAAAAGCAGGAGAAACCACGGACAATTGCTATGAACTCTATTTCATACCTCTGGTTTGCTTTAACGGGTCAGTAAGCATGAGGCTTGTGACTGTGTCCGACTGGCATAAAAACATAATATGGAGGTATGAAGATAACACCTTACTGCTTGTAAGCATCACCAGTGCATTTTAACTCCTTGAATATTACTAAACCTGAACAGAACCCAAGTTTCCATCCCTTTCTTGATATTGTAGTTTTGACTTCTTAGTTCACTCTACTTCAGGCTGGCCAAACTCTTTTGCAGCTACTATTATGCATATATACACGATGCTGTAATTTCCTCCAATGAATCAAAGCAAGATTTTTGAATCTCATTCTTATTTTTTACTTTCTAAGTAATATCTCTGTCATATGTAGGAAGTAATAAGACATTCAGAATAATAAGATATTCAAAGAGTGAGTGTGATTTATAAGCAAATGAAAACTAAAATATGAAAAACTGCATCAAAACCATACAACTGCATTTTCAGAAAGTATCTTGCTTGGAAAACTCAAAAAGTATATATGGGATACCTGGCCTTGAAGAAGTGTTTAAATGTTGAGTTCTGGGTCAGGCTTAAAATATAAGATAAAAGCAATAACTTTAGATTATTTTCTTCCTCTGAAGAAAAAAAATGTGATCTCAATGTTTAAAATAATGGGCTAAACATGTAAAAATGCTCTACTATGAATAATTTGGTATTGTAAAATGTAAATGTTTATAATTAAAGAAACTGTTGCAATATCATTTCTATTACAAAACATGACAGATGTCTAAAGTTTGGTTTTCTTAAAAATGGCAAGAAATTGAACTTACCTTAAGGGCATAAAGAAAGGAGAAAATAATGATTGTTTCTTTTCTTTATTATGTAATTAGGCCATTTTTTAGATTCAGCATGCCATATTCTAAAAACTTATATTAATTCCAATCAAATATAGAGCTGACATCTTGGTAATTTACCACATATTAAACTGTTTTTTTTTTTCCTCAAATGTGACAATATGATTCTCAGTTCATCTGGAAGAAAGAATGTGAGAATAACCTAGGTAGTTTTGAAAAATAAGAGTAATGAGGTCAGACTTTCCTTATTAGATATTATAGTATATAATAAAAATCTAATAATTCAGAAAATAATTAGGTACTAGACCAAGTTTAGGCAGATAAATGGAGTCCAGAAATAGACCTAAATAAAATAAGGCTAAGTATAGTATCAAAGTGGCATCTTAATCAGAGGAGGATAAAAGATGAATTATCTAACTAATGATGTTGGGATAATTAGGCAGCCACTCACGGAAGAGGAAAGGATATTCATTATTCACATCTCACAAATATATTTTAGATATATTACAAACATGTAAAAATGAAACAAAAAATTCAGTAGAAAATAATAAGTGACTAATTTTGGAGGTAGAGAATTACTTTATAAGCTTATTATTAAAATAAATAAAGATAAGGAATAGATTGATTCATTTAACTTTATAAAATTCAAATAGTAGCACTATGTATTGAAAACAGCATGAACAAAATTATAGGATAAACTACAAAGATGGAAAAATATTTTTCATTTTATATGACAAATAGCATGATTCCAAATTTATGAAAATGCTTCCTCAAATGAGTGGTCAAGCTAAAAATTAGTGGGCCAAACTTTATATCTTGTTCTAACACTTCACATCCAATGCATCAACAAGTGTGTCACTTGCTCTAGCTGCCAAGCATTTTCCAACTATGATGAGCTTATTCCATCTCTGCTACTACATCTCTATACTAAGCCCTCATTTCCTCTTACTCACATTCTTATAACAGCTTCTGATGTCACTCTTCCCTTCCTAAAACTGATAACCCTTGATACCCAGAATGAACTTTTAAAAATATAACTCAGCTGGGTGCAGTGGCTCATGCCTGTAATCCCAGCACTTCGTGAGGCCGAGGTGGGCGGACCACTTGAGGCCAAGATTTGGAGACCAGCCTGGCCAACACGGCAAAACCCTGTCTCTATTAAAAATACAAAGATTATCTGGGCGTGGTGGTGCACACCTGTAGTCCCACCTACTCTGGAGGCTGAGGTAGGAGAGTTGCTTGAACCTGGGAGACGGAGCTGCAGTAAGCCGAGATCAAGACACTGCACTCCATCCTGGCCACAGAGAGAGACTGTCTCAAGAAAAAAAAAAAATTAACTCATCTTTACCTTGTTCAGAAATCTCCAGAGGTTTTTCTCTGCATGTAGGAAAGAAACCCTGCCCATGGCCACTATTCTTGGCTCAAAGTCTTTGCAATGACTGTTACTCTGCTTGAAATGCTCTCCCTCCAGATCTTCCCATGATGACCTTATTCTCATCATTCAGGTTTCAAAACACGTGTTTTCTCTTCATGAGATATTCAGTTGCCATTCAAGTTAAAGCAGTTTCTCCTCCCTACTCTATCACATTGTCTATTTTTTCATAGTACTTGCTACTTCTTGTAACTACCTCATTTCTTTTTGTCTTTCTTTCCCCAAGAGAATGTCATCTCCTTGAGAGTAGGATTACCCTCATCCTATTTTACCTAGAATAGTGTGTAAAACTGATGCATGTGAAAATAATGATGCTTAGCTAAATATACTGCAGTGCCTCTGTACAAAGGAATGTACAGTTGTATAGAAAGATATTTAGTAGTAAGGAAGGCATATTGTTGGGTCAAGAAAGCATGATTCCTATTTGTAAAGAAGAAAATGAGCATATATATGCTTACAAAAAGCTCTGAAATATACACACCAATAAGTTAAAATGGTAATCTTAGCATGATGGAAAAGCTGGTGACTTTTTTCCTCTTTTTCAATTTAGTTAAATTCTTCTTGTAACTGGAAACCAAATAGGATGTTCAAAACAGCTTTGCTGAAGAAAGAGAAGTTTGGTATAAGAAGTAGAGAATAGACTTTTGGTATCATCCTATTTTTTAGGACTAGCCCATTCATAAGTCAAGAGAAGAATTTTGAACTCCTAACAATAAAAGAAATAATATGTGTAATTCTTCAATGACACAATGTCTTTTAGTGTGAATAGAATCCAAAGAAAGTGAAACTTTTTGAGATTTCTTTTTTTTCTTTCTTGGAAATTAAAAAGAGCAAACACTGCTCTGTCGGTGATTCCTCAGTAAAGTGCCCACTGAGCTCTATTTTAACGCTTTTTTCCCCCCTTGGAAGCTGTACAGAAAATCTTTAACATAGCAGGTCTGAGACTGCATGTTCTTAGAAAGAGAAGCTTAGCCCTTGGTTGCTGTCTGGGAACTTAGATTTCCCAACAATAACTGATAAGAGTGATTTACTCTGCCTAAACTGTTCTGCCTAAACCTTACAATAGTTTCTGCCTAAACTTCAACAAATGGTTTATGCTGAACAACTGCTTTCTTTTTAAGTGTTTGGAATTTTGGTATATGCCAGGCAGAAACTGCCTATATGACCAACCCCAGGTAAACACCCAGGGCACTGAGTCCCTAATGAACCTCCCTGGTTGAAAACATTTCACTCACATCATTACTTCTTTTTGGGAAATTAAGAGCATCCTGTGTTATTCCACTAGGAGAGGACCTTTGAAAGCTTGTGCCTGGTTTCCTCCAGATTTCACCCCATATACCTCTTTCCTTTGCTGATATTGCTTTGATTCCTTTTGCTATAAAAAATCATAATCCTAAGTTCAACTTATGCTGAGTCCTGAGGCAGATCATTAAACTTGTGGGTGGTCTTGAGGACTCCCTGACACAGAAGCTAACATGCAGAGTAGGATCTCTAGCCTGTCTTTCACATATTTATTGTAGCTATATTGTGATTAACATATATTGTATCTCCTCTATAATATTATATAATGAATCTATAGCATACCTCTCTTGATGGTGCTCTTGTACTTAACTAATTCTCAGAGAGAGACTCTCCAAGTATAATCAGACTCCAGGTAAAATACACACTCCCTGAATCTAATTGGACTGAGTCTTTGATTTGGTTGAGAAACCAGAAACCAGGTTCTTCTCATTGAAAAGCAATTTAGTTATTGGCGACAGACCGTGAGAAACTGTGTTATTTTATTGCCCTAACTAGAATTTATATTTAGTGCTACCTAGTAGAAACTGGAATAGGAGCTGAGAGTGAGGTCATATAGAACAGAATTGGGTGAATTATGGCATCTGACTCATAAATAAAATAATTCTTTTCATGTTTAAAAGATTACTCTTCTGGGTCATATTAATGAATAACATGTCTCTCAAAAGGATTTTTGCACCTTCTTTGAGACGATCCACTGTTAAAAGACAAGAACCTGGAAGTCAAGATTATGTCTTATTTACCTCTTATCCTCATGATACCTTGCCATCCCACACTAATAAATGTTCTGGAAGAGTGGGTGAATATGTGAAGGTATACTATACAGAACACTGCTATTCCATGCCTTGATTCTGGTGGTTTGAATAAATACAGTGGTAAGAACACTGAAACATATTCTGAGAATTCTGAATTCTAGTTTTGACTCTATCTTAAGCTGGTTGGTTGACCTTGGACACGTCACTTAATATTTTCACTAAAATGTGATGCTAATAATACTCCTGCTACATGTTCTACAGAAATAAGACAAAGGAGTGGATGTAAAAGTACCTCGGGAAATACAGAAAAGGTACTGGTGCAAATGATGAAAAATTCATAGGCCTGTTTTTCATTCAAAGAAAAAAAGAGAAGAAATATGCATGCTCCAAACTTATGTTCTTCACATTGGCTACTTATAGCATATTTTCAAAACCCTAGTGTGATTCATTTATATTTCTGCTCATCTATCATTTCCATGCACAAAAAAAACTTAAATGACTTTAGGTGGCATACTTTAATTCTTTCTATTTTTTGAATTTTCAAAAATGAACATCTTTTTTTTTCCCCATCCATTGGACCCTAATATGGTTTGGCTCTGTGTTCCCACCCAAATCTCATCTCGAATTGTAATCCCCACGTGTGGAGGGAGGGAGGTAATTGAATCATGGGGGTGATTTCCTCCACTCTGTTCTTGTGATAGTGAGGGAATTCGCATGAGATCTGATGGGTTTAAAAGCATGGAACTTCCTTGTTTGCTTGCCCTTCTCTCTCCTCTGTCTAGTGAAGAAGTTGCTGGCTTCCCCTTTGCCTCCCGCCTTGATTGTAAGTTTCCTGAGGCCTCCCCAGCCATGTGGAACTGGGAGTCACTTAAACCTCTTTCCTTTATAAATCACCCAGTCTCGGGTATTTCTTTATAGCAGTGTGAAAATGGGCTAATACAGACCCCCACGGCTTAGAGATAAAAACTCAAACTCCTTAATATTGTATTTAGTCATACCTGCTTGCATCTGGGCCTAATTTTTCTTTAACAATTCTATCTCCTTTTATTGTTCTATAGGTACTTTGCTCTGTAGAAAATTTCATTCTACTTTATGTTTTTTCAAACATAAATGAACAATTTTTACTCCTGTTTTTGCTTATCCTATTTCTTCTTCCTTGAATGCCAATTTATGATGTCTACCTCTTAGAATCCTGTTCTTCAAGATTTAGATTGAATCCTAATGTTTTTCATATCCTTCTCTGATATCCCCATGAAAATTTTCTCTTTTCACTGAGAACTTACACTTTGCTCTGTTGTATGTGTTTTTCTTATATTCAAGTTTCATTCTTGCTTGCATTTGTATACATCACAGAACCTAGTAGCATGCCTTGCTGTTAGTATTCATTTACTAAATGCTTATTGTCTAGAAAAAAAATAAAATAAAATAAATGACCCAATGACGCCTCTCCCTCAGTGGTTTTACCCGGCAGCACTAAACTATTCCCTCAGGATAGCATAATCTAAAAAGATGAAAGTACCAAACATTAGCCTGATAGTTTTTAAACCTTTAAAAGCCAAGAAAATCTGATAATGAATGCATCAAAAAATTTGTTTTTCTGTTTCATTATTCCTCTGTTCTTTGTATTACTGATTAACTTGTAATCACCATGCTAATGAGGTCCCTTGTGGGCTACTTCACATCTTTAATCTATGCCCATAAGGTGAGCTGCAAATATACTCCTTAATCACAATTAGAATCTAATGAAATACTTTTAATGCAGCATCCTGTTATTGCCCTCATTTCTGAAAAACAAAAAAGTTTAAAAATGGGAAAATAGCACTACATTTGCAAGCAAAGACATGATTTCACTTAGTATATTTGTGTGTGTAATGTGTAAGAAGACCCACCTGAATAATACTATTATCTCATCTTATACATATGATTTGAGGTACAGCTAATAAGAAAAGGTGTTATATATAAATAATAATAGAATAATAAATTAGAAATATCCTGGCAATGAACATTAACCATGTAATATGCAAATCAGAGAATCAGATATGATGCTAGGTCTATAAAATATAATGGCAGAAGAACGTTATTATCTAAGCTTGAAGAATAGTGTCAACGAATATTTTGCAGGTATATAAGCTGTCATAATAATATTTCTAGTCTGTGTTTTCCACAGGATATGCAAAAAATAAGCATCACATTCAATATTTGTGGCTTTAAAAAGCCAGTGTCTTTGTGAACTGACTTAGTATTACATTTTTTGAATATATTTTACAAATAAGATAAAAAAGAATAAGATAATTGAAATCCATTTAGGATAGTTGGAAGCCAATATATTTTCTTATTAAAATTAAACTGTGCAAGTAGATGAATTACACCAAAATAATCTCAAATGCCAAATGTGGTTATTCCAAACTGTCTAGTTTACAAAGTCTTTGCTTTTCAGAAAATTTACTCCCTGCACCTCGTCCTGTTAATAGGAATGTGCAAATGATACAACAGTTTTCAACATAATAAAGTAACTCTGCAGAATTCCTTTAAAATATCATGCAGCTTCTTTCCTGTGACATATCTTTGTAAATATTCAGTGTGTATCATCTACTTATTTATTATTCTTATGTTACCCATAAAACAAAAATCTTTTCCTAATCAAAATTTCTTTAAATTTTTTCTTATTATTAAAATGGATGATGTAGAAAACAATTCTCACAGATACCCCTATCTGGGCCAACTTAAGTTATTTTTATTATAAAAATGTTAACTTAAAATATGTGTCTGTAAAACTAATATCAATTTTTATGCTTGTTATTCTTACAAGTTACAAAATCAATTTGCAAATTAATTGCCAACAAAACTTCAATGCCAATAAGATCCAAATAAACTACCTTAATTTGATGGGCTGATGATGTAATTTTTATAGGAACTCTATGCTATTAGCCATGTGAATTAGGTGCTGAGGCTTTAGCGTTGAATGGATTTGGTCTCTTCTCTCTTTGAACTACTGTGAAAACTTTTATTTCAGGAATGTGCCTTGACATCACTTGGCCGTAAGCTAATGTACAATGCATCTTTAATAAATCTGCTTTGTTCAGTCTTTCATCATCCTTGACAATAAAATTTTTACTACCTGATACCAATGAAATCTTAGTAAAAAAAATGCAGACCCAGGCACTGAAATTCCACGCTTAAAGCTGATAGTTCCTAAAGCCATAAAAACCCTAGAAGAAAACCTAGGCAATACCATTCAGGACATAGGCGTGGGCAAGGACTTCATGACTAAAACACCAAAAGCAATGGCAACAAAAGCCAAAATTGACAAATGAGATCTAATTAAACTAAAGAGCTTCTGCTCAGCAAAAGAAACCACCATCAGAGTGAACAGGCAACCTACAGAATGGGAGAAAATTTTTGCAATCTACTCATCTGATAAAGGGCTAATATCCAGAATCTACAAAGAACTCAAACAAATTTACAAGAAACAATGAACCCCATCAACAAGTGGGCAAAGGATATGAACAGACACTTCTCAAAAGAATACATTTATGCAGCCAACAGACACATGAAAAGATGCTCATCATCACTGGTCATCAGAGAAATGCAAATCAAAACCACAATGAGATACCATCTCACACCAGTTAGAATGGCCATCATTAAAAAGTCAGGAAACAACAGGTGCTGGAGAGGATATGGAAAAATAGCAACACTTTTACACTGTTGGTGGGAATGTAAACTAGTTCAACCGTTGTGGAAGACAGTGTGGCGATTCCTCAAGAATCTAGAACAAGAAATGCCATTTGACCCAGCCATCCCATTACTGGGTATGTACCCAAAGGATTATAAATCATGCTACTATAAAGACACATGCACACATATGTTTATTGCAGCACTATTCACAATAGAAAAGACTTGGAACCAATCCAAATGTCCATCAATGATATACTGGATTAAGAAAATATGGCACATATACACCATGGAATACTATGCAGCCATAAAAAAGGATGAGTTCATGTCCTTTGTAGAGACATGGATGAAGCTGGAAACCATCATTCTGAGCAAACTATTGCAAAGACAGAAAACCAAACACCGCATATTCTCACTCATAGGTGGGAATTGAACAATGAGAACACTTGGACACAAAGGGGGGAACATCACACATTGTGGCCTGTTGTGGGATGGGAGGAGCGGGGAAGGGTAGTGTTAAGAGAAATACCTAATGTAAATGACGAGTTAATGGGTGCAGCACACCAACATGGCACATGTATACCTACGTAACAAACCTGCATGTTGTGCACATGTACCCTAGAACTTAAAGGAAAAAAAAAGCAGATAGTTGAGATATTCCTGAACGTGTTTATATTTTTATTACTTTTTAAGCTTAACAAAAAATGATAAAACAAAATTTTAAGGTCCTCATAGAAAATGTGCAGACCTACGAAACCTGTGGAACCCAATCCCTGTTAACCACTAAACTACTTTCTGTCTTTATTGATTTATCTATTCTGAATATTTCATATAAATGGAATCATATAAAATGACCTTTTGTGTCTGGCTTATGTCACTTAGCATAATATTTTTGAGGTTCATCCTTGTAGTATGTGTCAGTGCTTAATTCCTTTTTAAAAAGTTTGAGTAATATTTTAATTTCTCCACATCACCAACAATTGCTATTTTCTGTATTTTGATTATGGTCATACTAGTGCATGTGAAGTGATATCACATTAGTTTGACTTGGATTTACCTAAATGATGTTGAGCATCTTTTCATGTATTTGTTGGGCATTTATATGTTGTCTTTGGAATAATGTCAACTTAAGTCTTTTGATCATTTTTAAATTCATTATTTTTCTGTGTGTTATTGAGTTGCAAGTATCCTTTTTATATTTTTGATACTAGACTACCATTATCAGATGTATTTTTTACAAACATTTTCTCCCATTCTGTTGGCTGTCTTTTTTATGTACTTGATAGCATCCTTTGCTCAACAGAAATTTTCAATTTTCTAAAGGTCCAACTTATCTTTTTTTCTTCTTTTGTTTGTGCTTTTGGTGTCAAATCTAAGAACTAATATCATGAAGATTTACCCCTTTGTTTTCTTCTAAAAGTTTAATAGTTTTAACTCTTCTATTTAGGTCATTTATCTATTTTGGATTAATTTTATTTTGTATGTGGTGTGAGGTAGAAGTTGAACTTTAGTTTTTACATGTGGATATCCTGTTGTCCCAGAATCATTTGTTGAAGAGACTGTTCTTTCTCTATTAAATAATCTTGGTAGCCTCATTGAAATCAGTTGGCTGTAGATGTGTGGGTTTATTTCTGCACTCTCAATTCTATTCCAATGATCTATATATCTATCCTTATGCTAGTACCACAGTTTTAATGATTGTAGCTTTGTAATACATTTTGAAATGGAAGCATGAGCCTCTAAATTTTGTTATTCTCAATACTGTTTTGTTTATTTAGCAAACCTGAATAAAAATCAGATTTTTATTATTTCACTTTGAATGAATAGATAACATGAAAGACAAGGGGGTGTGTGAGGAAGGTAAGATGAGAAGGAACTCAGAGAAAACAAAGGCAATGCAGAAAGCAGAAAAAAAAATCCAAAATGCTGTATTAAATAGCCTTAGAGAGGAATAGATATTGCACCCATAAAGCAAGAGTAGTTCAGTATAAAAAAAGAGAATATTCTTAGAACAAGAAAGAGCCCTTAGAAGTTAAAAATTAGGAACTGAATTTTAAAAACCAATAGATAGATTGTAAGATATAGTTGAGTATATCAGCTAGAGAAAAATAAAAGGATGCAGAGATAGAAAATAAAAAGGTAAAAATGTGAGACTAATTTAGAGATCCACATTTTTCAAATTAGAGTTTTGTAATGGAAGAACGATAAAAAAGTAGGGGGTAAATTTAATAACAAATGATGCAAGAGTATTTCACAGAACATAACATGATTTTACAGATGGAAAATGCCTACCACAATTAAAAGGCCCAAATCAAGGCACAACTTTTTGAAATATCAGGATAGGAGTGATTAAAAAAAAAAAGGATCCTAAAAGTTTCCCAAGGATTGGGGATCAGAAAAGACTAACAATCAGAATGTCACTGAACTTCATAAAGAACACACCTAAAAGTTAGAAGATGAAGAATCACATGCCTTTAAATATATCAGCAAAATAAGTTTTAACCCAGAATTCTATATTCATTAGAGCTCTCAAGTAAGTTTGAGGGTGAAATAAAGATAGATTGATGCATTTAACAATGCTGAGATGACACATATTTCTGTGGAAAGTTTGGGGGTAGATAATTACTAAGTATATAAAAAACAAAGTAGAAAAAAGACTCAATTAATGTAAAAATTTCAACAGAAAGAAATTGATTTACTAAAAATTGACTTAACAAAATTTAATTGTGATATAACCAATAGTATTATTATTGCTGGGTTACTTATAATACTTAATACAATGTAAATGCTATGTAAATAGTTTTATATTGTAATTTTTAGAGAATGAATGCAAGAAAAAGTCTGTACACATTCATTACATCCATTCATTTTTAAAAAATATATAATTTCAACTTTTATTTTTGATTTAAGGATACATGTGCAGGTTTTTTACATGAGTATATTGCATGATGGTGAGGTTTGTGGTATCAATGATCTTGTCATCCAGATAGTGAGCATAATATGGAATAGGTTTTAAACCCTTGCCCACCTCCCTGTCTCCTTCCTGTAGTAGTCCCCAGTATCTGTTCTTGCCATTTTTATGCCCATGAGTGCCCAGTGTTTAGTTCCCACTTATAACTGAAAACATGCAATAGTTGATTTTCTGTTCCTGCATTAATTCGCCTAGGTTGATAGCCTCCAGCTCCATCCACATCGCTGCAAAGGACATGGTTTCATTTTTTATGGCTGCATAGTATTCCATGGAGTATATGTACTACATTTTCTTTATTCAGTCCACCACTGATGGGCACCTAGGTTGATTCCATGTCTTTGCTAATGTAAACAGTGCTGAGATAAACATACAAGTGCCTGTGTCTTTTTGGAAGAATGACATATTTTGTTTTGGATGTTTACCTAGTAATGGGGTTGCTGGGTTAAATGGTAGTTCTGTTTTAAGTTCTTTGAGAAACCTGAAAACTGCTTTCCACAATGGGTGAACTAATTTATGTTCCCATCAACAGTGTGTAAGCTTTCCTTTCCCCATGCAGCCATGTCAGCATCTGTTGTTTTCTGACTTTTTAGTAATAGCCATTCTGACTGATGTGATGTGGTATCTCATTGTGCAATCATCCATTTAAAAAATATGTTTGATCTGCTATGGATTGAATCCATGGATGTGGAACCCAGAGAAATGAAGGGCTGACTGGATAGAGTAAAATTAAATGAGTAGTGAAGATAAGGTTAAAAAAAGGAAAGTTGGAAATATTTATGAAGGACGTTGAATACAAGGAGGAGAACACTGTTTTAAATAGTGAAGCTTTTTAATTAAATCAGTGATATGTTCAAAAAGTAATAATGTGATTAATGCTGGTAAGAAATGGAAACCATGAATCAATTTGGAGAGTATTCCAACATTGAGGAATTATGTGAAGTGTCTGAATTTAAGGTCTTGACAACTGAAAGGAAATAAAAAGGAAAATATATTCTTTATCTTAAGATAGAGTTTATAGGATGGAATACAATTTTGAAAGAAGAGAAGGAATTAAACCTGAATCCTATTTTAATGTGTTTGAATACTGAGTGTGTTTGAAGACTGAGTGAATGATTTAATAGCTTTTAACAGCATGTGTTTGAATACTGAGTGAATGATTTAATAGCTTTTAAAAATACCTTTTAATCTTATCATTCTCAAGGCTTATGTTTGCCATATCTACCAGTGGACATCCTAGGTTAGCTCTGGCATTCTTACGGGGAAATATTCCATTCTCAGTATTCTATTGTTTTTATTGTTGCTGAAATATTTATTGTATTTAAGCATGTAAGTACACTTGTAATTGTACAAGTGAGATATGAATGTTTTTCTTATTTGTTTGGTTGAGCTTCTTGATCAATTAATCAAAAATCTACATTTTATTGTGAGCTAAAATATCATAAGCAAAGATAATTCTTTGAAAACAGATTGAACAGATAATTCCAAATGTCTCTTAGACACACGTGAAGGTCTACAACCAAGGCACAGGGATTAATGTTTGTCATCCCTTTTCAGGTACAGAAATGTCACAGCTGGTAGTATTTTTATATTCAACTGTTTCATCAAGTCCCCTAACCTTCCTGTTCTCGTTTGGTTATCTGTAAAGTAGTAATGAAAATGTCTATAGTTCTCGAAGAAGTCAAAGCAAAGAAATAAAATTCTCAGAGTCATGAAATAACATTTACTCATAATCATAATTAGACTTATAATTTTTGAGGTAAAATCCTCAGTTCCAACAGCATTCTGCTGGGAAACTAAAAAATATATATTTTAAAGTACTTAGAAAATTATTGCTATTAGCGTAATTGTTTCAGGAAAAGGAAAAACAAATGAAAGAAAATCTCCTTAAGTTCAGCCAGCTACTTATGACATGAGTTTTTAGAGTAGTTAGTTCCCATTTCTTACTTGTAAATCAAGGGCAAACTTTGCAAGAAAGTGCAAAAAACCCAAGGCACTGGTACATCAGAGTTTAAGCAAGCCTTTGATGCAGTTTTTCTTTGAAGGTTTGTGGAAGTTATTTCATCTCAGTATGATTTTCTTTTCTCTAATTTTAAATTGGTATAAATTTAGTTGATGTTGGTGGTTCTTCCTGCTCTTGGTCAGGTTGTACTAAGCAAGGTGCAGTGAATGTTGTAGTTTAGAAAAAATCCTCTAGTGCAGACTGAGTGCAAATCCCAGCTTGGCACTTACAAGCTGCTGCCTCAGGACAGAATATTTCACCTCTCTATGGTTCAGTTTTTTCCCTTATATTGTGGAGATAATGTATCTCATGGCTTGGTTGTGAAAAGTAAATATAAAATAATTTATTACAGAGCTTGGAAAATACAAGGTAGTACCTAAGAGTTTTGTACATGGAAGTATGGACAACCAGAAATTCCCATCAGAAATTTAAATGTTGATTTATGAATTCCCTAGTCCACTCTAACATTAATGACAATAGCCAGACATTGACATGCTATAAGTTCATTATCTAACTTCCTTCTCAAACTAATCCTATGACATTGATATTAGTATCTTTATTTCATAAGTAACAGAAGATTGGAAGGGTACTAAATACTTGTTCAAATTCTAAGTTAAATGGTGAGATTATGCTTCAGATACACGCAAGCTACTCTGACATTTAGCAATTAACTATTTTGCTGAGCAACTTCCAAATCCAAGAGGAAGTACCAGGGAAAATGACTTATCAGTGAGGTTCTGCAGAAATGACAGCAACAGTATTTGGGTGCTGCTCTTTGAATGTGAGGCTGCAGTCTTGCTCTCTGTGATCTTTTTCTTCAACAGCCTCCAGAGATAACAATACTTCTAATGAAAGGTGGTTATGAAAATACATTTTTACAAGCACATCATTATTATAAAAATGCTTAATTTTCATCTTTAGATATTAAAAATCTAGCTGTCAAGTAATCCTCCTACATCCATTAGCTGCTAATAATAAATAATGAACCAGTTCATTTTTACTTTGCTGAAAAATATAATTTTTCCCCCAAAATGGATTACATGCTACTTGAAAAATAGTCTTTCTAATTTTGCCTGGCCCGACGTCATCACTGAATCCCATCATTTGGGGGCACCATTAAGATCATGAGAAGACTTTGAAACAATAAAAGGACTTCTTTACTAGGAAGAATAAATGAGCTGCCTTTATCACCTTTAGCAGGGAACTAAATTAGACTCACACTAATGATCATTTCTATTCTAGGAACCTAAGTACACGGTGTTTCTCAGAAATATGGCATATTAAAACAATGAAATCCACACATTTTTATGGCACAGGAAACATATGGAGAATCATTTCAAACTCCTTTCATCCCTTTAAGTTTTAATTGAATTTTCTTCTATTTCTAATCACCAATTTAATTTTTATTTGTATTTCAAGGGTATTATTTTATCTTTTTTATTATCAGGAATATACTTTGTTACATACAATCCGTTGAGAATGGGAAGAAGTGGAAGAGATTAGATAAGGGAATAAATCGGGGGAAAGAACTGAAATTTGGGATTAGGAGGTTGTCTTAAATTAATTTATTTTGTAAATAGTTTTTGTGTGCCAACCATGTACCTGGTACATGGTAAAGTGTTTTATGTACCTACCACAGTACCCGGTAGGTACGATAAAAAATATGGTGTCTGTCCTTGTGGCACCAATAAATATAGTTATAAATAACTGAGTATAATGCAAGATGGTGTGTGCTTTAATGAGTCAGAGGGGATTAAAAAGAAAGATGAGACTATTTAGTGCTGGTAACTGTGCTAGGTCCTAATATTATATTATTTGACTAATGAAATTAGGTTTATCTCCATTTTACAGAGGAGAAAACTGAGAGGTTGAGGATGTTTGTTTGGTGCCGTGTAGCTAGTGAGTGTAGCTGTGATTAGAACTACGATCTCTCATCTTTCAAAGCATTTGCTTTTTATACTTGAGCAATGTTTACAAAATTTGCCTGATTATAACAAATCAACTTGGAAATGTCTTAAAATACATATTGGTAGTCATAACACCAGAGGTACTAATTCAGGTACTCTAGGGCAGGAGGTGGAGAATCTATATTTTTAAGAAACACCTCTAACATTTTGTGTATCAAGCAAGTTTTAGACACTTTGAAAATAAGCATATACTGTGCTTATTATGAATGTGAAAGAGATTACCTCTGGGTAGAGGAGAGAGGAATGTACATGAATGCTTTGGAAAGAAAGTGGCTTTTATATTTGATCTTGATAGCTGAATAAAAATTTGCTAAGTAGTAAAGTGAGAGTTTTTGGTAATGGCTTTTTTCAGAGAGGTATTTTACTTCTTGATGTTAGCAAGAATAAAATGGATTTCCTGTGAGGAGCTATCTGATCTCTAATTTTCTGTGATATGCTACGGATTATATATATAATATAGACAGACAGGTGGAGGTATATATGCCTCCAACAGAATCTCTTATGATTAGCAGTGTGTTAACGGAGATAAATAGATGGATATAGATAGATATTTTTCAGTCCCATATGAATATCCAACTTGATACAACAAATGTAGATGAGTCTATTTTAATAAACAAATAAGTTCTTTTAAGTAGTAAAATTTCACAAGTTAATTGATTTATTCCTAAAATTTTTTCATTATCTTTTAAAATTAAAAATATAATAAATGACTTTATAGAATGTTTAAACATTGGGTATCTACATATACCCTACCTTTATTCCTACATACGTACCTAACGATATTCTCTCCACATTAACATAACAAAGAAATTTGAAGTCTTCATTTTTATTTATTCTTATATGTATAGATTTACATTTAAATAGTTTTTGTGTCAAGCTTTTAAAAATTATTTTTATCTTTGTCAACTAATAAATCAAAAGAAAAAGCCATCAGTAGGCTTCTTAAGCCAATAGTTTTAAAATGACACATAGCAGTCCTCTTTGACCGTTCCTCACATCATAAGGCCAGCTTATCAGAGACAACTAGGTCTCTGAGCCTAGGTCAGGTCTTTTAAGTGCTTCTTAACTTAATATTTCCAAATATAGGCACACTACAGAGATATTGTGGATTTGGTTCCAGACCTCCACAATGATCCAAGTATTGCCTCAAAGTGAGCACACAAACTTTGTGGTTTCTCAGTGCATATAAAAGTCATGTTTACACTATACTTTAAACACTTAATGCTATTAAATGGGCAATAGCACTATGTCTGAAAAATAATGCATATTCCTTAATTAAAAATATTTTATTGCTAAAAAAATGCTAACAATCACTGAGACTTCAGTGACTGGTAATCATTTTGCTAGTGGAGGGCCTTGTCTCAATGTTGCTGGCTGCTGACTGATCAGGGTGGTGGTTGCTGAAGACCGAAGTGGCTGTGGCAACTTCTTAAAAGGAAACAACAATGAGGTTTGCCACATCAATTGACTCTTCCTTTCATAAAGCATTTCTCTGTAGAGTGCAATGCAGTTTGATAGCATTTTTCACACAATAGTATTTTCAAAATTAGAGTCAGTCCTCTTAGACCCTGCCACTGCTCTATCAACTAAATTTATGTGACATCCTAAATATTCTGTTGTCATTTCAACAATGTTTACAGCATCTTCATTAGGAATATTTTTCATCTCGAGAAAGGATTTTCATAAGAAACAAGTCGTCATTCATTCAAGTTTTATCATGAGATTGCAGCAATTTAGTCACATCTTCAGGATCTCCTTCTAATTATAGTTCTCTTGCTATTTCCACCACATCTACAGTGACTTCCTCTACTGAAGTCTTGAACTCTGCAAAGTAATACATGAGGGTTGGAATCAACTTCTTCCAAACTCCTGTTAATGTTATTTGGAACTCTTTCCATGAATGAATGTTCTTAATGGAATCCAGAATGGTGAATTCTTTCCAGAAGGTTTTCAATTTACTTTGCCCATATTCATCAGAGGAATAACTACCTGTGGCAGCTATTGTCTAAGGAAATGTATTTCTTAAACAAAAAGACTTGAAAGTTGAAATTATTCTTTTATCCATGGGCTGCAGAATGGATAATGTTTTAGCAGGCATGAAAACAATGTTAATCTCTTTGTATTTCTGCAGCAGAGCCCTTGGGTGACCAGGTGCATTGTCAGTGAGCAGTAATATTTTGGAAGGAATCTTTATTTCTGAGTAGTAGGTCTCAACAGTGCGCTTAAAATATTCAGTAAACCATGCTGTAAACCAAGCTTGTCCAACCCACGACCCCAGAGGCTGCCTGTAGCCCAGGATGGCTTTGAATGCAGCACAACACAAATTCGTAAATTTTTAAAAAACTTTATGAGATTTTTTTTTTAGGTCATCATCTGTTGTTAGTGTTAGTGTATTTTATGTGTGGCCCAAGACAATTCTTGCAATGTGGCCTAGGGCAGTCAAAAGACTGGACACCTTTGCTGTAAACAGATGTGCTATCATTCAGGCTTTTTTTCTACTTATAGAGCACAGGCAGAGTAGATTTAGCATAATTCTTATGGCCCCCAGGGTTTTTGGAATGGTAAATGAACAATATCTTCAACTTACAGTCTCTAGCTGCATTAGCTCCTAATAAGAAAGTCAGCCTGTTCTTTGAAGCTTTGAAATCAGACATTGACTTCTCTCCAACTGTGAAAGTCTACGAAATCTTCCTTCAATACAGAGCGTTTCATCTACATTAAACATCTGTTGTTTCATGATCTTAGTGAGGTCTTCATCAATGAGCTTCATCAATGATCTTAGTGAGGTCTTCTAGACAACTTCATCAATGATCTTAGTGAGGTCTTCTAGACAACCTGCTGCAGCTTCTACATCAGCACTTGCTCCTTCACCTTGCATTTTTATGTTATGGAGGCGACCACTTTCCTTAACTCTTATAAGCCAACCTCTATTAGCTTTCAACTTTTCTTCTGCAGCTTCCTCATCATTCTCAGCCTTCATAGAATTAAAAAGAGTTGGGGCCTTGCTTGGAGTAGGCTTTGGCTTTGGGGAAGGTTGTGATTGGTTTGATCTATCCAGGCCATGAACATTTCATCATACAGCTGTACGGCTGTTTTACTTTCTTATCATCTGTGTGTTCACTAGGCTGGCACTTTTAATATTCTTCAAAAACTTTTCCTTTGCTTTTACAACTTGGCTATTTGTCCTATTTGTCACAAAAGGCCTAGCTATCAGCCTATCTTGGCTTTTGACATGCCTTCCTCACTAGGTTTAGTCATTCTGGCTTCTGATTTAAAGTGAGAAATGTGAGATTCTTCCATTCACTTGAACACATACAGGCCATTTTAGGGTTATTAATTAGCCTAATGTCAATACAGTTGTTTCTCAGGAAATAGGGTGGCCTGAGAAGAGAAAAAGAGATGGGGAAATGTCTGGTTGGTGGAGCAGTCAAAACACACACAACATTTACTGATTCCATTGGCTTTCTTATATGGGTGTGCTTTGTGTCACCCCAAAACAATTATAATAGTAACATCAAAGATCACAGATCAAAGATTACCATAACAAATGTAATAATAATGAAAAAGTTTGAAAATATTGTGAGAATTTCCTAAATGTGACACAGAGATAAGAAGTGAGTCTATGCTGTTGGAAAATGGCACCTATAGACTTGTTTAAAAAATTGCCTTAAACTAAATTTGTAAAAAAACTGCAATATCTGCAAAGCCCAACAAAGTGAAGTGCAATTAAGTGGGGTCTGCCTGTAATACACTTATGCTGCTGGGGTGGATGCTGCAATGCGCTGTGCAGACTCCCTCTTCGTTGTTGCAGGACTTATTACTCACACGCTGGGTGTGTCACTGGCAGACAGCCCTCAGACACCACTGTTTTCCAGAAATTGCCTCATTTAAAAGCTATCTCCACTAATGTCAGGATATATTGCCTTCTTCCCTGGTTAGCCCACAACCACTGTTTAATCTGCAGCAGTGGTGAGAGGTATAAAGCCCTTATTCTCTTCCTAATCCTCAGGACTGTTCCAAAGAACCTGCTACTCCAAACTGCTCTGAATGTACATCTCATCTTCAGAGCAGAGTTAGCTGAGGCATTAGATTGAAATTGTATTGCTGATCAATTTTTCCTTTTGCTAAAATGTGTTTCTTCTCTTTTCTGTCCATAAATTTGAGCCCAAAAACATTCTTTAATAAGCTACAAGTTAATTTCTGTGTTAAAGTTGGAACCCGACCCGCACCATTGCTATTTATTTATTTCTATGTTTCAGACATTATGTATTGACTGGTGGCTATGATTCAGGAACATTTTAATTCTCACATCATAGTTCTTGCCTATCCCATGTGCCTAATTACTTTTCCCTTCCAAAAACTGCTGTATTAGAATCCTGGATTAGAGTATACAGTATGACAACCAGTAGCATATTGTTCATGGTTTAGTCAAGTAGCACATTATAATTAAATTTACTTTCTTATACAGCTTTTAGTTTTTTAAGAATTAACAGTTGCCTAAACTTGTCATTTATTTTTTAAATTCTTCTTAAATCAATGCAGAGATCTGTAATCCTTCCCTATTATTTTCTACAAGGCCAAATGTATCACATGATTTATTTCCTTTTCCCATCCACAAATAGCCTAATGTTTGAGCCAACTGTTTGTTTTCAAGGCGTGGGTCATGTTTATCACTCTAGGGCTTCTCCCTCATCTACATATACAGGATCCCATATCTTTCTTTTTAAATCATTTACATATTCATTTTTTGAAGCATATCCTCCAGTAGATTTTCTAAGAAAGAGTAAAAGAGAGCCAAGTTATTTTGTCTAATTCCTTAATATTTTTCCTTTATCCTTTGTGCTCTGCATTTCCATGATTACAAATCTTGCTCTAGATTTAAAAAACCTTTCCTTTATTATACTGAGCAATTTATCTAGGAGATTTTTTTTCCCATTGTTTCCCGATATAATTCCCTGCTTTCTACTCTTTGTCTTATTGAGTAACAAACAACTTGTTAGTAATTTAACTTATTATAAATATTGTTGATTAGATATTGAGCTTTCTGTGTTAATACTTTAAATTTCTAATTTTCTTTTTCTTTTATCTTTTTGTCTTATATTGTTATTTTCCAGACTTTTCCAAACTTCCTATTAATTTTTAAATTTTAATTGCCATATTTTTAGCATTCAAATTCTTTACTATTTCTCCTTTTTGTATAGCATATTATTGTTTCATACACAGCATTCTGTTATTTCCTCAAGAATATTAATTGTAGCTCCTTAACAAGTTTTGTTCTGATCTCTGCATTTTCTGTTCTCCCTTATTTCTCTTTGTTTTTTTCTCTACTTCCTTAATGATTTTTTCCTCCTCTATCTAGTGATTCTTTTCTTGTTCATTTAAATTTAAAAGTTATATAGAAAAATTATATGGAAGTTTTGGCATAGCAGAGCTTATCTGCTGATGGATTTTACTGTATAATTATGTTATTAAGCCAGCCTTTTTCTGTGGAAATATTAAGATCTTGGAAAAATATTTTGTGCTTTTTTCAATGAAGAATCGTGTGATCTCCAGCTTGGGTTAAGAGAGAAGTGTTGTATGTCTGGCTGACAATGTCCTGAGACCATGACCTTGGAGTTCATAGTTTCTTATTTGTTAATATGATATTTAAATTTTTTTCACTTATATTGATGAGAGAGATTATTCTATAATTCTTCTTTCTTCTAATGCATTTTTCAGGTTCGGATACCAGTTATACTGGCTTCATAGAACTGCTTTCTAATATTTGTTTTGTTTTCATTCTTTGGAAGACTTTATATTCAATTGCTATTTTTCTTTCAGTCGTTTAAAAAATTCTCCACTGAAATCATTGGGACTTGAAGTATTTTTCTGGAAGGATTAATTAAGGACTTAATTCCTTTAATAAATAAAAGACTACTCAATTTTTAAATTTTTTCTTCTGTCAGTTTTGGCAGGTTTTGTTATTCCAAAGTTCGTCCAATTCATCTAGGTTTTCTATTGTTTGGCACAAGTCCTTCAAATGCTTTATTAAGATCTCTTTGCTGGTTTTTTTTTTTTTTGGCTCTTAAATAATACCTTCATGCTCAATCCTGATATTCCTGCTTTTTCTCTTTTTAAAATTTTACTAGATGTTTGTCAAACTTTTTAGTCCTGTCAAAGAACCAACTTTTGGCTTATCATTTTCTTGACTGGGTTTTTTTTCTATTTTATTAAATTCTGTTTTTATCTTTGTTTCTCTTCAACTCTTGCAGAGTTGAAGTTACTTGCAGAGTTAATTCTTCAGAACAGGTAAGAGGGACAGTGGTACCAGAATCTGGGTGCTTTGGTGGAATCTTGAAAGTAGGGAAACTTGCCTTTCCAGCTGGGAGTGCTGCTGAGTATCTAGCTCTGACTGCTTTCTATGAATTGTAGACTTATCTTTCACTTGCTTTAAGTAACTGATTTCTTTTTACTTTATCTGGTAGTATTTCCCTGCTAATCACAACACTGTCAAGTTGTAATAACAACCACATGTTTTATTATGTGGCTTCAATCGTAACACTTCACTTTTTAAAACATTTCCCCCTCATTCTCAGAGTCACTCTTTATACTTTTTACAGTTCAGTCATAGCTTATTTTCATCTGTAATTTCACTCTTCTCTCTATGCATGTAGCCATGGAAACCATCACAAAATGCCTGCATTTTACAAATCATGGTATAAATTACAGACCATTACAATTGTTATGTTACTGTTCTCTTAAGAGTGCTGCATTTTCGCCTGTGACAAGGGTTATGACTGCTATTAATTCCAAAAGGATTTGTGGTAGTTTGCTGTAGGAGTAGGTCGGTTATGCCGTGGTCTTCCCCTCAATTAGTGTCATGATGAGATAAGTCATTATTGGATAATTTTAATAGCTGCTTTTATATTTACTGTGAAAGACTATGTCTCTAATTAAAGTTCTTGATTTTGTTCTAATTTTCCATTAAATATTAAACTTCATAAAATTCTCTTCAGAAGTGCAATTCTACCTATCTGTGAAATATTTTCTGCTAGGCACTGTGACAGGCATTACAGGGAATAATTTCAAAGATCAATGGAGAAAATGAATAAACTATGCAAATTAATATAACAGAGATGAATATAGACTATTTATTAGTCAAGGACCAATGAAGAAAATAGAAAACACTTTAGATATTTAAGACAGAGGGAATTTAATGCAAGAAACTGGTTATCCAGTTGATGGAAGAGACTGAGAAGCCAACTCAGGGACAGTGAAGCCATCCAGAGATCGGCCAGAACTAAAAGCTGCTACCAGCTCTGGGCTGGAGGTACAAAAATAGACAGTGGTAACGGAGCCCAGAGACTTAACTCAGTTACTGGGCCATTGGGTGGAAGATAGAATCACAGAGTGCTTGTCTGGCAGGTGCTAAAACCATGGAAGGAACACAGCATCTGCCAGAGACACTCATAATACAGATAGAGAGGGAAAACATCCTGAATTTTCTCTTCTTCCTTAGCTCCAATCACCCATTAGTGATTTCCTAGAGTCTTCTGACACGGAGCCTGGTAAATGCAAACTGCAGGGATGAGCCCCCACTAGGACACCGAGAGAGCAGCAGAAGGGCAAGGAATGAATGTGAAGGCCAGCAGACCCCGCAGTGATAGAGATGTCCACTGAAAATCCAAAACAGGGAGAATTGAGAAAAGACTACTGTGCATTTTTCTCACATGCTAAATTGGCTTTATTCTGTATTTGAACTGCATCCTCAAATACAGTGACTAATTTTCACTTCATTGGAAAGGCAAATTTTGAAAATAGGTGATAACTCCCATAATGAATTGACTTGTCAACTTGGTCTCTGTAACTTCCTGCAGACATCTTCCCTACCTTTGACTCTAGTCCCTAGCTTCAAACAAAACAGAACAAGATAAAACAATGCTTCAAACACCTCCCATACCATACCATTTTCTTTATATAGGTAAATGTTATTTGTAATCTTAAGGGCTATTTCTGTTCAAAACAAAAACAAATAAACCTGTACACCTACAACTATCTGATCTTTGATAGAAGTCCATAATAACAAGCAATAGAGAATGACTCCCTATTCAATAAATAGTGCTGGGATAGTTGACTATCCAAATGCAGATTTGAAACCAAACCGCTTTTATTCACCATATACAAAAATCAACTTGATAGGTTAAAGACTTAAATGTAAAACCCAAAACTTAAAGCACTCTAGAAGAAAATCTAGGAAATACCATTCCGAACATTGGAGACTTCATAATGAAGACTCCAAAAGCAACTGCAACAAAAGCAAAAATTGACAATTGGGACATAATTCACCTAAAGAGCTTCTGCAGAACAAAAGAAACTATCAACATAGTAAACAGACAGTCTACACAATGGGAGAAAATGTTTGCAAACTATGCATTCACCAAAAGTCCAACATCCAGAATCTATAAGAAACTTAAACAAATCAAAAAGCAAAAAACAATCCCAATAAAAAGTGGACAAAGGACATGAACAGAAACTTATCAAAAGAAGACATACATGTGGCCAACAAGCATATGAAAAAATGCTCAGTATCACGAATCATTGGGAAAATGCAAATCAAAACCACAAGATACCATCTCACACTAGTCAGAATGGCTATTATTAAAAAGTCAAAAAATACTATATGCTGTTGAGGTTGCAGAGTTGAGGTTGCATAGAGTTGACCAATAATGAAAATGAGGCCGATGTAGAATTTGGCTTTTACATAGACTTTTTTGACAAACATCACATGAAATGCTTTATAATTATCTGCTCCATTATGTAGATTTCAACTTGTGGTTTTCTCCATCAGCCTAGATGTTTTTCTTCCTCTGTGTGGCATCAAAGCTTCAGAGAGATCTAATGTGAAGCTAAAGTCCTGATTATTTTTCAGGAACACTCCCTGATTTCCTTACATTTTTCTTTATATTTGACAACATAAGATTCCAGTAAATTGCTGGTTTTTGGGGAAGTGTGTAATTTTATAATAACCTAGACAGCTGTGGATATTAGCTAAATCTTTTATAGATTTGGCTACAAAACAGAAAACAGAAAATAGCCTTCTTTTTGTGTTAGGGTTAGGATGGTGTTTTACAAACTATAGTTTGCTACAGAGAGATTCATGGATTGCCCCATCTATGAAATTCTGTATGCTTTAAAGTCTTAATTGGTACCAAATTGCAAGGTACTAAAAATAATTGGAAAAATAAAATAATAAGCTTTGCTATGTAATGATTTTATTGGTACTACGACCATGGGATTTAAAAAACTGAAATAATATATTTATACCGTTATCCTTCCAAAGTGTATGCCTAATACATAAAGTAAACTGAATGATTGTTTGTTGAGCATTAAAAATTTACATTTTTTAAATTGAAATATAAGTGCAGAGTAGGATGCAAAATATGAGTATAGCTCAATGAATATAAACATCACACACATGTGTTACCATTTCCAGGCCTAGAACAGAACATTGACAGCAGCTCAACCCAAATGCCACATCCTTAATTTCCCTTTTCAATTATTACCTTCTCCATCCTCCCCAAAGGCAACCACTGTCCTCACATCCAACCTAATAGCTGACTGTATTTTTAACTTTAGATAAGTAAAATTTCACCACATATACTTCTATGTCTGGCTTCTTTTGCTCATCGTTTTATTGTTAAATATACGACAACTTATGCATTCTAATGTTAATGGTCATTGGGTTGTTTTCAGTTTTTGGCAATCATGCTGTGGACATTCTTAAACAAGCCTTTTGGTTCATCATGTTTACAGATTTGTGTTGGATTTATAACCAGGAGTAGAATTACTGGGTAAGAGTTCATGCGTATGTTCAACTTTAATAATAACATTGAAATGTTTTCCAGAGTGGTTGTACCAATTTACATATCACCAGTAGTCTATCAGTTTCATTGTTCCCTAGCTTTGGCAATACTTGCTGTTGCGTGTTTTTATAATATTATCTCTTTTGGTAGGTATATGTTATTCTATGGTTACTAAAGAGCCTTGTCACCTATTCTTGTATTCGTTGGCTATTTGGATATTCTATTTTGTGAAATGTCTAAGTCTATCAATCCCTTTAAACAGGTTTCCTAAATTTTTAAATCTAATGCTTTATAGTTTCCATGCAGAAATTATGCACCTTTTAAACAAAAATGTTCTACATGTTTTGGGCATTTTTGATACAGTTATAAATAATGCTTTTTAAAATTTTTGTTGTGGTTTATAGACATACAATTGATTATTGAATATCGATCTTACTAAAATCATTAATCTAATAATTTATTGTATATTTCCTTTGGGAATTTTGCCTATATAGTGAGATTGCCTGCAAATAATGAAAATTTTTTATTTTTATTTCCAATACATAAAATTTTAATTATTTTCTGTCTGATGGCACTGGTTAGGATCTCTAGTAAAATGTTAAAAATGGTGGTGATGGAAGACATTCTCATCTCGTTTTCATTAGGGACAAAGCTGTAAACATTTTATTACTAAATGTGATCTTTGGCAAAGATTCTTTTGTAAGCAACCTCTACTAATTTAAAGATATTACCTTATATTTCTCTTTTGCTGAGGGATTATATCATAATTGGATGTTGATTTTTATTAAATACTTTCACTGCAACTATTGAGATGATTATATGATTTTCTTTTTCATTGAGTTAATGGGGTAAATTATATTGAGTAGTTTTTTAATATTAAATCTGCTTTTTATTCCAGGACCAAATATGAACTGGTTATAGTATATTAACTTTTTCTATATTTTTCTAAATTTTGTTTGTTAATATTTATTTAGAAATTTTTGCATATATGTTTATGATTGATATTAACATAATTTGGTTTTATTGATTTCCTCTATTATAGATTTGCCTTAAATTTCTTTAATTTCTACATTATTCATTTTATTTCCTTTTGTCTATGCTGTTTGTGTTTATAACTCTGTTCTATCATTAACATTTTGATATTTAGGCCATTTGCTTTTAGCTCTTCCTGTTTTTAATACATGTGGCTATTCATTAGTCTCTTGGCACAATTTCTGTTGCACTCCATGCAATTATGCTAGAAAACAATAGCTATTAGAAATTCACTATTGTTTTCTAGTACAATTGCATATTCTAATTCTTCATACGTTTTAACTCACAAAATCATTATTGTTTTAAGTAGTCAATAGTAGTTTAGCTTTCTCTAAATACTTACCATTTATACTGTTTTGCATTTTTCCTTTTATTCCTGATCTCAATGTTGAATTATTTTCATTCTGACAGAAGATCTTTTAACATTTCTTACATTGTGAGTCTACTGGGAAACACACATACAAAACATACATCTATATCCTATAACAATATTTGTATCGGTGTTTGAATATTAGGCTGGCAGTTATTTTCCTGCAACATTTTGAAAATGCAATTGCATTTTCTTCTGACTTTGTTTTTGTTAGGAAGTCAGCTGTCAATCAAGTTGTTGCTCCATGTGGCCTTTTTTCCCCTTTCTGGCTGCTTTTTTAAAGTTTTATTTTTGTCTTTGGTTTTTAGCAGTTTTTTTTATTATACTGTAAGTTTTAGGGTACCTGTGCACAATGTGCAGGTTAGTTACATGTGTATACATGTGCCATGTTGGTGTGCAGCACCCAGTAACTCGTCATTTAACATTAGGTATATCTCCTAATGCTATCCCTCCCCCCTCCCCCAACCCCACAATAGGCCCCAGTGTGTGATGTTCCCCTTCCTGTGTCCATGTGTTCTCATTGTTCAATTCCCACCTATGAGTGAGAACATGCGGTGTTTGGTTTTTTGTCCTTGCGACAGTTCGCTGAGAATGATGGTTTCCAGCTTCATCCATGTCCCTACAAAGGACGTGAACTCATCATTTTTTATGGCTGCATAGTATTCCATGGTGTATATGTGCCACACTTTCTTAATCCAGTCTATCGTTGTTGGACATTTGGGTTGGTTCCAAGTCTTTGCTATTGTGAATAGTGCCGCAATAAACATACATGTGCATGTGTCTTTATAGCAGCATGATTTATAATCCTTTGGGTATGTACCCAGTAATGGGATGGCTGGGTCAAATGGTATTTCTAGTTCTAGATCCCTGAGGAATCGCCACACCGACTTCAACAATGGTTGAACTAGTTTACAGTCCCACCAACAGTGTAAAAGTGTTCCTATTTCTCCACATCCTCTCCAGCACCTCTTATTTCCTGACTTTTAATGCTCGCCATTCTAACTGGTGTGAGATGGTATCTCCTTGTGGTTTTGATTTGCATTTTTCTGATGGCCACTGATGATGAGCATTTTTTCATGTGTCTTTTGGCTGCACAAATGTCTTCTTTTGAGAAGTGTCTGTTCATATCCTTCGTCCACTTTTTGATGAGGTTGTTTTTTTCTTGTAAATTTGTTGGAGTTCATTGTAGATTCTGGATGCTGGTTTTCAGCAGTTTTACTAGGATATACTTAGCTGTAGATGTCTTTTGATTTACCCCGCTTGAGGTTTGTAGTGCCTGTAGAATATTGGGGCTTGAAGCATAATGCTTTTTGGTTGTTCTGAAAAAATTTTAGCTATTAAGTTTATTCTTTCTATGCCCTTCTGCTTTTTCACTCTTTGGGGGTATCAATTACATTTATAGTGACTTCTCATTCTAGCTCTTATATTTCTTATCATTTCATCGTTTTTTTCCACCATTTTGTTTTATGGGTTCTATTGTAAATATTGTCTTCAGAGCTATATTCCAGGTTACTAATTACTCTTTAGATACCTTGTCTAACCTGATGTTAATCCATCCATTGAGTTTTTAATTTTGATTACTATATTTTACAGTTATCAAATTTTCATTCAATTATTTTAAGCACTCTAAATTATTTGCTTAAACTATGAAGCTTTAAAAAATCTCTCTGAATATATTACATATAGTTATTTAAAAATCTTTGATACCACCATTATCTGTATACTGTATGGTTCTGTTTTTATGACTTTTTATCCTGCTGTTTTACAATTATATTATCCTGTTTACTCATGTGTCTTACTATTTATTTTGTGGCAGATATTATAAATAAAATATAATAGCAATAATCTGAAACCGAGGTAAGAGTTTGTGTGTCAATAGAGAGTTCGAGTTTTCTTTTGGTAGATGACTTAGAGATGCAGCAATTTCAAATGCCTTTAATCCAATTGAGATGAGGAAATTTTTGAAACTTGACAGCAGGTCCCACAGGGCAGGTCTATTTTTTTTATCTTACTATTATTGCAGGGTGTCAAAAAGAGGAGTGTTTAGCAAGGCTCCCCCTTTTATATTTTTCCCTCTAGTCAGCCTCTGAGAGGCTAATAAAAAAAATATCTGCTAAGCTTTTAACCTTTCAGCTATCTCTTCGGTAATTAGAAGATTCTGACATTGAAAAAGCGATCCCAGATACTTGGCTCACCACTCTAGGTTTCCTTCTCATAGATAATGAGCTTTATGACTGTTTACCCTGTTAGCCCACTAACGCCTTTAATCAGATTTCTTTTAACATGTTGTCCAATTTTCAAGGCCTTGACTTGTCCAACATTACTCACTAATCATTTACTAATAACTTAAATAATTGTATTTTAAATTAAACAAGAAATTATTAAAGAAAAAGCAAAAAAAACTTTCAATATAAGATGTATGCATAGATGAGAGAATATATAATAGTGCTAAACTCTGCTCAATTGCAAAATAGTCAAGATTTATTGGGTTTAATAAAATGTGTTCATCTATGTAAAGACTTTGTGACTTGGTAAATAGACCAGTGCCACTCTTTATAATAAAGATGAACCACTTATCTTGGTTTTTTAAAAACTTTACTTATAGTTCTGTATTTATTCAAAGATATGTGTTTTTTATTCTACTGCTGTTACATAAATTTATATCTTTATTTCCCCAAAATGGTTAATTGCTAATTGGCCTTCTTGCCTTTAGTCTCTGGCTGTGTCTTAGTCTCTCCTCACACATTCAATCATATAGTCTAACATATGTATAATAGCTTTATCTATTTATAGGTACAATATCGAACAATAAAAAAGAATACATTAGGGTAATGAGAGTAAAAGTCACTATACCATAATAGCCATATGGTTGTGGGGTGGGGCAGGGTGTGGAGAGGGGCAGTTATTTCCCTAATAATTAATTACAGGAAAAACAGCTGTCTTTCTCAATAAATATAAAGCCAAAAAAAATTAAGGTAGAGTGTCACTTCAGACTGGGCAAAAAGGAGCAAGGAGCTTGCATCTATGAGTAATAATTATGTGCCAATAACTTTCTGCATATTATTTCTTTTAGTTATCGCTACCTTGTGGAAAGGATTGTAATCCATGGTTTACAGATTGTATTTGTCTGGTTTTCACAGGAGGAAATGCACCAAAATTAAGAAACTTGCTTTAGTGTGATACGCGCTAGGAACAGTCCTAGTTGAGTTTCAGTGCATGGCTAATTGACTTTAAGGAGTGTGTTCTTGTGCTATGCCATACATTTCCTCCTAATAACAATAAGTTACTGAACAAGCAACTCCAAAGAAAGTTATTTCCTAATTCATGATTTACTCTTTTGCATTTACCTCAAGTTCCCCCTTCACATGATGTACCACCTAAGACTTCTATTTCCATTTGAGGAACTCACATAGAAATTTCATAGATTATGTCAGCTAATTTTTATTACATAAATTTTAAATCTTTGTATAATTAACAATTTACTCAGTTTGGAGTTAGCAAAATTGTTTATATTTTGTAAAGAGAAAGTGAATTAAATGGCTATTATTTATTTATTTATTTAATAGACAGGGTTTCAGTCTGTTGGCGGGGCTAGGGTGCAGTGGCATCATCATAGCTCATGGCAACCTCGAACTCCTGGGCTCAAGTTATCCTCTTACCTCAGCCTCCCAAAGTGCTGAGATTACAGGCATTAGCCACTGTTCCTTGCCTATTTAATGGTTTTTGAGTTTCAGTTGTTTTCTTGGCATACCATGCCTAAACCTTGATTACTATTTAAGTTAAAGGATGTGATGGTAAACACAGAAAAAGCTGACATATTTGAGTTTAAGTCTACCATTTTATTATTAGTTTTCTACTCATATCGTTTTTTGATTCCATTTTATTCATTCATTTATCTTTTTCTTACTGTGCTCTCAAATCTTAAGCATCTTACTAATCAGTGCACATTAGTAACTCTTTCCCATCTGTTTAGCGGGATTCATAAATAGTCTTCTGCTGCTTTACTACTGAGGTGGTAAATCAGGCATTTTGGATAATCTTAGATGGTGACTTTCAATAATACCTGTCTCATATCTGTCGTCAGCATTAGGGAGACACTACGGATAGATGAATGAAATCTAGGAATAGAAAATATGAGGGCACCAAATGCTATAGAGACTCAAATCAAGCAAAGCCCAAAGAATGTTCATTGCTCTTCTGTTTCCTTTTCAAGGGGATATAGAGAATCTGATGAGCTTATGTCATATAGAATTCAAGAGATAGAGCTGGTACAGGCTGTGGGTTAAAAGACTGAGTAGAAACCAGGCAACCAAAGGATACATTTGAATCAAGCCAGCAGTCAAGATTACAGAAGTGGTACAAAGCATTAGATAAGAGGGGATCTTGTGAATCTTTTCACAGGAAACATGGTGGGAACAAAGAGTTGAGAAAGAAGCATAAGTAGGTTGAAGTAAAGTGTCCTGAATATAGCTATTAGCACAGTACCTGATACATCATAGAAAGTTATTATAGAAAAAGACACAACTGTGTGTATTCTTGACACCATGAATGAGTGCGTTTTAGTTTTATTTGTACCCTGAGTGGTGCTCGACAGTTTTTCTATGTCTCTCTTAGATTCTAGTTCACACACACACACACACACACACACACACACACTCCAGACCCTCAGCTGGTAACTCCTTTCTATCTCTTTTACCTAAAAGCTCATCTAAATCTTCTTTTACTATAATCTCCTTTCCTCAGTTTTCTAGAATAAAAGGTATTCTTCCTTAACTGGACTCTTGATCTCATTTCTTACCAATTTACTTGATATTTTGGTATATCAACTAATGCTTTTTCTCTCCATTATTGTCAACATTTCTCTCTGTATTAGCTTCTTCTCACTAACCCATATGGTTAAATATCACCCATATTTACAGGAAGAGTTCCTTTGACCTCACCTCTCTCTTTCACTACCAATTTATCTTTCATTTCCTCTACTGCCAGTCCTCATGGGAATACATAGTATGATCATTGCTACCTATTTGCCACCCAGATTCATCTCCTCATCTACTTTAACTTGGCAACAATTGCTCCTCTGAATATTTTCTGCCAAAAGTCACAGTCAAAGTCTATTCTGTGATGTTAACCAGCACATCAATTTTATGGCACTCCATCCAAGGCTTGGAATAAACAAGTGCCTTATGCTTCTCTTTTCACAGTCTATCTCCTTTCATTAAACAGCATTTTTAGTACTAAGAATACACAAGAGTTGGGGATTTTCTATAATAGCACTTAGATATCTAAGTCCTGGACTAGCAAAAGAAGAGATAATGATTTTCAGGAGAGACATGAAGAAAGGACCGGGCTGTGGGGAGTTGAAGGCATCGGCCATGGGGAAGAAAACAAGATCAGGCAGACACTGAGAAAACTGAAGAAAATAATTAGTGTGAGAGGATGGGGGACAAGAAGCTGAAGTGGATGTGGTCAAGGAGTGTATGTAAGTGGAGAGATACTGATATAGAAAACTGTGGTAAAGGATAAGGATATTATAGGATTACATATTTTCCATAAAGATGATAAATCCTAGACAGTGACCATCAGGGGTTTGGTGAAGGTGTTAATGGGGATAGTTTCAGTTTGAAAGCTTTAAAAGGTTGTGAGACTATGTGCTTGGGTGTTGAATAAATAGCACATAAAGGCTTTGACAATTGAGGAAAATTATTAGTCTTTGGTCATAAGAGAAACAAAAATGAGAACTGAGCAACCACAATCCAGAAGCTTGTCAAAGACAACTAGTGGAGGGAGGAATCCAACAAGAGTTGGGGGATTCATTGTGACCTTTCTCTATTGCCTTTGGCTCATGATAATCTCATTCTTAGATTCTTTCTTCACTTACTGTTTTTGCTATACTGTTCTTTTATGTAGGCTATGTGTACAGTCTGGCTAGGACCTGTACATAGTTCTGTTTTACTTGCTATTTCTCTTATTATTTCATCTCACACATAGAGTGTATTCTTTTCTTTAGGTGGGAATTTTGTGTATTATGATTTAAAAAAAACCCCAAAACTCTAAGCTTGTGCCTAAGACAGTTTCTTGAATGCTATGCCTTTTTTTTTTAAAAAAAACAATACTTACTGATTAGTTAACTAAAGACCATATCTGAATATTTAATCCATCACAAAAGCTCAGAATGGTCTTATTGAATATTACACTCATGATTATTTAGAAAATATACTTATGATCAAATATTTACTAAGAACACGATCTCTTCTTTCAACAAATTTGTCATTTTTATCAGTGATGCTAATTAAACAAAATCTTTCTTAGGTAATCTATTGATGGGTACATATTGGTGAATTAAAAAATTGACAAAAACGGTTTTACATTTCATATTGATACATTTTGTTTGAATTGTTATTAACAATTTTAAATATAAAATATAAAAATATAATATTTTAAAATATAAAAAATAAGAATTTGGGGAGACTATTACAGTCACAAAACTTTGAGAACATCTGCGAACGTTTGGGGATAGAGAGTTTATGAGTATTTTTGGTTTCCTCTCTGTGACAAGAGAGAGAAATCCGTTAGCTCAGCAGGAAAATGTTGTTTTGCAACTAGGAAAAGGCTTTTATTTTCTTTTTTATTCGTTTTTTATTTGGGAAACAGCTGAAAGGCTGTACCGAAGGAAATTGTGGAACCAGAGAAAGTCAAGTTTTTGAAGACAGATGATAAACACAGTCAGGTTAGTGCCAGGCAGAAGGATGTTTCCAAGAGAGCAAAATGTACACACACATGAAAAATTCTGACCTCTTATTGCACTGTCCTAGAATTCTTCATCCCAGAAAGTGCTGCAAGGAAAAGATCATGTTCTTATAATATATTGCATTTGATCCTAAACCCAGAAATCACTTAAGCTTAAAAGGAAAATTTTAAAGTGTACATATGTAACAAACCTGCACGTTGTGCACATGTACCCTAAAACTTAAAGTATAATAATAATAAAATTTTTTAAAAAGTCTATATGCAGTGTTCTTTTTCATTCAGTACTTAAAGATAAAATACATATGTAAGCCCACTTTCTAATCTAACTGTATTTCCATTTGATTTTTTTAAGTACTTTGTTTTGAGTATGTGAAAAATAAAGACTGCTTTTTAAATCCTTAGGGAGAAAATTGTTTCAGCAAGCCCATTCCAGTCTTCAAGGCTATTATTACAGGCCAAAACATTAAAATGCCAGCGAGCTGGTGGAACAATAAAGTAAAGGTCAGTCGGCATGATACTAACTTAGTGAAAGAAAGTACTTTCCAGCTAAAAGCATTTCTGCCTTTTTAAAAAAAAGATGAAAATGGTAAAGAAAACCATTTATTCACATGAGGTTCATTTGATTTTTCTCTGAGAAATATATCTTATTTTTGCTACCTGGACTAAGAAGGCTGAAAAAAATCACTGTGAACTGCTATTTGCATTTCATAGGTTGACTGATTGACTGACTAATAGCCACATCTTACTCTGTAGGGGGGAGAATAAGGAAAAAAAGGAAAATGTAAGCATGCCTGTGTGTGTGTGTGTGTGTGTGTGCGTGCTGATACAGCAATCCTTGTTAAAAGATAAAGATAAGTTGGAAAAATAAGGGATATAGTTTATTATTAAGAGATTCTGAGATTATCTATGTCTGGACTTTTTCTAATTCTTTTTAGTTATTTAATGATTAATAAAAAACTGTTTTGTATATGGAGCGCAAAACTACAGTTGTTATTCACAAAACATGATTTTGTTAGCAATTCAGACCCAAGGTTTAAAAAAATCCCTTATTTGCCTATGTTAAGACGACTAAATATAATTTTTATTTTGAGACTGGGTCTTGCTCCGTTATTTAGGCTGGAGTGCAGTGTTGTGAACATGGCTCACTGCAGTCTTGACCTCTTGGGCTCATGCGATCCTCCCAACTCAGCCTCCCCAGTTGCTGGGATCACAGGTGAGTGTCACCAGAGCTGGCTAACTTTTTTTATTTTTTGTAGAAATAGGGTCTCATCATGTTGCCCAGTCAGGTCTCAAACTCCTGGGCTCAAGCAATACTACCGCCTTAACCTCCCAAATTGCTGGGATTAGGCGTAAGCCACTGCACCTGGCCTGTTTTAAGCAAAAACACTGAGTGTAACTTTTCACTTATTCATGTTACAAATATTCACTAAGAAACCACTATGGGCTTGGTAGCATGCTCTGTGCTGAAGGGAGGGATGAGGAAATGAATTTGCTGTCTTCAAGTTGTCTACAAGTTGTGATTTGTATAACCGTTTAGAGATTTAGGCAAGATACTTCTAGGAGCAGGGTCAAACAGCAAGGGAGATTTAACTGTTAGGATGGTGTGGGTGGTTAGACAGCAAGGTAGGGCTAGAAAGGTAAGTGGAGACAAGACATGGAGGAGTCTTGTCTACGTGGTAAGGGATTTGATCTGTAAATTAAAAGCATGAATTCCTGTGATCTTTTTTCTCTTTTCAAAACGTCTTTTTCTTTGCCTCTCTCCAAACAGTGCATTTATTTGTAACAATAAAACCATAGGACATTTTACAAAAGAAAACTGAAATGTAAAAAAATTCCAATTAGGATGTTTACAATTGAATGTGACACCGTCAAAATAACACATTAAGTACATATGCTTCAGGAAAACATTTTAAATTGGCTGTTTCTTTTGGTGTCTGAGAATTGTCCACAGTTCGGTTATTGGTTCAGTGAAATGAATTTGCCTTGAAATTCATAAATTTAAGAGGGAGACATGTTTGGTCTGTGCTTTATCAAAACATGTAACTGCTGCCATGCTTCCATTACTCACCTCCTAAAGCATACACATATAGTATAGATAATATTCATTTAGATATTTTTACACATATTTCTATATTACTTTAATAAAAACTTTGTTTCTTGGTTTGGTTTGGTTTTTGAGCTTCTACTAGGAAATAATAGTTCTAGTAGAGATAGGGCTTCTCTGGTACTTATCATTGTCCTATAACGACCTGAATATGACTTTTAAGGACACTTTTTTGATTGGTACGTGTTTCTTTCAGCAATAATTGTGTGTGGGTGCACGCACACATGTTTCGATTTTTAGTTTCCTTTTTTCCTCCAGTAGGCATTTTTTAAAAAGTACTCTGGCAGAAGGCTATATTAAGAAGGTAATTAACAAAATAATGTGCAAGTGATCTTACAAGATATGCCTTATAACTGACCAATGAGCCGCTTAGCCTGTCAGAGATGTTTAGGTAACTGACTTTTTTTTTGGTTCATCACTGAATACAGAAAGATTCTTGGATCAAGCTTTGTTAGAAACGAAAGCCTAATAGAGGAAGGTGCACATTTCTGAGTGTCTTGCACTCTCTGGTCTCAGGTGTAATGCTGGGTATGTACGACCTCGAGATCGGTGAGGGGTCCCCCTGCCCAGATGAGGTGACGCTGCTGCCCTCCGCTCCCACGTGCTCAGGTAGCACATGTTCATTTGGTCTCATTGTATGCACATACAACTAAGAGACCAGTTAGATTTTCTGAAGATTGGTTTTGACAGTGATCACTTAATGCACTGTACAAACAGGAAATTTTTGAAGGACACTGGTAACAATTATGCAGTTTTAAACCAAAACTTTTCTGTGGGAACTGAGATACACAGTTCCTCTAGATTCATACAAGTCTCACTCATTCATTCATGTGTTTCATTGTCAGCGAGGTGTTCCCTCGTGAGCATTTTGGGGCAGGAAAGCTTGTATTTCTGCCTTTCCTGAAAAAATGTAGCTGATTTCTTATTTTTATATCCTTATTGTGGAAATTCAGCTGTGTATCTTTTAGATAAGTAAACTTTGCTTTTTTTCTTATCATTCTAAGTCTGCCATTGGTATTTCTGAAAACAGGAATTATGTAGATATAATTATTCATGTGTTGTAGTTAAATATAAAGAATTCTGACCTTGGGTAAATTGCTTAACCTCCCTTTGCCTTAGTTTGTCTATAAAATTGGATGGTAAATGCTATCAATTTTACAGAGCTCTTGTGCTAACTAATGACCCGCCTATATCTAAAGTACTTTGAACAGTTTCTTGCATGCAAAAGGCTGGTAATAATAATAGCAACAATTATTATTACAAATTTCACTTTGTCTCAGCCACAGTTGTTTACCTCTGTTCTTTTCCTGGATCTACTTAGGAGGTCTTGTCTGTAAATGATGCTTCTTTGTTCAGATCCTCCTATCTTCTCACATATGATAACACTCCACTGAATATGCCACCGTCCTCCACATCAGATTCATTTTCACTAGGGAGTGTTAATTATGTACTTCCCTATGGCTTGATTTCATAAGCAGCACAACTTTAGAGAAGCAGACAAGAATATGCCTAGATTCATGACACTGAACGATCTATGTCTCTGCAGCTGATGGTCATAACACCTTTCTTCTCACCTCTTTCTGAGGGAAACAAAAGGGAAAGAAAACTGCATCATCATACTTTCCAGAGTGCCAGCAGTAGTATGTGGTACACAGGAGGCCCTCAATGTGTATTTATTGAATTAAACTGCATTTTTCAACTTTGTTAAATCTTAGAGACAAACCTAACAAATTCCACAATATTTTTCTTTGTCTAGGGGTAATGATGTGGCTTGTGATAGTATGATAATTTTGATACAGTTGACAGATATTTTCCCGTGACTTGTAGCAATGTATTGTTAGCAAATTAATGCCAGATATCTCTGTATACTGACTTCTCTTTTCTTTTTTCAGAGATAAAATGAGATTAGGTCAGAAATTTCAATGGAATTATTAACTGTAATATTTATACCCCCAGAACATATTCTCAATAAGATTTGACACTAAATGCAATTGAGATAAAATTACTTTATTTTTCTGGAATGTTTGGTTGTGTGTGAAGTTAAAAATTACAAGTTCAATCATTAAAAAATGTTAAATGACCATTTACTGTATGTTAGACACTAAGCTAAACACTGCTGGCATAAAAAAGATGAATAATACATGTGCCCAATTATTGGCATAATAAATGTAAGATGTCTATTAAATATCCAAGTGGAGATGTCAAGGAGGCAATGAGATGAATAAGCCCAGAGTTTACATGAGAGGCCCAGGCTGGAGACATAAATTTGGAAGTGTTGGGTTATAGATGACATTTAAAGCCTTGAGACCTGATGAGCTCACCAAGGGAGAGAGTCTAGATTGCAAAGAAAAAAACATCTAGGCCTGGGCTGTTTGGAGGACTGTAATGTTGGTATACAAGGTTCTTCCAGGGTCTGAAGGAGGAGACTTCCTGCTCTGTGTGAAGTTTCAAGGCAGCTCTAATTAAATTTGAATGCATAAATATTATATTGCCTGTAATTTACTTTAAAATGCTTTAGCAGAAACATGGTAAATGATGCATTTGTTGTTCAGTTTTGATCTACACCCTAGGGTGGTTAGTTCCTTTTGAACTACAGTGATCAGGAATATACACTTTAAGGGCAATCAGCATTTGAGAGGCCCATCAAAAGCTTGCACAATGGAAGTGGTCCAGCTATCTGAATTCCCATTAACCCAGCAGGTGTGCCCTGTAGCTGACGGACAACTAAAGTCTTCCATCAAACTGAAGTGTTGTTGTTGTTTTTTTACGTGAAATGAGTAGCATTCAAGAAATGTGGATTCACTGGAAACATACTTCTACTTTTTAGGAATCACATAAAATAATAATTTTAATAGTTTATGCCCTTCAGAAATATATTCTGGATTTAAGATTTCCACCTAAACTCTGTTCAGGGACATGGAGTATTTTGTCATCTGACACTTTACTAGTTATTTGAATCTAGATTTATTGTAGAAACTGTCTTGAATGAAATTCTGGGTCAGGTACTTTTTGGAGTACTTAAAAGGGAAGAGCTTGGACTGTATCTTGTTAACCACGTAGGTTGTAAAACATTTTGTGTTTTCTTGGTAAACAATATTTGTAAAGTGACAGAATAAAGTCAGATACTGGTTTCCCTAAGATACTCGTTTTCGTTATAACCTATGGCCTGATAGCAAGGGGTGTCTGTGGGCATGTCTGTGTACATGTACCCTGTGTTGCCTTTAACTTTTAGAGACTATACTGACACCTATCCAAAGAACGTAATTATGATAACAGTATGTAATTGTAGATTACTATATTAATCCGTTTTCATACTGCCATAAAGATACTACCTGAGACTGGGTAATTTATAAACAAAAGATGTTTGATTAACTCACAGTTCCACATGGCTGGGGAGGCCTCCGGAAACTTAAAACCATGGCTGAAGATGAAGGGGAAGCAAGCACCTTCTTTGCAAGGAGACAGGAGAGAGAGAGAGAGCACAGGAGAAATGCCAGACACTTATCAAACAACCAGATCTAGTGAGAACTCCCTGCCTATCACAAGAATAGCATAGGGCAAACCACCCCCGTGAGCCAATCACCTCCCACCAGATCCCTTCCTCAACAAGTGGAGATTACAATTTGAGATGAGATTTGGGTGGGGACACAGAGCTAAACCATATCAATTAGTTGGTAACATTGCATTACTTGAACATCCAGTATCATAGCTGTTCAGACCTATTATAGTAGATTGTAAGGGATATAAAATACCCCAAATATCTATGGGATAGAGTGTTGGGGAAATATATTTGAAAATGAAATCTCTTCCCAACCAGAAATCCCCTCCATGAAGTTAGTAGAGAAAAAAAATATTAAAAAAATATATGTAACTTCTCCCCCCAAACTCCCATTTTCAATGGTTTTTTGAGGTATAAGAAGACTCTTAATAGTGAATAATCATTAATTCAAAATGTGATGCACAACCCTGGCAATTGACTAAGAGATTACAAAGACAGACTTTCTTATAGTTAAGCAGATACAACCCATTACATACATCTTCCCAAGATAAACAATAACTAGTCTTCAAGTAAGAAAAGTTCATAGCATCGTTTGTTGCACATCATTCATCCTAACTTTACCTGGTAACTGGGGTTAATCATCTGTGTTAGCCAACTGGCTTTAATGAGAGGGAAAGAAAACTTATAACTTAATGGCAGGAAGTAGTTTTTCAACTTGAGGAAAGGTGCCCCCTTAAATTAGGCTCCTACCCTTCTGCAGAACCTGGGAAATAGTGGTGCTGTCTCCCTTGATGTTTACATTTCTAAGAGATGTCTTCTAGGCCTTTGAAAAAGACACTCCTAGGTCATAAAGCTGACAAATGGCCAACTTAGTCTTCAAGAGGATTTATATACATGTCAAAGAGAGAAGAAAGTACTTAAAATTACAAGTTTTCTGAAGTAAATGCTGAAAAAGGAATGGAGGAAAATCTCTTTCCTTTTTTTTACAGAGAGAATTAAGCCTCTTTAAAAAATTTGTATTTGTCCTTACAATAGTAAGAGATAAGAATTTTATTTAAAATAAATTTAAGTGTTACATATTTCAGAGTAAAGCTGTTTGGTCATAGGAGGAGGGAGGTTATGAAAGGCTATAGGTGAGAGATGATCACAAGAAACTGAAGAACGATTAGGATTTAGAAACATGTAAAAGAGAGCAAAAGCCTTTTAGGTATGATGAGAATAGCTGATCTTGCCTTCCTACTGGGTGGCTCTGGTTCTTCATGTTCTTGCATGTGGCTACCTAGGCTGAGAGACAAGCATCAGTTCTAAGCCTATGGGGAAGTGTTGGGAAGGCAAGCTGGAGAAGACTCAGAGCAAAGAACTTGAGGAAAGCATCAGAGATTAGTCAGGCATGGAGCCATGTGACAGATACTAGCAGGGAATAGTAAGTAGGAATGCAGCAATAAGAGATAAGAACTTGGAGATGTCCTAGAAGCATTGTTCCTTGGTGAGCAGGTGTGTTAATCCATTTTCATGCTGCTCATACCCGAGACTGGACAATTTATATGGGAAAAAGGGTTTAATGGACTTACAGTTCTATGTGGCTGGGAAGGCCTCATAATCATGGTGGAAGGTGAGGAGGAGCAAGTCACATTTTACATGGTTGGCAGCAGGCAAAGAGAGAGAGCTTGTTCAGGGAAACTCCTGATTTTAAAACCATCAGATCTCATGATACTTATTCACTATCACGAGAACAGCACAGGAAAGACCTACTCCCATGATTCAATTACCTCCCACCAGGTCCCTCCCACAACATGTGGAAATTCAAGATAAGATTTGGCTAAGGACACAGCCAAACCATATCAGCAGGTCTATCAAAACCTATCCCCCCAAACCAAGAAAGGTGAGAGGCAGAAGAAAGAGGCTGACAAATTGAGTTTCTGATAAAGAAACATTTAATAGAGATGTATGAACGGAAGCCGTATCTCTGACCACTATGAGACAAGATGGTGGATTCCCAGGCAGTTACTCCTCAAACCCCAGGCTTATATACAATAGTAACTATCCTTATCTCTATAATAATTTTAGTTTGAATAGAGAATTGGCCTAAGGGCAGGATTTATGCTATGACTATATTTATAATAACATCAAGATAGTTTTAACCTAAGGTCAGGATTTACAGCAAGTCCTTGAAAGTAGAAATCTTGATGCATTCCTAGAAATGGAGTTAAGCAACTGGAGATTAGCATCCAAGATGGAGTGACTTAGCCTTCAAAGGCATGTAAACAATGAATAGGTCAGGTCTGTTTGAAGTGCTGAGAAAGGACAGAAACAAAGTAAGTGTATAATCAAAACATAGCTGTGTGCATTATATGGGGCAAAATAATAATGATAATAATAATAATAACAATGATACAGAATGGCTGGGCTCCAGGATAAACCCCACCCTTAAGCGTGGAACTATGACCCTAAGTGAAAACAGCAGACCCTGTTTTTCTACACAAATCTTGCTTTTTTGGCCTGCCACACTCCTATTCTGTGCCAATAAAAAGACTTCAGCTGGCAGAGCAACACAAGTGGCTGATGCAAGGACTCAGGGGTGCAAGCTGCTGAGTGTCATCAAGGATACAAGTTGCTGAATGTCATGGATACAAGTGGCTGAGTCTTGGAGACCATGGATAGATGTGGCTAACTTTAGATGGCATGGTTTCAGGGAAAGATCACCATCTTCCCGCACCATCCCCTTTCCAACTCCCCGTTCCACTGAGAGCCACATCCATTCCATCACCCAATGAAAATCTCTGCATACACAACCCTTCAATCCATTCGAGTGACCTGATTCTTCCTGAACAGGCTGGATAAGAACCCGGGTGCTGAGAGGCAGGGGCTTGAATGCTGCTGCAGGGCCCACACAGAGCCTGCTCCCATCAGAGCTCCCATCAGCATTTGTTCCCTCTGGTTCCCACACTCGCCTGCTGACACACTCCCTCTCAAAAGGAGTGGCCAGCAGTAAGCTGAGTGAAATGAGCCACTCCAGTTCCTGCCCCCAAAGGGGCTCAAGGTCAAGGGAACTATCCTATCTCAGTAATAATTTTAGTTTGAATGGAATATAATTTAGGTCCTATGAGAGAAGTTTGTTTCCTCTGCCTTACTCCAGAAATACCTTTTGGATGGCTTACACAGAGTAAACAAATGATAAGTTAGAGATAATAATGAGAACCATAGAAAGTATAAATAGAAATAAAACACCATCATCTATAGAACTTGACTATCCATTTAATATAGATAGAGAAGAATTTGTGAAATAAATACATCTTTTGAACAAAGACAACAAGTAAATAGTTCAACTTAGCTAGAATAGGGAACATAGTATAAGGAACAGATTTTGGGGAGAAGGTAATGTTAGACTTGAATATAACTTTGAGGTTTCAGTTGGTGACACTGAGGTGAAAATGCCTGGTAAGAAGTTGGGAATGAAGAACAGGAGCTCATGAATGTGGGGCTGGACACACCACTGCTCATGTGTCTATCTATGTAGTGGTGATAGTGGAAGTCATTATACTAGACTTTAGACATTATGTTAAAATCTCTGGAAAATGTTAGGAGTATTGAAATTGCCATTGCAAAATTATAACAGAAAATTATTACAGTGAAGGAAATCTGACCTAACCAACTTCATCTTGCTTCTAACCTCCAACCTGTCCTTGTTCATTCCTGGGCATGGGCCAAACTAAATTTGGGAGGAACTTTGATTATAGTTGAACTTTGAAACAAAGTCGATAAACACCCTTTCCCCTCCCCTACCCCAAACAAGAAAGTACCCTTCCTGCCAGGGACTAGACTGCCTTTGTAGGACTAACAAAGTAGCCACAGGTTAGAAATTATAGTTTAGGAATCGTGTGGTTTGAGGCAACAAGATTCGGACCCTCCACAAACTGCTCCTGAGGATAACATCACTATTGTAAAACTCAAGATAGGTTTTACAGTGCTGGAGATATTTTGGAGACCCTGCACTCGATTGCTCAGCCGGCACCACCTAGATTGATAAACTGGCTCATCTGGTCTTGTGACCCCCACCCAGGAACTGACTCAGTACAAGAGGACAGCTTCAACTCCCTATAATTTTATCTCTGACCCAACCAATCAGCACTCCCAACTCACTGGCCCCCTATCCAGCAAATTATCCTTAAAAATCCCAGTCCCTGAATTCTCAGTGAGATTGATTTGAGTGATAATAAAACTCTGGTCTCCTGTACAGCTGGCTCTGTGTGAACTGAACTCTTTCTCTATTGCAATTCTCCTGTCTTGATAAATCGGCTCTGTCTAGGCAGTGGGCAAGGTAAACTTGTTGGACAGTTACAGTATCAAGCCTAAAATTCGTAATTTAAGTTTGGTGTCTGGAAAATACATTTTTTTGTACAGGTTTCTAAATAATTATAATTTATTATTATTACGAGGAATAACCAAATAACAGGGATAAGAATTGCTATTATTGGAAATAGATGCATGAATTCTTTCATGGGGGAAAAAGATATTAATCCTTTAGAAGTACAGAATATTAGTACTTTCCCATGAAAAGGCTCTGCCCCACCCCCCATGTGTTTTTGAAATCTTCTCTCAATTGGGTTTGAAATATTGAAACAGGAACATCTTTGTTGCTGTCATAGGAACTGATATTTAATGGTGTTACAAAGAAACATTATGTCAACAATATTTCTGTCCCATTGCGAATCTATTTTTCTCTCATGTTTCAAACTGATAGGGATTCTTTCAGATAAAGGAAGTAGAATATTACCATTCCAATCACTCCATTGTGTCAGAGAAAACCAATTGCAGCAGAATACATGCAAATAATTATCAGGTTGGGCAGAGCTCAGCAGAATACAAACATCTGAAAGTTTACAAGTAATGACCATGGCCCCCATTTCTAGGAGTATGTTGAATGGAAAGATTTTACTGCAAATGCCAAGATTTATTGACCAAATTCAGCCTTACCACTTACCCCAAGCAGAGTTCTCACAGAACTCTTAAAGATCATTTTTTAAATGGAGTCTCGGGTAATCACCTATCTTCTACTTTGCCATTTCTGGTTTCAGCCCCTTTGCCTGGAATATAGTTTTCATTAACTGGTCTTGATTTTTTGGCCTGGATACTTCCTTTATATTGACTCTGTTATCCTGCTTTTTTCTCTTCATATTGTCCTAGTTTATTTGCCTAATGCCCATCCACCTTGCACTACTAGAGGCTTGTATATGTGGACAGATTCCTGGGACTGATACTTGTTCAAGAGAACGGTTCGCTTCACTCTAATCACTTTCTGTAAATTGCAACAAGAGCACTGAAATCATCTCAGCACATGAGACCAGGGAGGAAAGTTGACAGAGGAAACACTAGAGATGAAAAAGGGGTGGGCAGAAGAATGAGCCTGTGTCTGATTTTATATAACACACACTGACCCGTTTCTTTAAAAATAAATCTGGATGGGCTGCAATGGGTTGCTGAGCCCCTTAAAATCTGAGTCATCAAGTAAAAATAAAGTGACAGGAATAGCTGATAGGCTGACTCCAACTCATTACCAGGAAGATGACTGGCTACATGTGGGATGACTGGGAAACAGACCTGTCTGGATATCATCTGAAGCTAGAGATTCCTAGACTACATTAAACTATTCCTTAACTCAAAATAGTTGGCCAACATTCAAGTCAGAGTCTAAAAATGTTGCTTTTAAAACTCTCTGTGTCTCTAATAGTTTTAAAGTCATACTACCATGAATATACAATAAAATATATACATTTCTAACCATATTATTATTCTATTATTTTTAAAAAACAAATAAAAAGCCTTTGTTTTCTTCCAAACACAGTTGGAAACCACTGTAGGTCTTATAGCATATCAATATCTGAAATTGTTGGATACAGTTTGAAAATTATTATACATTAAATGCTGAACATGCCCAGAGTGGATACAATCAGGGTACCGGTGCTCTTATAAAACTCTCTTAAATAGGCTATTTCTCTCAGGGTATGCTATATATTGTCATATATACATTCAAGTTCTATTAATTGGTCTACTATTTCTGACATTTCATCTTCACTTTTGTTATCTTTGAGAAGAATTCAATATTAGGATGAATTATGTTTGTCTGTGAAAAAAATGGGCATTGGGTATTTTCTACCAAAGAGAATTTCATTCTAACACCTGTCTATCAGGTAGATATTAGCATTTGCCTTATTTAATTGATGAAGAAACTCAAGCTAAATGAGCGCAACTTCCTACAAGTCACCCAGCTAGGAAATGGTTAGAGATAGGATTCCAGCCTTGAGCTCATTAACTCTTCACCTTGTTGCCTGCTAACAATTAGAATTACATTTTTTGGCCTAAGTCTTCTTGCATCTTTGTTCCAAATAAACAGCTATTTATTTTTCCTCTAACACTCTGTAAACATAGCAGATCTTTGCTTTGTACTTAATCTGTGTTGTCATCTGATCTTGTTTCTGTCTAGCCACATTTCCACTAAGCTTTGAGTTTTGCAATTTGTCTGTTTGGCTGAAATTTCCAATTGTTCAGCAAATGTTGGAGGAAATCATCCTATAAACAATTCTGACATCAAGTATACTTATATATTTATTATATTAATATGAAAAGATTTATTATTATTTCTTAGTTTATTTTACATTGTTTTCCACTTGGGTTAGATGGTGGTGAATTCCTCAAGAGTGCCAGAGAAAAAATAAAGCCATGAAACCACGTTTGTTTGAATACAGTGCCAAAGCAATTAGCTAAAAAGCAAAAATGTCAATCATGTCTTTGTTTCTTCTTCCAAACCAGGTCCCTAATGTGGTTGGAACAACTTTTTCAATTAATCTGTTTGTCGATACTTTTTTTAATTTTGCATAGGCAGTTCAATAGTCAAATATTTTCCTTTTCATACCACCTATTAATAAAAAAATTCTTTCTTTTCTTCAATCCAACACCTAGTTTATCAGAAACTACATTCTTTCATTTTTCTAGATACATAATTACTATCAGAAACAAAGCTATCAGATGCAAATTACATTTAATTCCTTCAAGTACTAAGAAGCACATCAGAATTTTACATCTAAGGAAAAGTTCAGACTCAGAAGACAGCCACAAAGATTTTGTCTTCTGTATTTAGGCAAATACCCCACACATTAAAATAACTTTATAAGTAGGATATTGGAAAGTCCTGTAATTATTTTTCTCTTAATTATCATGAAGATAAATACTGTGAATGCTATTGCTATGGCATATGTAATTTTGCTTTGATTGGGGTCCAAAAAAGATTGAGTGGCGAATAGGTGCTAAAGGTTGATACAAACCTCGTGTATGATAGCGTTTTAAAAACCAACAGCCCAATAAAATATTCCATCAAAATACCGTGTGTGTGTTATGTGTGTGTGTCTTTTGTTTCAATGTGAAAAATTTTAGCCAAAATATAAAGTGATATTCCAGATTCTCCTGCTTTCATGGAGCCTCTCATTTGCCTGTGAACAGTTCTCAGGCAAATGGTGTGAAACATCCAGCTGCCGTGATCGGATGAGATATTATCCCCTATTACAGATCCTGCATCCGAGATTATAGCTTTCCAAACCACCCTTTCATTTAACTAAACCAGAGTCATATTAAGAGAATATCAACATTTTGAAGATTTTAACTGATATGTTCATAAGAGTAATCTGACTGTATACAATTAAATTATAATTTGTATTATAAAATGGCAGCAGGAATTGGCTTATTATAAACTGACTTTAAAAATAATTTTGACAACTAGGTTTTCAACTAAGGTAGTTTGATTTAAGTCAGAAATAATACAGAAATAAACTGTATGGATGAGACACAGAATTGTATTGTGATTATGAGTAAAATATGTGAATATGTACCACAATTCTACGATTTTTTTTTTCCGCAAGCAAGCATAAACCATTTGGATGGTTACTTCTAAGAATGTCATATTTTATTTGATAATTGCCCTTGGTCCATGTTCTTGTGCAATACAAATTCTATAGTGAATTTAAAATGTAAAGATGAATTGAAACCATTAAAAATTGATTAAGAACAAGTTAAAAGGAAATGCAAAATGCTTTCAACACATAATAAATATACATAATTAATCTAATACTACTTTATGTGAGCATATAGAGGAGGAAAAAAACAGTAAACATTTGGTTAAGAAAGAGAGATTGGGTATTAATTTCCTATTCCCATTGCTGTGGTACTCTATAAACCCTGGAAAGACTACACAGTCACTCTTTCATATAAAGACAAAAATCAAACTAGTCCTGTATTGGACATTGTTTGTGACCAGCCATCATCTTGGAATGTTCTCCTTACATTTTGATACTTTCCCCAATGAGTCCCACCTTCTGCAAATGCACATCATCTAGTGCTTTTGTTGCTGGGATGCAAGCAGGTGACCAATTTTCTGTAAAATCAATATGATTCAGAGATTAGCATCATTTGGAGGTGGCCATGTGTGGGAATTTGTATTCTGATAAGCATGATGGTGAAGGTTCTCTGGGTGGTAGCAGGTGTTTTGGACCCCGATCCCAGATGTGATGATTGCTGTGTGACTGACGCAGCGATCTTTTAGGTAGAGATGCTTGCATGTGTGTGGGCATTGTTTCCGTAAATATAACTTCAGAACGTTGTTCACCAATCCTCCCAGAGATTCTGCGAAATACTTAATGTTCTTTCATAATTACCATTTTGAAAGGGAAACTAGCCAGATTGGATTTTCTTGTTTACAACTAAGAACTGAATTAGACACGCTTCTCTTACCCCTCGGTAACGCCAGTAGAACTTCCTCTAGAAGTTAATGAACCTCTTTCTCACCTCCCTCAAATTTTGCTTATATTAAATAATGTGTTAGGAACAGATTCCCAGGAATCTGACCCTGAGATGGAGATTAGCATGCAGGATGGGAATCAGATTGTCCTATCAGAGATGGCGATTAAAATGCAGGCTATTTATTAGGGATCGTTTTGGGGATTAACACCCACGGAAGACAAGGGAAGGAAGCAGGATTGAGCAGAGGGAAATACTGGGCTGTGATGCAGTTTCAAAGAAGACCTCAGTGAACTCCATGGAATGTTGTGAACATGAAAGGCCCTCACAATAGTCCTCCCTATCAATCATTCATGGTCTGTGGGCTACTCCAAAAGCCTGATCCTGCCAAAACCAAGAATCGCCGCAAGAGGAAGCCATCCACTTCTGATGATTCTGACTCTAATTTTGAGAAAATTGTTTCGAAAGCAGTCACAAGCAAGAAATCCAAGGGGGAGAGTGATGACTTCCATATGGATTTGACTCAGCTGTGGCTCCTTGGGCAAAATCTGTACGGGCAAAGAAACCTATAAAGTACCTGGAAGAGTCAGATGAAGATGATCTGTTTTAAAATGTGAAGTGATTATTTTAAGTAATTATCTTACTGAGCCCAAGACTGGTTTCAAAGTTACCTGAAGCTCTTGACTTCCTCCCCTCTGAATTTACTTTGGGGAAGGTGTTTTTAGTACAAGACCATCAAAGTGAAGTAAAGCCCAAGTGTTCCTTAGCTTTTTATAATACTGTCTAAATAGTGACCATCTCATGGGCATTGTTTTCTTCTCTGCTTTGTCTGTGTTTTGAGTCTGCTTTCTTTTGTCTTTAAAACCTGATTTTTAAGTTCTTCTGAACTGTAGAAATAGCTATCTGGTCACTTCGGCATAAAGCAGTGTGTTTATTAACCTCCCCTAAGCTAAAACTAGAGCAGTTTGATTTAAAAGTGTCACTCTTCCTCCTTTCCTACTTTCAGTAAATATGAGATAGAGCATAATTATCTGTTTTATCTTAGTTTTATACATAATTTACTATCAGATAGAACTTTATGGTTCTAGTACAGATACTCTACACTCAGCCTCATATGTGCTAAGTTTTTCTTTAAGCAATGAGAAATTGCTCATGTTCTTCATCTTCTCAAATCATCAGAGGCTGAAGAAAAACCCTTTGGTTGTGTCTATAACTTGACACAGTCAATAGAATGAAGAAAATTAGACTAGTTATGTGATTATTTCAGCTCTTGACCTGTCCCCTCTGGCTGCCTCTGAGTTTGAATCTCCCAAAGAGAGAAACCAATTTCTAAGAGGCACTGGATTGCAGAAGACTCGGGGACAACGTTTGCTCCAAGATCTTAAATGTTATATTGATAACCATGCTCAGCAATGAGCTATTAGATTCATTTTGGGAAATCTCCATAATTTCAATTTGTAAACTTTGTTAAGACCTGTCTACATTGTTATATGTGTGTGACTTGAGTGATGTTATCAACGTTTTTGTAAATATTTGCTATGTTTTTCTATTAGCTAAATTCCAACAATTTTGTACTTTAATAAAATGTTCTAAACATTGCAACCCCCCCCAAAAAAAATAAAGAGGGGTCTGACTTTGGGCAAGGTGATTCTTTTCATTTGGAGCAATTTCGAAAAGAATTGACAGCTGAGGAATCCCAGCATTTTGAAGCATACGTCTTTCAGGCTACAGCATCTACTATATAGCTCATGTGTATTATTATTGTTAATTCTTTCCACAACTGTGGTCCCATTAGACTGAGAGCTCTGACTCTCATGAAAAATTTCTTAAAGTGATAAATCATAACGCTTAAGCATGTGAGCTCCAGAACCAGAATGCCTGGGTTTCAATCATGGCTCTAATATCTAGCTGCTGTGTGTCCTTGGCAAGTATGTTGTACCTCTTCGTTTTTCAGCATTCTCGTATATAAAATGGTGGTAATAGTTCTTTATTCATAGGGCTATTGTGAGCTAATCTATGTGAAGGGCACAAACACTTTTTAGTATTGCATAGATACTCAATACTGATAGATAAAATCAGCTTTTAAGTGCCTAAAATCTGAGAGTGTCCCTACTATGTATTAGATGTCAAATTTTCATTTTATTGAATATACACATATTCAAAGTTGGACACAGGAATGTAGAGCTAATGACTACATATACAAGAAAATTTAAAGGCATTGCGAGGCTTGCATGTCCTAAAATATGTCTTTCTTTAGGCGAGGTACTTGTTAAAGTGAAAAAGATTTACTAGGATTGAGGTGACTATGTTAGGTCTCTACAGTATCTCATCATCACAGCCAGGAGAAGTTAACCATAATATATTCTCAGACACCTGAGCCTAAAAGGGCAGTTTTGATGAAGTAATAAAAAAGAAAAAGAATAGAAAAATGTACAGACCAAGCAGTATGGCTCTGGAAGGACCATTCTGGCATGAAGATATGGATACTTGATGAGAAATGTGCAACCAAGGAGAAGAAAGTGTTACTCAAAGACCTTCTGTCATCACACCAGAAACTCCTCAAGGGTGGTAGGCACAGTGTCTGGCACCTGCTGAGTTTTTAAGAAATGACCAGCCCATTGTTTTCTGGAGCTCAAGAGGAGACATCTTAGGATTATCCAGGTGTGTGCGCTCTCAACACTCATTGCTCCCAAATAAGATAGTGAATTATAAAATCCTTTTGGTGGGACACTGATTGAAACCAAGAGGGTGGTTTGCCTTTCCTTTTTAGGAGCATGAACCATCAGCAATTTTTCTCTAGGACCTTGTGGAAGATGAGGGCAGTCTTCTCTAATAAGGCTGTCTATGAGACAACATTCATAGCTTTTCTTTGTTTCATTTTTCAAACCTTATGGAAAATGTGAAATATTTATAGTGCTTACAGAACAAATAGATCTATTGCTGTAAGTTATGATGCTATTACCTTTCTACAGAGGAAGATGTTGTTTCTCTGGAACTTTGGGGCATTATATTAGGACACAAGTAGAGGCAAAATAATACTGTGACATGAAGGAGGTGTCTTTTTTCCCAGCAGACACAACTATGCTTATGAGATTTTCCTCTTAGTTTTCTGATAATTTTCATCATTTTGAACAAAGAAAAATTGAACACATAAGGATAACCAAAAAAATGTGTTTGGTTGAGTTTCTGGTCCAATAATCATTTAAGCACCTTCGAGATCCTAGCAGAGTACAAGATGTTTCAATCAGTCCATTTTCTTTTGGAAATGTGAATAGTTATTAAGAATAAAAATATCTCAGAAAAGTATGAAAGGTTTCCAGAAGAAAAATATAAGCAAATATTTACTTAGCCCTTATAACAGTTTTGACTTAGAGATAAATACTTTATATATTATCTCATTTAACATTCATAATTATTCTGTGGAGTAGAATATTATCCTCATATGACAGAAGAAGAAACTGAGGCTCAGTGATATGAAAGCAATTGTTTGATTTCATTGGGCCTCCACCTCCCCTTATCACTAAACTTAGTCTCACCTGCTTGTGTGAGTAGACTGAAGTACTATCCATATTTTATCTAGGGGATTTAGTAGATGCAGTGCTAGAGTCTTTCAAGTATTGGCCAAAACACTGAACATTTCCAATGGGATGTTTTAGAATCTGTTAGAAAGACACCTAGATGGGAATCATTTATCCTTCCTATTTGTACTTCTGGGCTTCTTAAGAATTGTCTATACCCCTGGGGTGTTTGTTTAAAATCCCACCCCAGGCTTTCTAGTCAGGATTTATGAAATGGAGGTGGAAATTTGGCAAGCACCTTTGGTGATTCTTAGGCCCACTAACTTTGAGAAACACTGCTTTTTGCCCTAGATCCTGAGGAGATGTAGGGCACTCCACAGTATTTGTGAGAAAAGAAAATCGGTGTGGCTTTTGATTAATGGCTCTGAGAAACAGAATAAGAAACATATCTAAAAATACTACCTTACAGTGGAGAGGTTGATGGGTGAGAACAGTAAGTTATTAAAAACTAAGAATAATTTAAGAACTAATTTTACAGATAATTGATAATGAAATGATCTGATAATAGTTCAAGTAGAGTACATAGGGGTGAGTTTTGAAGACACTGTAATTAAGAGGATTAAGGAGACCAGCTAAAAAAGAATTAAAGAAATCAAGATACATGATAACAGAGCAAGAACAAGAAACTTACTTCCCAGAGATAAGGGAGTCTTAGGAAAGACGCATTAGGTATTAGATTTATCTGAAAATCTCTAATGAAGTTTAGAAGAATGACGCTTTGGCCTTATGGAGAAACTTCCATAGTTGAAATCTTTCTTAGGAAGTTTATGTGTTACTTGGGTTGAGAGGTTCTCTTTTGCTTTGTACAATATCAGTAACTATGTATATTTTTAATCCTAGAGAATATTTTCCACTTCTACTGTATATACCTGAGGGGAGCATTTTTACTGAATATACCTGAGGTGTAACTTCTCATGGAAAAGATACAATTAAAGTATAATATGCAACATTAAAAAATAGGATTTATATTATTCTGATAGAGCAATAGTGTTGCTTTTCATTAAATTATGGGTTACATTCAATATATCAAATAACTGATTAAAATATAATATGATACTCATTTACATGGCATCATATATTGCTTCCAAGAAGTTTGAAACACTATTCACTGATCTAAACAACAATTTCTAAATTAAAAGTAGATGAATAGATATAAATAATAATGAATGTATGAATATACTTCTAGATTTTATATTCTAGTCTGCTGATTTATCTAGTTTTATACCAATACCTATTGTTCATGTTCACTGATTTTAGGTAAAGTGTGCCTTCTGATAATGCAAGTTCCCACAAGCCTTGCTACTCCTTTTTTTAATTGAAAAACTTGAAGTAGTTAAAGATTCACATGCAGTTATACAGTCTAGTACAGGGATATCCCTTGTGTCCTTTTCCAAGTTTTCCCCAATGGTAGCTTTTTGCAAAATTATAGCATAATATCAGAACCATGATACTGATACAATCAGCCAACCTTATTCTGATTTTTCTAGTTTTACTGAACTTATTTGTGTGAGTGTATTCTAAACAATTTTCTCACATGCAGTTTTATGTACTTACCACCACAGTTAAGATACTCAACAGTTCTATCAACACAGGGACACTCCAATTGCGACTTTATAAACATAACTTTATCTCTCCTATTATTCTAATTTTGTAATTTTTTACACTATTCTTGAGCATTTCTACTTCTATGTGAAGATGAGGATAATTTTGAGCAAATCCCTGTTCACAACACACACAAAGTGAGGACTCTAGTTGTAATGTCTTAAAACATACAAAACAAATATTAGTTTTGAGACAATTGATACATTTGTGTTGTTAATCTTCCCATCTGGTGTCAATGCCTGCCAGGCAAAGAATACCAGGGACAACCCACATTTAAACAAGTTTAATTTATTGCTGTTTGTTGCAAAGGAGCAAAAACATCATGGGAAACCATTAGGTGTCTCAGAATGTTAAAAGATAACATTTAAGGATTTAAGCTTGTGTTAAGTGATTTTGGAGAGGGTTCACAGAAATAGGGCTTTGCCTTGAATTGGATGCTCTAAGGAAGTGGGGGTAATGATTGGCCAACACGTTTAAGAAAAAATGTTCTAATTTAGTAGTCAAGAAAATTTGTTTGCACACATAGACACATATGACCAAATACAGAAAACAAGGTATTAAATTATATTCATAGACCTGTCAAAAAATAAGTAGAATTGCATTTCCCATCACTGGTGGAGATGTAAAGAAGAGCTACCTCACAGACCAGGGAAAGTGAGTATAACACAGCTGTTTGAGAAAGTAATCCGGCAACATCTATTAAAACAAAGATAAACTTTTGTTAAGCAATTTTATTCATAGGAATCTATCATATAGAACCAGAATATCATGACTTAATATAGTTTGTAAAAAAAAGGAAAAAAAATGTTGGAATTAAAGAGAAAGCCTGACCAATAGGAAAATGATATACACATTAGGGCATTTACACTATGAAATATTATACTGCTGTTAACAAATAATAAATTAACTCTTCATCAGTTAACCTGGAGAGATATCCATGATGCATTTTGGAGTGTGAAAAACAAAGTACATAAAATCTATGGATATGATTTCAGTTATAGTAAAAGCAATAGCAAAATTTATGTATGCGTATGTATACACGTGTCTTATATTTATACCTCTTTTATATAGTCTATGAAAAGTAATTTCAAGTATTTCTCATATAAACATTGTGTCTCTTCAATGGATCAAAATATAATGCTGTCTTTTCATGGGGAATCAAAATTCAGCTATTTTATCTAAAAATATATAGTAACTTTTAATGTATCTGGAATCTATATATATGTGTGTGCATATGTGTATATGCTTAAGTGATCTTAAAAAAACAACAACAAAAATAAATACAACAGAATAGTATTCAACCTGAAAGTGAAGGAAATTCTACCATTCTGCCAACAACATGGATGAAACTTGAGGACATTATGCCAACTGAAATGTCTGTCACAGAAAGACAAACACTGCATGATTGCACTTACATGAGATGGGTAAAATAGTCAAATTCATAGAATCAAAGAGTGAAATGGTGGTTACCGGGTTCTGTGGGGAGTGGGAAATAGGAAATTGGTAATCAAAGGATATATATTAATAGCTTTAGTCAAACAAGATGAATTAACTCTAGAGATCTGCTGTAAGTCACAGTACCTATAGTAAACAATAATGACTTGTAGCTTTAAAATGTTAAGAAGGTAGATCTCATGCTAAGTATTTTTAACACAATAATAATAAAGACCACACAAAACCCCAAACAAACTAATAATGGCTGTGAATAAGGTACACCATCTACTATCAAATATTGTAATTTATTCCTTGTATAAAGGTACACCCAGAAATTTAATTACAAAGAGACACATAAGCCCCTGTAACAAGTTACAGTTAAACCACAGTATACCTAATCATGGCAAATTATAAATGTAACCCAGTCTGTAAACAATAACAAGCAAGGTCAACATTGTATTGCCGTCTTTCTGTGTGTTCAAAGAAGGATATAATTTTAAATACAAATAAATAATATGAATATAAAAAAAAACTAATAATGGCAAAGATAAGAAAAAGTCAAACCTAGAGGGCCCTGATCTAATTAGAATAGTAGGGATTAGATAGTAAAATGATTTTTAAAAAACATTTATGTTACTATTTGATGCCTCCATTTTCCTAGATTCAAAATATGCACAATTTTAATACTTTAAGATAGAATTTAAGTTATGTGATTCAACAATAAAAAACAAGTTTACCTCTAAATAAAGCTTTCCATAAAAATGCAAACTATTTTAATATATCAATATGTATCCAAAGCGAAGATCAAGTAAAGCAAGCAGAAGTGATACTGTAAAGTGTGCCTCTTAAAGTAATTTATTATAATAAATGGTATGCTAACAGTGAAAAGGTGAGCTGGCAGAGGAACTCTTCTCCAATCCTATTTCTGTCACAGCTGGAGGTGCATGGCTTCCTTGTTCTTACAAAGGAATTACTGCCACATGGCGAGCTCCTGCAACAAAAGTTAAATAGGAATCAGCTTCCCTTCTTAAATATTAATAATGCAATCACTACATAAAGGAATTTAGTAATACATAGTATAATTAAAGAAGTCAGAGCTTCTAAGAACTCCCAGTTTGACAGTTTACTCAGATGTTATCTTCATGTGGTCACAGTCCTTAGGAGACAAGTGTTTATATTGATATTGAAATTCTGTTTGAAAGTAAAATATCTATACCTGTAAGATGATTAGTTTTTAAAAATCTGTCTGATCTGAAACAGTTGATTTTTTTTCAATAAATTCCATATTTTGATTCAATAGATATTGTGCTTTCTTCCTACCTTCCTTCCTTTTATTCTATTATTAAATGCTGTGTAGATTTAGACTGAATGGAGGTGGCATTTCCTTCTCTCCTAGGTTCCTATATGAAAATAGCTTTAAGCAATTTATATTATGCTTATGAAAACTTATTCAACATTGAGAAAATCAAGGAACATTTTTGGGGAGAGGTATTATAATAACCTATAGATAATATTTATGTTTACAGAAGCTCTATAAATATTAAATTATGTCTATAAATATTTGCCCAGTTCATATCAACTAGAGTTCTACTATCATCTAGAACAGTTTAAAACTGTCTCTGTCAATTTGCTTCTGAAGATATCACTGATATGTGCAGCCTAGGGGTTAGGGGTTAGGTATTTAAGCAAAGCATAAAAAAAAAAGATAAATTATAGAGAGAAAATAAACTTTTTCTGATTCAGTCATTCATAAAGAAATATTGATTGAATGTCAAGGACTCTTCTAGGTGCTGTAGATTCATCAGTGGTCAAAACAAAAAATCCCTGGAGCTTACTTTCTAGTTGAGATCTCCCAAGGTAAAGAAACAAGGCAACCCTTAGAAATGATCTCTAAATGTGGTTCCAGAAAGAATATTACCCTGTAGGAAGTAAAAACTTCCCAGTAAAACGATGCAACACTGAAGCTTTATTATCACCTAATCTTTGAAAATCTAATATTAGAAAGAAAAAAGTGATAGAATGGAGGAAGGAAATTGTATCTAGAGAGCTATAGTTTAATATAATCTCTCACAGATTATTGGAAGCCATCCCTGTTTTAGTGAACATAAGGGGGCTCTGGAAACTCAGATTACTTACATATACAAAGGTGATGATTGTGTTCTTGTATTTCTGTCTCTGCAAACAAATGAACATAAAATATCCAATAGAAATAGGTTCATACTTGTGTTTTTACTTTAAATAATGTATTAGTGTCTAAAGCACTTCTGAAGAAACAGCCAAAGCAAACGGAGATTTTTATTTCTAAAAGACTGAAGAATGAACAACTCTTCTCAAGAGACTGCATTAAGCATTGCACCAACAAAGGCAGAGTTAGGTCAAGAATTATCAAGACATTAAAAATCAAGTGATAGTGTCAGAGCATTAGTTTTGTATTAACACAATGTGTTAATACACAGTGTGTTTTTGCAATATTAAATTCCCTAAATGGCTGCATGGCCAGAAGTAAATTCAATATTTATTTACTGGAGTATTTTGTATTTACTTGGATCACAATAAAATAGACAAATGTCTGAAACAGCGCTGCTCTCTTTTCCTCCTTCTCTTTTGAGGACTCTACGTACATATTAGAGTAATTTGCTAAGTATTTATTCATAGCATTTTGTCCAAGTGTATATTGCCTGCCATGGACTCTGTGAGAAGCTTCCAATCCATAATACCGAAAGGAATGTAAGTGTAGTATAAAAAAGAGTAGACAGTGTACAGAAAGTGATTTATACATTGTTAACAGTTGCCTAACCAAATAGTGATCAAGATGGGCAAACGATTAGGGAACACTTAATGGAAGAGAGATGTCTGGAATTGAGTTTTGATGAGCAATATTAACAAGATTGGAGCTTGGTGACATATGTTGGGAGTAATGAAGAGGCCATTCTAATGAGATCAGTCTCACAAGGGTGATCTATTACAGGAGATAGTAGGAGAAAAGTTATAATGAATTTATATTTCTCAAGAGATTTAAATAAAATAAAAACTGTTTTTCTTTTTTAATTTTAATTTAATTTTATTTTAAGTTCTGGATACATGTGCAGGACATGCATGTTTGTTATGTAAGTTTAAGAGGCAATGAGAAGCTATTGAATATCCCTTAGTACTAGGTCAAAGTAATATAATCTGGCAGAATATTTCAGGAACAATTGAAAATATAAGGTAGTTAAAACGGTATCACACACCACACACCAACACACACAAAATATAAGAAGAATGCATGCTAATTATGAGCAAGTTTTCTAAAGACATGTAAAGGTTGCCTGGGCTATGTGGGAGGAAAAATTTGGAAAAAAGTAAAAAGACCTTGATAGGATCATCCTATGGAAGGAGCTCTGGGCCCCTTTTCTTGAACCAAGTTCTTTTCATGGTGGTAACATAAGCCCTACATAGGCATAGGCTCCTGGAATATGAGAGTAAAAGGTATTTGTTGCTTACTCTTTTGGAAGAGATCTTCAGGTACTGGATATACAAAGAGTAAATTACTGTGTAGTGTGTCTGGGCAGATGAGGACCTTAGCTTCCTCTTCTTACCTGCAGTTCAGCGTGGTTTGAAGTTAGAGAATTAATTCGTAACTAAAATATCTCAGTGGCAAGGAATTACTCCTAAGGATCCAGTGCCTGGAAGGGAATTCTGAATTATAAAAGGAGTGACTTAGCAGCAACAGAAATGTGCCGACAGACAACCAAATACCAAATGAGATAAGGTTTGAGGGCTGCAAAGATAAATGATGATGGAGGACCAAATGGAGCTGCTTATCTCTAACATCTTGATTGTACTTAAATTTCAGCAACTTGCATGCAAATCTAGCAAACTGTGTGTGTGTGTGTGTCTGTGTGTGTATGTGTTTGTGTATGAGATACAAGTAGTGGAGAGATGCGAGACCAGATTATATATCTATGATTGTGGAATGAGAATCCATTCAAAATATAAATGGGAATATAATAGAAAAACAAAGGTTAATTAATATTTATTCCCCATATATGTAGCTAATTTGATCACAAATTCCAGCATTGTTTTGGTTACTGGTAATAAGAAGTATTCAATAAATGTTTCTCAATTAAATAGAATTATTGATTGAATTATATGAAATCTTGCATGTTCTAATATCCACTGTAGCCTAGTGCATGTCCTAAAATATAGCAGAGTGTTACGGAATCCCCATGATTAATTGGACGTGCAAAGCCTTTTTACTGTAAATGGAGGCAACTTCTGTAGGTCTTTCCTAAATTTACACTCTCACTCTAGGCCAATATTTTTTAGTGCACAAAATATTTTCTCTTGAAAATCCTACTGAGTTAAAAATTTACATGTATTTGGAGTTTCTTCAATATGCAAAAATAAATAGAAGTTTCTTCAATATATAAAATTAACAGAGATTTTTATTTAGCATTTAATGACTGTGAAAGCCATATGAAACTTTCTCCTTAGTTGTATGTTGAAAAAACACACATTTTCAGAATTCATAGTTAGAATATATACATTTGGAAATAATATATAATTATCTTAAGCATTCTGCAACATTGACCAGAGATGTGAAAATTAATGTCTTCATCATTCTTAACAGTTGCTAGTTTTCTCAGCATGATCCTATGCTAATGGAACCTTGACTTGCACAGCGAAGTGAAAACCAATAACTCTGTGCTGAGGGCATAATATATGGGTGATATATGTATGTAAGTGTGCATTCAAGTGCATATATATTTACATAAATATAAAATACCATTTAAATGTACTTTGGAACATGTGAAAGCAAATACAAATATATTTTTATTAGAGTTAATATTATAATTCATTAACTTTTCTGGTTTTAGAAGTAATTGGTGTTTATTGCAGAACAACTGGAACATGAAAAAATGTATAAGGTGCAAATAACCATAAGCTCATGATCCAAATATTTTGTTGTATCCGTAATGGTCTATTTTTAATGTGGAAACATGTTTGATCTGGCCATAGTTGGGTATAGAAGAAAATCCTTCAAAATTTCATTTCCATATCTCTGCTTTACATTCTAGCCTGCATAATGCAAGGGAAGAGTTTTGCTTCAGCACAAACTAGCCCTTTGCCATCCTCCACTTTTCCCTCATCTCTCACTTCAGATTCAAACTGTTCATCCAAATAACTGCCCCAGAAATTAGTACAATTATTCTGTTTTGTTTTAATAACATATCTATTTTTCTTTTAAAACATTTTTTTTTCTTGAGACGGAGTCTTAGTCTGTTGCCCAAGGTGGAGTAAAGTGGTGTGATCCTGGTTCACTACAGCCTCAACATACCCAGGCTCAGGTGATCCTCCCACCTAAGTTTTGTATTTTTTATAGAGACAGAGTTTCACTATGTTGCCCAGGCTGGTCTTGAACTCCTGGGCCCAAGGAATTTGTCCATCTTGACCTCCCAAATTACTGGGATTACAGGTGTGAGCCACTGCTTCTGGCTTCATTTTTCTTTATTAAAAATTTATTGGAGCAACCTAAAACCTAATTTCTACATCTACAGAGTGAAAGATCCATAACCATGTTCCTCTCTCTCTGGTTTGATGCTCACTTCTTATACGAAGCATAACATTTGTGAGCTTTCATGATTCATAAATACATAGAGGCTTCTCTTACTTTAATGTCCAGAAAAGTACTTCATATACAGTAAGCACTCAGTAAATACGGGTTGACTGAATCTCCTTGTTGGGTTATTGGTAGAGTGATTGCTGGTGTTGATGGCAGTGGTGGCCCATCTGGAGCAGCCACTGCCATGATACCTTCTGCAGTGGGGAAGGTACGGCTGGGGCTGAGCACTCCACAGATCCAGTGGGAGCCAGGAATAGGTGGGAGCCCCTTCCGCTTCTGAGTTGGAGGGGTGGGAGCTCCACCCTCCCAGGCACAGCTGCAGCTGCCCAGCTGAGGCTGTGGACCTTGGCATTCCAGTGCTCTCAGGGACTGGGAAGCCCTCATGCACCGTAGGCTCAGAAGTCTCTGCTCTTGCTGCCTGGCCTCTCCCTGCTCCTAGTGCCCGGAAAGTTGAGGTTGAGCCCAGGCACTGTAGCAACCCAGCTAAGTGTGTGTGCTTGGGGCAGTGCTGACACACCAGCCCCTTGTTGCCTTGGCGCCCTCCAGACTTTGGGCACTGACAAGCACAGGAGGGAGGCCAGGGGTGCTGAGGCCAGCTTGGCAAGGGCCTGCAGGCACCTGTTGGCATGAACAGCCTGGGTGCCATGGGCACTGTGGAGAGCAGGTTGATGGTGGCAGGAAGCAGACAGTATCCTGGGAAAAAATGGACAGGTCCCCGGTGAAGCCCTGCCTTCAAGCCAAGGCTGGCCTGAGGCCTGAGGGCTGGGCTGCCAGTTCCGTGGACTGGAGTGAGAACTTATGGTGCTTTTTCTGGGCCGCCCATGGCTGCTTATGGACCAATCAGCATGCACTTCCTTTCCTTGGAAGCCCATAAAACCCCCCAGATACAGCTAGACTTGGGCAGACGATCGGATGACCTGACTGCAGGTAGGAGCTACTCACTCTGGGTCTCCTCTCCTCTCTGCTGAGGGATGCACAGACGTCGGAATGATCTGCCAGTGAAAAGGTGCTATGGCCATTTGGGTCTCCTGAGAACTGTTCTGCTGCTCAATGAAGCTCTTCTCCACCTTGCGCATCCTCCAGGTGTCTGTGTACCTCATTCTTCCAGGACATGGGACAAGAAATTGGGACCTGCTGAATGGAGGACTAAAAGAGCTATAACACAAACAGGGCTGAAACATGACCCCGCAATCCACCCCCGCATCCCTGCTTCTCTCCTGCTTGCAGGCAACAAGAAGGAGACAAGAGCTGTGGCCCTTTGGGGAGTCCAGACCTAGGGACTCCCTGAGCCAGGGCTGTGACACCCTCTTTGGGTCTCTGCAGTTCCTGGCATCTCCAAGCTTCCAGGTGCCATTGCATTCCCTTCATCTAGACATGGGTACCTGCAGCAGAAGCCACGTGCAGTACATTTGATCCAGCTGTGACTCTGCACAGAGCTGGCACCTGTGCCAGGCACCTGGAGCTGACTTCTCTGCCTAAGCAGCCAGCACGCCCATCTGGCTGTGCACAGTGGCTGGAACCCACTCTCACTTGCTCACATAACCCTCACTGCTTCGTGCCTGGCTTGCGCTTGGCAGGTGTGGGACCTGGGCCTGTAGCGTAAGCTGAGCACAGCCTGACAAGGCCGAGTGGGCAGAACAAACCCAGTGGGCACGAGCAAATAGTCAGAAGGTGCTGCCTGCCACAGAAATTTCTGGCTGGTGAAGCAACACCTTAAGGAGCCCTTGACAGTGCCATTTATAGGCCATAAGTTCATTACCAATTGATGTTACTGCAGACTGTGTAATACAGATTAGCCAAGTATGTAACACTGTTGTGGCAATGATGCTTTTGTGAAATTGTTTATGATTCCCCACCCATTTTTATTTATATTTGTGCCCCACATGATCTGTTACCCTCTTATCACTATCCAAAAATCAGAAAGAATATCTCTCTGGAGATTGTCCATTGGTGTGCATAAACAACTGTGTTGCTTAAAACTATTTCTTTCAGTTACAGTACTGCAGTGCAACACTGAACTGTAAAAGTTCCTAGAGTGAAATAAAATGGTTCTCCTGACAGAAATACCCTGAGGCACTCTCCTTATTTAAATAGAGTGTTCTTCAGCAAAGGTTGTTTCATCAACAATTAGTGCCTTCTTCATAACTCCTAAATTATTCATTAAATGCAAATACAAAATCTAATCACTTTATTTTACAGTAAAGTTGAAAGAAGAAAGATTAATGCTATTTTTTTCTTTAAAATGCAGTTCTAATTCTTTTGGTCTTACTGTGTTTGAATGATAATAAATATAATTTTGATATGCAAGGTTTTTGTAGCAATTTAATTTTTCTAATAATGAAAAATGAAGACTGAATTTTGCTGGTTTGTTTTTCTTCTCAGAGAGTCCTAACCGATAAACTACATCTCCTGTATACGTGAATTTCTCTTTGCTGGCAGCAAAAATTTGGCTAATAGTTTCACATCTATTCTATACTCATGCACTGAACAGTTTATGGTGTATCCTTAACCTGCATCTCCCTTCCTTTTCTGCCACAGGGCTTCATAAACAGAATAAAAATGAGGTTGCAGATCTCCACTTGTTAGCGGTGGAATTATGACTACCATTTTAGGGCAACTTCTTTAAGGTTACCTTTGAGCCAGCCTCACCTTTTTGTACACTTGAGTCCCTTTAGTGGGGAAGAAAAATCAGTTACATTAGTATGTAAAGTGACATGTAATGTATGTAATGTAATAATAAGGTAAATTAGTGTGTAAAACAAAGTCTCTCTGAGGCGATCACTGTAAGGCATTTCTCTGAATTATTAGTACCTAGGCTGTTGGACAAATTGATGTGCCCTTTTATTACTGTTGTGGAGTTTGGTGTGTCTCTGTGAGTGTGTTTTTGTTTTTTAAGTCTTATAGAAACTCTTACTATTCAAGTAGCTGATCATCTTCTCTGCGGTCTTCCTGGTCTGAAGCTCAAAAGCAAATTTACAGTGTTTCTCAATTTGATTGCATACAAGTTTATGACAGTTACAATCATTAGTCTTTCAAAAATCTTATTCCTGCTGTCTTACTATTCCTGTTTTTCTTTAGCTGTGATTCCAAAACCCACTTGGTTTCGTCTCGTTGTACAGCATATTTTTCTGTAAACCATGTTGAACGCTTTTATGGAATAATGTGGGGGCTAAATGTATACATACAGATAGAACTTCACACTGTTGCTTATACTATGCACCTCTGCTATGCCGGCAGAAATACAGCTATCAAGGGCTGCCCGTAAATTCTAACCTTCAATAAGAAGAGATTGTGAGTTGAGAGTAAGACAAAGTACAAGCCTGTGTTTTTCACACCAAGGGAATATGTATCATTCAAGAGTGGAAGAGAACATTTCATTCACAGGTTAAGCAAAATAGATAATGAGTAACAAGACAACTTCTTGATATTTTGTCATCTGCATATAACCAAGGCAAGAAAAGATTTACATTTTAAATATGCAAATTTCAAGAACAAAGAATAGTGTCATTGTAACTCTCCAACGTTATTCCTCGTTATGTGACTCAGTCCTAGCCAATCCCAGATTAACATGTCAATGCCCCAGTGCCTGGCTCAGAAATAGGCATATGACCCACTCAGAACCAATGAGAAGCAATCGGAGTAAGAGGGCTAGTAAGAGACCCAACCATGGCAGAAGAAACATCTGCCTGGGGCTTTTCAGTAAGATGAGCAATAAATTCCTTGGAATTTAGGCAGTAATCATTTATTGAGTCTCTCTCTCAAAAGAAAAAAAAAAAAGGTACACTGGTCACTGTGACACGCATAGAGGATCAGACAATAATATTGAAGCAAAACGTTCTATACGACCTACTTGATACAGTGCTCCAGGAAGGCAATCAGAGATACCAGGTATATTCAGGTAAATCATGAATTATACAATTCTTAAAGGGGCAATTCACAAAATCTGCAACATGAGTGATGCCCCAAGATTTATCAGTTTTATGACTTGAGCAAAGTCAGGTCCAAATGCTTGACTTTGGAACTCAGATGTAGTTATCCAAATGTTTGATTCAATTTTTGGTGTGAAAAGATAGTTTTGTGCAACTTGATGAGAAAAGTCAGTTAGGTCATATGAAATTGGCATTGTATCAGCATTTTAACCATCATTAAAAATCTTTTTAAAAATGTTCACATTTCCATATTTTTATAAAAGAAGTTAGTCTTTTGGAGTATACATGCCGTATTCAAAAAATGTAGATGAACTTTCAACCTTTTTTTTTTTACAGAAATAGAGTAAGTTTTTCAAGATTTGACAAGAAAGACATTTTTAATAGTAAATTATAGCCAAAAATAGATTTTTGTTAAAACAATGTTATTGACCAATTCAGGGTCTAAAAAGCACATTAAGCTTTTAATTGCATGACATTTGTTGGTAAAGGGTTGTAGCATAATTGTTAGTGAGCTTTCAGAAGTGTTTCTTGGAGATAATGTTTGAATAATCTATTGCTTGAATTTGAATAATTTATGCATGAACCAGTGTAGAGTTATAATTGCAATTACAATGTTCAGTTCAGTAGCAATGAGTTGCATTTGAAGTTGGTTGCCAATTACACCACATAGCTTAGGCTCTGCTTTTCATTTCATTTTAACAAAGGATTCTGAGTAAAGGGAGATGGCTCAGAGCTTGACAAAAGTTCCCAAGTGAAGTTTTAAAGAATTTCTTTCTAAAGATTTTTATTTCATTTTATTATTTTTTAATATTCAAAGTCTGAAATCCAATCTTGCATGCTTCTGTGCCATAGAGATAAAGCAAGGGACTAAAAGTGCCCCTGGTTGGACAGAAAGGACTTTTCTACTTTTCTTCTGAAGGAGCAGCTGCTCTCATCAATAATTTCCTGAAGCAATAGTCCTGGAGTGTAAACAATATTTTATATGGATGACAGTGGAACAGAATATGTTATTGCTGAAATTTGTGCACTTCACTGGGGAGAATGGATTAACCCTGTATGACACAGAATCAACTATATTATATTTTCAGAATTAAAGGGTTAAGAGTTTTCATATGAAAGAAGTTTCTGATTCTAAAAGAGACAATACAATAATTTTCACAAACATGAAAAATTTTATGTCACAGAATATTTTAAGCAATTAATACTACTAATCTTTGAAGTGTTTTGCAAATCAATTAAACTTAATTTTATAATGTGACACTGAATTTTTGCTTTCTGGAAAAATTTTAAAACTATACTGAAGTGTTGACAGTTTTAGAGGGCTATTTTTTTTGTTTACTTAAAAAATGTCAATGGGCCATGAATTTATTTTCACATCTTCTGAAATGAACAAACATTTATAAAGACTTTAACTAATTTGATCAAAATTAAAACTATTTAAATTACAACATTGCTAGAGATCAAACATTTCCATGGAGTTCATTTGTTGCTGAAACTTTGAGATTTAATTTCACTTATTATAGTCAAGTATCTCCATGTTCCTTTTTCTTAAATTTTGTCTACTATGCTACAATATAAGAATATTCTTTAATTCTATCATTCACATTAAAGGTATCCTCAAATGAGGTATTGACTGGGGAACTAAAAAATATAAAATAGGCCAGGGGTGGTGGCTCTTGCCTGTAATCCCAGCACTTTGGGAGGCCAAGGTGGGCAGGTCATGAGGTCAGTAGTTTGAGACCAGTCTGGCCAACATAGTGAAACCCCGTCTCTACTAAAAATACAAAAAATTAGCCAGGTGTGGTGGTGTGCACCTGTAATCCCAGCTACTCAGGAGGCTGAGGCAGGAGAATGGCGTGAACCCAGGAGGCAGAGAGGGTGCAGTGAGCCCTCACGCCATTGCACTCCAGCCTGGGCCACAGTGCGAGACTCCGTCTCAAAAAAAAATTAAATATATATATTTATATATATAAATATATATATATATAAATTGCAAAGGCAGAATTCTGTAACTTTTATCATGGACATCTTAAAATATATTGAATTATATATTAATGGGCTAGAATTCGGAAAGGAATCAAGCTCATTTAGTTCTGTCCCCTGCTTTTAAGCAAAATAAAACAGTACAGAAATATTGTGGCTATGTGTTGGCAAAATCTTAAAGTCAGGTAAAATTATGTAGCCTTTTAAAATAACTTTTTCTTTTTCATAAACCTTATACTTGGAAATATAATTTATTTCTGGTATAATTTAGATCCATCCCCATTTGCTAGTTTGTAACTTCTAAATTTAGTTTTGAGATCACCACAAGAATATTAAAGGTGAACTAATTAAGTATGAACCCCCTCCATTTTGATTGTTGAGAGATTTAAAAATTAATGATGTAACTGAAGATTTATTTTATTTCTTAATCTTGTTGAGTTAAAGTGTTTTTACTTTTTAGACAGCTTAGAAGGAAGTTGAATATTGTATTCATACTAATTTATACTTCTCTTTTCAGAAGTGAATTTAAATAATTGAGCAGATTTGGTTATCACAGTTATGCCTTATTAAGCAAGCATCTGAACTTACATATAGTTTGAAGCATGGGTAATAATTACTGTTTAGTAAAAATATGAATTGCAAAATTCAATTGACGTAATTTGTTTTCAATATTCTCTCCTTGTTTAAAATGATCAACAAATATTAATCTATTTGGACTATGGTAATAGTCCAATTACTAATTGGACTATTTATAATTGACTATTTACAAGTGGCACAGAGGGGATGTCATAAAGAAATAGTTTTGCTTAAGAAAGTTAATAATAATGAAATCAACATTGTAAAACAACATGTTTTACCCATTTAAGAGAAAACATGCTTTTTACACTTATTATAGATAGTGGAAAGCAGAGTGAACTCTGTGGTCAGACTGCCTGTGCTTTCATTCGTGTTCTGTCACTCAGTAAGTGTTGTGGCCTTTGGCAAGTCACTTGCAAAAGTCTTAGCTTCCTCATCAGTAAAAAGTAATTACCTGTGAGGATTATGATTATGTCATTATATTTAAACAGGTTTCGAACAGTACTGGCACATAGTTAGCACTCTATAATATTTACTATTGTCTATGGTTTATATGTAAGTTGATAGCATTTATTTTAAATGAATTCATCTATAAAGTAGTGCCTACTACTAGAAAACATTATGAGGAGTAATAATATTGATAATATTCTATAAAAAATTATAGTCCGAGACCTGTGGCTAACTTGGATGATTCTTTTTTCCCCTAAGTTGCAATGAATCAGTAAGGTTTTTCTTTGCAGAGAATCATTTTATGACCCAGGAGAACAGGAGGAAAGAAAGTACTTTCTATCAAGCACTTTAGATATTCAATATATTAACTTACCTTTATTTACTCAGTCATTTTTTTAAGGATCTACAATTATATTATATGAGTACATATGTAATATATCTGTATTATATAATTCCAATTATACATATAATTTAAATCTTCCCTAGAGGCTTGTGAATTTGTCATATTCTGCTTTGATTATAAAAGAAGAAAGAAGAAGCCTGGAGGTAGATTAAGTGAACTAATACATGACAATACTGGCATTTAAATCTAGATTTCTCTGCTCTAAAACATATGCTTTTTTTCAAAAATACCGTATTGCCTTCATAGACAGCAAATTTAGGCCAGCGATACATACTATAACTAAAGATGACTTAGTGTGGCACAACCAAAGTGCCAAAAATGTTAGAGTTGAATTTATGTTAAATGACTCAAATATCAATGTAAAAAATAACAATGAGTTCAATAAATAATAACTGACTTTTTAAAAAGTTATTAATGTCTTGGTGAGGTGATAAGTTTCTTAGCCAGCCTACTAGCTATGCTGCATTTTAAACCCAGATTACAAAGACTGAACACATTAGACCATTTAGGAATGCTTTGAACAATGCTTCGGTGCTTTATAGCATCTGACGAAAAGGAAAAAAGGCCATTTTGCATGAAATATTTGTTACTAAGAAACAGTTTGTTAATGTTAATATGCTTGTAATCCTGTAGGTTAAAATCAGTGAAAAAAATTCACCTTAATTATTTGTAAAATAAGATGCCATGCCTTAAAGGATGTTTCTATCCCCACTTCAAAGATTTTCAGAGGATCTAACTGGTGAATTAGTAAGCTTATATTTCTATCAAATCATTTATAAAATGATATTCTAAGCATAGTTTTTTTAACATCTCTCTTTAGCAATTTTTTCTAAGATGATCAATTGACATTTTGGTAAAGACATGAAAGAGACTAGAAAACACAGAACCTCATGAAATTATGTCTCTTTGTATTTAGCTCAAGGTAGAGTACCATTAAGCTTTTCTGTTGTATGTACTTGAAGATTTCTTTTGAAGATGGTATACGTATTAATCAAGAAATTACTTGATTGAAAAATGTTGGGTAATTTGTAGAGATAATTCTAAAGAATAATTTATATGAATATATTTTATTTTCCTAAAAATAGAACAATATTCATTGTGATTTTTATTGGATCACTCTGGATTATGGGCCATTACTTTTGAAGGATGTAATAGGTTTTCATAAGTTGATGCTTTATATCTCAATGGAAACTTCACACATGTGTATCTTGTATAAAATAGGATGGTAATCAAATGCTATTATCACAGAGGGGAGGAAGCTTGCATAATGATTTAAAACATGGGGTTTGGGGTCAGCCACTTTCTAGTTCCATAACCTTGATCAAGTGATTTGACTTCTCTAAAGTCTCAGTTTATGTATTCATGAAATGAGACTGCTAATAACTACATGCCAATCATTCAGTAAATGTTAGCTATTATTACTAAAATCATGGGTAACATTTTCTCATCCATCATGGCAGGAGAGATAGGCAAGCTAATTGCTAATTCTCATTTCCAAATGTTTCTGTTATTGACCACATAAACCATGAAAGAATAGTAAGATGATTTTAATATGAGACCTATAATGTAAAGTTTTATGAAAAAAATTCAGAAAGCTGTTCCTTCAAAACCGTGTATAATATTTATGTAGTTCTTCTCATGCAAAAGTACAGAACTGCATATCCACAGAATTATTAGAGTCTCCATGGAGAATGTCTAAAAAGATTTTTGCAACAGGTGCAAAACAGCTGCAGTCCTATTTTAATAATGACAATGGATATATTTATTCCCTGTGGGCTCTTTTATGCATTTTGAGCTGACACTAACATTTAGGACAGAAGGGAAATAATAACAAAAAATCACATTTTTTCTGGGTGAGGAAAACTTTGGCATTGAGAAATGAGTATTTGACGTATGCAATAATAATTAACTGTCAAACTCTAGTTTATTCTTTAAGATCACTCTGAATTGCAATATCAGCATTGGCATTGGACAATATAAATCTGTGCTAACATTTACAATTTGTTTTCCTTAACAACAAACACTACTGTGTAGCAAAATTTGATTTCAATGCTATTTCAGGTTTTTAAATTTTAAACAGGTTTAAGAGGATAATTTCCATAATGATACTATTGATAACCCTTGCCATAGTATTAGTTTTTAAAAACATTATTTTCTGGTTCTAAAAGATTCTCCAAATCTGAGATTTTGTTCAGCATGTCTCAATATGAGATACAATTGGTGTCAACTGCCGAAGTATTTATAGAGTATGGACTATATACTGCTGGGGAGTTGAAGAGGTACAAAACAACTAAAACAAAAGAGTTCCCCAAAGAGCTTTCAAAGTAATTAAAAACATGAACTTCTAGGTGGCAAACCTTGTGGATTTGAGAAGCCTATTAGGTTGAGTAGTAACATGGAAACTGGAAAAGCATTTGTGTTTGGGAGAGAAAAGATAATATCAGTTTTGACATATTACATTTCAGATAATGGTGGAGTATCTATCCATGAGGGATTTCAGTGTGATGTGACTGTTAGAACTGTTTTTGTTATGTTGGTCAACCCATCGAATGATCCTGTATCACATCTAATAATTATTTATGTCTAATAGCTTCAAACAGTTATTCTCTGAAACCTTGTGTCCTTGCTTTAAGGTATATAAGATTTTCTACTTTCTAGTAGGATAATAATTCTGATTTAAGTTCTGGTTCTTTCTGTTTCATTAGTCCTGTTTGCTTTGGTGTGGTTCTTCTGCTTATTGCCATGTTTCATAATGTGAAAATATTTTGCATGCCTCAGTTTTTGTGGATGTGAGCACTCCTTCACTCTGCCTGAGAATGTCATCCTCCTCTGCAGATGATGTGTATTTGGGAAAGAAATGAATTGTATGGCCTGGGCCTGGACTCTTAACCTTGGTTTAGGGGATGGGTGTGAGATGTCCACAGGCATTGGGATTTTACTTTTCCTTCCTTAGTTTGTCATCTTAAGATGAATGAAAGATTTGCTGTCCTGTTGTTGGCCAGGGTTATTCAGCTGATTTAGCTGACTGGGCAGATGTTATCTTTTTCATTCAAAACTGACTGTAAAAATTTTCTACAATTTTGAGCTTAGTTAAATTACAAGCTGCTTCAAAAAAAGGTGTATAGGTCTGTTTTCACATTGCTATAAAGAAATATCCAAGACTGGGTTATGTATAAAGGAAAGAGGTTTAATTGACTCACAGTTCCCCATGACTAGGGAAGCCTCAGGAAAGTTACAATCATGGTAGAAGGCAAGGGGAAAACAGGGACCTCCTTTGTATGATGGCAGGAGAGAGAAGAACTAACAAGAGCGGGAAAAATGCCTTATAAAACCATCAGGCAAAGGGGAAATAGACCTCATTTGCATGGTGGCAGCAGAGAGAAGAGATAACAAGAGCAGGGAAAATGCCTTATAAAACCATCAGATCTCATGAAAACTCACTATCACAAGAATGGCATGGGGGAACCCCCATTTTCCAATTACCTCCAACCTGGTTTCTCCTTTGACACATGGGGATTACAATTCGAGATGAGATTTGGGTGGTGACACAAAGCCTAACCGTATTATTCCACCCCTGGACCCTCCCAGATCTCATGTCCTCACATTTCCAAACCAATCGTACCTTCCAACAGTCCCCCAAAGTATTAACTCATTCCAGTATTAACTCAAAAGTCCAAGTCCAAAGTCACATCTGAGACAAGGTAAGTCCCTTCCACCTATGAGCCTGTAAAATCAAAAGCAAGTTAGTTACATCCAAGATGAAATGGGGCTACAGGCATTGGATAAATGATCCCATTTCAAATGGAAGAAATTGGCCAAAACAAAGGGGCTAGAGGCCCCATGAAATTCTGAAACCCGGGGGGCAGTCATTAAAGTTTAAAGTGCCAAAATAATCTCCTTTGATTATCGTGATCACATCCAGATCACAATAATGCAAAGGGTGGGCTCCAACAGTTTTAAGCACAGCTCTGCACCTTTGGCTTTGCAGGGTACAACTTCCCTACACAGCTGTTTTTATGGCTGGCATTGAGTGTCTGCGGCTTTTCCATGTGCACAGCACAAGCTTTTGGTGGATCTACCATTGTGGGGTCTGAGGACAGTGACCGTCTTCTCACAGCTCCACTAGGCCGTGCTCCAGTGGACACTCTGTGTCGGGGCTCCAACCCACATTTCCCCTTTGCACTGTCCTAGCTAAGGTTCTCCATGAGGGCTTTTCTCCTGCAGCAAACTTCTGTCTGGACATCTGAGCATTTCTGTACATTCTCTGAAATCTAGTTGGAGGTTCCCAAACCTTAATTCTTGACTTCTGTGCACCTACAGCCCCAACACCATGTATAAACCACCAAAGCTTGGGGTTTGCACCCTTTGAAGCAACAGCCTAAGCTGTATTTTGCCCTTTTTCAGCCACTGCTGGAATGAAGGGTGCCAAGTCCTGAGGCTGCACAGAACAGCAGCAGGGCCCTGGGCCCGACCCAAGAAATCATTTTTTCCTCCTAGGCCACTGGGCCTGTGATGGAAGGGGTTGCTGTGAAGGTCTCTGACATGCCCAGGAAACATTTTCTCCATTGTCTTGGTGATTAACATTTGGCTCCTTGTTACTTATGCAAATTTATTCAGCTGCCTAGAATTTCTCCTCCAAAAACAGGTTTTTCTTTTGTATTGTATCACCAGGCTGCAAGTTTTCCAAACTTTTATAATCTGTCCCACTTGATCATTTTACTTCCTAGAAATTTCTTCTGCCAGATACCCTAAATCATCTCCCTCAAGTTCAAGTTTCCACAGATCTCTAGGGCAGGGGCAAAATGCCACCAGTCTTTTTACTAAAGCATAACAAAAGTCATCTTTATTCCAGTTCCCAACAAGTTACTCCTCTCCACCTGAGACCACCTCAGCCTGAACTTCATTGTCCATATCACTATCAGCATTTTGGTCAAAGCCATTCAATATGCCTCTAGAAAGTTTCAAATTTTCCCACATCTTCTTGTCTTCTGAGCCCTCCAATTCTCTAGGAGGTTTCAAATTTTCCCACACTTTTCTGTCTTCTTTTGAGCCCTCCAAACTGTTCCAACATCTGTCTATCACCTAGTTCCAAAGTTGCTTCCACATTTTGAGGTATCTTTATAGTAGTGCCCCACTACCTTGGTACCAATTTACTGTATTAGTCCATTCTCACATTGCTATAAAGAAATACCCAAAACAGGTGATTTATAAAGGAAAAAGGTTTAATTGACTCCCAGTTCCACGTGGCTGCGAAGGACTCAGGAAACTTATAATCCTGGCAGAAGATAAAGGGGAAATAAGGACCTTCTTCAAATGGTGGCAGGAGAGAGAAAAGCTAGCAACAGCAGGGAAAACTGCCTTATAACACCATCAGATAATGTGAAAACTCACTCACTATCATGAGAACAGCATAGGGAAACTGCCCCCATGATCCAATCACTTCCAATCTGGTTTCACCTTTGACACTTGGGGATTAGAATTCAAGATGAGATTGGGATGGGGACACAAAGCCTAACAATAGCAGAAAGAAAACCTTTTATTCTTTTAAAGTCTTACTATTTGTTTTTTTAAAGTGTTTCAGGTGGGATTTATCCTATAGAAAATAGGACATAGCGGACTAGGTAGGGGTTATAGGTCCAGATTTCATGGTTTTCTTGATAGGAGTAGTCTCAGAAATAATTGTGAACGGGATATATTGATATCAATTGTGTTCCTATGTATTTCAATGTCATTGTCCTCTCTGACATCTCACCCTACCCTAATTCCACAAACACCTACTGGGTATTCAGAGTTCTTGGTTAGAGGACTTAGTTGTCTTAGCCTGTTTAGGCTGCTATAACAATAATACCATAGATGGGACAGCTTATAAACAACAAACATTTTTCTCACAGTTCTGGAGGCTGGGAAATCCAATATCAAGACATCAGCACCTTCAGTGTCTGGTGAGGGCTCATTCCTTACACACAACACCTTCTCACTATATCCTTACATAGTGGAAGGGGCTGGCTAGCCCTCTGCTGCCTCTTTTTGTAAAGACGCTAATCATATTAATGAGGGCTCTGCCCTTATGACTTAACCATCTCCCAAAGACCTCACCTTCTAATACTGTCACATTGGGGATTAAGTTTCAACATATGAATTTTGAAGGGACATAACTAATTTTAGAAGATAATATTGCATTGAAATTTAGAAAATACCTTGGAGTATAGGAGGACTTCTTTCTAAATGTCCTATTGTATTCTAGAATTTGAAGTTCAGTGTAAGAGATGTAGCTATGAGGATGCAAAGGCAGAAGAATGATACAATGGACTTTGGGGACTTGGGGAGGAAAAGTGAGTGGGGGATGAGGGAAAAAAGACTACAAATATGTATACCGAGTATATACTGCTCGGGCGATGGGTGCATGAAAATCTCACAAATCACCACAAAAGAACTTACTTATGTAACCAACTACCACCTGTACCTCAATAACTTATGGAAAAATATAAAAAATAAAAAATAATAAAATTATTGGAAATATTACAATTTAATTTATTTAGTATTAAGACATTTTTAAGACTAGAGACAAATGATACTTTAAAAATTATACATGTATGCCTGGGGCTTCAGGTCCTGAAATCTAATAAAAATTTTAATGTTAAATAATTTAAAAACAAAAATCATCCTCAGATTAATTAGAGACTCAAGCTAATTACTCTGAAAATTTTATTACTGCTTGCAGACAAATTGCTAGCAAGTCAGCCTGTTATAGCTGAAGAACGATTGCAGACACTCACAGTTTGGCTCTTTGTAATGGAGACTGTCCCATTCACTAGTAATAATATTTCTGCTTTGTTGGTTAGTGAAGCCAAGAACTTGTCTTTGATAAAAATAACTATGCTTTTTCTTCAAAGCCCAGCAACTCATTTTTGGTAAAAATAACTATGCTTTTGACTTCTCTCTATATGGGAACATTAAATATTTTCAAAGAATAAAAGGAAATCATATGCAGATTTAGGTGCTTAAAACATTTGAGTTGGTGCACTCTGTGGTTGGTATATTTGAATATTTGGTGTAATTGTATTAATGAAAATAGTAGTACATTGACATAATTGTAATTTTTTAAAAAAGAGTAGTTTTAGGAAGCCATTTAGTAAAATAGTCTATGATAGACAACATTTAATCAAGGAGAGCTCTTTAAAATTAAATTTGAGGCTGGGACTAGTTGCAAAGTCAGTTGTATTAATAGTTTGAACTTGGTTTCAAATAAAGGCAACATTTGTTTCATTGTTTTCGTTTTAAATTCACTTATTTCTTCTTTGATCTTTAGTATTTCTTTCGTCTACTAATTGTGGGTTCAGTTTGCTCTTGCTTTTCTAGTTTTAAAAAATGCTTTGTTGAGCTATTTATTTGAAGTTTTTTTTATTATTTTTTGTTGTAGGCAATTATGGCTATAAATTTCCCTCTTAGTACTGCTTTTGCTATAACTCATAGGTTTTGTTATGTTGTGTTTCCATAATCATTTGTTTCAAGACATTTTTCAACTTTCTTCTTAATTTCTTCATTGACCCACTGATCATTCATGAGTATATTGTTTAATTTTCATATGTTTGTGTACTTTCCAAAATTGCTTTTGTTATTGATTTGCAGTTTTATTCTATTGTCATAGAAGATGCTTGATTGTATTTCAATTTTATTTTGAATGTTTTAAGACTTGTTTGAAAGTCTTCGATCCTTTAGACCTTTAGACCTTCCTTAGATCCTTGAGAAGCATCCAGCACAGGAGAAAGATGAAGGCCACAAGACTCAGCCAGTCTAGTCCTTCCACATTCCTCTGCCTGCTTTTATTCTAGCTTTGCTGTCAGGTGATTAGACGGTGCCCACCTAGATTGAGGGTGGGTTTGCCTCTCCCAGTCCACTGCCTCAAATGCTAATCTCCTTTGGCAACACCCTCACAGACACACCCAGGAATAATAGTTTGCATCCTTCATTCCAATCAAGTTGACACGTAATATTAACCATCACACTCTTTATGTCTTATTGTACTATGTCTTAAAAAGTTGTTGTAGTTATTATTTTTGATCGGTTCACTATTCATTTAGTCTTTCTATGTAAGTCAAGAGAAGTTTACACACCACAATTACAATGTTATACTATTCTGTGATTTTCTGTGTGGTTACAAGACCTAGAAAACAGTCTCCAAAGGGCAAATCTGAGATTCATTGGCCTTAAAGAGGAGGGAGACAAAGAGATAGGGGTAGAATGTTTATCAAGGGGATAATGTCAGAGAACTTCTAAACCTAGAGAAAGATATCAACATTCAAATACAAGAAGGTTATGGTACACCAAGCAGATTTAATCCAAAGACTACCTCAAGGCATTTAATCAACAGACTCTCAATCAAAGTCATCATTTAATCTTCCTTTAACTCAAGAGAAGTTTTTTTTTATTTTTTTTAATTTTATTTTTATTTTTATTGTTTTATTTTTATTTTTTATTTTTTATTATTATACTTTAGGTTTTAGGGTACATGTGCACAATGTGCAGTTTTGTTACATATGTATCCATGTGCCATGTTGTTTTGCTGCACCCATTAACTCATCATTTAGCATTAGGTATATCTCCTAATGCTGTCCCTCCCCCCTCCCCCCACCCCACAACAGTCCCCGGAGTGTGATGTTCCCCTTCTCGTGTTCCCATTGTTCAATTCCCACCTATGAGTGAGAACATGCGGTGCTTGGTTTTTTGTCCTTGCGATAGTCTACTGAGAATGATGTTTTCCAGTTTCATCCATGTCCCTACAAAGGACATGAACTCATCATTTTTTATGGCTGCATAGTATTCCATGGTATATATGTGCCACATTTTCTTAATCCAGTCTATCGTTGTTGGACATTTGGGTTGGTTCCAACTCTCACACATTCAAAGCAGTGTGTAGAGGGAAATTTCTAGCACTAAATGCCCACAAGAGAAAGCAGGAAAGATCCAAAATTGACACCCTAACATCACAATTAAAAGAACTAGAAAAGCAAGAGCAAACACATTCAAAAGCTAGCAGAAGGCTAGAAATCACTAAAATAAGAGCAGAACTGAAGGAAATAGAGACACAAAAAACCCTTCAAAAAATTAACGAATCCAAGAGCTGGTTTTTTGAAAAGATCAACAAAATTGATAGACCGCTAGCAAGACTAATAAAGAAGAAAAGAGAGAAGAATCAAATAGATGCAATAAAAAATGAAAAAGGGGATATCACCACCGATCCCACAGAAATACAATCTGCCATCAGAGAATACTACAAACACCTCTATGCAAATAAACTAGAAAATCTAGAAGAAATGGATAAATTCCTCGACAAATACACCCTCCCAAGACTAAACCAGGAAGAAGTTGAATCTCTGAATAGACCAATAACAGGCTCTGAAATTGTGGCAATAATCAATAGCCTACCAACCAAAAAGAGTCCAGGACCTGATGGATTCACAGCCGAATTCTACCAGAGGTACAAGGAGGAACTGGTACCATTCCTTCTGAAACTATTCCAATCAACAGAAAAAGAGGGAATCCTCCCTAACACATTTTATGAGGCAGACATCGTCCTGATACCAAAGCCTGGCAGAGACATAACCAAAAAAGACAATTTCAGACCAATATCCTTGATGAACATTGATGCAAAAATCCTCAATAAAATACCGGCAAACCGAATCCAGCAGCACATCAAAAAGCTTATACACCATGATCAAGTGGGCTTCATCCCTGGGATGCAAGGCTCATTCAACATACGCAAATCAATAAATGTAATCCAGCATATAAACAGAACCAAAGACAAAAACCACATGATTATCTCAATAGATGCAGAAAAGGCCTTTGACAAAATTCAACAACCCTTCATGCTAAAAACTCTCAATAAATTAGGTATTGATGGGATGTATCTCAAAATAATGAGAGCTATCTATGACAAACCCACAGCCAATATCATACTGAATGGGCAAAAACTGGAAGCATTCCCTTTGAAAACTGGCACAAGACAGGGATGCCCTCTCTCACCACTCCTATTCAACATAGTGCTGGAAGTTCTGGCCAGGGCAATCAGGCAGGAGAAGGAAATAAAGGGTATTCAATTAGGAAAAGAGGAAGTCAAATTGTCCCTGTTTGCAGATGACATGATTGTATATCTAGAAAACCCCATCGTCTCAGCCCAAAATGTCCTTAAGCTGATTAGCAACTTCAGCAAAGTCTCAGGATACAAAATCAATGTACAAAAATCACAAGCATTCTTATACACCAATAATAGGCAAACAGAGAGCCAAATCATGAGTGAACTCCCATTCACAATTGCTTCAAAGAGAATAAAATACCTAGGAATCCAACTTACAAGGGATGTGAAGGACCTCTTCAAGGAGAACTACAAATCCCTGCTCAATGAAATAAAAGAGGATACAAACAAATGGAAGAACATTCCATGCTCATGGATTGGAAAAATCAATATCGTGAAAATGGCCATACTTCCCAAGGTAATTTATAGATTCAATGCCATCCCCATCAAGCTACAAATGACTTTATTCACAGAATTGGAAAAAACTACTTGAAAGTTCATATGGAACCAAAAAAGAGCCCACATCGCCAAGTCAATCCTAAGCCAAAAGAACAAAGCTGGAGGCATCATGCTACCTGACTTCAAACTATACTACAAGGCTACAGTAACCAAAACAGCATGGTACTGGCACCAAAACAGAGACATAGATCAATGGAACAGAACAGAGCCCTCAGAAATGATGCCGCATAGCTACAACTATCTGATTTTTGACAAACCTGACAAAAACAAGCAATGGGGAAAGGATTCCCTATTTAATAAATGGTGCTGGGGAAACTGGCTAGCCATATGTAGAAAGCTGAAACTGGATCCCTTCCTTACACCTTATACAAAAATTAATTCAAGATGGATTAAAGACTTAAATATTAGACCTAAACCCATTAAAACCCTACAAGAAAACCTAGGCAATACCATTCAGGACATAGGCGTGGGCAAAGACTTCATGTTTAAAACACCAAAAGCAATGGCAACAAAAGCCAAAATTGACAAATCGGATCTAATTAAACTAAAGAGCTTCTGCACAGCAAAAGAAACTACCATCAGAGTGAACAGGCAACCTACAGAATGGGAGAAAATTTTTGCAACCTACTTATCTGACAAAGAGCTAATATCCAGAATCTACAATGAACTCAAACAAATTTACAAGAAAAAAACAAACAACGCCATCAAAAAGTGGGCAAAGGACATGAACAGATACTTCTCAAAAGAAGACATTTATGCAGCCAAAAAACACATGAAAAAATGCTCATCATCACTGGCCATCAGAGAAATGCAAATCAAAACCACAATAAGATACCATCTCACACCAGTTAGAATGGCCATCATTAAAAAGTCAGGAAACAACAGGTGCTGGAGAGGATGTGGAGAAATAGGAACAATTTTACACTGTTGGTGGAACTGTAAACTAGTTCAACCATTGTGGAAGTCAATGTGGTGATTCCTCAGGGATCTAGAACTAGAAATATCATTTGACCCAGCCATACCATTGCTGGGTATATACCCAAAGGACTATAAATCATGCTGCTGTAAAGACACATGCACACGTATGTTTATCAAGAGAAGTTTACACACCACAATTACAATGTTACACTATTCTGTGTTTCTCTGTATGCTTATAAGATCTAGAAAATAGATCTTATAAATAGATATTCCAAACCTAGAGAAAAATCTCTAGGTTTATACTTTCAGATTATTTCTTCTTGCTTATTAACATCCTTTTCTGTCAGATTGAAGAACTCCCTTTAGCATTTCTGGTAGGACAGGTCTAGTGTTGATGAAATCTCTCAGCTTTTATTTGTCTGGGAAGGTCTTTATTTCTTCTTCATGCTTAAAAGATACTCTCTCTAATTATACTACTCTAGGGTAAAATATTTTTTCTTTCAGCACTTTAAATATGTGATGACACTCTCTCCTGGCCTGTAAGTTTTCCACTGAAAAGTCTGCTGCCAGACGTATTGGAGCTCCGTTGTATGTTATTTGTTTCTTTTCTCTTCCTGCTTTTAGGATCTTTTCTTTATCCTCGACCTTTGGGACTCTGAGTACTAAATGCCTGAGGTAGTCTTCTGTGGGTTAAATTTGCTTGGTGTTTCATAATCTTCATGTACTAGAATGTTGATATCTTTCTCTAGGTTTGGAAGTTCTCTGATATTATCCCTTTGAATAAACTTTCTACCCCTAATCTTTTTGTCTACCTCCTTTTTAAGTCCAATAAATTTTACATTTGCCCTTTTGAGGCTATTTTCTAGATTTTGTAGGTGTGCTTTATTGTTTTTTATCCTTTCTTTGTCTCTCTCATTCCGTATTTTCAAATACCCTGTCTTCAAGCTCACTAATTCTTTCTTCTGCTTGATCAATTCTGCTATTAAGACGCTCTGATGGATTCTTCATCATTTTTCAACCCTAGAATTTATGCTTGATTCTTTTTAAGTATTTCAATCTCATTGTTGAATTTTTCTGATAGAATTCTGAATTTTTGCTCTGTGTCATCTTGAATTTCTTTGAGTTTTCTCACAATAGCTATTTTGAATTGTCTGTCTGAAAGGTCATGTATCTCTGTTTCTCCAGGCTTGGTTCCTTGTAGTTAGTTAGTTCGTTTGTTGAGGTCATGTTTTCCTGGATGGTGTTGATACTTGAGATGTTCTTTGGTGTCTGAGCATTGAAACGTTGGGTATTTTTTTATATATATATATTATTTATTTTTTAGCTGGAGTTTCACTCTGTTGCCCAGGCTGGAGTGCAGTGGCACGATCTTGGCTCATTGCAACCTCTGCCTCCCAGGTTCAAGTGTTTCTACTGCCTCAGCCTTCCGAGTACCTGGGATTACAGGCACACACCACCACTCCCAGCTAATTTTTGTATTTTTAGCAGAGACTGGGTTTTGCCATGTTGGCCAGGCTGGTCTCGAACTCCTGACCTCAGGTGATCCATCCGCCTCGGCCTCCCAAAGTGCTGGGATTACAGGCCTGAGTCACTGTGCCCCACCATGTTGGGTATTTATTATAGTCTTTACAGTCTGGGCTTGTTTGTGCCTGTGCTTCTTGGGAGGGCTTTCCAGGTATTTGAAGGAGCTTAGCCCCTAAGTCCAATAACACTGTGGTTTATGCAGACACAGAGATACCACCTTGGTGGCCTTGGATAAGATCCGGAATTCTCTGGATTATCAAGCACAGATGTTTGTTCTTTTTCTTCCTCTCTCCCAGACAGATGAAGCTTCCCTGTGCTAAGCCAACCAGAACTGGGGGAGTGGTGATGCAAGCATCCCTGTGGCCACTACCACTGGGACTGTGCCGGGTCAGACTTGAAGCCAGCACAACACCGGGCCACGCCTTCACTTCAGGGAGATGTGTTCCCCCAGGCCCTGGGTATGTCCAGAGATGCTGTCTGGGCACTAGGGAGTGGAGTAAAAAAAACCTTAGCACTTACATCATGTTCTATTCTACTGTGGCTAAGCTGGCACTCAAACCACAATACAAAGTCCTTCCCACTCTTACTTCCCCTTTCCACAGGCAGAGGATCCTCTCCCTGTGGCCACTACCACTGTCAGTCCACAGGGCTCTGTCAAGCCACCCCCATGTTCACTTAATGCCCAATAGCTCTTCAGTCAGCTTGTGGTGAATGCTGCCAGGCCTGGGACTCACCCTTCAGAACAGTGGCCTCCCTTCTGGCCCACAGCAGGTCCAGAAATGCTGTCCCAGGGCCTAAGCCTGGACTCAGAGACCCCAATAGCCTACTTGTTGCTCTATATTACTGTGGCCAAGCTGGTACCTAAAGTGCAAGACAACACCTCTTTACTTTTCCCTCTGATTCTCAAACAGAGTCTTTCACCATAGCCACCACAACTGGGAATAGACTGGCTCTCCCGTGAAGTCGGCATGTCTCAGAGCCCAAGGCCCGTGTCATACTTCCTGTGTATTTTTGGTGGTCATTCAGGGCCCAAGGGCTCTTTAGTCAGCAGGTGATGAATCCTGCCACGACTGGTTCTTTTCCTTTAAGACAATGGGTTCCCTTTTGGCACAAGATGTGTCTAGAAATGTCATCCAAAAGCTGGAGCCTGCAATGGGGGCCTCTTTGCTCTGCCCAGTGCCCTATCCCATTGTGGCTGAGCTGGTATCCAAGATGCAAGACAAAGTCTTCTTTTCTCTTTGCTCTCCTCTCCTTAAGCAGAAGGAAGAAGTCAGTTTTATTGTTATATGAGCCGTACTGCCTGGGTTGAGGGACAGGTGGTGTAAGCCTTCCCTTTGCTGTGTCAGCTGGTGTCTCCCTAGGTCACGTTCCACCCTAGTTCACTGATTCTAAACCCGGTCTACGCAGTCTAGCATTAGGAGTTGCCTAGCAATTGCAGTCCTCGTGTTTACTGCTTTTCAAGTTTACCTAGGACTCCAGGGCACTTTAGCCTGTGGTGATGAGGCTCGCCAAGAAACTCAAGTTCTGACCACTGAGATGGGCAATTCCTCTCTGGCTAGGGTTGCTTCAAATGTTCCTTCCATGAGTGGCATGAGTGGGCACTACCTGCGCCCATCATGGCTTTATTCTCTTCTGTGACAGGGCAGCAGTGCTTTTTTTTTTTTTTTTTGAGACGGAGTCTCTTGTCACCCAGGTTAGAGTGCGGTGGCGCGTTCTCAGCTCACTGCAACATCTGCCTCCCAGGTTCAAGCTATTATCCTGCCTCAGCCTCCTGAATAGCTGGATTATAGGTGCCTGCCACCATGCCCAGCTAATTTTTGTACTTTTAGTAGAGATAGCCATGTTGGCTAGGCTGGTCTTGAACTCCTGACCTCAGGTGATCTGCCCGCCTCGTCCTCCTAAAGTGCTGGGATTATAGGAGTGAGCCACTGCGCCAGTGTAAAGTCCCCTAGTCACTGTGCTCTCTTTCCCCAGAGTGCACAGATTCTCTTTACAGGCCACAAGGCTGCTGCTGGGAGCTGAGGGAGGGGTGGCGTTGGCAATTCAAGACTTTCTCTCCTGGCTCTCAATGGCTCTTTAAGTGATATGAAGTTAGAACCAGGTTTTGTGATGGCTCAACTGATTTTTGGTTCTTGTGACGGTGTTTTATTGTCTGCAGATAGTTGTTAAAATTTGTTGTTCTAGCGTGGGGGACAAATGATGTAGGCTTCTATTCTATCATCTTGCTTTGACTCCTCCTAAAAATGTATTCCTTAGCAGTATTTTGTATCAGAAACCAAGGTAGTTTTAATATTAATAGAAAAGCTAAATTTAGGAAATTAGCTTTACCTATATCAAAATTAGCTTCTTAATGTAATCTCCTAAACTGAACTTACCCAACTTAGCATTGGCTGAGGTGAACAATCACAGATGTTTTCTCAGGGGCTGGGTCTATCTCAAGAACTATTCCACACTGATGAGTAGGGAATGCAAGCATGCTGAAGGCAGGATGGTTCAAACGAGAGTCCAAGGCTGACCAGGTTTTTTCTCAGCTTTCTGTCATAATGTCACTAATTAGGTAAGTCATTATTCTCTTGAAACATCTAATGGGAAGCTGTACTTTCCTAAGGAGTGAGAATTCCTACTGCTTTATGGAAATGCTCATAGAAATTACTTAGACATAATGAGTTGGAATGCACAATCAGAATATGGAAAAGCAAAATTGTATTTTATTTAATTCTGAAACAGGAGGCTGAATAGTATAGATTTAGGTGCATGGATTTCATAGGTGGCAGACCTGTTTTGAATTCTAGATCCACTAGTTGTTATCTGTGTGTTTGTAGGAAATTTATTTTAGCTCTCTGAGACACAGTTACTTCATCCGAAAAATGAAGATAAGAATATCCACCTTTTAGTGTTGTGAAATTTATATAAAAGGGGGCATGTTATGAAACAAATCCAGACTTAACCATTTCAGGCGAGGAATCTGACAACTAGTTTTCTAACTGGGGTACACACTGTTGTATTGTAACATTTCCCTGAAGCGTTTCCCTTGGATTCTGAAGCAAGGGCTGACTGCTTCTTGTCAATGTGGTATGTCGAACAAGTGGATTATTCTAATTAACTCAAGAAGGCATTCTCCCAAAGCCGTCTGTTTTCAAGATCGTAGGTATTTCATTTCCATTCTGTTGTGATAAAGAGAAATGCGATGAAGATGATCAGAATTACCTCCCATTATGAGCTTGTTAATTTGTCTGCTGTTGTTTTCTAAGCATTTTCTTGGAACATATCCAGAATTTTATAAAAGAGATCATCTTCCATTTCATGCTGCTACAGACTGTGAAACAATACCTAATTTGAGATAATAAGTATTGCAGCTTATGTAAACATACATAGATACACAACATGCTGAAAAATGCACAGTCTTTTAAATTCATTGGCAAGTATACCACCAACCAAGACTAGACGAGATATATTTAACATAGGTATTCTTGCAGAAGGAGAGTTAAAAGTATGGAAGTACACTAAGCATATGTTAGTATACTCGTTCTATCAATCATTTCTTGAATAACGATGTATTAAGCATCCAGTATGTATCCACTGTTCTAAGCCGTGAACTAGAGGAACAAAACCCTCTTCTACAGAAACTTACATTGTAAGATCAGCACACATTTGCTGAACATCTCTAAGTCTTTTCCCCATACATTAATTATTTTTCTTCAAAGGTTATTTATTTACTTAAACATACTTATCTTTTACAAATTAGTCATAGTCTCTGTTTTCATAATTATAGTAAAAGCCAGGTTGCTTGCATTCTAACAGCTATTAATTTTTAGTAAATGACATGTATCAACTTTATTCATGAGCAGAAAAGTTCCTGAATACACCTTTCATATGATGTCTGGTATGTGTGATTCACATGCAGGAACTGATGTGATGCTTTATCACTAAGGTAGCATAAAATTTACTTCAATGGAATTTGAGTATTAAATGTGTATCTTTGTCATTCCTTGGAAACTGGTAAGCATGTAATATATATGTGATAATGCTTTGTAACTCAAAATATATGATTTACTCAAATGTCTAATTTCTCAATCATTTTAAATGACAGTAGTGTATCTTTCAATAATTTTCCCACTTACTTTACTATAGTAAAATATTTAGTATGTATTGAGGAACAACTGTGAAAATGCTTTGTGTACAATAGCTCTAATATCAACAATGAAGAGGAAAGATTTGTTGTTGTCCTCATTTTCTAGATGAGGCATGGAGGCCACAGTTATTGTATAATTTGTCCAAAGTAACATAACTTGTATGTAGTAAGTCCAAAATTTAATCCAGATTTGTAGAGGTTAAATTTAGTGTTCTACTACATTATTTTGCTACCTCTAAAAACTTGAATGTGCATTTGGAGACAGCTTTTGTTTTAATGTTTATTTTAAGTTCAGGGGTACATGTGCAGGTTTGTTATATAAATAAGCTTATGCCAAAGGGGTTTGGTGTACAGATTATTTTGTCATCCAGGTAATCAGCAAACTACCCAATAGGTATTTTTTTCTGATCCTGTCCCTCTTCCTACACTCCACTCTCAAGTAGGCCCTTGTGTCTGTTGTTCTTCCCTTAGTGTCCATGTGTTCTCATTGTTTAGCTCCCACTTATAAGGGAGAACAGGCAGATTTGGTTTTCTGTTCCTGCATTAGTTTGCTTAGGATAATGGTCTCCAGCTCCATCCATGTTGCCGCAAACAACATGATTTCATTCTGTCCTATGGCTGCATAATATTCCATGGTGTATATATATCACATTTTCTTTATCCAATCTACTGTTGATGGACATTCCATGTCTTTGCTATTGTGAATAGTGCAGCAATAATAAATAATAAACATACATGTGCATGTGTCTTTATGGCACAATGGTTTATATTCCTGTGGGTATGTACCCAGTAACAGGATTGCTGGGTCAAATGGTAGTTCTAAATTCTCTGAGAAATTGTCACACTGCTTTCCACAATGGCTGAACTAATTTACACTCCCACCAGCAGTGCAGTGTACAAACTTTCCCTTTTCTTTGCCACATAGTGATATTGAGCATTTTTTCATATGTTTGTTGGCCACTCGTATTTTTTTTTGTTTTTTTTGAGCCAGGGTCTTACTCTGTTGCCCATGCTGGAGTGCAGTGGTCTGAGCATAGGCTTACTGCATCCTCTGCCTCCAGGGCTTAAGTGATCCTCTGGCCTCTGCCCCCTGAGAAGCTGGAACCACAAGAACATGTCACCACACCTAGCTATTTTTTGTATTTTTTTTGTAGAGAAGGGGTGTTGTCATGTTGTCCATGCTTGTCTTCAACTCCTGGACCCAAGTAATCCTCCCACTGTGGCCTCCCAAAGCGTGGGGATTACAGGCATGAGCCACTGCACCTGGCCCATGTATGTCTTCTTTTGAAAAGTGTCTCTTCATGTCCTCTGCCCACTTTTTAATGGGATTGTTTTTTGCTTGTAAATTTGTTTAAGTTCCTTTTAGATTCTGGCTATTAGGCTCTTGTCAGATGCATAATTTGCAAATATATTCTCCCATTCTATAGGTTGTCTGTTTACTCTTTTGATAGTTCCTTTTGCTGTGCAGAAGCCCTTTAGTTTAATTAGATCCTATTTGTCAATTTTTGCTTCGGTCGTAATGGTTTTTGGCATCTTCATCATGAAACCTTTGCCAAGTTCTAGGTCCAAAATGTTATTTCCTAGGTTATTTTCCAGGATTTCTGTAGTTTTAGGTTTTATATTTAAGTCTTTAATCCATCTTGAGTTGATTTTTTTATGTGGTGTAAGGTAGGAGTCTAGTGTTATTTTTCTGCTTATGGCTAGCCAGTAATCCCAGCACCATTTATTGAATGGGGAGCCTTTTCCCCATTGCTTTGTTGTTTTTGTCAGCTTTGCTGAAGATCAGATAGTTGTAGGGTTGTGACATTATTTTTGGGCTCTCTATTCTGTTCCACTGGTCTCTGTGTCTGTTTTTTTTTTTGTTTTTTTTTTTTTTTTTTTTTTTTTTGAGATGGAGTCTCACTCTGTCGCCCAGGCTGGAGTGCAGTGGCACGATCTCGGCTCTGCCTCAGCCTCTCCGTGTAGCTGGGACTACAGGCGCCCGCCACCACGCCCGGCTAATTTTTTTGTATTTTTAGTAGAGACGGGGTTTCACCGCTCCGTGTCTGTTTTTATACCTCCATGCTATTTTGGTTACTGTAGCCCTGTAGCATGGTTTGGAGTCAGGTAATGTGACGCTCCTAGCTTTGCTCTTTTCGCTAAGGATTTCTTTGGCCATTTGAGCTCTTTTATGGTTCCATAAGAATTGTAATTTTTTTCTAATTATTTGGAGAATGTCATTGGTAGTTTGATAGTAATTATACTGAATCTGTTAATTGCTTTGGGCAATATGGCCATTTTAATGATATTTATTCTTCCTATTCATGAGCATGGAATGTTTTTCCAATTGTTTGTATCATCTCTGATTCATCTGAGCAGTGTTTTGTAATTCCCATTATAGAGAGATCTCTCACCTCCTTGATTAGCTGTATTCCTAGGTATTTTATTTTTTTTGTGGCAATTGTGAATGGGATTGCATTCCTCATTGGCTCTTGGCTTGGATGTTATTGGTGTATAGGAATGCTAGTGATTTCTATATGATGATTTTGTATCCCGAAACTTTGCTGAAGTTGTTTATCAGCTCAAGGGTCTTTTGAGAAGAGACTGTGGGGTTTTCTAGATATAGAATCATGGCGTCTACAAATAGGGGTAGTTTGACTTCCTCTCTTTCTATTTGAATATCTTTTATTTCTTTTTCTTGCCTAATTGTCTGGCCAGGACTTCCAATACTATGCTGAATAGGAGTGTTGAGAGAGGGCAGCCTAGTTTTGAGCCAGTTTTCAAGGAAAATGCTTCCAGCTTTTGCCCATTAAGCATGATGTTGGCTGTGAGTTTTTCATAGATAGCTCTTATTATTTTGAAGTATGTTCCTTCAATGCCTAGTGTGTTGAGGGTTTTTAGCATGAAGGAATGTTGAATTTATTGAAAGCCTTTTCTGCATCTGTTGAGATAATCATGAAGTTTTTGTTTTTAGTTCTGTTTATGTAATGAATCACATTTATTGAATTGCAGATGTTGAACTAACCTTGCATCCCAGGAATAAAGACTTCTTGATTGTGATGGGTTAGCTGTTTGGTGTGCTGCTTAATTCAGTTTGCTAGTGTTTTGTTGAAGGTTTTTAAAATCTATGTTCCTCAAGGATATTGGCCTGACATTTTCCATTTTTGTTGTGTGGTGGTAGCTTCTTAACTAAGATCTATGGCATAAAAGGCAGATTTTGTAACAGTGCATTACATGAAAGAGAGATATCAAATATTGTACTTGAGAAGTGCAGATATCATACAAAACCACAGCTATGTCAGCTGAAACAGATTGTTTTATTTGCATTAAAATATTTGCAAAAGCAGTTTAATTGCATTATGAGGCACATTCATATGCATAGATGCTGCTTGAGTAAGGTTATGATTACTGCTGTATGTTATATTAGAATCAATTAATCTTGTTTGGCAGGTAACATAGACTCATTAGTAAGCCCTTTCATTTTAATGCTGTAACACATTTATATTTAACTAATTATTTGAATGTTCATAATTTCAAACTGTTGGAAAAGCTTCAAAAATAGTAGAATAGTAGCCATATAACCTTTAGGAATGTTAACAAATTCTTAAAATTTTGTTATCTTTGTTTTAATTTGAGAATAGTTTTCAGAAATTTTGCACTTTACCCCTAAATACCTGAGAGCATTGATAGAAAGTCTTGGATTGAAGAGAAAATGTGTGATCCAGTTATTAAAACTCTTCAGCAAATGAGGGGTATATGTCAGTGACCAGTCTCCTGGTCAATTGCTAAAGGGAGTATACAATATAATGGCATGATTTGTAATCTGGAAATAGTGGTCTCTATATCTGTGGGCATGTTCTGATATCCAGTCCTTATTGGCCTTGTCCTTCAGTGATACGGTGTAATGTCAGTCACCATTCTGATGGGCTATATGATAGATCTTCATACTGGAAAACTTTTTTATTGCTTAACTGACAAATTCAGATATTCTCATTTAATCACAGTCGACAAACCTTCTAGCCTTCTCTTCACCCATATATCTCTTCCTATCTTCCTTGCACCCTATACCCTCATCACAGTCGCTTATATTCTCTGCAATATTTCCTTATTGTATTTCTGGTTTCAACAGTCTAGAAAAATCCCCAAACTGGGTAAATCCAATCATCCACTTTTTTGGCACTTAATTTCATGTTCTGAGTACAGTTGTAATGATTTTGCTACTATAAATTCATGTTCTTCAACTTTTTTACCCCCAACTTTTATTTTAAGTTCAGGAGTACATGTGCAAGATGTGCAGGTGTGTATGGTCTTCAATTTCATCTAGACTCTCCTCAATACCAGGGAAGCCTAGTCAGCAGTCTTTCTTTCATTACTGTGACCATTAACATCTTATTGTTTTATAGTTTAATAAACGTATCTAGTGATCATCTTGTTTCTCTTCTGTAACTTCAACATCTTCCCTGCTACAGAATCATTCCCATTAAAATTTAAATAACTATACTCTAACAAGGGGTGTGAGCTATTGCTGTAGTCCCTATGGATCAAGGGTTCTCAAGTGCATCTACCCAAATGTTGCCAGTTCAAGTCTCCGAGATCTACTTCTTCCTTATTAAAATTCTGTCTATAGCATAAAAGTTTTGCCAGTACTGAGAATTCAACCTTTTTTGAAGTTCCACTACTCTTAAGTTCTGAGTCTGTTTCTCAGTACAGTCACCTCTCCAGATACAGAAGGTAAGAGCTTCTTTAAAACCTGGCAAAGAAGATCTCTGGCTTTTGTACTTTTCTTTACGTTGGCGATTGATCGTCCTGACTCTGTCATTTTCTCTCTTCAAAGTATCACTGGTATTCAGGAACACCCATCCCATTGGACAATCCTTATAAGTGCTATTTCCCCTATACCTTTGAAATGCCAGATGCTGTGTAAGCCAGTGCACCCTCTTCAACATTTACCCCAGGTAAATGTATGAACAATTACACCCCTATAGCATGCCAGGGATTACCAGTGATGTGTGGATAATCCATCTTGGAATCTCCATGCAGCCAGCTTCCTTGAACCATTCCCATTACCAATTATGTGAGACTGACTCAACCTTAGAAGCGAAATGTGAGACAGAAACTCAGTTATACATTGTTTTCTAAAGGAAGGCTTTTCTCAAGAAAACTATAAAAAAGCGAGAGAAGCAAAAAAGCAAAGGGGAAAAAGCTGAGCAAGAATAAAGCATAGCCTTGACTTATTTTTATAGAGGGGATTCACACCACAGAGTTGTTCCCAAATTGAGGCAAGAAGGCTGGCCTTTTGAACCCTGCATTTGTCAAACACCAACCCCAGGCTGCGCTAACTATGAGATGCCAAATCAAATCCCCTAGAGAAGGGAAAAGTTGTTAGCAGTTGTAATAGCCATAGTCATCTCTTAAAAGATGGAGCACCAGCAATGCTGCTACTGGATGAACTTCAAATCATCATGATGAGAAAGGAAAAAATACCCACCAGATACTATATAATATATGCTATATTATTTTGTTTATGTGAAGTTCAAGAACAGGCTAAATTAATCAATGGTGATAAAAGTTAGAATGACCATTATCTCAGGATGAAGAAAACAGGACCTAAGATACTTTCCAGTAATTATGATCTCTATGGTCTTCCAGAATCAGGTATAGGCTGTGGATGAGTGATCTGGAAAATGGTAAAAATTTGGGTAATGTCTCAATATACAACTAAAGATTTGTGTACAGGGTAGAAAGGCAGAATCCTATGAGTTAAAGGGGGTCATTTTGGCCACTGACTCCAACTAAATTGTGAGGCAGATCTGTTTCTTGCTCCCCCTGCTCCCTGATTTAACATGTTAATTCACCAAACATTTACTGAGCCCCTTTTGGGTATCAGTTCTTTTCTGTTTCTTCTTTATCTTTTCTTTAAGTTTTATTCCCATTTGCTTTTTTTATCCTTCTGATTTTCTAACTGATAATTCAGAAAAACTTTCTCTGGCTCAGCTTTTGATTCCAACTCCTTTCAAACATTTTATATTGTCTTATATGAAATATTATCACTTTGAGTAAGTCTCATTGGAGCCGCTTCTTATAACAGGAATTTATGTGGTTATAAATACTGTACATCACTTACGTTTAAACACCCAGCTTAAAAAACTCACGCTGTTCCCCTGGGACTCACAACTCACTCAGAGCCCTGCATGTCAGAATCATTCAGTCAAACATGTACTGCTTATAAAAGTGTCTATTCCCCAAACCTTTATTTACCCTTCAAACAGTTTTAATGTTGGTTGAGTACATGAATGCCACAAACTATATTTTTCACCGAAACATTTCTTTCAGTCATCTCATGCATTCACAGCATTAGTAGCAAAATATGAGTTATGCTGTTGTTTTCCGAAGAAACGATTACAAACTTGTGATGAAAAGAATAATGCAGAATTCACACATTATTACACTGTGTGAAAAATGACACTGTCATGTACAGAAGGATCATAGATTATCTTAAAGTTCACTGGTTACCTTTCATAATCTTTTTTCCATCTTCGAAGAAATATGATACAAAGATTTTACGCAAGAACCATAAAGTTAGTATAAAGAAATTATAACTTTAAGTCATCTTTACTATTTTTGGAATAAATGCATAAATTTCAACTGAAGAAACACTTGTGAGATATTCTGAAAGCAAATAACAAAAAGATATTTACATAGTACAAATAATTATATTAATTTCTGACAGTTATCAATTATAACTGATGTCTACTATAATCTGATATCTAATGCCAATCGTTTTCATTTTATTTTGTTTTAACAAAGAAAAAGTTTTAAGGAAATGTATTTAACTGGTTGACATATCCTTTTGCTTTTTCCCTAATTGAGAATCTACTTTTGGTATGTCTCTGTATCCTGTAATGCTTTCACAATAATATAATGCTCTCTATTCTCCCCCCTTTTTAAGTCCCCACCCCAACTACTTCATGTAGACTATACACAAAGAAAACCTGACATTCCAGGTCCAAGAAAAATATCTAGTAGGCTATTCACAATAGCCATACATATATACATATGTGTGTGTGTGTGTATACACAAAACGTCAATGTGTATATACCTGTGTGTATATATATATGTATGTATATATATGTGTGTGTGTGTATATACATATAAGCAGTTGTAATAGCCATAGTTATCTGTTATACACACACACACACACACACACACACACACACACACACACACACATAGAGGGTGTGCTGGAGAGAGAGAGAGAGAGAGATTAGAGTACCAATCACCTAAGCTTAGTGACTGGTTGGAATTTTCACTGTAAACGAAGTAAAGGATTAAGTCTCTTCCTTCCATATGATATGGGTTATCTTACTTCGGGAAAAAAGGGTCTAGGCTTGTATACCTTTACTTTGACCAGTTGTTAGATGTTTGCTAACCCTGGGGAAGAGTAATACTTGGGAAAGCAGCTCTGGTCTGCTAAGAGAAATTCAAAGGGAGCAACTCAGCTGAAAGCTACCACCAACACTAACAAGGGAATCTTGGGGGCATACTACAACATCCACTGTGATTGGCCTTCTCCATTTTACAGATGAATTATTTAGAACTTGTGCCTTCCAAGCCTGCCATGGCAGAGGAAAAGGGAATGCTTTTTCCAACACCCAGTCACATGTCTTAAACCTAGCTGCAAGGGTGGCTGGGAAAGGGAGAAACACATACATATTTGTTGAATTCTTTAATTTTGTATTGATACATAATAGATTTACATATTTTGGGGGTACCTGTTTTGTTATATTCATGTAATGTGTATAACTCAAATCTGGGTAATTGACATATCTGTCTCTTTAAACATTAACTTTTTCTTTGTGCTAGAAACATTTGAATTATTCCCTTCTAAATATTTTGAAATGTGTAATAGATTACCGTTAACTACAGTCATCCTATTGATGTGTCAAAGACTAAGGTCTTATTTCTTCTATCTAACTGTATATTTGTACTTATTAATAAAACTCTCTTCCTTCCTCTCTCCCGCCTATATTTCCCAACCTTTGGCAACCACCGATCTACTTTCTGTCTTTATGAAGCCTATTTTTTTTTTTTGGCTCCCATATATGAGTGAGAACATGTGACATTTGTCTTTCTGTGCTTAGCTTATTTCACTTAATTACCTCCACTTACATTCATATTGCTGGACATGACAGTATTTTATTCTTTTTAATGGCTGAATAACATTTCATTGTGTATACATATTATTTTTTTAAGATTCAGAGGGCTCATGTGCAGGTTTGTTACATGGATATATTGCATGATGCTGTGGCACGCTTGCCCCACTCCCTGTTTCCTCTCTTTTGGGGTCCCTAGTATCTATTGTTCCAAATGAGAACATGTGGCATTTCATTTTCTGTTTGTGCATTAATTCACTTAGGATAATGGCTCCAGCCACATCCATATTGCTGCAAAACATAATTTCATTCATTTTTATGGCTGTGTAGTATTTCAGGGTGTATATGTACCACATTTTCTTTATCTAATCCACTGTCATTGGGGACCTAAGTTGATGTTATTTCTTTGCCATTGTAAATAGTGTTGGAATAAACATACCCATGCAGGTGTCTTTTTGACAGAATAATTTATTTTCCTTTGAGTATATACCCAACAATGGGATTGCTGGGCCAAATGGTAGTTGCATTTTAAGTTCTTTGAGAAATCTTCAAACTGCTTTCCACAGTGGCTGAACTGATTTACACTCCCACCAAAAGTGTATTAGCATTCCTTTTTCTCTGCAACCTTGCCAACATCTGTTATTTTTGACTTTTTAATAATAGCCAATTTAGATGGCATAAGATGGTATTTCACTGTGGTTTTGATTTGCATTTCTCTGATGATTAATGATATTGAGCATTTTTTGATAGGTTTGTTGGCCACTTGCATGTCTTCTCTTGAGAAGTGTCTGTTCATGTCCTTTACCCACTTTAACAACTTATTTTTTGCTTGTTGATTTAAGATCCTTCTAGATTCTGGATATTAGCCCTTTGCTAGATGCAGTTTGCAAACATTTTCTCCCATTATATAGGTTGTCTTTTTACTCTATTGATAGTTTATTTTACTATGTAGAAGGTTTTTAGTTTAATTAGGTCACAATTGTCGGTTTTCATTTTTGTTGAATCTGCTTTTGAGGTCTTAGTCATACTTTTTTTTTTGCCAGGGTTAATGACCAGAAGAGTATTTCCTAGGTTTTCTTCTACAATTATATAGGTTGAGTTAATTTTTGTATATGGTGAGAGTTAATACAGCTTGAGTTAATTTTTGTATATGGTGAGAGATAGGTCTAGTTTTATTTTTCTGCATATGGGTATTTAGTTTTCCCAGCACCATTTATTGAAGATTGTTCTATTCCCATTGTATGTTCTTGGCCCCTTTGTTGAAAATGAATTGGCTGTAAATGCATGGATTTATATCTGGGTTATCTATTTTTTTCTATTGATCCTTGTGTTTATTTTTATGCCAGTACCATGCTGATTTGGTTGTTATAGCTTTCTAGTATATTTTGAAGCCAGACAGTGTAATGCCTCCAGCTCTGTTCTTTTTGCTCAGAGTTTTTTTTGGCTATTCTGCATCTTTTGTGGTTCCATAAAATTTTAGGATTTTTTTTTTGTCTGTGGAAAATTTCATTGGTATTATTATAAGGATTGCACTGAATCTTTTTAAAGGCTGAATAATATTTTATTCTGTATACATATATATTTTTTGAGATTCAGAGGGCTCATATGCAGGTTTGTTACATGGATATATTGTGTGATGCTGCCGTTTGGGCTTCGATTGAACCTGTTACCCAAATAGCGAATGTAGCACCCAACAGGTAGTTTTTCAACACTTGCCCCACTCCCTTTTTTCCTGGGAAGTATTTTGGGTAGTGTTGGCTTTTTAAGAATATTAGTTCTTGCAATCCATCAGCATGGAATATCTTTCAATGTGTCCTCTTCAATTTGTTTCATCAATGTTTTATAGTTATTCTTGTATTGATCTTTCACTTCTTTGGTTAAATTAATTTCTAGGTATTTTATATTCTTTGTAGCTATTATAAATGGTTTTTTATTTGTCTTTCATATTGTTCACTATTTGCATATATAAATGTTACTGACTTTTTGTATGATGAGTTGTATTTTGGAATTTTACTGTGTTTATCAGTTCTAACAGTTTTTTTCATAGAATCTATGTTTTTCTAAATATTCGATCATGTCGTGTACTAATAAAGTTAATTTTACTTATTGCTTTACAATTTAGATGGTCTATTTCTTTTCCTTGCCTAACTGCTCTGGCCAGGGCTTCTAGTATTATGTTGAATAAAAGTGGTGAAAGTGGGCATCTTTGTCTTGCTCCAGATCTTAGAGGAAAGACTTTCAGTCTTTTCCTGTTCAATATGATGTTAGCTGTGTGTTTGTCAAACATGGCCCCTATTATTTTGTGTTCCTTCTATATTCAGTAAGTTGAGGTTTTTATCCTAAAGGAATGTAAATTTTTGAATGCTTTTTCAGCTTCTATTGAAATAATCGTACAGTTTTTATTCTTGGTTCTGTTCATCTGATTTTCATATTTTGAACCATCCTTGCATCCCTGGTATGAATTCCCCTTGATCATGGGAATAATCTTTTAAATGCATTGTTGAAATCAGTTTGTTAGTATTTTGTTGAGGATTTTTCCATCTATGTTTGTCAGCGATATTAGTTCTTTTGTTACCGATAACTAATTTTACTCGATTATGGTTGGAAAAGAAACTTGATGTAATTTCTACTTTTTTGAATTTGTTGAGACTCTTCTGTGGCCTTAGAAATGGTCTGGAGAATATTCTATGTGCTTATGAAAAGAACATGTGATGAAAAGAACATGTGATCTGCAGCAGTTGGGTGAAATGTTCTGAAAATGTCAGTCAGGCCTATTTCATCTTGTATGTAATATAACTCCAATGTTTATTTGCTGATTTTTTTTGTCTGGATGATCCATCTGTTACTGAGAGTGGAGTATTGAAGTTCCCTATTATTATTGTACTGCAATCTATCCTTCCCATTAGATTAATGTTTGCCTTATATGCTTGGGTGTTCTGGTGTTAGGTGTGGAGATGTGTTTTGCTTTTGTTTGTGTTTTTTGAGACAGGGTCTTGCTCTGTCGCCCAGGCTGGAGTACAGTGGCATGATCTTGGCTCACTACAACCTCTCCCTCCTGGGTTCAAGTGATTCTGCCACCTCAGCCTCTTGAATAGCTGGGATACAGGCATATACCACCACACTCGGCTAACTTTTTGCATTTTTAGTGGAGACAGGGGTTCTCCGTGTTGGCCAGGCTGGTCTCAAACTCCTGGACTCAAGTGATCCAATCACTTCAACCTCCCAAAGTGCTGGGATTACAGGCATCAGCCACCACCCCCAGCCAGTGGAGATGTTTTGAATTGTTATATCTTCTTGCTGAATTACCCCTTTATCATTATATAGTGACCCTTTTTGTCTCTTTTTATAGTCTTTGACTTGTAGTGTATTTTATCTGATGTGTAACTTCTGCTCATTTTTGATTTTCACTTACATGGAATATCTTTTTCCATCTCTTCCCTTTCAGTCTGTGTGTGTCTTTATAGGTGAAATGAGTTTCTTGTAGACAGCATGGAGTTGATTCATGCTTCCTTATCCATTCAGGCACTTTATGTCCTTTAATTGGAGAATTTAGTCCATTTATACTCCGTGTTAATAATGATCAGTAAGGACTCACTACTACCATTTTGTTGCTTGTTTTCAGGTTGTTTTGTAACTCATCTCTTCCTTTCTTCCTTTCTTATTGTCTTTGTTGTTAAGTAATTTTCTGTGGTGGTATTTTTAATTTGTTGCTTTTTATGTATCTGTTTTAGGTTTTTGCATAGTGGTTACCATGAGGCTTACAAAAACATTGTATAGATATAACAAGTTCTTTTAAATACATAAAAACTTATTTTAGATCACAAAGGAAAGATTTGACACAAACAAAGAAAAAACTAAAAAAAGAACCAAAACCATCTTTACATGTTAACTCTATCCCTCCTACCATTTTAGGTTTTTGTTTTCTCAATGGGTGCATCTTTATATTGTTTACCTTTTAATAGGTTGCATTAGCTATGATTGTTTTAGATAGATCTTTTTTAGGCTTTATAATAGTGGGTTGAACACGAAAATTACAGTATTAGAGTATCCTGGGTTTGTCTGTGATTAGTTTTACCAGTGAGTTTTAGACTTCCAACTGGTTTTATTTTGTTTTTGCACATTGGTGGGTTTTTTTTCTTTCATACTTAAGAACTTCCTTTTAAGATGGGTCTCATGGTGGTGAATTTTCTCAGCTTTTGTTGGAGGGATATCTTTGTTGGGAACATATTTTTATATGGCACTTTTTTTCTTCTTTCAGCACTTTTTGAAAATGTCATATTATTCCCTCTTGGCCTGTATGGTTTTCATTGAGAAGTCTGTTGCCAGATTAATTGGAGCTCCTTTGTATGTTATTTGCTTCTTTTCCCTTGCTGCTTTCAGGATCCTTTCTTGTTTCTTGAACTTTAAGAGTTTATTATATACCTTGTGGTAGTCTTATTTGGCTAGAATCCATTTGGTATTCTCTGGTCTTCCTGTACCTGGCTATTTATCTCCTAAGTTTTAGAAAGCGTTCTATTATTATTTTTTGAATAAGCTTTCTACTCCTTGTTCTTGCTCAACTGCTTCTGGAAGACCAGTAATTCTTAGATTTGGCTTTCTGAGGTAGTAATTTTCTATGTCTTGTAGGTGATCTTTTCTTTTCATTATTTTTTCTCCTGTGTATTTTCCAATAGCCTGTCTTTGATCTCACTGATTCTTTCCTCTGCTTGATCCATTCTGCAGTTGAGACTCTCTAAAGAAGTGCAGCAAATGTATTTCTCAATTCCAAGATTTCTCTTTGATTTTCAAAAATTATTTCAATCTCTTTGTTAAATTTCTCTAATAAATTTCTAAATTACTTTTTTTGTGTTGTCTTGGAAATCACTGAGTTTCCTTGAAACTGCTATTTTGAATTCTTGATCAGATAGCTCACATATTACCATCTCATTAGGGTCAGTCACTGCTTCCTTGTTTTGGCCATTCTCTGCTGTTATTTTTCGTGAATGTACATCTGTGTCTTTGCATCCAAGAATTAGTTACCTATTTTAGTCTTCTCTGTCTGCTATGTTTTGTTTTTTATTGGATGTTTTGCATAGAGAAACTTTATTACCTATCTGTTGAATTTCTGTGTTCTTCCCCCTTGCCCCAGCTAGGTCTCTCCCTCCTTTTTGACACTAGATGATGCTTTAGGCTTAGGTTTGCCATGGCTCTAGTAAATTATCAGAGTGCTGCCCATCTCAAATGGGGGAGGTCCTAAAGGTCCTTCCAACAATGTAGGAAGGATGCCAAGGTATTTCTGCCCAAGGGACCTATGGAATGTACCCCTTACAGCATGACCCTTCTGAACAGCCACTCTGATTTGGCACCTTCTTTGGCTGAGTTACAGAACAGAGTTTCCAGGGCTGGGGATAGTAGTCTCACTTCCCCCTTTTGTCTCTGGATGTCCTCAGGGATATTTCTCCCTTTAGGCACTCATGATGCTTCCTTTAGGTTGAAGCAGGGAACCCAAGGAGGCTGGTTGTTCACCTAAATCTCATTTTTTTCCAGTGCAGAAACCATGAGTCATGGGGGAGTTTTTTATGTACTTGGTGCCAAAAAGTTTCAGCGGAAGTACATTGCGAATATGAAAGTCCAATTATCTTGTCATATGCTCTAAGTTTTTTCACTTCTTTGTGGCTTTGGGAACTCTCTCATCCTCATGTTTGAATTCTGGAATATTGCAGGTAATAATCTCAGTGCTCTATATTTGTTTTTAATTATATAGGGGTGGGGGAGGGAAGCCAGATTGCTTTTACACTACCATTTTGGAAGAATCCTCCTATTTGTTGAATATTAACAATGTCTGACATACTACCTGATTTAACAGATGATAATTTTTGATGCCTGAGAGAATTTGCTCATACCAAAAACATGTTTATTGTGAAGATGAAAATTATATAGCATTCTTCTAAATTTAGGGACTGGGTCATTTATTTAGATTTGCTCTATTCTAGAGTTGTTCTGTATAGAGGTAATGGGTATTTTATACACTATTTCTCCCTTATTAAGTCAGAGGGATGCTTTATACTATCTAGAACTACAAAAAAAGAAATGGCTCTGCTTCTGAAGTTACCATTCATGCCAAGCACATAAGTCACCCATGTCATACAACAGTGAATTTAGAGAATATGGTAGCAATTTTGGTTAGGACATAGTTTCACCTGCAATATGAAAATTTGTTCTATTCTCACATAACATTTTATAAGCAGAAGGTCCTGGTATGGCAGATCTGCTCCATGAGGTCCAGGGACTTAGGATCCTTCTGGTTGTTGCTCTTCTATCCTTGGAATGTTATGCTTGTCTGCATGTTCCAACATGGCTCCCTATCATGTCCAAGTTTAAAGCAGCAAGTTAGTGGAAGGAGGAGGAAAGAGTCACCTTTTCCTTCCTTTAAGAACATATCTGGAAGTTGCTTATATCATTTCTCTTCACATTCCATTGGGAGAACTTATAAAGGCACACCTGCTGAGAATTACAGTCTTAACTCTAGGTGGCCGTATATGTAGGAAGAGGTGAAAGAATAGTGTAGGATAACCATTTTCACAGCCACAGTGGCCTGGATCCTGTCAGTTAACACTAGGTTTGGGACTTGTTTATGGTAGGTGTCTCTGTTTTTCTCCTTTCAAAAAAATAAAGGCATTTATCCCTCTGCAGAGAATCTACTTATTTGGGATGGAGTAAGATCAGTTTCAAAGCGGCAGGGTGTAAAACTGTGCTCAATCAAGCATAAAATAAGATTTTTGCATTTTTGTTCCTTGTTAAAAATAGAGGGTTAATTCAAATGCATTTAGAATATAATTACTTTTCATCAGTATTTTTTACACTTTCTTAGTAGTACATAAATGCATATTATCCTTAATTTAAATTGACACCCACTGTGTGACTTCTAGAATTGTATGGAGATGATCCTTGTATCCCTCCAGGGAGCTAGAGAGTTAGTGAAAATGCATTTGGTGATGCATATTAATTTTACCTGATAGTATGAGTTAAATACTTTTCTAGTGATAGTAATTTAAGGTTATATTATTTAATGTAATACTGAGAGCATTTTTGACTCTTCTATGACAGATAAATATAATTTACTGACCTTGAAATTATTCAAACTTGATTTAAAACTAGAAAAAAAAAGAGTAATTTTTAAGTTCATTAATGTGCAGCTTGTAGATGTGACCTAACAAAATTCTAATATTTAAATATAACCTATTTTTTTCTTAAAGGTAACTGTTTTTGTAGATAAATTATAATTTTAAAAAATAATTTTAAAATTAGAGCTCTAAAAATTTTGAAGAAGCGACTTTTTAGGTCTTTGATATTAGTGAGAAAATCTTGAAAGTAGCTTTTTTTTTTTTTTTTTTTTGTAATTTTGAGTCAGTTCTGCTCCAACAGATTACTAGGGGCTCTAGGACTGTGGAACCCCTGGGAACACATCCTATTGTGTGCTTGCTGACATCTGCTGGATTGTCTTGGAAGTTAATCTATGATGACTGATTCCTCCCAAAAAGAACAGGTCCTGCCCATGCTCCAGGAAACTGTTGGGTCTTTTGTTTGGGGAAAGTTTGCTGGGGTCAACAACCTTTTATGCCTCAGATACCTGTTGTCTTTAGTTATTACACCAAACTCTAGCTTTTTCAATAATCAATATTCTGTATTGCAACCACTTTCTTTTCTCCTGAACCAACTTCCACAGTTCTGTTTTCCCTAAAACTCTCTCTTTTGCCTTTTAAAATTCTTATTCTGTGGTATAAAATTCTTAAATGCTTCTCTAAATCTCACTGTTTTCTCTGAATCTTAGATAGTTTCAAAGAAACTGCCTTGTAGGTCTTTTAATTAATGTTATTCATTATCTTACAAGCCAGAATATTCAATATTGGGAGCAGGGTAGGCATCCTCACCACTCTCCAAATCCAGCTTCTGTGATTTAATTTTCTCGGACCCATATATATAAATATATATATAAATAAATAAATAAATAAATATATATATACACATATGCCATATATATATGGCATATGTGTATATATATATAAATATGTATATATACGTGTGTGTGTGTGTGTGTATATGTTAACTACACATCTCATTGCTTTAATAACATCTTCTGACCTCTCGATCATTCTTGGTCACTCATTAAAGACTTTGGTATTTATCTACAGTTTTTCCCTCTGAACCGTCTTCTGCCATCCTCTAACATAAGATCAATATCCAATGCTTAAGGACTACAGGCATGTCAGTTAACTGTCCCTTAACTCCACTTCAGCTATGCACTCCTAAGATCTACCTTGGAAATTTTCCTTATCCATAATCATGTCACTTCTAAGTTCCTGTCATAAAATACTCTGTATCTACAAATATCTATGCTTTCAACTCTCTCACACAGAAGGAGAGTGTATCACGCTTAAGAATGTAAACTTTTAAATTAGCCAGACTTGGGTTTGGATTTAAACTTTGAATTTTTTAAACAGATCCCTAGTAGCTTACTTAATTAAATTAGGCTTTAGTTTTCTAAGTAGTAGTTAAGGTACGTAGTCCACTTATAAGCCTACTACACATTTGCTTCAGGTTCTTTAAACTTTTGATTGCATCTAATATAAAGAAATACACATTCCTACCTTTTTTAGGTTAAATATTAAATCTCACTTTAGTGTCCTATCCTATCTCTCTTCTGATCCAGGAGAGAAAAACATGAGTTACTTAGCTAGAATCCATAAGACATACAACTGCATCTATGCATGATATTCAGCACGTATTATTTTATGTGTTCATTTTGGAAGGTTGCAGATGACTTTTCCTCTTTGGTCAGTTTAGACTCACCACTAGCAGAACTAGCTATGAGTAAGTGCAGAGCCCCTGGAATATACTAAGTGGTCAGCAAATGTATTATCATTTATTATTTCTACTACAAAAACCTACTCAAACCTTTTGAGATGTTGGTTCCCCTACTGTCTCCTGGCTATCAGAACCCTTTTCACTTTCTCCCTTCTTCAGCGTAGACCTATGGTCCATATCCTCAATAATTCTCTTGCCAATACCAACAAAATGCTTGCTCCCTTTTATTCTTCTTCTATCTCCTTGGAAAACAATTTTCTTTTCTAGTCCTACTTATGACCTTCTAATGACTGCTAAAAAATGACACAATAATGCAGTTTTCATTACAAGAAATTCATGGTCTCTGGCATTGACTGTGCTATTAGAAGTTATTTGCTATTTCATTAGCCATTCTGTTTACCTATTTCATGCACCAATTTTATAAAACAATTCCTATTATTGTATTACATCATTCCATCTCCACCTCAGAACATGACATCTCCTGCAAATGAAAGCAATCACATCTCCCCTGCCATTCTACCTTCAAGAGGATATAAATGTATATCTATAATTTTCTTTTCAAATTTTCTCACAATTGAAATAATTATTTTGCCACTATTTAAGGCAGTACTGGATTCCGTTCATTAAATGGACTCTGTTCCCTCAGTAATCCTTTTTTCCTGGACTATTTTCAAGCTTTCTTCCCTAATCAACTCTTCTCATTATATTTGCAATATACTTAAGCTTCTTTGCCTATAAACCTCTCTATATCATGCCCAAATTTGAGAACTGTAACTTCTTTCCATCAGATCAGACCTTACTGAATGCTCATTCACTCATTTTTCTCTATGTCTTCATTCTCCATTCATCCCTAAACTTTTAAAATTTGACTTCTGCTCCCTCTACTTCAATGAATCTACTTTTACTAATGTCCTTTGTTGCTACTACAGTAGACACATCTGTGTCTGTGTCATACTTACCTTGTCAGCTTTTAAAATTATTTATCACTCTTCCTTCAGAAGAATTCTCTTCTGAATTCCATGATTCCTTACTGTCTCAACTTTCATCCAACCTATCTCAAAGTGCTTCCTCTTTCTTTGGGAAATTTGAAGCACTCCCATAAATTAAGCTGAAAATAAAATATTGGCCTCATTGTCCTTCCTGATAGTCTTCAGCAGTTCAAATAAAACCCAAACTCCTAAGCATGGAACTTGGGCATTTTCAGGGCTCTTCAGGATCTGGTCTCTACTTACCTCTCTATCTTCATTTTAAACAAATTTCCAACTTCATGATGCAAAGTAGGTGTTTTCCTCATGCTAACCAAACTATTCCTTTTTGCCTCTTGGCCTTGGTACATTCTTTCCTTCTGCTTGGAATACGTGTATCTTCCGCTTTGTCTTCATTATGTCTTACTGGGTGATATGGTTTGGTTGTGTCCCCACCCAAATCTCATCTTGAATTGTAGCTCTCACAATTCCCACATGTTGTGGGTGGGACTTGGTGGGAGATAATTGAATCACGGGGGCAGTTTCCCCATACTGTTCTCATGGTAGTAAGTCTCATGAGATCTGATAATGCTTTTTTTGGTGTGTTGCTGTTGTTTTGTTTTTTTTGAGACAGAGTCTCTCTGTGTCTCCCAGGCTGGAGATCTTGGCTCACTGCAAGCTCCGCCTCCCGGATTCATGCCATTCTCCTGCCTCAGCCTCCTGAGTAGCTGGGACTACAGGCGCCCGCTACCATGCCCGGCTAATTTTTTTTTAATTTTTTTATTTTATTTTTTTATTTTTAGTAGAGACGGGGATTCGCCGTGTTAGCCAGGATGGTCTCGATCTCCTGATGTCATGATCTGCCCGCCTCACCCTCCCAAAGTGCTGAGATTACAGGCGTGAGCCACCGCGCCCGGCCGAGATCTGATGGTTTCATAAGGGGTTTCCGCTTGTGCTTGGCTCTCATTTTCCTTTTGTCTGCCATTGTGTAAGATATGCCTTTCACCTTCAACTGTGATTGTGAGGCCTCCCCAGCCACTTGGGACTGTGAGTCCATTAAATCTCTTTTTCTTTATAAATTACCCAGTCTCGGGTATTAGGTCTTTGTCAGCAGCATAAAAACAGATTAATACACTGGGTTTTCAGTCTGACCTTTCTAACATCTCCAACATGGGTTTGGTGCTTGTGTTGTGTTCTGACAACATGCTGTGCTTATTTATTTTAGCACTCATCTCACTCCTCTGTAATCACACATTTACTTACCAGTCTCCTCAACTTCTTTTATGTGAGCAGGAATGATCTTATTACTCGTTGTGTCCCTAGTTCCTAGCAAAGGGCTTGAAAGATGCTTAATACGTACTTTTGAATGAGTTAGTTTACGATAAGCCTTAGTCATATCTGACTAGACCAAATAAATTGCGTTTGTTTCTTTATATGGAATGTAAGTTTTAATATTATTGTTAATGATGCTTTTACCTTATTTAGGTGGCGATATATATCTTCAATTAATTCATAGCATAGGTTACCTTTCTTTGTCAATGATAATAAATATGTGTTCTCTATCATCCTTTTTCTCTACACTTTAGTGTCATGGTGGGCACTACTACCATTTTGCCAACCCATGAGGAAAACCTCTTTTTACTTAATCCCATCTCTTCTAAAATTCCATCACTATTTTCTTTTCTCAAAAGCTAAGTTTTCTTTTTTCTTTTGGATTTCTGCTCTTGCCATCTCTCATCTGTAACATAGCAAGCCTCTCCTCTGACTACATATCTCTGGCTCGGTACCACTCCTGTCAATCCTTAAATTCAGGGTGGAAGTTTTCTTATCAACCCATAACTTCTCTCTCCACACTCAAATTTTGTTTTTTGAGCAGGCTCTGTCAATAAACTGAAATTCTGAGAACTTGCTCACCATCCTCTCATGAGTATAGTGATGACTGGATCACATATGAGTTGACTGTTTTTATGAGGCAGTTCGTTGTAGATACAAGTGGATGGTTATATTACTCTATAACTAAATGTTAAAATAAAATTTTCAAAAATAATTTGAGTCATTAACATTGTTTTCTGTGAAAACTGGAAATAAAAATATTCTAATGAGAGCAAAAGTTGTTGTGTATTGTTATGCAATTTTAAAAGAGAATGAGCCCTATTTTAAAATCTTTTTATTTAATCGTTTATTTTTAAAAATGTGTAATTTTTTGTATTTTTACCTACTGAATATGATATTTTTTATTATTTATTATTATACTTTAAGTTCTAGGGTACATGTGCACAACGTGCAGGTTTGTTACATATGTATACATGTGCCATGTTGGTGTGCTGCACCCATTAACTTGTCATTTACATTAGGTATTTCTCTTAATGCTATCCCTCCCCCCTTCCCCCACCCCACGGCAGGCCCTGCTGTGTGATGTTCCCCACCCTGTGTCCATGTGTTCTCACTGTTCAATTCCCACCTATGAGTGAGAACATGCAGTGTTTGGTTTTCTGTCCTTGCGACAGTTTGCTCGGAATGATGGTTTCCAGCTTCATCCATGTCCCTACAAAGGACGTGAACTCATCCTTTTTTATGGCTGCATAGTATTCTATGGTATGTATGTGCCACATTTTCTTAATCCAGTCTATCATTGATGGACATTTGGGTTGGTTCCAAGTCTTTGCTGTTGTGAATAGTGCCACAATAAATATACATGTGCATGTGTCTTTATAGTAGCATGATTTATAATCCTTTGGGTATATACCCAGTAATGGGATAGCTGGGTCAAATGGTATTTCTAGTTCTAGATCCTTGAGGAATCACCACACTGTCTTCCACAATGGTTGAACTAGTTTACACTCCCACCAACAATGTAAAAGTGTTCCTATTTCTCCACATCCTCTCCAGCACCTATTGTTTCCTGACTTTTTAATGATAGCCATTCTAACTGGGGTGAGATGATATCTCACTGTGGTTTTGATTTGCATTTCTCTGATGACCAGTGATGATGAGCATTTTTTCATGTGTCTGTTGGCTGCATAAATGTCTTCTTTTGAGAAGGGTCTGTTCATATCCTTTGACCACTTTTTGATGGGGTTGTTTGATTTTTCTTGTAAATTTGTTTAAGTTCTTTGTAGATTCTGGATATTAGCCCTTTGTCAGATGGGTAGATTACCAAAATTTTCTCCCATTCTGTAGGTTGCCTGTTCACTCTGATGGTAGTTTCTTTTGCTATGCAGAAGCTCTTTGGTTTAATTAGATCCCATTTGTCTATTTTGGCTTTTGTTGCTATTGCTTTTGGTGTTTTAGTCATGAAGTCCTTTCCCATGCCTATGTCCTGAATGGTATTGCCTAGGTTTTCTTCTAGGGTTTTTATGGTTTTAGATCTAACATTTAAATCTTTAATCCATCTTGAATTAATTTTTGTATAAGGTGTAAGGAAGGGATGCAATTTCAACTTTCTACATTATGGCTAGCCAGTTTCCTCATCACCATTTATTAAATAGGGAATTGTCTCCCCATTTCTTGTTTTTGTCAGGTTTGTCAAAGATCAGATGGTCGTAGGTGTGTGGTGTTATTTCTGAGGGCTCTGTTCTGTTCCATTGGTCTATATCCCTGTTTTGGTACCAGTACCATGCTGTTTTGGTTACTGTAGCCTTGTAGTATAGTTTAAAGTCAGGTAGCATGATGCCTCCAGCTTTGTTCTTTTGGCTTAGGATTGTCTTGGCAATGCAGGCTCTTTTTTGGTTCCATATGAACTTTAAAGTAGTTTTTTCCAATTCTGTGAAGAAAGTCATTGGTAGCTTGATGGGGATGGCATTGAATCTATAAATTACCTTGGGCAGTATGGCCATTTAGAATACAATATTTTAATGCTTGGATATAATTAACCAACAACTGTGTGTATATATATATAATTCTTTCCCATATATATGTATGGGAAACAGTCTCAAAAAAACTTGTTGATAGAGTCAAAATGTTTTGAGGTCACTACATCATAGTATCCTTTGCAGTCGTATTATGTATGATGGAACTTTTAATTTTGATTAAATATTTGGTGAAAATTTTAGTAGTGAACATTATCATGAAGTTAAGAACTTTTTTCTAAGGGCAAGATGGAAGTGAAAGCCATAGCGATTTTAGGGAATGAGCAGAATAGACAAGAACCATGGTTGAAAGGAGAAGGTATAGATCAAAATATCATGAAGTTTTTAAATTTATAATCTTGCCTAGCAATGTACATAAAATTGAAAGAAAAGATTGGCCAGGCATGGTGGCTCATGCCTGTACTCCTAATACTTTGGAAGGCCAAGGCAGGTGGGTGGATCACCTGAGGTTAGAGTTCGAGACCAGCCTGACCAACATGGAGAAATCCCGTCTCTACTTAAAAAAAAAAAAAAAAAAATTAGCCAGGTATGGTGGTGCATGCCTGTAATCCAGGTACTTGGGAGGCTGAGGCAGGAGAGTCACTTGAACCTGGGAGGCGGAGGTTGTGGTGAGCCGAGACCGTGCCATTGCACTCCAGACTGGGCAACAAGAGCAAAACTCCATATCAAAAAAATAAAATAAAATAATAAAGATCAAGAGAATGACCCAAGACTAGTTACCTTCATGATTTGAAGAAAACAATTAAAGTTGCTGATTAATCTCTTGGGTGAGAAAAAAAGGCTCTCTGTGAAGGTTAACTTTCTATTTCCTCAGGCACGGAGCCACAGGAGGTTGTTAATATGTACCACTGTCCACAGGTTACAATCAACTCAGAAAATTTAAAGAGACACATCCAAACACCAGACATCTGCTACAGACCTGCTGAGACTTTGAGACACTGAAGCAAAAATGTCAAGTAGGCAATAGAGTATGTAGGCCGGGTGTTGAGAGGAGAGTCAGGGTAGGGGATATTTATTTGTTCGTTGTGGCATTTTAGAAGATAATTAAAGTTGAATGAAGGCAGTAGATAAGGCTGCTTAGAAGATATAAGAACTTCAGGTCTAATCTGGGCTTTAGAGTTCAGGTAGCAGAGGGTGATGGGGACTGGGAGAAAATAGAGATGAAAGAAAAAAAAGAGTGAGGTGACATGGACACAGACAAAAAATAATATTTAAGAATGTAGAATGGATGAACAATATTAAATCCTGCTGAAAAGTCAAATCATAAAATTCACTGATGGAGTGAAAAGAGGTCAATGATAAAGTAATGGGGGTCTGAAAACAAATTGGTGTGGGCTGAGCAGTGAGTAGGTGTTTAGGGAAATGATACAGCAAGTACTCTTTTAGGGAAAATTGTTTGGTGTGAAACAGTAAGAAAAGAGGGGTAGCCTAAAGCAGAAAGGATTTGTTAGAATTTATGTTGTCTAATGCACTATTTCAACTTTTAACAGGTTAGATACACAGTTGTGAAAGCTGTTATAAAATGTGTGGGCAGTTTATGATTTGGGCATTACTGACATATGACTGGTTATTTATTTGTATGTGTATGTGCAGTCTGTTCTTAAGGAAGAATGTTCCATATTCTTAGTAAATATCTGATAATATTAAGGTCACTGAATGCTGCATGATAAATGGCTCATAATACAATGCAATTAATCTTCCTAAAATACTACAAATTTCTGTCTATGTATATCTCATTTGGGAGAAAGAATCAAGACTACACAAGGATTGAGTCTGTGCTTTCTTTATGCAAATTTGGAGGATACTATTGTGATTTTCTAGTATCTAGTAAGCTCCTTATTTTCCAATCTATTATTTTGGCATTTGGAGAAACAATAGACAAAAAGAAACTATGTGCCTCCTATTCTATGCCTACAGTATTCTATATGTTCCTTTTATTTGTGGCTCCTATGTGGCACTCAGCTTCCTACCCAGGGTAGAAGAGACCTTCAGGTTGAGTAACCATAAGTTGGTGCAGTTATATTTGGCTGGCAGTAGCAAAAATAGTTAATCTGTTGTTCAAATGTTAGAAGGATTCTTTGGAAGAGAAAAGGGCAGTCAGCCAAGCAGAGACATTAATGTCATGCAGCAACAGGATGAAGTCAGCAGTGGGAGAAAATTTAGGTTCCATTTTGATCCTAGAGAATGCTAGGAGGCTTATTTCAGATAACTAATGTTCCCCCACTTCCGCCGCCTCGCCAACCAATCTGTTGGTATCTTCAGGTTTGTAATCAGTAGAAATAACTGTTGAATAATTAAGTCCCCCAAAGAGAGATAGGCTGCATTTAACAACTGCTATGAGATCATTGCATAACGAGATCCAACCCACACATGCCCTTGTTATATTTGAGCTGTAGCAGGAAAAAAAGGAGAGCAAGAATTGGAATCAAGTTATAACTATTGGCAAGTTGGGCTAGAAGATAGGAGGGAAAAAAGAGAATAAAGTTAGACTGAGAAGTTAAATATTGTAAAATATTTTAGATGATGAGAAAAAGTTGGTCAAATTAATTCATTCATCTTTATTTATAATAAAAGTAGGATTTTATTGATAATAATATCATTAGTTTGAAAGTATTGTCTTTAAATCCCTTGAAAACTGTATTAAAATCAACGCAGTTACATTCTATTTCTTAAATAAGGCCTTTTTACTGACTGAGGGATCTCATTTATTGGTTTGCAGATTGAATCATTGTTCCCCCAGAAATGTAATTAATAAAATGCCAATAATCATAGTAAGAGATTGTGAAGTGATTTTGAAATTTATTGAAAAAGATACAGAACTTAAGAAGTTGTTTAAAGCAAGAAATGAGAGATAATGTTGCATAGAACTATGAGTTCTCAGGTACCCCCAAGTTCCCATGGCAATGATTGGTAAGATGATAATTGATAGAGTGTGGATTCCACAGCTAAATTCTCCTTGCATCCCATTATGCAACCTCAGCCATTTGACTGTTGCAGAAATCTGGCTGTGTGTCTGCTATCTTACAAGATGCAAGCAATTATTGAAAAAATTATTATATGTAGTGGGGGATGGGGTGAAGATATTGTTGTTTTCTGGGAAAATCTGTAGGTGTAGGTGTCTTTCTGATCACTGCTCCACAAAACAAAATGATATCAAATAATTAATGATGTAAAATATTTACTGCATGTTTATTAATACATTAAATAAAATGAATAAATATTAATTACATTTTGCATATCATGTTCCCTAATTTTTATATATTTGACAACTAACATAGTTGGTAAAATATCTCAGTTTGATTTAGGTAATTGAAACCATATTTATGTGGTTAAAGGTGAAAATTAAAAAAACACCTGTTTTCTTTTAATGTTAATAGCAGCTCTCAAGCATCGGGGGCAGTAGAGCTTGGGCTCTGGAGCCACATTGATTGGCTTCCACTTTTCTTCGAGATTAAGATATTGGAAAACCTAAAATTATGTTACCAGACTCCCTTGTATTTAGGCTTCTGGATTAAAATTTTTTTTTGAAAAATTGATATAACTGTAAGAGATTTAGAAGGCAGAATAGAGGAGAGAGAAACCAACTTCCTGCTGTTCTTGTAGCCAGCAAGCAGTCTAGAAACATTATTCTTTTGGGGGTTTTTTTTTATTATTATACTTTAGGTTTTAGGGTACATGTGCACAATGTGCAGGTTTGTTACATATGTATCCATGTGCCATGTTGTTTTGCTGCACCCATTAACTCGTCATTTAGCATTAGCTATATCTCCTAATGCTGTCCCTCCCCCCTCCCCGCACCCCACAACAGTCCCCGGAGTGTGATGTTCCCCTTCTCGTGTCCATGAGTTCCCATTGTTCAATTCCCACCTATGAGTGAGAACATGCGGTGTTTGGTTTTTTGTCCTTGCAATAGTCTACTGAGAATGATGTTTTCCAGTTTCATCCATGTCCCTACAAAGGACATGAACTCATCATTTTTTATGGCTGCATAGTATTCCATGGTGTATATGTGCCACATTTTCTTAATCCAGTCTATTGTTGTTGGACATTTGGGTTGGTTCCAACTCTCACACATTCAAAGCAGTGTGTAGGGGGAAATTTATAGCACTAAATGCCCACAAGAGAAAGCAGGAAAGATCCAAAATTGACACCCTAACATCACAATTAAAAGAACTAGAAAAGCAAGAGCAAACACATTCAAAAGCTAGCAGAAGGCTAGAAATAACTAAAATCAGAGCAGAACTGAAGGAAATAGAGACACAAAAAACCCTTCAAAAAATTAATGAATCCAAGAGCTGGTTTTTTGAAAAGATCAACAAAATTGATAGACCACTAGCAAGACTAATAAAGAAGAAAAGAGAGAAGAATCAAATAGATGCAATAAAAAATGAAAAAGGGGATATCACCACTGATCCCACAGAAATACAATCTACCATCAGAGAATACTACAAACACCTCTATGCAAATAAACTAGAAAATCTAGAAGAAATGGATAAATTCCTCGACAAATACAGCCTCCCAAGACTAAACCGGGAAGAAGTTGAATCTCTGAATAGACCAATAACAGGTTCTGAAATTGTGGCAATAATCAATAGCCTACCAACCAAAAAAGAGTCCAGGACCAGATGGATTCACAGCCGAATTCTACCAGAGGTACAAGGAGGAACTGGTACCATTCCTTCTGAAACTATTCCAATCGATAAAAAAAGAGGGAATCCTCCTTAACACATTTTATGAGGCCAGCATCGTCCTGATACCAAAACCTGGCAGAGACATAACCAAAAAAGAGAATTTCAGACCAATATCCTTGATGAACATTGATGCAAAAATGCTCAATAAAATACTGGCAAACCGAATCCAGCAGCACATCAAAAAGCTTATACACCATGATCAAGTGGGCTTCATCCCTGGGATGCAAGGCTCGTTCAACATATGCAAATCAATAAATGTAATCCAGCATATAAACAGAACCAAAGACGAAAACCACATGATTATCTCAATAGATGCAGAAAAGGCCTTTGACAAAATTCAACAACCCTTCATGCTAAAAACTCTCAATAAATTAGGTATTGATGGGACGTATCTCAAAATAATAAGAGCTGTCTACGACAAACCCACAGCCAATATCATACTGAATGGGCCAAAACTGGAAGCATTCCCTTTGAAAACTGGCACAAGACAGGGATGCCGTCTCTCACCACTCCTACTCAACATAATGCTGGAAGTTCTGGCCAGGGCAATCAGGCAGGAGAAGGAAATAAAGGGTATTCAATTAGGAAAAGAGGAAGTCAAATTGTCCCTGTTTGCAGATGACATGATTGTATATCTAGAAAACCCCATTGTCTCAGCCCAAAATCTCCTTAAGCTGATTAGCAACTTCAGCAAAGTCTCAGGATACAAAATCAATGTACAAAAATCACAAGCATTCTTATACACCAATCACAGACAAACAGAGAGCCAAATCATGAGTGAACTCCCATTCACAATTGCTTCAAAGAGAATAAAATACCTAGGAATCCAACTTACAAGGGATGTGAAGGACCTCTTCAAGGAGAACTACAAACCAATGCTCAATGAAATAAAAGAGGATACAAACAAATGGAAGAACATTCCATGCTCATGGGTTGGAAGAATCAATATCGTGAAAATGGCCATACTGCCCAAGGTAATTTATAGATTCAATGCCATCCCCATCAAGCTACCAATGACTTTCTTCACAGAATTGGAAGAAACTACTTTAAAGTTCATCTGGAACCAAAAAAGAGCCCACATCGCCAAGTCAATCCTAAGCCAAAAGAACAAAGCTGGAGGCATCACGCTACCTGACTTCAAACTATACTACAAGGCTACAGTAACCAAAACAGCATGGTACTGGTACCACAACAGAGACATAGATCAATGGAACAGAACAGAGCCCTCAGAAATAATGCCGCATATCTACAACTATCTGATCTTTGACAAACCTGACAAAAACAAGCAATGGGGAAAGGATTCCCTATTTAATAAATGGTGCTGGGAAAACTGGCTAGCCATATGTAGAAAGCTGAAACTGGGTCCCTTGCTTACACTTTATACAAAAATTAATTCAAGATGGATTAAAGACTTAAATGTTAGACCTAAAACCATTAAAATCCTACAAGAAAACCTAGGCAATACCATTCAGGACATAGAAACATTATTTAGAAGCAGGTGCCAATGTTTGTGTTTTATTTCTTTTCAAAAAGTAATCCATTTATACTACATTTTAAAATTTATTTGCATAGAACTAATTCCTTGAGTCTTCTATCTCTTCTCTCTGGGTTCCAACTTTAAAAGTTTATGGTACAAAAGCTATGCTTTTTCTGCCTGATGAGAAGTATTGATAAGCTTTTTTGTTTGCTTTAATGTCTGTTTTATTGCCATTGATTATTTTGTGGTCCCTTTCACTAGGGTTTGAGGAATAAGCTCCTATAGTCTCATTATTGTTTTTCTGCATACCATCCTATCTCCTGGGTGCATTAAACCTTTATAGGTGGCAGCTAGTGCAAGAGAGAATAATCCACACAACAGGCAATTGCAGCCCTCAGCTTAATAGGTCTGTTTACAGAAACCACCAAACCTGAAGAAAGATCTCTGTCATCTGGCAGTCCTTTCCTCCCCAGTCAATAATGGACAACAGGTGAGGCAACATGTATACACAAAGATTCACCTACATTGGCTACATTGAGAGATACCAGAGATCTGAGATATGCAAGTATTCCCTAGATTATTGGGCTTGGGAAAATCCTTTGTATTTACACAGATCTTCCTCATTTTGATTACATTTTTGTCCACTGAACAAATCCCTCTCAGCTACTCCCCAGACCTTCCTGCAAGCCCATTAGAGCATGGGTTTCATCAAATACTTGCTAGTTACTCTTTACTTCCATTTGCTCATTGATTTTCACATACAATGGAATTATTATAAGGTTATGGTGGGGATGGGGTTGAAAGGAGGATCAATTGTAACTACTAATGGTGTCAAGTTGTGTCTCAACCAGGATCTCTTCATTTGACGGAAACTCTTCTGTGTTCTTTGCTCATCCTATCTGTATGGTAACATGATTTAGCAACTCTGTAGCCTGTCTCCTTATCCAGTTTGATTTTCTTAAAGTTTCCCCAAATTTACTAGTCCAACATCCAGAATATTTCTGAGTCCTTAGTCCGAATACTTCTATTAGTTTGTATAATAAATTTCTAATCACCCCTCTAGAGTTTTCTTGTGATAATAACTGAATGATATAATTCTTTCTTACCAGTGTTCAAAATGTGAAAAATATGATATATGAAAATAAAAACAACTTTTTAACCTCTTAGCATAAATTAATATTTTCCTTATTGAATTATTTGTATCACCTGCTTAAATCATCTTATGTTGTAATATATTATGTGTTTGGGATGTGTACTTAGAATAGGCTAATAATCATGATTTATGGGATTGAAAAACTTAAAAAAATCACATAACATTTTGTAATTCACAAATGCATCACCAAGCAATCTGATAAGGTTACTTTTTTCCTATAAGATCTATTGCAGAGAGAATTCTTGAATTAATAGAAGAAGCTTCATGAATAATGGTAAATAGGTGCTTTGTGATACAAAGTAAAACCATGAAGCATGGTTTCCTTGAATATGAAATTCCCTTTATGAAAGTCCTGTTTTTTCAGAGGCAGTCCTCAGAATTGAATAGCATTTAGGCTTTTGTATGTAGAGATCAGATATTTCGTGAATTCAAGGACCTGACTAATTGCCTGTGAATACTAAGAATGCTGTAAAAATAATAGAAATAAATTATCATGGAGAAGGAAAGAACATAGATCTAGGTACGGTTTTTAAGAACAAAGACTGAAATATGTTATTATATTTAGAAAGAATTGTTGCTTGAAATCTTGTATTAAGATGTGTTCATTCAGGTGCCAAGAGCTATACCTTGATGGACTGCAGTACAAAGAAGAAAAAAGAGGAGGAAGGTACAGTACTACATATGTTACCAAACTCATTTCACATGTAAAAGGAAGAATATTGATTTCATTCATCTCACTTAGTTGGGAGTCTGACTTAAGAAAAATTCAAGTTCATTGATGTCAACTCTGGAGTTGACAGGATTGTACTGAGAACACAAAGAAAAATGAACAGGAAAATGATAAATGTAACTTCATTAAGAAAATTTTAAAACACTATTTTTCTTTATAAGATGGCAGTAAAGGAGCTGCAGATTCTGGCTGCATCTTTAATCTATGGTGACCTTTATGACATTTGTAATCTATAGGCTTTAAATTATGTGTGTGTGTATGTGTATGTGCATTTTTCAAGAACATTCAGGACACACAAGTCAATAAAACAACTGCATACATTTTTTTTCCTGAATGCTACTTGTTTGTGTGTATTTGTGCTTTGAATATAACAAGGAACTTTATATAAAGAATGCAGTAAATGTAATACAGCTTTTGCACTTTTCAATTAAAATTGTAATTTTTTCACTTACTGAGTTTTACTCTTCAACTGTTTTCATTATACTTTTTATTTTTTTCTATCAAAGAAGGTATCACCACTGTTGCCTATGAGTATTAAAAACATACTGCGATTCTTTAACTCTTTCATCCATTAATTTGACATGTATTTATTGTCTTCTACATGTAAGTTATTTATCACATTAGATACTGTGAGGGACATAAAGACGAATTAAACCTAAAGGCATCTTTAAGAAGATTATAGAATACTGCCTTCATCTAGTATTTGAGAGATTATATTTTCTGGCAAGACTATTTAATTCTAATATATATTTATGGTTTTCCCCTTTGTCATTTTTCTTAAAACTACTATTTAATCCATTATAAATCATGAGTGGTTTGATGATTTTTGATATTTTTTCTTTTAGTGATAACCAATACCAACTGAGTCCCGTGCTAACCCACCTGAAGTATGGCACACCTAGGCAACTGGGCAGATGAAAATATCTTGCCCTAATTTTACAAAAATATTGGGAAGATAAAGTAACTTCCAGGAAAATGTTTAAGAGGAGAGACTAAATATGCATTAACCAGTTAACTGAAAAATTCAAAAAGCAGCTAAGTCTACCAAATTCATGATTGTTTTCTTCTATGGGACACAATGTCCCAGAACATTCTGTGGAATGGGAACTCCCTTAAAGCTGGTTAAACAAGATGCTAGCTGCTTTGCCTCAATAATAATCCATTTAATTGAAAATGTTGAGCTACAAACTGGTGACTAAATGTTTAGTTATCTCTTTGGTGCTAGCTGGGTCACTTTATTTGTTCCCCTATTCAGATAAGAGAAATACATGAAACATATTTGTTTAACACAATTGGGTTCTCCTTACCTTCCTCAAGCACATCAATCCAGAAAACCCAGGGACAAGATGTTGTTTTAAAATGTAATGTAGTGTGAAAATTTCAATTCCCAAAGAACAGCAGATTTTTTAACATGGTAAATGAAAAACAAAATTATATACAGCTCCATTGACAATTGAACTTTGCCCCAACCTCAATTACTTCTCCTCTTGTCCCTTATTCTATACAGCAACTTGAGTAAGGCTTTACTCGAATTTCCTTAACAAATAGGACATGTTTTGTAATTTAGTGTTAGTGTCAAAATAGAAAAGCTGTTTTTTTAATACTCCAAGATTATTTATTTGTTACTATTCACATGTTTTTGAAATTGCTTTTTTTCCTTTTTCCTTTTCCTTAGGATCTTCTTGTTCCCCATGGTTTTATATAAAGAACCTCTACAGTTTCATTTTTTAAAATTTTCACTTCTTTTTCAAATTGTACCTGCTAAAAGCTTTGTCATGAGCTATAAAACTAATTCCAAAGAGTTGACAAAGATTTCACACTTAAAGTGGATGAGATCTTAACAATTTTATTCTAGGAAAAATAGCTCCTTCAAGTAGCGGTTTGATTATTTACACCGTTAGAGAAAAATCTTTGTCTCATTATCAAACTAACTTTGAGAAAGGATCTATGTTCCTTTGGAAGTCATTCCGGGGGCTATGTGAAAATACTTTTGAGTTTATACAATATGCTTTTTCCTTCTTCTTGAGGATAAAAGGTGACTTTTTAAACATTTTTTTCTATGCACGCTCTTCCTATTAAAAAACAGTATTCTCAGATCCAAGCAAAGGAGATTTTACTTATTATGTTCTTTTCAATAAAGGGTGGCAAGTGAGATTTATAGGAAAATAGAACTTTGCAAAAGGGTTCTAAGATGTTTATTCTTATAATATGCTAGAATGACCAGATGGAGAATTTACTCAAACTCTCTCTTCCATTCCCTCATTTAATAATAGAGGGATATAGGATATATGTAGCCCCATATGCAAAAAGATGTTAGAAAATATGTCACACTACTTTAAAAATACATTATCATTGTACTTAGACATTCTTTCATTGGTGATCAGCCTTATGTAATAATTTAGGAATCACATAAGGTGGTTGGAATAACATAGAATTTCCTACTATCAGTTTACAATTTTGTGCTTGCTTTAAGTAATATTTAATTTGGTTAAAATTGACTATTCCATTGTGATTTTGCAGGTCATAGCTTATGTGATTAGGATGAGTAGGGAAAAAGATGGCATTTTTTAAAAAAATTATACCTTAAATTCTAGGGTACATGTGCATAACGTGCAGGTTTGTTACATAGGTATACATGTGTCATGTTGGTTTGCTGCACCCATCAACTAGTCATTTACATTAGGCATTTCTCCTAATGCTATCCCTCCCCCAGCCTCCCACCCCCAGACAGGCCTCTGTGTGTGATGTTCCCTGCCCTGTGTCCAAGTGTTTTCATTGTTCAACTTCCACTTATGAGTGAGAATATGTGGTGTTTGGTTTTCTGTCCTTATGATAGTTTACTTAAAATAATGGTTTTTCTGCACCTGATTGTATGGCAAACCTTCCTTCTAACTCAGGCAAATGTGAAAGGGAATTGTCTTTCCCCTACTCTTGATCCCTCATTTTAGTGTCCTAGAAGTTCTTCAGGGTCAGAACATTCTTGGAAAATGTAATAATTTGCGCTTCCTCCCTCCCTTTTGGAGCCAACTAGTCTTACATCCATCCTCTAAGATAGAGATGACTTACTCTTGGAAATTTCCAAAAAGAAATAAAGCCTCACTTTCTAAAAAAATAAAAATAAGAAAAAAATGGTTTCCAGCTTCATCCCTGTCCCTGCAAAGGACATGAACTCATCCATATTTATGGTTGCATAATATTCCATGGTGTATATGTGCCACATTTTCTTAATCCAATCTATCACTGATGGACATTTGGGTTGGTTCCAAGTCTTTGCCATTGTGAATAGTGCCACAATAAACATACTTGTGCATGTGTCTTTATAGCAGCATGATTTATAATCCTTTGGGTATATACCCAGTAATGGGATTGCTGGGTCAAATGGTTTTTCTAGTTCCAGATCCTTGAGGAATCACCACACTGTCTTCCACAATGGTTGAACTAATTGACACTCCCACTAACAGTGTAAAAGCATTCCTATTTCTCCACAGCCTCACCAGCATCTGTTGTTTCCTGACATTTTAATGATCGCCATTCTAACTGGCATGGGATGGTATCTCATTGTGGTTTTGATTTGCATTTCTCTCATGACCAGTGATGATGAGCATTTTTTCATATGTCTGTTGGCTGCATAAATGTCTTCTTTTGAGAAGGGTCTGTTCATATCCTTTGCCCACTTTTTGATGTTTTTTTTTTTCTTGTAAATTTGTTTAAGTTCTTTGTAGATTCTGGTTATTAGCCCTTTGTCAGATGGGTAGATTGCAAAATTTTCTCCCATTCTGTAGGTTTCCTGTCCACTCCAATGATAGTTTCTTTTGCTGTGCAGAAGCTCCTTAGTTTAATTAGATCCCATTTGTCTATTTTGTCTTTTGTTGACATTGCTTTTGGTATTTTAGTCATGAAGTCCTTGCCCATGCCTATGTCCTGAATGGTATTGCCTAAGTTTTCTTCTACGGTTTTTATGGTGTTAGGTCTTACATTTAAGTCTTTAATCTATCTTGAGTTAATTTTTGTATAAGGTGTAAGGAAGGGATCCAATTTCAACTTTCTACATATGGCTAGCCAGTTTTCCCAGCACCATTTATTAAATAGGGGATCCTTTCCCCATTGCTTGTTTTTGTGAGGTTTGTCAAAGATCAGATGGTTGTAGATGTGTGGTGTTATTTCTGAGGCCTCTGTTCTGTTCTGTTGGTCTATATCTCTGTTTTGGTACCAGTACCATGCTGTTTTGGTTACTGTAGCCTTGTAGTATAGTTTGAAGTCTGGTAATGTGATGCCTCCAGGTTTATTCTTTTCGCTAGGATTGCTTGGCGACTCTTGCAGGCTCTGTTTTGGTTCCATATGAACGTTAAAGTAGTTTTTTCCAATTCTGTGAAGAAAGTCATTGGTAGCTTGATGGGGATAGCATTGAATCTATAAATTACCTTGAGCAGTGTGGCCATTTTCAAGATATTGATTCTTCCTATCCATGAGCATGGAATGTTCTTCCATTTGTTTGTGTCCTCTTTTATTTCGTTGAGCAGTGGTTTGTAGTTCTCCTTGAAGAGGTCTTTCACATCCCTTGTAAGTTGGATTCCTAGGTATTTTATTCTCTTTGTAGTAATTGTGAATGGGAGTTCACTCATGATTTGACCCTCTGTTTGTCTGTTATTGGTGTATAGGGATGCTTGTGATTTTTGTACATTGATTTTGTATCCTGAGACTTTGCTTATCAGCTTGAGGAGATTTTGGGCTGAGACGATGGGGTTTTCTAAATATATAATCATGTCATCTGCAAACAGAGACAATTTGACTTCCTCTTTTCCTAATTGAATACCCTTTATTTTTTTCTCTTGCCTTATTGCCCTAGCCATAACTTCCAACACTATGTTGAATAGGAGTGCTGAGAGAGGGCATCTTTGTCTTGTGCCAGTTTTTAAAGGGAATGCTTCCATTTTTTGCCCATTCAGTGTGATATTGGCTGTGGGTTTGTCATAAATAGCTCTTATTATTTTGAGATACATTCCATCAATACCTAGTTTATTGACAGTTTTTAGCATGAAGTGCTGTTGAATTTTATTGAAGGCCTTTTCTGCATCTTTTGAGACAATCATGTGGTTTTTGTCATTGGTTCTGTTTATGTGATGGATTACATTTATTGATTTGCATATGTTGAACCAGCCTTGCATCCCAGGGATGAAGCCAACTTGATCGTGGTGGATAGGCTTTTTGATGTGCTGCTGGATTCAGTTTGCCAGTATTTTATTGAGGATTTTCACATAGATGTCCATCAGGTATATTGGCCTAAAGTTCTCTTTTTTTGTTGTGTCTCTGCCAGGCTTTGGTATCAGGATGATGCTGCCCTCATAAAATGAGTTAGGGAGGATTCCCTCTTTTTCTATTGATTGGAAGAGTTTCAGAGAAAATGATACCAGCTCCTCTTTGTACCTACAATACAATTTGGCTGTGAATCTGTGTGGTCCTGGACTTTTTTTGGTTGGTAGGCTATTAACCATTGTCTCAATTTCAGATCCTGTTATTGGTCTGTTCAGAGATTCAACTTCTTCCTGGCTTAGTCTTGGGAGTTTGTATGTGTCCAGGAATTTATCCATTTCCTCTAGATTTTCTAGTTTATTTGCGTAGAGGTGTTTATAGTATTCTCTGATGGTGGTTTGCATTTCTGTGGGATCGGTGGTGATATCCCCTTTATCATTTTTTATTGCGTCTATTTGATTTTTCTCTCTTTTCTTTATCAGTCTTGCTAGCAGTCTATTTTGTTGATCTTTTCAATAAACGAGCGCCTGGATTCATTGATTTTTTGAAGGGTTTTTTGTGTCTCTATCTCCTTCAGTTCTGCTCTGATCTTAGTTATTTCTTGCCTTCTGCTAGCTTTTGAATTTGTTTGCTCTTGCTTCTCTAGTTCTTTTAATTGTGATGTTAGGGTGTCGATTTTAGATCTTTCCTGCTTTCTCTTGTCAGCATTTAGTGCTATAAATTTCCCTCACACACTGCTTGAAATGTGTCCCAGAGATTCTAGTACATTGTGTCTTTGTTCTCATTGGTTTCAAAGAACATCTTTATTTCTGCCTTCATTTGTTATTTACCCAGTAGTCATTCAAGAGCAGGTTGTTCAGTTTCCATGTAGTTGTGTGGTTTTGAGTGAGTTTCTTAATCTTGAGTTGTAATTTGATTGCACTGAAAGACAGCTGGTTGTGATTTCTGTTCTTTTACGTTTGCTGAGGAGTGTTTTACTTCCAATTGTGTGGTCAGTTTTAGAATAAGTGCAATGTGGTGCTGAGAAGAATGTATCCAGAAGAAGAGTTCTGTAGATGTCTGTTAGGTCTGCTTGGTGCAGAGCTGAGTTCAAGTTCTGGATATCCTTGTTGATCTTCTGTCTCATTGATCTGTCTAATATTGACAATGGGGTGTTAAAGTCTCCCATTATTATTGTGTGGGAGTCTAAGTCTCTTTGTGTCTCTAAGGACTTGCTTTATGAATCTGGGTGCTCCTGTATTGGGTGCATATATATTTAGGATAGTTAGCTCTTTTTGTTGAATTGATCCCTTTACCATTATGTAGTGGCCTTCTTTGTGTCTTTTGATCTTTGCTGGTTTAAAGTCTGTTTTATCAGAGACTAGGATTGCAATTCCTGCTTATTTTTTGCTTTCCATTTGCTTGGTAGATCTTTCTCCATCTCTTTATTTTGAGCCTATGTGTATCTGTGCACGTGAGATGGGTCTCCTGAACACAGCACAGTGACGTGTCTTGACCCTATCAAATTTGCCAGTCTGTGTCTTTTAGTTGGGGCATTTAGCCCATTTACATTTAAGGTTAGTATTGTTGTGTTTGAATTTGATCCTGTCATTATGATGTTAGCTGGTTATTTTGCTCATTAATTGATGCAGTTTCTTCATAGCGTTGATGGTCTTTACAATTTGGCATATTTTTGCAGTGGCTGGTACTGGTTGTTCCTTTCCATGTTTAGTGCTTCCTTCAGGAGCTGTTGTAAGGCAGGCCTCGTGGTGACAAAATCTCTCAGCATTTGCTTGTCTGTAAAGGATTTTATTTCTCCTTAACTTATGAAGCTTTGTTTGGCTGGATATGAGATTCTGGTTTGAAAATTCTTTTCTTTAAGAATGTTAAATATTGGCTCCCACTCTCTTCTGGCTTGTAGGGTTTCTGCCAAGAGATCCACTGTTAGTCTGATGGGCTTCCCTTTATGGGTAACCAGACCTTTCTCTCTGGCTGCCCTTAACATTTTTTCCTTCATTTCAACCTTGGTGAATCTGACAATCATGTGTCTTGGGGTTGCCCTTCTTGAGGAGTATCTTTGTGGTGTTCGCTGTATTTCCTGAATTTGAATGTTGGCCTGCCTTGCTAGGTTGGGGAAGTTCTCCTGGATAATATCCTGAAGAGTGTTTTCCAACTTGGTTCCCTTTTCCCCGTCACTTTCTGGTACACCAATCAAATGTACATTTGGTGTTTTTACATAGTCCCATATTTCTCGGAGGCTTTATTCATTTCTTTTCACTCTTTTTTCTCTTATCTTCTCACTTTATTTCATTACTTTGATCTTCAATCACTGATATCCTTTCTTCCACTTGATCGGATCCGCTATTGAAGCTTGTGCATGCATCACGAAGTTCTTGTGCTGTGGTTTTCAGCTCCATCAGGTCATTTAAGGTCTTCTCTACACTGTTTATTCTAGTTAGCCATTCATTTAATCTTTTTTTCAAGGCTTTTAGTTTCCTTGTGATGAGTTAGAACATGCTCCTTTAGCTCGGAGAAGTTTGTTATTTCTGACCTTCTGAAGCCTACTTCTGTCAACTTGTCAAACTCATTCTCCATCCAGTTTTGTTCCCTTGCTGGTGAGGAGTTGCAATCCTTTGGAGGAGAAGAGGCTCTCTGGCTTTTGGAATTTTCAGCTTTCCTGCTCTGGTTTCTCCCCATCTTTGTGGTTTATCTCCCTTTGGTCTTTGATGTTGGTGACCTACGGATGGGGTTTTGGTGTGGATGTCCTTTTTGTTGATGTTGATGCTATTCCTTTCTGTTTGTTAGTTTTTCTTCTAACAGTCAGGTCCCTCAGCTGCAGATCTGTTGGAGTTTGCTGGAAGTCCACTCTAGACCCTGTTTGCCTGGGTATCATGAGTGGAGTCTGCAGAACAGCAAATATTGCTGCCTGATCTTTCCTCTGGAAGGTTTGTCCCAGAGGAGCACCTGCCTGTTTGAGGTGTCTTTTGGTCCCTTCTGGGAGTTGTCTCCTAGTCAGGCTACACGGGGGTCAGTGACCTGCTTGAGGAGTCAGTCTGTCCATTCTTGGAGATCGAACACAGTGCTGGGAGGACAACTGCCGTCTTCAGAGCTGTCAGACAGGGATGTTTAAGTCTGTAGAAGCTGTCTGCTGCCTTTTGTTCTGCTATGCCCTGCCCCTAGAGGTGGAATCTAGCAGCTTTTTTTTTTTTTTTTTTTCAAATGTGTGTGATGTTTAATTTTGAAATTCTATAATTGCATTTTGGAATATTTCAACTTGTGGGAGGGATCTTTTGATAGGATTTGTACTTTTAATTAGACAACTTCATATATATATGTATATTTTTTTACCAGTACAGAATGGAACGAAGGTCCTCAATTTTGCACTTTCCAAACTTGGTGAAATGTTCAAAATAATAATAAATAGATAACTTATTTGACAAGTTCCGGCTTGTTGAAAACATTTTCTCTGAATAGAGGCAAAGAAACTGTAGCTGTGACAATATTTGAGCTGGATTATTTAAGAATTAAATTATGGGAAAGTTTTTTTTATTTTTTTTTATTTTTTTGAATGGAATAAAAAGCACTAGTCCTATCCTTTATATTCTCTGCAGAAAGTCAATGAAGTAGGGAAGTGGGTGTAGAAATAAAGGAGCAATAAACAGAAATATATCAAAATTAAGAGGAAATATTTAGACATCTCATTTATTTTATTAACTGCTTTATAAATGTTCATATACTATGGGCATAACCTGAGTTTGTATTAAGTGCATTACAAGATACTCAGTACAATGCCTTGAGCACATGAAGGTAAATCCAAGTTTTGATTAAATATATTAGTAGATAGTGTTAACAGAAAACTTCAGACAAGTTAATTTTGATGGAGTTTAATTGAGCAAAAAAAGAAACAATTCGCGAATCAGGCAGCCTCCAGAATCACAGCAGATTCAGAGAGACTACAGGGGTGGATCATGTTCAGAAGAAATGTACAGATAAAAAGGTAAATTGACATACAGGAATCGGAAGTGAGGTACAGAAACAGTGATATTGGTTACAGCTTGGCGTTAGCCTTATTTGAATGCAGTTTGAACATTCAGCAGTCCATGAGTGGTTGAAGTATGGCCGCTGGAATTGGCCAAAACTCAGCTTTTCTTACAGGGGCACCTATTAAGTTAGGTTTTCAATTTTATCGGCCTATTAATTTAGGTTATGGTTCGTCCACAAGGACTCAAATATAGAAGTATGTAGTCCTTCTCAGTATGTGTTTAGTTTGCTTTAAAAGTAGAAAAATTTTGGAAAGCAGAAAAAGTTATACAAATATTCTTTTCTTTTTACTTTTATCTTTACTTCTTTACCACAATATAAGCCTGAGTCTTTTCTCTATCTTGTGATTGAATCATGTTAATCATACATTTTAAAATATATTAATCCAGTGTGAGATAACTATTGGTATTATAGGAAATTGAATAAAATTACGAATCATTTACATCTTGTTAAATAGGTAGGAATAGAAGAATTTTCTAGCCTCAAAACATCTATTTAATGTAACCATGTGAAACTCAATATAGCATTTTCCCCAATATCTCGCATGACATTCATAAAAATAAAATTTTTATCTAATAAAATTTTAAAGTTTAATTTTTATTTTAAAAATTAGGTTTAAAATAACATTTTAAAGAGACAATTTCTTCAGATAACAGTTTATCAGAAATTTTATCAAGTTATTATAAATGATCTATACTGAGACATGTCTTGGTAAAGTTACTAGACGTTCAAGATAGAGAAAAAAATACCATGCACATTTGAGGAGACTAATTTGTCACCATTTTTAGGAAAATTAAACCAGGTTGGTTCCATACTTTATATGCCCCAACAGCAAAACATTGTCTACAACATCTTTAGTAAAACAAATGATGCTCTAAGAATTGTTTAACCAACCAAATTTTTGCTCAGAGTTAAAACAGGAAGGAAACATTTTCAAACGTGTAAGAATTCAGAAACAATAGCAGCACACATTCTTCTTAGAAAAGCAAGACAAAGAAAAAAAAAAAGGAAATTTAGCTTACCAGGAGATAAATTTAAAATCTGTGAAGGAAGGGACTGGTAGTAAGAATTAAATTATTTCAATTCATAACAATCGTTACAATTATGGCTACAACAGACAACATAAATATTCTAAATCTTGACAATATAGAAATAATAATTTGATAAAATTGGGAAGTGGAAGTGATATACATTTAAGTTTTCAAGATTAAAATATCATATTTACATGTATAATGCTACAGATTAGTTGAACAGATCATACTCTTTCCACATTACCAGAAAAAAATTTTTAAACAACAAAACAAGTATTATACAAACAAAATTACAAATTACATTATATAAAAGACAAAAACACTAAAAGAACATAAAAACAAAATAATATGATGGAACTCTGACTAAATTTCATATCAGTAAAATATTTTATTAAAATGACTTTCAGATGGTATAATAATAATGTGTCTTTATGTGCTATATATAAGAGATACATTTGAAATAAAAATGGAAAGTAAAAGGATGGAGTCTGTGAATCTTTATGTACCAAGTAATATGTCATGAATATTAAGAAAACAAAAGTCATTAGAAACAGTATAAAATAATAGACAGTAACATAACTATAATTAAAACATTAATTTATCTTTTTTTTTTTTTTGAGACGGAGTCTCACTCTGTCGCCCAGGCTGGAGTGCAGTGGCGCGATCTCGGCTCACTGCAAGCTCCGCCTCCCGGGTTCACGCTATTCTCCTGCCTCAGCCTCTCTGAGTAGCTGGGACTACAGGCGCCCGCCACCACGCCCGGCTAATTTTTTGTATTTTTAGTAGAGACGGGGTTTCACCGTGGTCTCGATCTCCTGACCTCATGATCCGCCCGCCTCGGCCTCCCAAAGTGCTGGGATTACAAGCGTGAGCCACCGCGCCCGGCCTAATTTATCTTTTTTATATCTGAGGAATGAAATCACAACGGAAGCCTATAAAGGGCAAATTAATGTAATTAATCAGGTAAATTTAAATAATACATAACGAATTGTACGGTTGGGGAGAAAGAGAGACAGAATCACACACACAGAAAAACATCTAGAACTGATCCTAGATGAAGAGCAAAGAAAACTTTAATAATTTTCAAAATGAAGAAGTGGTACAAAACAACTTTTTGGAACTCAAAAATTAATACACTTTAAAGTGATAGCATAAAACAAGGATATAAACAAAAAATTCCATATGGAAATTTAAAAAGAAAAACAATTCTTCCTTTCAAAAATCTCTGAGGTAAAGAAAAATAAAGCATCACTGGCATATTATATAGATAAAAAAAATGAAAACTTAAAACTCCATGTATTAAAACCTAAGGAATACAGCTAACATAAGGCTCAAAGAAAGAATCATAGCCAAGCACCTATATTATTAAACAAGAAAGACTACTTTATGAACTAAATATGTTCTTTCAAACAAAATAAACCAAAGGCTATTTAAAGAAAAATAAATATAAAGATAAAATCACAAGTTAATAAATTAAAACATGGAAAAGCATAAGAAATAATAACTACTTGAGCTAGATTTTTGGCTAAAAAAACTAGTGATTCAGTTAATCAAAGTAGAAAAAATAAAGAACAAAAAATTAAAATGGAAAAATCAGCCAATTTGTGGTCAGTTAATATTAGTTGACTGCATAAATGAGTAAAGGGCAATTTTATAGGTTCTTCTCTTGAATTTATTCAAATACACATAAGTTACATTAAATTTGGCCTTATGTGAACTGTGGCTATAAGTGAATTTAGATTTTTCTTTTTATCTTTAGTCACATTTATTTTTATGCACTTTATTCATGTAGCACTACATGAAATTAAATTCTGTTATAAGGCTGTCAATTGTTTGGTTCATAACCTGTCTTGATTGGGTCAGCTGCTGCTTCTCCATGGTCATAGACCTAAGTTCAATTATGGCATAGACTTCCAGATTTGTTTTATTGTCTCCCAAATATAGCCACTAGACAGATTTTCCTTCCATTAAATTGCTCTGATTTGCATGTCTAGGCTCTGTCCCTCTTTTTATCCCTAAACGTAGAAGCTTAGCCCAACAGCAATTTGTTATTTCTCACATATTTGAGTTGGCTGGGCACATCTGTTGGTCTGGGCTAAACTCAGCTGATTTTAGCTGAATTTTCTCATGTCTTATTAAATACAGGTGTGTTTTTTAGCTACAGGGATATGTGAAGAGTTAGGACTATTAGTATAATCAATTCACCACAGACATATTGCTTGGTAGGCTATGAGGAGAGATATTTCTTACATTTGGTGGATGTTCAAAGGTGGCAGTCTGAACTATGAAAGTTGTGAGTATGTGTCTCTCAGTTAAGAGGAGTAGTATTTACTTCAGAGTGGCAGAAGTGAGATATATTTGGACACACTATGAGTATAAAGTATTTAAAGTAGAGAATGAAAATCCTAAAATTGATATAAATGATGGAAAATCTATTGTAGGCCTTAAGGTGGCATAGCAAAAGTAATAGGATACACATTATTTTACAGTGGCAAAGAGATAGATTGGAGGAAAGGTCATTGTAGAGGAGGAAAGGTAGCTGCTGTGGTTAGTTTGAGAGAAAATGAATTCCAGGATAAGGGAAATAAGCAAATAATTAAAACCAATGCTCTGTTCATGCATTATTTTTATACAACCTTAGTAGTTTCCTTAAAGGCATGGTGAAATGGAATATTTATTATTATTGTTTTTTAACCTGAGTATGTCTTTCATTCAAGTTTTACTGCCAAAGGTGAGATTTGTAAGCAAAATGAATAATTATTGTATTTATCTCGTTTCTAATAGCTTTTACCTGTTTTCTTTCCTACAAGCTTCTTAGATGTATAATCCTCTGGGGATTTGTCTAACTAGCTCTGGGTTGTGAGGCCTTTGTTACTGCCTGCTCAACAGAGGTCATCTCTTCCATAGCATAGATTCTTTTAGTTCAATAGTGGCTGTGGGGAGAAAAGAGGAAAGCATATTAAAACCACAATACCTTTTGTATCGACTAATTCTAATACCATAGTACTTAATGGGAAAGATGTGAGATTTTTATGGATAGAATTTAGGATTTATGCCAAAAATATCAACTCCTTTCCCTACTAAATGACCTAAAGACAAATTATGCACATGCTTTGTAAAATAAAATGAAAACAAATATCACTATTAACTTTTAAAATATTAACTCAAAATTGTCCCATTATTTTATTACATAAAACTAAAATCTGGAACTAAACAAATTGCTTCTAGAATATAGATCTCTCTCCCTATATGTAATTATTAGAATCTTGGCTCTGGAATATTTATAGAATCAGAAAAATCCTTTAGTGAAATCATAAGTATAATACTATTATATATAGTATGAACTTTTTATCACTCCTTATTCATATTGCAGGCTACCCTGGGAGGGTGTTGATATATTTTAGTGAAAAAAAAATAGAGGGTAATTGAGAAATTCACATGAGGATGACTACATGCTTACTTTATTTGACATGATTAAAGTACAAAACTTTATTCTAAAATGTTGACACATTTTAAAACATAAAAAAGTGATATTGCTTCTATTCCATTAACATAATTCAATTTTTCTTACATTCTTTCTGTTGTTAATATTTCATAATTAAAATCTATTTCATATTTCTACTATTTCAAAGGTTAGATAGACATCCTTGGACATTAACTATCTGTCAGCTTATAGGATGGGATTGAAAATTTAATTCTTCCTTTTTATTAAACTTTAATTAACAATTTCACAGTTTTGAGTTTTTTTGTGACATGCTCAATACAATGGCTCTTTGATCTGCAAAAAGTATTGAAAGAATAACTTTAAAGACATAAGCTCACAATGTATTCATGCTTTTGTTGTAAAAATGTGCATCATTACTGGGTGACTAAAGAAGAAGCTAACTAATAAAGGTATAGTTTTTTTTCTTTTCAAAATGGTAACAAATGTGATAGTTACAACTTTATAATGGTTTCTTTATTTTTGAAACTATGCTAGGGAAGACTCTTATAGACACTGTGACTAGTTCAGGGAATAATGTCAGACTCGTGTGCCAACTTGGAATGAGGACTACTAAAATAAAATTATAATTTGTTTCTTCATGTTTGATGTAGTGTTAGCCTATTCCAATTAAATCATTTCCTAACTCATTCATTAAAAAACACCAAAACTTGCATTTAACAAAAATTAATATTACATCACATGCATTTTTATAGTTCATTTAAACTCATCTATTATGTCATTACTTTATTTATTTATAATGAAATGGCTTATTAAATAGCTAAGAGCATAAATATTTTATAATACCTAAAAAAGTACTTTATCCTTTTAAAGCTATATGGATATTAATATACCTTTAGGTAAAAGCAAGGTGAGATATGGGAGAGCACATCTTTTTCAATGCATAATATTTTCCTGAAAATTTTGAAAACTGAAAGGTATTGAATTGTCTATTTTATAATAATTAAAACACTAAATGAACATTTATTTCCATCTATACTTTCTCCTCCTAAAATAATTTATATTGAATGTATTTGCAAAAAATTTGTTTTCTATGTTGTTAAACAATTAACATTTCTGTACACTGAAGATGAATAATACAGTAAAATATAGAACATAAAGGCAGAGATCTATCACCTTATAGAGTAATTCCGATGAGTGCAGGAAAAACAATTTAGCCATGTATTAAACCTGTTGTTGATTATTGATTACAAATTATGTATTACATTACCACTCTGTTCAAATTGATTTCTTGAAAATAGTCAACACAACTCTGTACAGTTTAAAGATTTTTGGAAAATGGAAGTCATCTTTGTAGAAGCAACGAAGTATTTCCACAGTACAAAGCAGCGATTCTCAAACTCCAGTATACATCAGAATCACATGGAAGACTTATTGAAACAAGCTGGCCCAGAGTCACATTTTGAGAACCTCTGGTAAAGAGCAATTATAATGTTCATAATCATTACATGGGGAGTTTTGAAAATGTAGATTAACTCCCAAAGATTTTGGTTCAGTGTGTCTAGGTACCAAATGTCCATCTGATTATGCCAGTGGTCCTGGAAAACATATTGAGAAACACAATCACAGAGATTAGGTAAAAGAAATTATTGTACCACTTAATCAAAAGGTAGAGAATAAAGAGATATGAACCAATTCAACAGATTTTGAATGTTTCTCATTTTATGATGTTAAATTTCACAGGCTTTTGGGTATTTCATGAATTGGTGGGAAGATGCTGCACTTACTTGTTGGAGATTTAATTAGCTTCAGGTTCAGACACTTAAAGGAAATGAGCTGACTACACAAAACAGCAGCAAATGCTGCCTGGATCAGAATGACTTTCCCCTGGATCCTTGGTTCTCTAGATAGAATCCCACAGGTTTGTGAAAACAGAACATTTTTAAAAAAAATCAGAACTTAGTTGACCACAATTATGGGAGAATTTAATGAATAATCTATGTGCTTCTACTTCAAGAAATGCTTACAAATGTTATGGTTTTCTTACTCTTTTTTAAAATTAAAATTTATTTTCCAAATTTTAATCCATTCAGTTTCAGCTCTGACACATTTCAGCTTGAAAGTTATCAGTTCCATCTTTACAATGTGAAAAAAGCTGAACAAACTGAAAATCATCTTTTCTTGGACCCACAGGAGAAGTGATATCAGAAGACAACTACTACACCAAAATCTGGAGAAAAAGGTGAATCCAGACAGTCGCAGGTGAGATCTGCCTACCTGGAGCAGAGCTGCTAGATCCGTAAGCTGGTAGGAAATTTTAAGTGTTAATTTTGATAAATTCGGGTTGAGTGTGAACTGCCTTGAGGGTGAGAGAACCGTGGGGGCTAGTGCACATTAGCTTGAAAATCTTATGGGATGCACCACAATTTTGTAGATTTTCCCTTTAGGAATCATGCCAGTTTCTCATTGTAAAGAGTCAAAATATCTTCTAGTATCTCTGGCAGGAGTAGAGGAGATGGTGAAACCCCATCTCTACTAAAAATACAAAAAATTAGCCAGGCATGGTGGTGCACACATGTAATCCCAGCAACTCGAGAGGCTGGGGCACAAGAATCATTTGAACCTTGGAGGCAGAGGTTGCAGTGAGCAGAGATGGTGCCACTGCATTCCAGCCTGGGCAACAGAGCAAGACTCTGTCTTTAAAATATACAGGTCATAATATAATTCAGAAAAGTGTATGTGTTTATACCTGTACCCTTTTTAATAAAACCAACTTCATTAGCAATTGGTAGAATTCATTTCCTGATAATAGAAGCTGGCTTATGATGCTTGAACTAATTTCAGCATCAGCAAGGATATTTGGGAGTGAAAGCAGTGGTTCTGTTTAGTATTCCTGAATGATAGTAATGTCAAAGTGCTCTTATATCCCAAAAGGCTCATTTTCTTTTTGATCATGAGTGCTTTTGATCCTGAGTTTGGTCTAAGTGCAACCATCTCAAATCTATTTTCCTGCAGGTTCTATTGAAGCAGAATGTAGTTCATCAGATGTTATACCTAATTCACCTTGTGAAAGTTTAGACTAGAGGTTTCAATCTCTTGTTCCATCCCTTCATATATATATATATATAATTTTTTTTCTCATGTTGCTCTGCAATGCCTTTAGTTATCAGCAGAGTATATTCCCTGCCCTATTGGTCATGTGATTTGCTTGGCCATGCATTTTGCCTGTCCCAACCGAGATCAGTCTAGATTATTAGAACTTCAGATAACCTGCAGAATTCATGGCCTGAAAAATAGATGATAGTTTATGCCATTGATATATTGATATTTTTTACATAGAAATAACGAATATACACCTTTTGGTTCTTAAATCCAAACCTATAAAAGTAATAATGAAATGTTTTATATATGCTTATTATTTTTAACCCAAAGAGGGACAAATAATTTATGCTTTGTAATGCTTTAAGTATTCTCATTATGTACTCACTGTTCTCACTACACTCACTATAAAAGATGTCTCTGTTATACTAAAGTGACAGAGTATTTAATGTGGCTGGTTTAGCCTATGCTTAATCCACTGAATCTGTAAAAAGCAGTGAAACTAGTAAAACTGGCTATTTAACTAGTTAGGTGTTGGACTGAATACATTCAGTCAAAATGTGAGGTGATCTTACCTGAATAGGAAGAATCATATTCCCAATTAATAGTTTATTATTCTTTTTCATGTTAAGTCTTTGGTTAAAAATGGACACACTTAATTGGATATTTTAGTATTTCCCTATAGACAGATGATTGTATTACTCAGATGTTTTATTTATTCATCCACTATCTTTCTTTTTTTATAAGAACTATTTTTCTTTTTTTATTATTATACTTTAGGTTTTAGGGTACATGTGCACAATGTGCAGGTTTGTTACATATGTATCCATGTGCCGTGTTGGTTTGCTGCACCCATTAACTCGTCATTTAGCATTAGGTATATCTCCTAATGCTGTCCCTCCCACTCCCCCCAACCCACAACAGTCCCCGGAGTGTGATGTTCCCCTTCCTGTATCCATGAGTTCTCATTGTTCAATTCCCGCCTGTGAGTGAGAACATGCGGTGTTTGGTTTTTTGTCCTTGCGATAGTTTACTGAGAATGATGTTTTCCAGTTTCATCCATGTCCCTACAAAGGACATGAACTCATCATTTTTTTATGGCTGCATAGTATTCCATGGTGTATATGTGCCACATTTTCTTAATCCAGTCTATCGTTGTTGGACATTTGGGTTGGTTCCAAGTCTTTGCTATTGTGAATAGTGCCGCAACAAACATACGTGTGCATGTGTCTTTATAGCAGCATGATTTGTAGTCCTTTGGGTATATACCCAGTAATGGGATGGCTGGGTCAAATGGTATTTCTAGTATAAGAACTATTTTTCTTAATGCTTTTCTATGCAGAAACTTTTTCTCTTTTATTTTCTTACTGTATTGCCCATACTGAAGTTCCTTATTCTCTATTCTTTAATATCTTCTTTTTCAACTTATATATTTTTGCATGATTGCAGTGTGTCATATATTTTTGCTTCTAATCCTGATTATTTTATTTTATTTACAGCTGTCTGGGAATTGCAGGAATAGTCTTTTCAAACTTTTCTCAGTTCTTGGTTCCCAGCGTGTGCTCAATAAATGTTGATTGAATGAGTGCTGATGATCTAACCAAGAAACCATCATCTTGTCTAAGCTCTTTTTTTTTTCTCAAAATTGCTTATGACTGAAAACAAAAGTCAACAGCAGAAGCTGTTTCCTAAAGTTTGTGTGTGATTCAGCAGGCTTGAGGTTCATCTGGGCTCATCCCAGGACATCCAAGTCTTAACAGCTGACACTCAGCTCAGGCAGGATTGGCCGGCTCTGTCAACGACCACTGGCACCTTTTCTCCGGAATTAAACTCCCCAAATTGTCAAAGCCCTAACGTGAATGACATTTTACTTGGTGATTGTTAGTTCAGCAGAGAATTCCAACACTGTCACATCATCTAATTTTACTACTGACATATTTTTAACCAGTAATTATAATTTCTAACAAGCAGAGGACTTCTTCATTTCTAAGAATCCTTGTAAACTCAATGACTGCTTATGCTTGTTAGATCAGGTGTTTGGAATGAAACTAAATATCTCAGGTAATATTTACTAAGAGAAGCTGCTGATAAAAAGTTAAACTATTATAAAAATAAATCTATATAAATAAGTTATCTATACTAGTAAAACTGGCTATTTGACTAGTTAGGTGTTGGACTAAATACATTCAGTCAAAATGCAAGGTGATCTTGCCTGAATAGGAAGAATAATATTCTTAACTAATAGTTTATTACTCCTTTTCACGGTAAGCCTTTGGTTAAAAATGGACATGTATAAAAATAAAATAAAAAACATTCATTCCTAGCATCCCGACCTATACTCATAATAGTGAAAATATGAATTTAGACAAAAATATTTAATTTACATCAAAGCAATTGTATTGTCATATTAATACAGGTACTTAAAATAACCTTATAATCACAAAACTCTAAAATAATATTGTCTATGCAGATTGTTGAGGCAGTGTCTTGTTTTATTCTTAATAATTTGCAATCAAAATTAGGAAAAAAATGTTTTTAGGCCTAACCATCTATGGTAAATAGTCCTTTTAATCATCACATATCCATTGAATGTTTAGGACTTGACCTTTGTGGAATCATAGTGAACGAAAAGCTGTTTGGTATATTCATTGAATGACTCCCAGGGAGAGCCTGAGGAGCTTAAATGCCAGTTTATCTTGTGAAATATCAGACTTGAAAGTGAGGCTCGCACACCTGCCATGCGGCATTAGCAGGAGCAACCGAATCAGCAGCCCAGAGTAATGTAAAAACAGAGGCTCATTCAAACCCTCTATTCCACCTAAAATAGTATTGAATTTCATCTCTCCCTGATGCTTTGGGGGCTTTCTTCTTTATTCAGGGCTTACTTGTCCTGCACACTGAACCAGCAATTCTTTCTGTCTACATCAATATCTTAATTCTTCCTCCTCTTAATTAAATCAATGGCAAGTAGGTGATTCTTTTCATTTTTCATAGTTATTCCTCAGACCTTTAAGATGCGATAGCCTATTTGAGGACATAAAGAATAAAAATGTGGCAAGAATTAGGTAACAGAAAGATAAAAACACTAAAAATAGAATTCATTTACTTATTCATAGTTCACCTATTCAACAAATACTTTCTGAGTACTTAGTATATATAGACATTGTTCTAGGCTCCAAAGATACAACAACAAACAGTATGTTTAAAAATGAATGGCGAAACAAGGTAAAGTAAGATATAAGAACAGAGATAAGAGGTAATGGTAAAAAATATACGTTTATATCTTTATTTCTATCTAATAACTCTGTTTTCCTTTCATTACTTATCTTTGCCACATATTTTTACCTCTCTTTTTTAAATCATGAGGTCCATATGTTCCCAGGAAATATCACTGTGCAGAGTGATTGCTTTATATTTCAGTAGTTGAGCTCAGAAGGCAAATGTTGTTTTGAAATTAATTCAAGTTTCAATGTGATTCACTTAAATATATTTAACATTTGAAATCAGACTGATTTCATCATTGGATTAACTGATCAGACACTGAAAAATAACTTATTGTTGGATTACTTTCCTAATGCTTAATGGAAACAGTTATGAGATTTTTTAGTTAATGGTCTCATTGGGATAGTTTTCTGTGATGTCACGTATAGAAGAATGGGCTCATACCCTACTGTACAGAATAAGCACCTATTAAAGAAAAAGTTACAGAATCCCTGAAGCTGAGAATAAAGACGACTGGGGAATATACTTTCTTGTATAATTTATGCTAATTTAACAACCCAGAAGTCTCTGATTAACACAGCAGGAGCATGCTTATTTTAATGCTTGTTATTCAAAAAGCTAGTAATCATTTGATACATGCTCAGCTATAATGAAATGTTCTAAAGGGCTTCCTAAAGCTTCTCAAGAGAGAAACTGATTTTGTAAACCTCCAAAGTAAAATTGTGCAGGTTTGGAGAAATGTTATATAAAGAATGCTAATGGTTGTTTTGTTGTCGTTGTTTTAGCAATCATCAATACTTTGTGTGATAGACTCAAGGGTGGTTTCCAATATTCTCCTCCCCTTCCTTTGTATAATCCCCTCTCCTTGAGTGCAGACAGAGCTTTTGATTTGTTTCTAGCCAATAGAATATGGCAAAAGTGATGGAATGCCATTCCTTTGATTAGGTTATATTATATAAGTCTTAGAAGACTGGACACTTTCTCCTGCTAGCCTTGAAGAAGCAAGCTGCTGCAGTATGAACAGCCTAAGAACAGGGACATGTAGCGGGGACCTAAGGGTGGCTTTGAGGAGCTGAAGATATTACAGCCATACTGCCACAAGGAAATAAATTATACCAACACCCACATTTAATCTGTTGCAATGCATTGTTTTGTTTGAAATATATTAAGCAAGATTTTCTTTCACATATAGTTGAAAAAGGTAGGATTATTTTCAAAACCTTTTCTTGATACCACCATTTGGAACTGCTAGGTTCTTAAAAGTCAGTTGCAACATGCAATCAGAAACCATATGAATGCATTTTGTACTCTGTGACATTAAAATCTTTTGGCCCTTATTGATTTTTTTTTTTTAGATAGGGTATCTCACTCTATAGCTCAGGCTGGAGTGGGGTGGTGCAATGATGTGATCATACCTTACTGCATCCTTGAACTCCTGGCTTTAATCCTCCCACCTGAGCCTCCCAAGTAGCTAGGGCTATAGGTGTGAACCACCATGCCTGACTCATTTTTTTTATTTTTTATATTTTTTTAACATCATGGATTGGTCATTTGGAAAACATTGGTTTACTGAGTGATGCAAATATTCTAAATGTCAACGTATTTGATTTTACAATGTGAAAAAAATCACATTTGTTAATATCACCACGGATCTCATCAGAAGATACATTTTGTGGGAAGTTGTCATATGGTAGATATAAATTGTTCAAAATTTTGCTTTTTGTTGGAAAGCTTACATTTTTGGCAACAAACATAAGGTGTCTTCCTTGAAGTCACAGGCTCACTTCAATTATTTCCAAGAAAATGTCTGCCAAATGCTTAAGATGCACAGAAAATATAGAAGTCAACATACTTTTCTTATTTTTGGTTCTTAGTAATAATATTTCTCTTTAACATCAGCAAGAAGATCAATTAATAGTCAAATTGAAGTTTTGGATTAACTGTTTATTACATAGATTTCACTCTGCCTTCTCTACAAATGTGGTTTATAAAATAGCATGCTGAGATATTAATTTATTGGTAGAATTTTTTCTTCATATGTGACATTTATTTTTTGATCTGTAGTACTTCTTTTGCAGTTGAAAATATTTTTTTCCTCCTTTAGAAAAACAAATAGTCATGGTTATTGACCAAAGCCAATATTTCATTTACTTTAAAAATATTTACTTAAAATCCATTTTTGTTTCATATTATATTAAAAGATTTTTTTAAATGAGTTATTTGCATCTAAAATTTCAGTTCATGTCTTAAGCTCTGTAAGCTTAATGAGCTGTGTGTGGGCCACCATTCTCTCTGTGCTTATGTGGTAATTTCCTGATTAATACTAATTAATGAATGTCACTGTTCATTTAAAATGAGTGATGAAAATGATTATTCAACCCTGATATTGAAATCACTCAGCAACTTGGCACCAGATCTCTGTGTCAGGAGGCAGTGCCAGGCTCACGAGGACTTCGTGTTATTTCCACTTGCTGCTACAGTAAACTGGAATTAAATGATATTTGTTTTTAGGTAGACTAGGCCTCAAAAGGCATGATGGATGATTTAGCTTCCTTTCATAGCTTCTGTTTGATTTATTTATAAACGGCTTTAGGTGGTAAATTAGGTAAACTGCGTAGCCTCAGAACACCTAAGGAGGACTTGCGTAACAAAGAGTTCAGAAATACAGACCTGTCCTGAACATTATTTTCTCCCATCTTTACCATTTCGTTTTATTTTCATACATTCAGAGATTCTGTTTACTCAAGCTCAGGGTTTTTAGAGGAGAGTCTTCACTACTCAGAGTTCTTGATGTTGCTTCTCCCCATAGTTACTATTTTGGTAACAATTGGGGTAATTATGCAGATAAATGATCTGCCAATTTAGAAAATTTTGTTTGGTGTGTGTGGGTATCCATATATATTGTGTGTGTGTGTGTGTGTTTGTGTGTGTGTGTGTGTATGTATCCATATATTGTATGTGTGTATGTATGTATGTTGCAAATTTCTGGGAAACACAGTAATAGATATCGTTTGGGTCAAAGAACAACAGCTTTACCAAATTTAACTGTTTACACCTAAAAATACTATTTTATATTAAAACTGCTAATAATAGATGCTTATCAGCTAGGTAAATGAAAAAGTAATCGAAGGTATAATTTGTTGGAATCCCAATAAATATCACTAGCAAAGCCTGTCTCAAAAAACAAGCTGGTTTTATTCATAATATTTTTGGCAAGGTAGAATGCCATTAAGCACAAAGTTTTAAGAATACCTATAAAAGGAAAGTTGCCGAATTATTTATATAAACCTGGCACCAGGGTTAAGGTTAGAAATTTGGTGGTTTTTTGAGGTAGACTTCACAAGCGAGGAAATTGCTAGAGGGATAAGCTAAAATAGCCAGATGGGATTACTTTTGATTGTCTGGGGGCCTTCAAGTTAACACTTCGCTGACATTTTGTATTTCCTTATTTTCAGAACTATGAAAATGGGGTGAGTTATTTAATTTTGAAGTCAGGGTAGATTTTCATTTGTTAGATTTTCAAGTTGAGTTTTTATTTCTCATTTTCTCTTTAGTCATCCTTTAGCCAGAACTGCAAGTTTGACCATCTACCAAGGTGCTCAGTCCAGATCTAAACTGTGGTTGACTTTTGTCACGTTCATTGACATTCGGACTTCAATATAAGCTAGTTCTTGCTTCCGTTGAGTTATTATTGTATTATCTGGAGACACAGTGGAATTTAGGGTAATGGAGACCACCATTTCAGGATTGGAACAGAGACTGTCTTCGTTCGTTTATGCTGCTATGAAGAAACACTTGAGGCTGTGTAATTTATAAAGGAAGGACGTTTATTTGTCTCACCCCCATAGGCTGTCCAAGAAGCATGATACCAATATCTGCTTCTGATGAGGGCCTCAGGGAACTTCTCCTTATGATAGAAGGTGAAGGGGAGCTAGCATGTACAGATCTCATGGTGAGAGAGGAGCTGAAAGAGTGGGGAAAAGGTGCCAGTCTCTTTTCAACAACTAGTGCTCTCAAGAACTAAGAGTGAGAACTCACTCACTCCCTTGGAAGCCATTCATGAGGGATCAACCCCCATAATCCAAACACCTCTCACCAGGCCCATCTCCAACACTAGGAATCAAATTTCAACAAGAGACTCAGCAGGGCCAAACAAAACATATCTAAATCATAGTAGAGACCAATACTAAAAAAAGGATTGTGATGAGATTTTGTAGTTGATGCTAGGTCAGGAGCCAACTGTGCCAAGTTAAACCAAGAGCACAAATTTCAACCCTAATTTGAAAATTCAGCAGAACTAGATAGAGTGGTATTAGCCAAATTTCCTAATTTTCTAATTTTTTTTCCTCAAACAGTTTTAGTTACCTTAAAGACCCCAGAAAGACTTGTAGGGATAATGGCACAAGATTGTCCCCTGACATGTCATGTGCTCCAACTTGAGAGGACAATATTACATCTAGGGCTGCTGTGCTTTGGACCACAATCTTGTGAACTTCTTGAGTGAGAAGATAATATGTCTTAATGATATTGCCTAGATCTCCTGCCGATCTCTGAACCGTAGTAAGTAGGATATTAGGATGGTCCCTGTTTTTTCATGTGTGTCCTGTTGGAAAGCTTGAGAAAGAGAGGGTTAAGAACAAAAAGTAGATATCCAGAGTTCCACAATATCACATCAATGAATAAGACTTGGGTCTCAATCAAAGCCCAGACATTCTTCTTGATTTAACTTAGCTGAGGATCTCTCTCTCTTTCTCTTTCTCAAGAAAGCGAATTGATAGGCCAATATGGACCAAGAGTGATATCAGGGATTACCTCAAAAGCAGGTGCCTGTTTCCAACATCGAAGAGAGAGGCAGCAAGTCTCTCTTCAATTTGTACTTTGTAGCAAATAAGCTTTTCAGATGAAAATACACTACTAGGCATTGGTGACCACCTGATGATCAATTTTTAGCCAAAATATTCCCATAAGATTGTTTGTGTTATATGGTTACAGTGTCACTCTGCAAGAGTGGTCTCGCACCAGACAGAGGAATTAAAGAGCAAAAAGCGGATCTATACTAAAAGAGCGTGAATTAGGTAGGGCCTGAGTAGTATGTCTCTTTGGAAGGTTTATAAAAATGAGGCAGTTTGACTTGCATAGAATCCATTTCTTAGTTCTTCACCAAGTTTTAGTTCTGTGAATGTTTAGTTATGAAGTCTAGCTCCTATGAAAAGCCCCAGGTTTGTTTTATGGAGACAGAATCTGCCAATATTACGTATCATGTGATAAAAATCTTTTGACTTTGTCTAGTCTAGGGTTATGTTTGACATTTTGTGTTTGAATACAAATACTCATGAAATTAACTGATTTTCAACTGGTATGAAAGGAAGCTGGATGGCATCCAAAGAAAATTAGAAACAATTTGACTTTTGATTTGATTGCATGTTTTAGCCAAATAATGAATACATCATAGCCAGGAATTAGATGAGGAGTGAGAAGAACAATAATAGGAATAGGGACATTAGTGGAGCAATAGTAAAGGGGCTACCAGGATCTCAGCTATCCAGAACCTCAAACCCACAGAGAGAAAAGAAGATAGCTAGGAAAATAAGGAATAACACTATGCAGATTAAAGAAGCATTATTATTTGTGTTACACAGATTTTTAGTAGAGACTATGGGCATCAAGAATCATCTGCTCCAGCCAAAAGCTACTTCTGGGAAATATCTAGGTATCCTCATCTGGAGGTAACCCAAGAGTTTAGATTGGCATATGGAATTGAACATGTTAAATTGTAGACCCTGGACCCAAGTGTCAACTCACTAAAGTCTGATTACTGTATGTATACTTAATAGTACTCAATAAAATTATTTCCAACAAGGTTCAAGGGCAGCCTTTCTTTGTTAACTTTTTCAAAACACCAAAAATTCAGGTTGAAGATTTTGTAATGGCTGAAAACAGGGATATTGTGGAGAGACAGTTTTAATTCTTGATGATGAGACAGTATCATGAATTAGCCCTTTATAATATTTAACTAAGCTTAAAGAAGATTCAGGGCTAAAATAGGTGTGTAGATATCCTCGAGCGATTCAGTTTTTTCAGTATGATGTTGATTATGAGTCAGAAACAAACCACAACTTAACTCACCATGTTATTTTTTCATAGTAACCAACTTTTGTCTTTCGTGATGGTAACTTTTCCTGAATAATTTTTGTGAATGTCCATTTGAGGCTATCAGTGCCAATAATCAAATATTTGGCCTCACCAAATTTATCTTGGGTTTTCCAACCAGATAATTCATAGATTTTTCTCAGAATTTTAGGCTGAATTATCAGCTTTTATAATAGACTCTTTGGAAAAATACATAGATTTATCCCTTAATCTTTGAATAGTCCTTATGGGGGGACCTATGTCAAGGGAGCTATTTTTTTGTAAATAATAATGATTAGCTAGGGCATTTTCAGTAGCTTCTGGAGCTTTGCTGTCTGATACGGTAGGCATTATCCATATGTGGCTATTGAACACTTGAATTTTGGCTAATCCAAATGGAGATGTACTTTAAGTGTGAAACAGTAAACTTTGAATGCTTAATAGAAAATAATGTGAAGTATCTCATTAACATTGTTATATTAGTTATAACACATTTTAAGATAATATTTTGAACATATGTGTTTAAATAAAATATATTATTTGAATTAATTGCATATTTAAATTTCTATGTGGCAACTAGGAAATTCAAAAATACATATATGGCCAATATTTGTGGCCTGTTATGTTTCTCCCAATTAGCCATGTTACAGAATTTATGCTATATACTGTGAGCTTCAATTTAAATTATATCTAATTGCTTTGACAATTGAAGGATTTTAATAATTCGTGTGTTTTCTGCCTACTTTTACTGGGAGCATCAGACATGAGGAAATTTCCTTTTTCCACATCATGCCAAAATCATGTATGACCCTAAAAGGATATCTGCTATTGGTACAGATATTGGTTCTTTGGCAATTTAGAAAATTGTGACTTTCTCTAGAAATTTTGGCTAAATAGCTGGGAAGGGATTGAATTCTAAAAGTTATACAGAGATGGGTCTTGCATATCCAGCCTGGTATTTTCTTTGATCATTCCTTAAGTAAATGCCATCTATAAAACTGTTAGGTGAGGAATTTGTGTTATTGTGTCTGTGAACGTTGGTACACAAATCTTTTAGGTACATGTGTTTTTATGTCTTTTGGGGAAATACCTAGAATGAGGTTGCTGGGATATATGGTAAATGCAAGTTTATGTTTTTTTTTGGTATAGATTTAAGGGGTATAAATGCAGTTTTGTTTACATGGATATATTGTGTAGTGGTGAAGTCTGGGCTTTTATTGTAGCCATCAATCAAATAATGTACATTGTACCCATTAAGTAATTTCTCATCCTTCACCCGCTCCTATCCTCCCACCCTTCTGAGCCTCCAGTGTCTATTATTCCACACTCTATGTCCTGTGTACATGTTATTTAGCTTCCACTTATGAGTGAGAATATGTGGTATTTGACTTTCTGCTTCTGTTCCCATAAGATAATGGCCTCCAGTTCCATCCATGCTGTGCTGCAAAATACATGATTTTATTTTTTTGTGGTTGAATCGTTTTTCATTGTAATAGTATACCGTTGTACACACACACACACACACACACCACGTTTTCTTTATCCAATCATCTGTTGGTAGACAGTTGATTGATTCCATTTCTTTGCTATTGTGAATAGTGTTGTGATAAACATATCTGTGAAGGTGTCTTTTTTAACATAATAATTTCTTTTCTTTTGGGTAGATATCCAGTAGTGGGTTTGCTGGATCAAAGAATACTTCTATTTGTAGTTCTTTGAGAAAACTCCATACTGTTTTCCGTAGAGGTTGTATTAATTTACTATTCTCACCAACATTGTATAAGCATTCATTTTTCTCTGTATCCACACCAATGTCTGTTATTTTTTGACATTTAATAATAGCTATTCTGACTGGTGTAAGATGATATCTCATTGTGGTTTTAATTTGCATTTCTCTGATGATTAGTGATGTTAAGCATTTTTTTCATATGCTTGTTGGCCATTTGTATAAAATTGCCAAACGATTTCCCAGAATAACTGTATTACTATGTAGTATCACTGGCAGTACAGAAGAGTGCCAGTTGCTCCACTTCCCTGCCAAATTTGATGTTTTACAATTTTGTTTTAATTCTAGTGGGTATATAGTAGTATCACATTGTGGCTTTAGTCTGCATTTTCTAAAGGCCTGTCATGGCAAGTATCTTACATGTTCTTAATTGGCATTTATATTTCTTTTTTATAAAGTGGCTGTTTAGTTCTTTGTTCATTTTTATTGGGTTGTAAGAGCTTTTTAAAATCTATATTCTATATGAGCTTTTTAAAATCTATATTCTGGATTAAGTTTTTAAAGCAGGTATATGTTTTACAAATATTTTATATTAGTCTATGACTAGTCTTTTCATTTCCTTAACAGTGTCTTTCAAAGAACATAAATATTTAGCTTTGATAAAGTACAAATTATTTTTTCATTTATTTGTGTTATTTGTATCCCACTTAAGAAATGTTTTTCTACCCTATGACTGAGAATTTCTACTACATTTACTTTGAGACATTTTATAGCTTTGACTTTTACGTGTAGGTATAGATTAATTTTGAGTTAATTTTCATAGACGAGGAAAAGTTCAAGGTTCATTTCACCCCTGTATATACCCAGTTGTTTCATCACCATTTGTTAAAAAAAATTTTTTCTCCCCACTGAAATAGCTTGATAAATGTATTGGAAAAAATCTGTTGACCACATATACGTTGGTTTATTTCATGTTCTGTTTGGTTCCTTTGCTCTATATGTCTATCCTTCTGCCAATATTACAGTCACTTGATTGCTGCACCTTTATAGTAAGTCTTGCAATTAAGTAGTGTTCTCAAACTTTAACAAATTTTGTAATGTTATTTTGGCTTTTCTAGGTCCTTTGAATTTTTATGTAAAGAAATCAGTCAATCTAAAAGCACTGTTAGTATTTTATATAGTCTTTGAGTTGCATACATAGACCAATTTGGGGAGAAATTCCATCATAATAATATTGAGCCTTCCAATCCTTGAATGTGGTAGAGTTGTCCATTTATTTAGCCTTCTTTAATTTCTCTCTGCATTATTTTATTGTTCTCATTGCGTAAGGCCTAGAACATATGTTATTAAATTCATCTCACAGCATTGTTTGTTTTTAATGATATTTTAAATGCAATAGTTTGTATCTCATTTCCAAGTGATTCTTAACATACAGAAGCACAATGGTTGTTTGATATTTATTTTTCATACTGTAAAATAGATAAACTCGTTTGTTCTAATAGAATATTTTTTGTAAATTGCTTAAAGTTTTCTACATAAATGAATATATCATTGGCAAATAAAAAGTTTTCCCTCCTCTTTCTAATCTCTATGGTTTTAAAAATTAATTTTATTGCCTTCTTTGGCATCTACCTTAAGGGAATCGGTCATTTAGGCAAAATTTACATATTATCAGTATGGAATTTTCATGGATTATCTCGTAGTATTAGCCCATCAGTATTCTTGCCAAAGGCAAACTCTTCAATTTTGTTTTGAAGCTTGTATAGCATGGGTATAGAGATGACTAATTCAACAATGATTTTTTATTGGTAGGAGAATTTTCTGGGTCTTCTGAAAAGAGTCTCTTGTTTACAGCTCCCTTTATAGAGTAAGTTTCTGTTGATGATATTGGCACAAATATTATTTAGTTTTCTCTTCTTTAGGTTTAGAAAACTCTTTGAAAATGGCATGAAGTTCAGCCTGAAAGCAATATTTAGTTTCTACTTGAAGGAACTTCTTGAGGAAAAGGACATTCTTGTAGAGTATCCTTAAAGACAAAAATTCTTGTAGAGGCTTAAGGACTGATAGAAGGAGGAGATAGAAAGAGTGAAAGAGAAGATCAGGGATTGAAATGAGTTTCTCTTTAACCTTTGCAAACTGACCTTTAAGGATGCTAATTTGAACTCTATTTCTTTGAAGAGTATCTACATATCAATTTAAAAATGATTATTGGATGTTTTGATTCTTATTATCTTGTTAACCTGAAAGGTAATAATACACTGTTAGACATATCAAATGTTCCACAAAATGGCTTCTATAATTTCAAATGGTACTTGGTAAAAAATAATTGTGCCATTTAGAGAGATAGGTGCATGATGTCAGCTTAAGTGCATATAAGAATTTGTAGGTCTGCTAGGAGGTGGTTTATATTAACTATTATACAAAACCACGAACAACATAAATATGTTTGGTTGAAAGTGTCTAGTTATACTATTCCATGCCCTAAGTCCCCCATCTCTTCCTGATCGTCAGATCATCTCTACAACAACTGAACAATTGATGGTCCCCGAAAGGCAGAATTTATACGGAAGCAATCTCCATAAGAGTAAACTTTTCAAACACAAGATAAAAGGTAGGTGGTGCTTGCATAGTTTTGAAGGAGGACCCAAGGCAGTTTGTTGTAGAAAGGATGATTTTCTAATGAGAATTTTAACTTATTATTCATTAGGGGAGATTTGGAGTATAGATTAAGTAGGGAGTATCTCAGTCTTCCATGAGTTTTCTTATGTAAATATACAACAGGAGATTACATTCTTTAGAAATAAAAAAAAAAATGAAGAGGCAAAAGTGATAGTAGGCAGCTTTCACCAAAGAAAATAAGTAGTTAACTTTGGTTAGAAATAAAAATATTCCCAAAGGACAAATTCCTAGATGAACCCAGCAGGGGGCTTACTGCATAAAGATCAGAGCTTATCTCTTGCTGGAAAGTTATTCACCACAGCAGCCTAGAACAGGCTCCTGGCAGGAGTGGGTCAAGGCGTGTTGGAAGTGCCAGAGAGTCTCAAGTCAAAGGTCTTGGGCCACATAAGAGAGGAGTTTTGAATAGGACCCAGTGGAGCCTCATAAAATTGTAAAGGTCCCCACAAAGATCACCAGAAAAACCATTATCAAAAACCAAGTTGATTTTTATTAATAATCTTGTCAAGAAATAAATACAAGTTCTTGGAAAGGGCAGTTACAAAGGAGGTTTTACGGGATTGAGACTGGCACACGGGTGACTTGGGTTTGAGTTTCTAAAGCAGGGAATGAAAAGGGACTGGATAAAATGGGCAAACTGAAGTCACTTTTCATCATCTGGAGTCTACAGAGCAGCGCTTTTAAGCAAAATGTCTACTGAAACTTTTATGTTCTTATCTTCCCAGAACAGTTGCAGCAATGGGATTAATTCATGCTTGCTTTGCAGTTTTGATAAATTCCCATTTCTTAGGTTCTGTAGTTCAAATTTTGTTGCACAAATTGAATTGTAAGTTTACCTCATATTGCCTAGACAGCTATAAGTATCTGTTCACACCGTTTGCAGTCACTAAGTTATTTTCAATTCACATTAATTAAGATATAACATTTTAACAGAGTCAAAATGCTTTCAATATAGATTATAACTAAACACCTTTGTATAACCCCTGGAAGGTAAATTCACTTGAATCTGTTTAGCATGTCAGGGGAACTAAAGGATGAAAATAGCGACTAAAATCAACACATAAGAAACATGACACCTAATGTTGTGGCTATGTTGAAAGGCATTCTGATATGGTTTGGCTGTGTCCCCACCTAAATGTCATCTTGAATTATAATCCCCATATTCCCCACAAATCTAAGGAGGTGGGAGGTGTTTGGATCATGAGGGCCATTTCCTCATGCTGTTCTCATGATAGTGAGTGAGTTCTCACAAGATCTGATGGTTTTATAAGGGGTTCTTCCCCCTTCACTCCTTGTATTTCTCTCTCTCCTGCTGCCATGTGAAAAGGTCCATCTTGCTTCCCTTTTGCCTTCCACCATGATTGTGAGTTTCCTGAGGCCTATCCAGCTATGTGGAACTGTGAGTCAATTAAACCTCTTTCCTTTATAAATTACTCAGTCTCAGGTAGTATCTTTATAGCAGTGTGAAATACTGCTAATACACATCCTTAGGCCTTACCTCACAATTCTGGTTAACATTTTGGTACCGGACACAAAGATTCTGGTTAGTATTTACACTATGAAACATTAGGAAAGGTATCCAAGAGAGATTTGGTGGCTTCCCTGTGTTGCTAATATGCTTCTTGAGAACTAGACTAGATTTGAATTAACAGGTCTGGGGAGTCTGAATCCCAAAGCTGATTTTCTTGAAATTAGAAAATGAGCCCCATAAATTTGATGACACCAATTTAGAAGCTTCCAACTCACACTAGGCTCCTGAAGTGAAAGAAATGAATGAAAAACAAAAACAAAAACAAAAACAAAACAAAACAAAACTAGTGCTGCTCAACTCATAGAACTGCTATTATAATTCTATATTTTTGGTAAATATCGTAATACTTTAAATTTGTATAGCTTGTTATAGTTTACCCAACTCATTTGGTCTTCAATTTTTGGTATGATGGAAAGTCTGTTATTCTCTTTTTATATATAGCAAAATTGAGGCTCAGGAAGATGAAGTGACTTGCTCAAAGTCACATGGCTAGTAGGTACTAGGTTTGGGAATCGAACTTATGCCTTTTGGTTGTAAATTCAACTCTTTTTATACTAAATTTTAGCAAAGGATATTGTGAAAATTTCTCCCTTGGTCATCACGTATTTTAAGATCCATTTTCCATGGAAAGATGAACTTGAATTGCTATTAGCGGCTTCCCCCCACCCCAAGTAATCTTCATATACTTATTCCCCAAATCTTTTACCCTGAAGATAGAAACAATAACTTTGTCAATACCATTTTGGAGACAGTGGTGCTGATATTAGCATTGTAATACATTTTTTAAAAAGTCATCAAATGGTGTCATACTTACATAATTTTGGTCTGTTCATAAAACAGACAGTTACTAGCAATTAAAAAAACACTGATGATTAGGCAACAATATTGATAAATCTCAGAGACATTAGGTCACCTAAGGCAGCCAGGCGCAAAGTAGTACATTGGTAAGAACTGTATACATTCATTTTTATGAACTGAAACAAGTAAAACAATCTATGGTGGAAAAAAAGTCAGAAAACTGTCTCTTGTTGGGGGACTGAAAAGAAAATTTTCTTGGAGACAGAAATTATCTATATTTTGATAAAGGTGTAGGTTATATGGGTGTTATATATGTATCAAAAATAAAATTTAGTTGTATACCGAAGATTTGTGGATTTGTGTATTTGTAAATATTTAACTTAGAAAAAGACTTGCTTAACTTAAAGAAGTTTGCTTTACCCAGTGGTATGGATTAGTTAATAATTCTGAAAACCATTTTTCTACTTATTGTATCACTAGGCTTAAGCAAATTTATAAATATATCAATGATAGTAGAAATTGAAAGTATCAGTATGAGCTCATCAATGTGTGTGTATGTGTGTGTGTTTATTTAATCAAACTTAACACCCATACTTAAGTGTCTAAATATCATTTTCCACTTAAAGGGATCAGGGACCTTTGGAATAAATGCTGACTCCGGGACTGGTGCAGAGAAAGTGTAAAATGACCCTAGAATGCCTTGTCGGGCCAGAAATTCATGAAGTGTTTAAGAAACAATTGGAAAAATCTCAAAATTTAGCAGAAGTCAGCTTGATGGGGTGCTCGCTGGTCAACAATGGGGCAAGTTTAGCATGAAAATAATGACAGAAACAAAATGTACTTTAATAACAAAAAATTCTGGGAGTTCACACTGTTATAAATTAATCAATTTGTTAATTAATGGGGGAAAAAGGAAAGCTCTTTCTTGTAGAAGAATACAGGGTAATAAATGTAGAAGGAATAATGGAGTTGGAATATTACAATGGCTTAAAATTTGTGAGTGGAAGTTTGATTAGGAATAGGTTATTAATAGAGTCTCAAAGTATCTCCCCAAATATTACTTATTAATTATAAAGTAAAAAATGGAAAATTTACAGTGGAGAAACCAGGCAAACATTAGGAACCCACTGACTGAAGTTGACATCAATGATTTGGGGACAGCCAACATCCTATATTGATGATACGGTATACTCAGAAGGACATAAAATCCTGCCAAAAATATATAACTTGAATTTCACTGGGAGGAAACACCAAGCAACCTAAACTGAGGGCTATTCTACCAAATCACTGCCATATCAACTTTTCAAAAAATTAAATTAAGAAGATAATGAAAAGTTAAGAAACTGTTCCAGGCTAAAGGAGACTTAAGAGTCATGACAATTAAATATAGTATGAGATCCTGAATGCATCCTGGACAGGTAAAATCCAATAGCTATAAAGGACATTATTTGGTCAGCTAGTAAAAATTGATAATGGACTGTGGGTTAAATAATGGTATTGAATCAATGTTATATTTTTCTCTTTTGCTAATTGGATTGTGGCTAAGAAAATGCTCTTATTATAAAATGCACACTGAATAATTTAGGAGTAAAGGGACATTATGTCTCCAATTTACTCTCAAAAGCTTAGAAGAAATTATATGTCTATGTGTGTGTGCATACACATATGTGCCCTGGATGGGTGAGGAGAGGTGAGACAGAAATAAAGGGGTAAGCAGAAGAAGGAGAAGGTGAGGAAGAGTAAAAAAGCAAATTGAGCAAAATGTAAAATATTGTTGAATATTGGTACAAGGTATAAGGGGTTTCTTGTATTATCCTAAAACTTTCGTGCAATTATATTAACATGCAATGATACACATATGCACACACACACACAAAATCTATCAAAGGTAATACAAGTGGATTCAGAAGCAAAGTCTAATATTTCTATTGCCAGATATTTCTTCTCATCTTCTCTCTGTCCACAGATATCTTTCTTCTCTTTTTATTCTTGATTTTATCAGGTTAATAGATCATCCAATCTTTTCCTTAGCCAGTCTACCCCAAATATCTTGAATTATTTGTCAAACTGAAATTGTGCAATGTGGTTTTTCATATTTAAATGCTGCAGAAGATAACTCTGAAAGCAAGAAAGGATCAGGATAATGAGCTGAGAGTAAATGCACTTGCATATAAACCATTCAATTCAGGTCAATATACATTGCGCTATGCTTTTAAAGTTAGAAGGATAACTACAACTAATAGAAGTTAATGCACTTGTTTTCTTAAAGAAAGAATGTAGGAATACAACAATACTTTGTCTTCAAAAATATAGTTTAATAAATTAGGCAAAAATTTTCAACTGAAAGAAGAGATATTTCTAAATATACCTTATTTTCTTTTAATGAATAATTTTGTTATACTTTTATAGTAAATTATGCTCTTCATTTTAAATAGCGAGCTTTCTATACAAGTGCAAAGAAAGATTTTCAGGCTTCCATTTTCTCTGGAGAGTTAATCAGATAGAAAAATCTTGTTGCCTAAGGCTTTTCACATTTCAGATAAACAAAAATATAGTCTAAACGACAGATACAAATCTATCATTTTTGTGATCTGATAGCATATATTAAGTTTCTTGGCTTTGGCAATAAAAATAATGCATAATAACTGTAACTAAGAATACTAGCTCTGATACTCAAAATTAAAGAATTTTTTTGAGTTTTTACTATCTATCTATCTATCTATCTATCTATCTATCTATCTATCTATCTATCTATCTATCTATGTCAGTATGACCACCTATGGCCTTAATTTAGTAATAACAAATTGAAGCTAAGTGTTTTCTAACTAAAATACGTGGGTCTGTTAGATGATGTGTCTATCTAAGGTTGACTCTTCTTATAATTTCTAGGAACATAGAAATTATGAATAGGGATGACTGACTAGTTGTGTCTTTTTAATCAAGAGCTATTAGTTTTAAAAGATACTCTATAAAAATTTTTCCAGATGAAAAAACATTAAATGACATAGATAAAATATTTTTAATATAGGTTAATAATGGTATTTTTACTAAAAATAGAGCTACTAAAATAGTGCTTCAGCACAATTTCAACCCCAGAAAGCCCAGTTTACATTTGAAAACATCATCATGTTATGAAAATATCAAGACTTGTAACTCTGACTTGAAATCAGTGCTAAGTTAGAAGTTTTATGCTACTTATGCCATAGGATTTCATGGGATAATTGAATAGTTTTGGGGTTTTTGTTTGTTTCTTTTTAGAAACTGTCTAGTCAAACACAATTATTTAAATCATAAAGTGACTGAATCAAAGTAAAGTAAAATATCTGTTCAAGGTCATATAGAAAATTCATTACCAGCAAGTTTATCCTAAATTGTTTGAATCCAAGTCTTGATCTTTTAGAATTTTGGGGATAGCAGTTCACCTCACCAGGTTTGAGTAGAGTGTCATTAAGATAGTTCTAGGAAAACTGAGATTGAATTAAACTCCTGGGGTTTCCAAGTGCTACCTTTTTGGAACATCTTATCAACTCATTTGGCTGATATCAGCCTTGGCCCTGATATTTCTATATCAACCCCAACATTACACATAAACTCCAGATACATACTATCAGCTACTGATGGATATTCCTAACTGAATATTCCACAGATATCTAGCTCAAAAGCCGTGTGCCCCCATATGCTTGGAAACTTTGTCTGTCTCATGTGCATTTCTTTTCTTTTTTTTTTTTTAGTTTTTACTAATTGTTGCTAGGGTTATTGTTGTCCAAGATTCATTGTTTTGCATGTGTGAAGAATACAGCTATTATTTATATTATATGTAAACACAATTTTTAAAAAAGTTTATTTTTATTGAATGTTTCCCCAAACATTTAAATACTACTCATGTGACTAGTAAACTGCAAACCACTTTAAGCAGGGTTATCTTGAACATTTTAAGTATTAATTACAAAGCTAATTCTCCTAAACAGTTCAAAACGATAACATTTCCTAAATGTTCTAGGCAAGTGAAGCCAGGTTAAATCACTATAATAATGATAATCTAATATTGTAGTGTATAATTGTTTGAAAATATAAATACAATGGCTTGACATTTATTTTCCTTTTCTTCATAGATATTTCTCTGTCTTGCTATGGTCAAATTTTTACAAGACCCAGAAAAAAAGAATACATTTTTGCCACTTCAAAAGTTGCAATTCTGGGTTATTAAGCAATTGATTCTTACCCAAGAAATAGCAACTGCTTGTGATTGCCAAAATAAGCCTTTTTGAATTGAGTTTCTTTTCATAATCAAGTTCTTTCTGCTACATGTGTAACATTTTCCATGTCCAGGACATTTATTGCAGCTTATTATGTCCTTCTTTGCTCCTGTGGTTATCAAGCCTCACCAAAGGACATCGTGCTCCTGTTTACTCTGTATTTCATGGTGCCTCATAAGATCTGACTTTATTTGTAAGGTCACCCCGAGGTTTCAGCTCTCAAGAGATAAGAGATGGAATTTACAATGTCAGAGCTGACTACAAAGTCAACTTTAAAAATTGTGTTAAAACAACAATAATTTTGGAAGACACAGCTGAACAGTCTTCCCACCTATTGTTTGAGATAACAAGAACTGATGAGTCTTTCTCCTTTTTGGTACAGTTTCTATAGTTTTATTACCATTTGGTTAAATCACAATTTTCTATAACTATCTTCATCATTTGTGCAGATAGAGAATAATGTGTATCTACATGTTATCAACAAATACACTTAATAGAAGAAATAGAACAGGAGTATTATGTATATAAATAATTTCTATATATTAAAATATATTAACATTATAAAATTCAAATATAGTCAATACAGCTAATGCACTACATTTTATAGACAATTTTCCACTTTTGAATATTATTAATATTTGGCTTTTAAATGTTTTAAATTTAATTTTGTTTTTATTAGACTATATAACTTTCAAATATAAGTAGCTAAATCTGTATTTATAAATTTGTATTTAGTATATAACTTTCAAATACAATAGCCAAATTACTAAAAATTCAAATAGACATTTTTTATTTCGTAGATATTTTTTCATTTTGTCTTCCCAATATTTTAAGTGAATTTGGAATTTAAGATATATTAACATATAATGATTTCATTGGAGAGGTCTCTCTCGTTCTTTCAAAGTTCATTCCTTATCACAATTTACTTTTTAATGGATATAACTTGCTCTCTTTTCTCTCTAAGGATATCAGTTATAGTTTCACCAAGAATTTTTTCATTTCTATTTTTGTTTTTGCCTCCTGTCTGTACAGTTGATATGCCATCAGGAGTTAACAATATGGTAGCCAACAATCCCCAGACCACAGGGGTTTATACCAGCAGCTTTATTTCTTGCTCACTTTTACATGTTGCCTGCAAGTCAGTGGTGGCTTCCCTCCCAGGTCTGTCATTCTGGGATCCAGGCTGCACGAGAGGCCCTTATGTGCTTTGTCATTCTCCTGGCAGAGGAAAAAGCGCCAAGGTGCAACTGCTTGATGGCTGTTACCCTGGGTGTGGCCTACCTCATTTATATACAGATTCCACTGGGGCAAAGCAAGTCAGTTGTGTCAGGAAGTAAATCCCTTCCACAGGGAGGTCACCAGAAAGAATTTTATCATGTGATTCATGTTTCTCTACTCTGCTCCTAATTAGAGTGAGGCCCTGTAAGAGCTTCCTGGAAGTTTTCTGTTTTGAGGAGAATATTGTCAACTGGTGTGCCTCACAGTGGATTGCTTCAAAGCAGATCTTGTCTTTTCAGTGGGGGAACCCCCAAATATTAGTCTGTATAAGTCTCTCTGCAGAAGATTTTCCTTCCATTTCGTCTGTGATGGTATAAATCCAGCTACCAGCATTGTGGGAAAAGTGCAGAGACCAGGAGTGGGTAGCAATGTTCGGTGCGCAAATTGTGATTTACTCTGTGTGATTTCAGAATGTCATCCAATGCCACTCTCAGCTCTGCCTCAAAGCTTCAATTGAGATCATCTCTTCTTTAACTGCAGAGGGGGAACCTCCCGTCTTCTGCTGGTGTCTGGTGGTAGTGGGTGGGAGGGCAATCTGGGAGTACAACTGCTCATTAAACAGGCCTTTAAATAATGGTTCTGTGTTTAGCCCTATTGTACATCCTGCACCTCAAACATTTTATGACGAAAATCAGTTTGCTTTCCATCCTTCACCTCCCCCGTACCTTGTAGGCAGTTGCAGTTTGGCTTTCTCAAGTCAGTTTTGGTAAGGTATTCTCTGGAACCAGCCACTTAGACCAGATTTTACAATATATTGGTATAATGCTATACGTAACTCTTTATTTCAACTCTCCCCTGTTTAAACTCATATGACACATATATTTCGTTTATGATGAAGTACTAAGGAAGAGAAGCCCCTACTTTCTCATGAATTTGTAGGTGTTTATGTGAGGCCTTGTACTACAATACATATGTTATTTTCTTTTTTCTTAATATTTGTTTTCTTTCATTTTGTGACACTTTTGTGGATAAAATATGTAGTTATAACAATTATTGTCTCTTAAATATTTGATTCTTAAAATTGTAACTTTCTTAATATTTTGGAAATTAAAATTATTTTGTGCCCAGTGCAGCCAACATCTGGGCATGTTGGAAGTCATTAAAGTTGAATGCCACTGAGTTTCTCTAAGGAGGTTGGTGGTGCAGAGGTGTTTACTAAGGTGATACAAGAAGGACCACTGTGATAATAAAGGAGAGATTTGTTTTTAGTGTGGACCAGAATCAGGTTTACATCTGCCATAGTTGGGTAGGATATAATTATTCCAACAACGAAATATCAGAAGAGAATCATGATTGTGACAGAGAAGCTACACAGGATCATCTGCTTAGATTAGAGGGGACTGAACGATCCAATGCTTCATTCAAGCAAGCAAACAAACAAACAAACAAACAGGCAGCTCTCATTTTGTAAAGCATATTGGATGTAAGGAAGGCCTTAATGCAATCCATTGATAAAGTCTGTATGTGAGATGGGCTTTAGCAAATACAATGCCTACAGACTTCTGCACATAGAAATGAGTCATAAAATAAGAAAACAACTACTCTTAGAGTAAATGATGTGTTATACGAACAGCAGTGTGTCTAAAAGGGGGATTATGTAGAATCTGGAAGAAGAATCTTGGGGTGAATTATAACACTTGCTAGAGGCTCCCATTAGTTCCTTATTATGAAGGAACTAGATACGTATGTGTGTGTGCCTGTGTACACGCACACACATATATAAATACATATATTACAGGTCAATGTATGTCCATGGTGGTTGATTATTTTATGATCAGTTATATACAATTCTTATTTAGAGTATCACTTCATTCTCAACAAATTCTTTTGCTGTCTTTCTAAATTCTAATTTAAAGCTACCTCCTTTACATATTGTCAGTCTTGAGTAATCTATGTTACTATCAGTATACAGATATTTTTCTGAATGAGCTATCTATTATAGCAGCAGAAAAGATATATTTCTGATACAAGTCATGAGTGCCAGTCTAACTGCTAGTCCTGAAGCCCTCATCCTTGCCAAGACTCTGAAATTGGGGTCATTTATCCATACATGACAGCTCACCTAGTACTAACTTCATCTGAGAGAAATTCATCTCTCCTGTGGGGTTTATTGAAGTTATACCCCAAGAAGTCAAGGAACTTGGATTCTACATTGATCTGAGAGTGATTTTTGTTGTTCTCAGGTAAGTTCTGATATATTTTACCAAAGCAGTGCAAAAATATAATGAAACTGATGTTTCGTCTGCTAATTGGCTCTTGAAATGCAGCCAACAGGTACTAGCATAAATTCGGAAAGTCGTAGGATGATTACAATTTCTAATCAATAAAGTTTTATTTTGTGAGTGTCTGATGCTTTAGCACATAAAAGAACACACAACCAATAGTCCCTTTTCTGCTGAAACCCTAGCTGATAGCATGGAATTTTGCAAGCATCGACAAAACAATTTCATCGACATTGTAAAATCGTTCAGGTAATAAATAATATTCAGAAATGGCTTTGTAAGGGGTGTGGAGTAAGGACATAATAACGGCTACATGATTTGCTGATTGCTTTTTATCTGGGTGCCTCAAGCTGTCTAATGCCGTGTGTCATTTTGGAATACAAATGCCACCATTCTGAAAAAACCACACATGGTTCAGAAACTTGCATCAGCTCATGAAAGTTCTTCAGCATCTTCTATTAACACTGGCTAGAGATGACATTTTCTGATTATTCTCTGAAAACAACTTGTCAAAAAGACATTCCAGGGGCTTATCTTTATCTACCTTTACTTCATCAAGTTTAAGTCTGGTTACTCTACGGTGGTCTCTTCTGCTCTATCCACGCTTATCATTCTGGCTTGTATGTTAGCGGGGTTCTATCTCCAGGCCTTTTCTTGCATGTGCCTTTCCAATTTCAAAACGTACATTTTTCAGGAAGCTTTTCTAATTGGTCTCATCTGATCATTTCTGTGGCCAAATTTAGTCGGATACATAATCCTCTGTTCACTTGCATTCTTGGATATGTCACTTTATAATGATTCTTTAATTCTTTAGTATTGATGTGGGTAACACATTTTAACTTATTTTAATATCCTTGGTACTTATGTTGGTACTTGAATAATACTAATATGTAGAGAAAACTCTAGTGGTTGGACTAAAATAAGATGCAGTAAAAGAAAAAAGTAAAATAACATAAATGCACACCTAGAACTCCATTGTAAAGTTTAACATACAGACTTACGTGTGATTCTGAGGACTCATGGCTGCAAAATTTGTCATTTCAAGTTTGAGACTCTTGTATTGATCTTAAGTAAGATCATATTGATGGTGGACAAAAAATACCTTTTTTATTTTCCTCAAACAAGAACATCTCAGCTGTCTACCTTCTGGAAGACAGATAAAATATTATAAAACTGAATAGAATCCTGTACATTGAGAACAATGAAAAATATGAGATGTTAATTTCAAAGGCTTAAGCTTTCATTCCTTCAACAGGAATGGAAACAGACACTTCCCTACTTGGTAATCATGTATAAATATTTGTATTTTATACAAATATAAAATAATGAGTAGACATTATTTTATATCCTCCTTCTAGCAAAAGGTTCTTTGAGATTGCAGCTGACCATCAGTAAGAGCTTAAAGGAAACAGAAATTCCATAGAGGAACACTTAGGAGAAAAATGGTTTTCTTTTTTAACCAAAGAATGAAGAAAGGGTAAAGCAGAATATCCAGTATGAATAAGCCATTTTCTACCTGCTGTACTTGAAGTTGTCCAAGAAAATATAACATTTGCTGGCAACTTCAAACATTGCTCTATAATATTTTGACTATAAAAATTTATATTAACAGCAGCTTATGATTATTGAGCACTTATATTTGCCATGTATGGCACTTTTTCTTTTTATAGACATCCTTTCTTTTTATCCACACAATAGTTCTTTCAAGTGAAATTTCTGTTATTCTCATTGTAAAGATTATTCAATAAATTGCCAAAATCACAAAGTTAAGAAACAGTAGAACTTTAAATCATTGCATAATATTGTCGTATAAATTTATTAACATTTCAAGATACCACATTCATCTGTGAATCACAAGGGGTTTTAGGAAATTTTGAAGGACTGGATTTACAGAATAAATTCAAATTCCTTTTAAATTAATTTCTATGCCACCCTAATGAATAGGTAGATTTCACCTTAGAAATGGTATAAAGAGAATTTTTCTAAACAGAATATTTGATATATATTTTTCTGAACTTTACTGATTCTATGAATAGCTTAAGTGAGTTATATTCTTATAAATGTTTTATCCATAAATAAATGAGTGTGTAAATAAATATGTGTGTGTGCAGGTGAGTTTGTGTGTTTGGTTCAGAATTGCATTTAGCTTTGTAGTGGCTAAACAAGTTATTGTCCCCTTCCTACATTTTTAAAGCTAGAACAAAATAAAAAAGTAAATGTAATGGCTTAACAAATGATTCTTGCTGCAATTAAAAATTAAACTATATTCATTAATGAACAACATAGCCTAAAACGAATTGGATTACTGCATATCATTATGTATTACTGCTTTTTTTTCTGAGACTATGCCTAGATTAAAACAAGTTATTAGAACCCTTTGGAGTGAATTGCTTAAAAAGTGCATAGTGATTCAGCAGGATTGCCATCATCAATGGGGGCTGTGCAGTTAAATCCCCGGTAACTACTATTTTTTTTTTCTGAGACGGAGTCTTGCTCTGTCGCCCAGGCTGGAGTGCAGTGGCGCGATCTCGGCTCACTGCAAGCTCCGCCTCCCAGGTTCACGCCATTCTCCTGCCTCAGCCTCCTGAGTAGCTGGGACTACAGGTGCCCACCACCACACCCGACTAATTTTTTGTATTTTTAGTAGAGACGGGGTTTCACCGTGTTAACCAGGATGGTCTCAATCTCCTGACCTTGTGATCTGCCCGCCTCGGCCTCCCAAAGTGCTGGGATTACAAGCGTGAGCCCCCGGTGACTACTTTGAAATAAATGTTTTGTCTTGGAAGGAATTTTGGACACAAAATTGTATATATGGGTTCTGGAAAGCCTACCTCGGTTTTCAAACCATCCTGCTTTCAACTCATTGGCTTATGTGACCTTGGCTAAGTTAGTACTTGCCTCTGAGGCCCAGTTTCCTCAGTTAAATGGAGAAAATGACAGCACATGCCTCATAAAGGTGGTGTGAAATTTCATATTTTAAACTATTAGAATATGTAGAAAAGCGCCTACCATAAGCCAGTATCAGTAAGTGCTAGCTATCCTCCTTATATAATAATTATTGTTTTCAATAGTATTACTATATCCTGAGGAAGGTATAACAGAAAAATATAATAGATATATTTGTAAGAGAAAATTCATAGTGGCCTTTGATATAAGCCTTTGTATTAACAATAATTGATCAGTTAATGATTGTGGTTTCAGTTATCCATTATTTATTTACCACAATAACAGGAATACATGCATATACTATGTGTTAAGTACTGTGCAAAGCATTACATCAGCGATCTGATATGTTCATAACAACTCTAAAAGGAAATTATTATATTTTTAAGAAAATTTCTCATGAAGAAGCAGAAACTCCAACTTAGAAAACTTTGGAAAATTTCCTAAAATCATAACTGCCAGGGAATGTAGAAAGCTGTACTTGAATTGAGGATTTTTGATTCCAAAGCCAAGCTTGTAACCAGATGACAACTAGGAAGTTGTCATCTCTCCCTTTCAGAGGACACAGTTTCATAACAAATTTAATTGTTTCCCTTTTCTCCCTTAAGAATACAGATAAACCCTGATTGATTTTTCCAATAAATTTAATTATTCAATATTTGCAGTAAGAGAGAATGTGGTAGCATTTCTATGAAATGCATGTTTGTATTTTCCCCAATACTCTCTAGATTTTGAGTTTTCCCAAAAATATAATGCACAAGCATTTATTGCAGAGGCCAACATAGCAGAAATGGATGATATCATATTTCCTTTGTTGTATCAAATTTTCTTTTTATACATTTACATCTGGCAACTTAATGGGACCAGACACATGAAAGTGTTTAAATTTTGTGTCTCCAGAAGTTTCAGAAATTTTTGTTTTCTTTTTCTATCTTGAAATTGAGTTCACCAGCTTCCCTGATTAATACTCATTTCTTGAAGTGATTGTTTTGCTTAATTGTAAATAATCTCTTTGCTTTGTTGTTTTCCTCTGTTCATTTTTAATGGTTTTGCTCAGTCTACTTATTAGAGGTAAATCAGAAGAAAATTCAGTTGCATCTGCTGTCACCAAAAAGACTAGAATCATTTTTTTCTCTTCCTTCCTTCCTTCCTTCCTTCCTTCCTTCCTTCCTTCCTTCCTTCCTTCCTTCCTTCCTTCCTTCCTTTTTTTTGATAGAGTCTCACTCTTTGGCCAGGCTGGAGTGCAGTGGCGGGATTTCGGCTCGCTGCAATCTCTGCCTCCCAGGTTCAAGCAATTCTCCTGCCTCAGCCTCCCGAGTAGCTGGGATTACAGGTGTGTGCCACCACACCCAGCTAATTTTTGCATTTTTAGTAGAGACAGGATTTCACCATGTTGGCCAGGATGGTCTCGATCTCCTGACCTTGTGATCCACCTGCCTCGGCCTCCCAAAGTGCTGAGATTACAGTTGTGAGCTGCAGCACCCGGCCAGAATAATTTTTTTCTAATATCATTTTAATATAAAGATAAATTAGGAAATAAGAATGTCGCAGATTTCCTTGGTTCCAACATTTCCTTTCCCAAGACAATTAACTGGAGTTACCGTGACTCAGCATTGGCAGATGTGATGTGGACAATCCTGAGAAGAAAAGCAAACATGTCCTGATTCTGCTGTATGGGTTATTTTAATTTTGTGTGCCGGGGGAGGGGAGTTCTTTCAATTTTGTGAGTGTTTTTTTTTTTTTCTCTCACTACTCAGTTAACAAAGCAGCAAGCTAGTGGACTTTTGTTGGCACCAAACAAAAACAAAACTGACAAAAAAACCCTAATCATTTTAGAGTTTTGGCCTCTTCTGTTTATCTGAAATTCTTTACTTCAAAAACAATAAATCCTTCAATAACCTGACTGCAGAAAATACTTAATAGAAATTTTGATTTTCATCTTCTGATCTAATTCATTTCACAGTAAGGTATGGGTTTAATATAGGAACTTTTTGTTTTGTTTATGACATTTTCACACCTACAGATATTTGCAGGCACATGGAGGGATTGCAAGCAGCTGATTGTTTCCGAAATTAGCTCACTACAGACACAGAGCAATGCCTGAAAAGAACTTGTTTCAGAAGTGATATTCCACCATGGAATACTATGCAGCCATAAAAAATGATGAGTTCGTGTCCTTTGTAGGGACATGGATGAAACTGGAAAACATCGTTCTCAGTAAACTATCGCAAGGACAAAAAACCAAACACCGCATGTTCTCACTCATAGGTGGGAATTGAACAATGAGAACTCATGGACACAGGAAGGGGAACATCACACTCCGGGGACTGTTGTGGGGTGGGGGGAGGGGGGAGGGACAGCATTAGGAGATACACCTAATGCTAAATGATGAGTTAATGGGTGCAGGAAATCAACATGGCACATGGATACATATGTAACAAACCTGCACATTGTGCACATGTACCCTAAAACCCTAAAGTATAATTTAAAAAAAAAAAAAAAAAAAAAAAAAAGAAGTGATATTCCAAAGGACAAGACTACTTTATAAATAAAAGCTCTGTAATGTTTTAATGTATTCTTATATATTAATTTGTTTGTAAAGTTCAGCTGATTACTCAATTAGGGTTTAAATGTAAAAATCTTTAATTTTAAGAAATCCATATCGGTCTTGATTTAAGATGAGCCATAACAAATTAAGAGGCTTGGAGAAGAGTTTCTAATTTGAAACATATATACACATGTACATTTAATAAAAAGTAAGTATTTTTCTCTGAAGAACAATAAAATTAGCACATATTTGTGTTGCATTTCATCAGTGTGAAATTTGATGCAAGGTTCTGAGTTCTCAACAAGAACAGGGCACAATTCCTGTGCGTGAAAATTTTATAGTCCTGTGAGATTTTTTCTAATTTACTTTATAAAAATAATGTGTAGAGGGCTAGAGAGGCTTACATTCTTAGACATAGTCACAAAATATATTTCTCTTAAATAAAATTTATTCTACACAGATCTTGTATTTCTGTCCTGTTTTTAATCCCAAATTTCTATTACCATTTAATTTGGAATGTATAATTTTTTTAGCACAATCATTTGTATTGCCTTAAGGGGAAAGATGTGAAATAGCTCCGTGCCTGTCTAGCACAAATTACATGCAAATTATACAAAATAAGCCTCTATTCTTGCCTATCATGTTCTATTCACAGAATAAATGATTAAATATTGCAGTTATGTGCTTTAAATGAGTGTTCTTGTAATATGTATGTTGGTTGTAATGTAATCTGTTGTACATAAATCATTTGATTAAAATCACAAGAATTTTACAAATAGAAAGTGCATTCACTTAATGTGATCAATTTTTACTTCTACCACCAGTTGACATTCTTGAAAATAATTCTTTAAAATGTATTCCTGAGTTTTTCAAGTAGGTTATCTCTTGCTTCTTTAAAGTTCAGAGGATCTCTTTCCCTAAATCAGATAGACTGTTTAAATTTGGCACCGTATTTAGTAATTATTTACCCGCTGAGAGCAGAGATCTTTGAGAAACTTGACCTGGCCATCTGAGTCTTAACTAACAGTGCCTCATTGTGAATAGCTACTTTTATATAAAATGCTTGTTAACGTGATTTTAATCATGCAGCAATTAAAAGTATAATTTAGAATAAAATATGAAGGTAGTCCCTTATTTTTCTATCCTATCCATATGGCAATTGGAAGTTGAATTTATGCCTTCAACAGATTTTTTTTATCTCACCTTTATTTTTGGTTTGTTAGTTTCCTGAAAGTATGGAAAGAAATCTGTAAATGGTCACTGTGACAGAGTTTTCTTGAAGAATTCAATAAACCTTACAGTGATACCAGAAATACTGGTACTTTGCTCATGTATTATCATTTATGATGATCTCAACCGATTTTAGGTATACTCTGATGTGCAGTCATGATGTGGTTTTCTTGTTTTCTACATTTGATGTGCTCTTGTGGTGCAGCCAGGGGAAATAAAAGCAAATATGTAAGTAAGTAACCCATGAAACTAAATCCAATCCATCTGATAAGTTCAGTTTCTTTTAGATATTTATCCCTATTAAATTATGCAGTCTTCTAGATTTTCTGCTACCCTTCTTCTCTCCAAGGTGATGCTTTTGTCAGGGGGAGCTATGTCATTTCCTGGCAGCACGGAAGAGAGTGCACATCTTAATGCTTATATCCGCAAGACTTTACTGGGATTTGTCTCCTCTGATCTCTGGCTCCCTACTCTCCCTAGGGGCTGAGTGTCTTGCTAGCATCCTCTGACTGTAGCAGGGAGTGCCTGCCTGTTCAATTATTTCTCAGGTTGGTCACGAATCCCTCTTGCTGATGTGGCTCTACCGCATTCTCGCCTGAGGTCTAGCTGTAACTTCTACCTGATCTCTAAACTAGGTTTACACTGTAGGCTTCAGATAAATGGTCACTTTTCTCTCATTGCAGTGATCTTCCCTCCTACCTCTCTCTCCCTGACAAGGCCTGCTGGTACTTTTTATGCCAAATGGGAATCTGATCAGATCTACTACAGGGGAGGTCAGGACTTCATCTCCCTAACCCTGTGGCTACCCCAGATTGCTTCGGGAACACTGCAAAACTGACTTTTCCTATAGTTCTAAGTAGAAAACAGGGCAAAATCTGTCTATCAATGGTTTTCTTCCTAACCTGTCTAACATGGTCCTCTTTCCATGACTTCATTGCCAAGAAGAGAGATAAGGAACTAGGTACTTTCTTATCTATTTTCCACCAACTTTCTCTTCATTCTGCATTCACTAATGAAAAAAGAATACAGCTGTCCCTTCTCTCTTTCTGTTTGTTCAGAAAAATTGATTCTATCATGCTTCCTAAGGTGGCATCTACCCTTTGCTTGATTCAATAATGGCAATGAGGCATAGGGATTTCAAAAATATTTTACCTGTTATACCTGAGTTAAACTCTGGATACAAATGTTTGTCTGCTCTGCTTGTTACTCATTTAAGAGAACATCTTCCTTTCTTGGATTCTAATAATAAAATAGAAACAATATTTTAGCTTTTCCTAAGCTTTCTCTAGAAAATGTGGAAACTACAGGAAAAACACTGCTTTTTTTTGTTTGTTTTTGTTTTTTATCTGAGTGGCCCACATCATGTGACTATTACACTCTTAATTTAGCTTTTCTTTTAGGCTGTTCCATGATTATCTTCATGGGATTGACATTCAGCGTAGGCTCAAACCTGATTAAACCATTTTAGTTTCGTAGTCTGCATATGTCCCTCCCTTCCCTCTGTGTCTAACAGGAGCAATGGGCCACTAGCTGAACTGTAGCCACAGGCAGTTATGAAGGACACTAGGACACTGGTATGCAACTCTCAGCCCTTAGAAGTTCATTTGGCCTTAGCTGAACAAAATTTGAATCCCTAGAAGTGAAGTTCCAGCAGCAGAGCAGGGTCTTGATCAGCTGGTACCTTCCTGCCTCAATCCATCCACTCTTCTCTCCTCTCAGAGGCTGCTCTTCTTACCTGTACTCTTTCCTGTCTTCCTAAGAGACTCTGGGAATGCTCGGCAATTTCCCTCATATTTTGTAGGAAACATTTTCAGAATTGTAGTCTCTGTGGAGAGGTTGACTGACGGATTATTCCCCAAGTTCTTCAAACAGGTGGCAAAGCTGAGATTACTATCCCTGCCTCCCTCTGTCAAAATGAGACTTGATAAAACAAATTTTGGGTTCTCTTTGGGTAATTTGATAAAGCAGAGCTCTGAGCTGAGAGGAAACTGGTTCCCTGTGGTCTGGTAGTCCCCCACTTGGCAAAGGAAAGGTCAACAACTTGTTGAAATGAAAAGGTCTCCACTAATTCTCCCCACTTAACTCCTAGAAAATGATGAATTGAGCACCATAGCTAAGTTGCTGGAATAGAGGAAGAGTCAGTACAGAGGTTGTGCAAACAAAGGACATCCAATGACATGACTGTTCCAACATGTGGGGAGGGAAGGCTTACCTACTGACACATCAGGGCTGAAGAAGGCTGAATGTGTGGGTGCCTTCTGGGAACAGAAGAAACCTCTAATCTTTCATCAGCCACTGAAAGACCTAGGCAACTTTCACTGAGAATAGGTGGCTGTGGCCAGCCGCTTTAGGGAAAGGCACCAGGAGTTTGGCGTGTATAGTCAATACTACAATGACTACTTGAAGTCAGTGGCAGCAGTGGATGAATACATGAGAGGTAAGCCCTTGGTCGCTCTTGAACATTGTTAGCACTCTCTTCTCAGTTAAGAGGCAGGACATTTTGAGGAATGGGTTCTGGTGGAGACTGACATGTGCTAACTGGCACATAATGGGAAACCTAGAAACTGTGCATCTTATATAAAACAAGATCTCTACATTAGTTTCCCAGGGATGCTTTAACAAAAAAATGCAAACTGAGTGGCTTAAAATAACGGAAATGCATTCTCTCAGGGTTCTGGGAACTACATATAAGATGTCATCAGGGCTATGCTTCCTCGGAAAGCATTGGGGAAGCATTCTTCTTTGCCTCTTCTTAGCTTGGTTGATACTGATAATTGTCAGCATTTCTTGGCTTATAAATGCATTACTCCTGTCTTTGTCTCTGTTGCCACATGGCCTTCTTCCCTGTGTGTCTATGTGTCTTCATGTGGCCTTTTTCTTTTTTTCTCTCAATTTAGAAAAATGTATTTTTTAAATTGACAAATAAAAATTGTGTATACTTGCCATGTATAACATACTTTGAAATATGTTCACATTGTGGAATGGTTAAATTGAGCTAATTAACATTTTTTTGTGGGCAGATTTAAAATCTGCCTCTGTTAGCAATTTACAAGTATGCAATACATTGTTATTCACTAAAGTCACCATGTGGCATAGTAGATCTCTTGAAGTTACTCCTCCTATTTAACTGAAATTTTGTATCCTTTGACCAACATCTACCTAACCTCTCTTCCCTGCTCCCCAGCCCCAGTAGCCAACATTCTATTCTATAGTTCTATGAGTTTACCTTTTTCAGATTCCATATATAAATGAAACTATGCAGTATTTCTCTTTCTGTGCCTCGCTTATTAAACTAAACATAATGTCCTCCAGGTTCATCTGTATTGTCACAAATGACAGAATTTTTTTCTTATGGCTGAATAGAATTTAATTGTGTGTATAGACCACATTTTCTTTATTCATGTCTCCATTAATTAACACTTTTCATTGATTCCATATCTTGACTATTGTGAATAATGCTGCAATGAACGTGGGCATGTAGATATCTCTCCAACACACTGATTTCATTTCCTCTGGATATATACCTAGCAGTGGGATTACTGGAGCATATGGTACTTTATCTTTAAATTTTTGAGGAATCTCCATAGTGTTTTCCATAATGCATAGCCTTCTTATAGGGACACCAGTCATTAGATTTATGGCCCATACTAATCTAGTATGACCTCATCTTAACCAATTACATCTACAACTACCCTATTTCCAGATAAGAACACATTTTTAGGTTCTGATTGGACATGGATTTTGGAGGGACACTCTTCAACTCAGTACAATTTTTATTCTCTAACACAGACAATTATAGAGTAACTTTAAAAAAATCTTTCAGCAAGATTTCCCATCCTTTCTCTTCCAAAACTAGGTTTAACCAAAGGAAATTAGACAACCCGTGTAGTGTCCAGTAGAGTATGGCTTTCTTGCCCTCCTCCAACTGTCAAGCATGCTTCCTCTTGAAACTCTTTGCACTTTTCATTCTTGATGGTTTCTTTTGTACTCACACCACTCACTGTCTCAACTTTTTCAGGTCTCTGCTCAAATATCTCTTTCTCCATGAGACTTTCCTTGATCTTTCAAGATAAAATAGCTACCTGCTCCTTACTACCCATTGGTCTCCTTCCTTTTTTCTCCATAGTTCTCATCACCATCTGACATACTGAATTTTCATTTAAAAAGACTTTCTTCTGCCCTACATATCTACCAGAGGTGGAGCCTCACACTGAATCTGAGGCAAATTAGAGGTGTGCTATGCCCTGAAGGTCACAGTGCTGCCTGAGACCAAGTCCCTTTTCTGGTTTCTGTGTTTTGAGATTTCACGAACATTTTTCTTTCAAAAATGTTCTCTGATGCAAATAAATGTGACTTTAACCAAGTGAGAGAAATTTTTATAAGCCATACAAAGAAAAAATAAGTCAGTAGGAGCAGAAAATGATCCATTATTTCAGACACTGACTTTGTGATGCCATGAATGACATAAACATGACATCCTTGTTATAGTATTTTCATGCTGTTTTAAACAAATATTTTTTGGCAATGCAAAGTTTAAGAGTCCTTTTCCGAGTTATGTTTAATTGGAATCATTTTCTATTACAGTTTCTTTGCTGCCCCATGGAGCTGATTTTACCTATGTTGGAGTCGAGAACACTCATATAGTTATTAGGGAGACAGAAAAGCAAATACAGGCCATCGTGTAATGCCGTCTTTAATGTCTTGGAAGGAATGTAGAAAGCCCATTATCGTTTCTTCAAAAGTAATTTTAAAATGCAAATACAGGTGCTAACAGATTCTTGTCTCCATAAGATTGTCAATTTTCTTGCCCCACACTCATTTATTTTTCATAAAAAAAATGAAACATGGGGCAGAGACTATTTGTTGACAGTTACTACAATTAACTCAGTCTCGCCTCTGACCTAAATTCTTCCCACTTAGAAGCTGTGAAGTAGAAAATAATGAGGACTGAGTTATTTCTGAAATGTAAAACCTGAAATTGCCAGAATTTATTCAAGTTCCTTGAAGGTAGAGAGTTTGGAGCTGTTTTTGTTGTTGTTGAGCTATTCAATAGCAATTATGATGCTTGGTCTTTTAGTGGATCCTGCTCACGCATTAAACTCAAGCTTGTTCCTATTGGTCCTTAAATTAAATTGCATATGCCAAATTCTTGTTTTAGTTTTTACTTTTAGTTTATTTTCAAGAAATCAATTGCACAGTATGCACTTTTTCTTCTTGTTGTTAATATGGAAATACTAAAACTTAGAGTGCTGTGAGTTTCATTTCGATAGTGTTCAAATGTTTAAGTTAATTTCTTAACTTTTTTGGAAATTTTAGGCATATTTATTGATGTAAATGATATTACATTAATAAAATAAATATTCAAAATGAGCAGGACAGAGAAATTTGATAGATAGTTCACATAATGCATTGATTTTTATCTTTAACTGTTAATGCCTAGCTCTTATAAAAACAGCTATGATCTTATAGATAGTAAGAATATTTTAGAACTATAATTTTTGTATCCATACCTAATGTATCTATTTTTCTGATAGTGTCTAAAAAACTTCTATCTAACTTAGGAGGGATGGTCAATATTTAATGTGTATATATATATAACATATATATAATATTACATATATATGTAATATTCCTCTTTTATTCTAAATAACGCTTCATTGACATTTATCATTTTAGATTAACTTTCTAAGAAACAGGATCTACAAAAAAGTAGATTAAATTTGAATTTAGGTCCCTAAGTCCTCTTTCCCATTTCCTGGACTTGGGAATCATGTGCTTCACCTCCTTGTCAAACTATCACACCCCTTCCCCTTCCAATGCATGTATTTCAGGGCCACAGGTTGCTGTGCTTTCTGCTTTGTCATTTTCATTTATCTTCCCCGATCCAACCCCATTTTCTGAGAAATAATTTGAATCTTAATGTCAACAGAGTGTATACAGCATTTGCCAAACTCTGTTACGGCAGGGGCGGGGGTCTGATAGATGTTAAATAAGTCGTGTTCTATGAATATAGTATTCCATACCCCAAAATGCTTGGGGAGTATTCATTCTAAATTCTGTCCTTGGAATTTCAAAGTGCAAGTTAATATGTAAAAGGTTCTGAAAGTGAAACAAAAAACCTGTTTCATTTTGTTGTATAATTAACAAACTAGCTTGTTTGCTAAAGGGAAGACCAATCTGGCTGCATCTATTCTTATCCCTGAAACAGCTATATCTTTATACAACAGCTTAAGATGGGCTAACATTTATTAAGAAGGAAAGATAAATTGTGTCTTTACAATCCTAGCATACAGACAGTTCTTGTAAATTTGCTCTAAGTAAAACTCTTATTGACTCATGCTTAGGTTAGATTTTTTTTCCCTGGTGTTGGGTTTGCACATTTGGTACAGGCAAGTATGTCATCAGAGATATGATTGGGGCCAGATTGTGGAAAACTTATAAGGGGTTTAAGATTTATCCTATCTATTGGTAGCCATCAAAGGCTTTTAAAGGAGAAAGTATATAAAAAGATCTGTGAGACAAAGTTAATTGGGGTAGCAGGGTAGAGGTGGAGTGGGAAGTAAAACGTGACTCAGCCAGCCAATTTTGAGATTGTTATAGTCATCCTTGTGAGAATGTTGAGGTCTTGAACTAAGATCACAGCTGTGAAAAAGGATTTAAAAAACACATTTGAGGAAAATTAAACAAGAGAAAATAGAGAAAAGCAGTGTGTTATGATGACTCAGTTTTCTAGCTTGGGTTGGCGATGGTGATGTAATTCACTGAAAAAATATGAAGGAAACTAAATGGTTGAGATGATGGAGGGGTAGGGTAATGAGTATGATTTTGGTCATATATAAGTAATAAATAGGAACAAGCCATTCTAAATAAAAATATACTTGTTAAGGTTGCCTAAAGGTGGAAGGGACAGTGAGGTATTCTCTGTAGGCATCTTGCAGTGCCCACGTATTGCCAGCATGCTCCTTACCTCTGTCTGTTTTCTTGTTGACTGACTAGTGACCACTCTGACATTTTCTATGCCTTTGCCTCACAGGGTTCTACTTACCTGTCAAAAATTGTCTTCCAGTCACTGAGTGAAAGGCCAGGGATAAATTATTTAAGGAAAAATACTTACAAAAATGCAACCATGACTGTAGCCCAAAGATAAAAACAATTATGCTATTGGAGCAGTCAAAAGTTATACCACGTCTTTGCAAAAGGTTTTAAATTTTAAGGTTAAAATTATCAAAGAGCAAATGTGAAATTATTTTTAAACCATATGATTGTTAATAAAACATTTAAGTGCTGATTTATGTGAGTACCACCCTGAGATAAATATAAGGATTTAACACAGATGAAATCAGTATAGCCAGAATAAGAGGCTGTTTGGTATAGCGTGAAGACATAACCAAATGACTCCCCAAAATATGTTATATTTATAATAATATACAAATATATATTTATAAGTATACATTTATATTTAATTATAAATATTTAAATATATGCATATGAAATACAAGCACATATTAATATTATTCATATTTAAATATATTTATCAATATTACTATATATATATATAAACCACTGGTTGTGTCTTTAGGTGGTGAAAACATGATTTGGTAGGTGGCAGGGGTAAAATTTTGACTACTAAGACATACACAAAATGGGTTTTATTATTGGTTGTATTGTGGACTGTGACTTTAAAAAGCTCAATTAATTTGAAGCCCATTATTTTCATCTTAAAAAATGGCATAACAAGAGCTACCTTGCTTTTATTATAAGGTTATTATAAATAGCAACTGAAGTATATGTAAAAGTATTTTATACACTATAAAGAGATAAACTTATGTGGAGCATTACCATTATTGAACTGAAGCACAGAAGTTGACCATTAGAAGAGAAATATGGCATTTTAAAGAGGTAACACCACTATTATCTATTATTTTAAATTAACAGACTGGCTAATAAGGTCAATGAATGATTTATGTGGGGAAGTGGGTTAAAAATATATAGGTAGGGGTCTAACATGAAAACGTGTGGCTTCTTGGAGGAATGAAAGCATTTTTCGAGTGACAACAAGTTGCATGGTATGGAATGAGGGTCACCAAATCAGGCCTTTTCTACAATTTTGCGTAGTCTTGTTGAAACTAATATGCATTAATATATGATATTTTGAATTCTGAACAATAACTGGTGTAGTGTATTTACTGGTAAGTAGGGATGCAGAGACTAGGACTGTACATTTAGATAGTGGCATAGGAAAACTGAGGGCTCATTTCCAAGTAATTCATAGAACATCCCTTCTTGATCACCCCCCGCCCTCACCATCCTCAAGACACACACATGTGTGCACACACGCTGTTTCCATATATCATGCCATTTATTCTCTCCTGGAACATTCTTGCTTTTTCTAACCTTCACTTAGATAATATATAATGATGCTTCAGGATTCATTTCAGGTATTATCTCCCCCTTCCCAGATCCCGAATGGGTTAACTAACCCTCCTTTTTGTTTCTCATGCACGCTGTGTATAAATTTATCATGGTGTTGATTCCCTTACATAGTTTCAGATAATATATATAACACATGAACAAACAGGGTATTTACATTTGCTTTCCCCTGAGAGCTGTAAGCTCTCTGAATTTAGAATTATGTTGAATTCATCTTTGTTTTCATTGGATCTAGCACAGTATTAGATATATAAAAAATAAATGCCTAATACAAATGTTCAGAGTCAACTGAATATGAGATATTAGAGATTGAATGATACAAACAGAACTACTTGTTGAACTTTTGAAGGATGCTGTGGTGGGGTAGCAGTAGTGGTAGCAGGAGTAAAGAAGACACTATTGTGTAGGAGAAAGTTTAGGGGCACTCATGTTATCCTCAAATTATAAGCTATTTGGGTCTTTTCATTTATTTTAAGATTTATAAATCCATTCATTTACTTACTCAACAAAACCATTCAACAATTGGTATATTCCAGATACTGTGTGTGTGTGTGTGTGTGTGTGTGTGTGTGTGTGTGTGTGTGTGTATGGAGGGGGGTGGTGCAGAGAGAGGTGAATCAGATGTAAGATTGGTTTTCAAGACCGTTGAAGGCTAATGGAGGGGAAAGAGGGGAATAGAAGTTGCACAACATGACACAAAAGGAAAAATGATCAGAAGGACATAGCAGAATTATATCCAGTGCAGACTCTCAGCTCAAACTGCCTATATTCTAATTGTTCCTCTATCACTTACTAACATGCAGCCTTAAGAAAGTTAACTTAACCTTCATGTGCCTGAGTTTACTCATTTGAAAAATGAAGACAACTGTACTACATACATTATTACATTGTTGTGAACATGACGTGAGTTAGTCTCCATTAACTTACTTCTAGTCATTGCTTTTTGGGGATTTCTAAATAATTTTCAGGCAGCAGTGCAGTAGAAAGACTATTGTGCCAAAGAGGAACATATTTTGAGGCCTTTGATATGTATTACTAAATTGTCTTTAAAAATTATTGTACCAATTTATTTTAGCAAAACTGTTAGTGAATTTATTTGTTTCCTTGCATCCTTGCCAATATTCGTCTTTTGCTAATTTAGAGGCAACATAGCATTTTATAGTTTAAAAATGTGTATAGAGGTAGTTGGTGTGATTGAACACTCTTTCTTACAAGCTGACTCTATGGGTACTCCTCTTTCGTGACTCATTTGTGGTTTTATTTTCTCCTTTGGCAAACTGTGGGCTGAACAAAAAGAGATGATTTTAATGGCCTATATTGCATTCTATAATGTGTGTTGAATATTTTCTTCTTTCAAAATAATTTCTTCCCATGGTTTTCAATATCATACTGTTCTGTACTTTCTCTAGCTTCTCTTGGCTGCTCCCCCTGAACTTCCTTTGCTGGCTCATCTTGTGACTGGTTTTTAAATATTGATGTTCTATATTCTCCTCACAGATGAGCAAACATGTTTATATACTGTGTATATGCCAATGACTCTCATGTTTATATTTGCAGTCCAGACTTCTCTAACTCCAGATTTGTTTATGCCTAATCTTGGGAGTTCCAAAGGCAACAATCTCAACATGTCCTAAAATAAATTCTTGATCCCTCCCACACCCCAACCCTTATTCTTCTATAATGTTTAAGATCTTGAATGAATAGTACTGCCACTATTCATGTCATATAAAACTGAAAATTTAGGGTCATTTTGATATCTCCATTTTTTCTTCTTTGTATCAAATCTGTCTCATTTTCTTCTTCTCTTGCATCTACCAAGCTCCAGAAACTACTCTAGTATGAATGCAGTTGATTTATGGGATGTCTCCTTGCACCTCACATTGCAACCACAATGATGCTTTTAACATCCACACTGACATGCAAATGTTAGTGCTTAAAACTGTTCATGACATCCTACTGGTGTTACAATCAAGATCACAGTCCAGGCCGGGCGCGGTGGCTCACGCTTGTAATCCCAGCACTTTGGGAGGCCGAGGCGGGCGGATCACGAGGTCAGGAGATCGAGACCACGGTGAAACCCCGTCTCTACTAAAAATACAAAAAATTAGCCGGGCGTGGTGGCGGGCGCCTGTAGTCCCAGCTACTCGGAGAGGCTGAGGCAGGAGAATGGCGTGAACCCGGGAGGCGGAGCTTGCAGTGAGCCGAGATTGCGCCACTGCACTCCAGCCTGGGTGACAGAGCGAGACTCCGTCTCAAAAAAAAAAAAAAAAAAAAAAAAAGATCACAGTCCAGAACATCAGCTACAAAGCTCTGCATTATCTGCCCTGCCTTCTCACCGCTCACCTATAGCACCACTCTTCCAACTGCTCTCTCTTCTACCATGTGAGCATATCATGCCCCTTACCACCTCAGGGTGTCCGCAAAAGCTGTTTCCTCTGCAGTATTTTTCTTCAGCTAAATAATCCCTATCCTTTACCAGTCAGCTTAGAAGTCATTTACATAAAGAAGCTTTCCTTGGAGTCAGGTCTAGATCTTGCTCGCTATACTTATTGCAGCCTAAATTTCCCTTTCAGAAATAATTATAATCATAATTAAATATTTAATTGAGTAAATTATTCAGATGGTTGGCTCCTCCCTTAGACTGTAAGCTCAACAGGGACAAGGCTAGTATAAAGAATAAACTAATAAGTATTTACAAAATACATTTTGGGCTGGTTATTTAACTTTTAAAATGTCATCTATTAATATTTAGTTTTAAAATGGAAATTCCTGCTTTGAGTGCCTGACTTGGTTACTATAAAGACTATATATGTGAATGTATGTAAAATTACTTGCTCACTTGACAGTAAGATGTAAATATTTCTCCAGGTTTATTCAAATAGACTATTTCCCCTTGAAGTCTGTGGGATTTGAAACACGTACTTGAATAATGTTTGAAGGTTTAAGTTAGACTTGAAGTAAGCTCTGTGGCTGCCCAACTTGTAAAATACACTGCTTGTTAAATTTGCTCTCTCTTGTATTTTCTGGTAGGCATCTGGCAATGTGTCATTTTTAAAGGTCAACTAAGCTTGTTTGGCTCTGGATTGTACAATAGCCTTCTTCTGCATTAAAAAAAATATGTGACAGCCAAAAAGAAAGTGTGGTGCCTTCTATCTTGAGACTAGTTATAACCACCATAATCTAGAGAATTGATACGATAAATAAAGAATGTGTTTCCCCATTTGATATAAAATATTGATATAATTTAGAACTCTGGATCTATGAAGTTATCAGAGACACTGGTCTGATCATAGAATGTCAAAGAAGCTCCTCGAAAGAAACAACAGCCTTTCCTCTTACCTCTTTTGTTCTGCTCCATATGGGGAACAGATGAGCATGGTATTTGGAAGAGGAGGAAGTGGGAGGCCACCATAAGTTTGCTTTGTTGGGTCAGCTGCATCTTACAAAGTGGAGTTAGTCATGACTAAGTAAGCTCAATGATTGATGTATCCATCTACAAATCATGGGACCCTAAGAGATCATTTCCATTTGGGGATGGGATGGTGTTTTATACCAGCATCAGTAATACGTGGAATGATAGAGTATAAATCAGGGAGTAAGGATACTCCAATATTATTCAAAGGTGAAAACTATGCTAATGAGATGGAATAACAAATAAATATAGAAGTGCTCAAAAAAAGATTTAATGCACGTTTTTAATGTCAATCCAGTTTTTTAACCTAATATAATGTTCACTGGGTATCCAGTACTTCCTAATTGGGCCTGATTATAATTATATATAAACAAAACATAAAATTTTGAGGAAACAATTATTCTTTTAAATTGCATATATTATTTAATATGTATATAGTAAAATATATACATTGTATATTAAAATAATTATTTTTTATATATGTAATGAGTACAGACCTACCTTTAAATATGTTGGGAGCTCACATTTTATATATGCATCTATCTGCATGTGTTTGTGTATCTGTGCATATTCTCTCATATGTATATTTATGGATTTTGCAGGGATATAGCAAATCATTTTCAATAACCATTCACTTTAGAATTTAGAAAGCATTTAGAAAGATCCCAAATCACTTGTATACCAAATTCACGTTATCTACCTAAAAGTAGTTGAATGCTTGAAGAAATGCTAATGACAACAACAAAATACCTTACTTAGTAGGGAGATAGTCTTAGGTTGATATTAATTTTTTTTGGCTCCTAATAAATTTAAACAAATTTTAAAGATTCCTTCTAACAAGTCTCAAAAACTGAACTAAAAAGCATACCACTTTATAATTGGACTTTTTATGCTTTTGCATAATTTTATAACAGACATGAATATAGTGTTTTGTTTACTTAACAAAATATTAAAAATTACAATACAGTATATGATGCTTGATTTAAAATCTGTAATATAATTCAGTATTAAAGAAAATATAGCTGAAATGAAAAATAAAATGCCCAACAATTGTAGTTTTGAATTGAGTTCTTTATATATGATATATGGATTGTTTATTCACAACAGAAAGGATAAATGTGAGCAGTAAGACATTGACATTTATTAATCTACATAAAATGACAATCAAGATAAAATTTCACTGGGTATTTTTAAATATTTATTTTTTATTTGTCAAACTATATGGCCCAATTTCATTGGATAATTGAAAATTCTTAGGTTTGGGCTGAGTAGACCCAATGTAAGTACCTTAAAAAATTTTGCAAATGGGTATTGCTTTACTAATATCTCTTACTGATTTTTTCCATATGGTATTTAAACTCTTTGTGTTGAGTTTTTTAGGTAATTTTATACTTCTCCTTTACTCTAGTAACATGAGTAATGCTGAGTGGCTGGTTTTATTTTTATAGTTGAACAGTGTCTGAGAGACATTATTATCTATGAAATCATATTTTACTTTTTCAAATTAGTTGGATATTCTAGAATATTAATTATGTGGTAATTTGAAATAGATGACATGTATATCTAATGTATATTACATATTATACACCATATTGGGTATTCAATGCCCCATTATTTGCTTTTTTACATTATAATTGTTCATTAGCTTTTTTATTATATAGTTTATTGACAAAAGCCACAGGAAAACAAAGCTGGAATAATATAATATGCCTTATCTAATTGTAAAAGTCACATATAATTATTAATTTTAAAATTCTAATTAGTTGCCCTGAAACATTCTTTGTCCCATTGTATTTTTCATTATTCATCCTCAGTTACTAAATGCAGAGCCTTTATTTCTTCTTTTTTCTATTTTCTTTATTTCATTTCTCTGCCTTTTCTTTCGTTTTTAGGAGCTGGAATTTTATTTTTTCTTCTTCTTTTATTTTTTTTAATCTTTTTGCAGCATAGTAGTGAATATATTGGACCTTTTTTGTGCATAAGCCTCCTAACTTTTTACCGGGTTTTTGTGATGTTCTGTCAGTTTCTTTTTTTCCTTTCTTGCAACAGTGGATACATTGCCCCCAGATACACAGTAATTGCTTACAAAAAACAGGACAATGCTACAAGCCAGAATACAGATCTGAAAAAAATAAAATAAAATGACAAGAGTTAAAAATACCTTCGCATCATGTAGAACAGAGTTTATGATAATAGCAGCTTCCATGTTTTGGATTAAAGTCTAACCACAATTAACAAGTCAAAATTAATGGATTATTTAATACTTCTTTATTGAGTATTCATGTCCTGACCCCAAGATAGTTCTGGGAATTTTAAAGAATTGCTAGATTTCTCATTTTGCAGTGTTGTGGTAGGGTGTGTCAGACACTCTGAAAGTTCAGTTAATTACCACATCAGAGTATCCATCTTTCTGATCCAGTGTCCTGAATTTTTATTGCAATTTGAAAATGATAAATTTCAAGGGGTTAGTTTATACGCTATAACAATCTAAGGAGACTTAATGAGAAATATGGTCATTGTAACTGGAGCTCACATAAAAATCAACTTCGGATTATATAAGAAACAATATTTTTATTTTAAATATTTTTGTTTAATCAAATTCAAACAGAAATATATCTTTAGCATACGCTGAGTCAGTGGATTTTGTGATCTGCCTTTGTTTCTTCTTACATTTAGAAAATTTCAATTTGACCTCAACCATCTCTCTATATGGCCATTTATTTAACCATGTAGTTGTTAAATTACATAGTAAAACCCTGACTTTTGCAATTTTATTTTTTGGTTCACATATGTTGTCTTGGTATAGAATTATACAAAGGATAAAGAAGGCATTTCTTAACATTTTCATGTTAAAAAAATTTCTAAGACACACTGTTTTACATTTTAATATTTTAGAAATAAGAATATATCATGTTTTATGACCTTCATTAAAAGCAAATAACTATAAGGATCTGAAAGAGATATTTGCACTCCCATGTTCACTGCAACATTATTCACAATTGCCAAGGTATTAAAGCAACCCAAAGTTCCATCAACAGATGACTGGAGAAAGAAAATGTGGTATGTACATATAATTGAATATTATTTAGCTTTTAAGAAAAAGGAAATCCTGCCATTTGCAGCAAAATGGATGCACCTGGAGTACATCATACTGAGTGAAATGAGCCAGTCACATGGAGACAAATACTGCATGATTTCATTCATATTGGAATATCTAAAATGTTCAGTCTCAAATAATCAGAAAATAAAATGGTGATTGATAGGGGCTGAGTTGTTCCATGGGTATAGAGTTTCCACTATGCCAGATGAATAAGTTCTACAGATCTGCTGCACAACATAATGCTCATAGTTAACAATACAGTATTAGACACATAAAAATTTGTCAAGAGGGTAGATTTCATGTTGTGTTCCAAAATACTCAGACACAACACAACTATCAAAAAATAAAAAGAAAAGAAAACAAAGAACAAAGAGGCACACGAAAACACTGAAATGTAGTTAATGTGTCTAGTACTTTGTGGGGGTGATTTTACAGGCGTATACATATAAAAACTCATCAAATTGCATACATTAAATATGTGAATTATTTTTGTATACAAATCATACCTCAACAAAGCTGTTAAAAAAAGAGAAAGTAAAAAACAAATGACTACCACCACCAACAAAAATGTCCAAGAACAGTAAATAGAGTTTGTGTATATACATGATTGTTATCGCCATTGCTTCTTACGTATGAAAAGAATTTTTGTTAAATCGTCACCTTTGTTGAGTTATTTGCTTTTTAATATGATTTGTAGCTTGAGTTTAACATAATTGTGAAATCCTAACTTTGCTGTTTTCAGAGGTAACATTTTGTGAAAGAATGAAAGCAAAAAGTTATTCTGTCCTCAGAGTATTGGCTGTCACATGCCAATCAACATAATTAAAGGCAATAGAAATGGCCAAATTTCTCATGTATATGTATGTATATATAATGAAAATAGGCAGGGGATGAAGTAATATACATGTTTCATGAAGGACTATTATTCAGGGAAAACATCTTCAAACCTTCTAACTGACTTTCAACATTAAGTAGTCCAATTGTTTTGGTGCATAATATTCTCAGGGTTGGTGTGTGGAGACTAGACAAACCGCAGAATCATAGTAATTTAGGGTTTCAAGAAAATTGAAGACTATCTAACCCAATTTTCCAAATTGTAGAGTCAGGAAAAAGAATTTTTCTCTGATCTCCCAAGAAGAAGTGATCTTTTCTATGTGCTCTCATTTTTCTGCACTGTAGCATTTATGGCAAGATGATTATTATTGCCTATTTACTTCTTTATATCTCTCCTTAAGTAATAAGTGTTTTGAGCACAACACTGTACTATGGGCCCTGTGTTCTTAGAGCATAGCACTATACCCAGAAGGTAGAGAATCTTATCAAATAAATTATGATCAATAATTCTCTTCCATAGTAAATGGCCACCAATGTATATTTGAAGACATTAGGGCTATGAAACTAAAAAAGAAAAAAAAACTTCCATTACTTCTATTTTTAGGGATTTTTACTTCTCGTGACATAAGGTTTGTGTGTCTTTGTAAATACCACTAATTCTGTGTGAATAATTACTAATAATACTACTAATACTATTACTTGAGTAATTCTATTAGCTTGGAATCACAAAGAACAGGTCTATGTTCACATCTAATGATAATCACTCAATTCTTTAAAAGTAGCCATCGTACCCCTTCTCATGTCCATTTTACAGTCTCTGATTCACTCATGCTATCTCCCTATTTGATTTAAAATGTTATTGCTGTATATTAAGTTATATTTCTGTTCAGCTTAGCAGAAAGTTATCAATGCGCTAGGCATTCTCTTAGAGTACATATGGTATAAAGGTGGATAGACACACATTGTTTTGAGGAAATAGCAGATAAATTTATAATTCTAAAATATAGAATTGTAGGACTTTATCACATGATATTATATTTAAAAATGGTGTCTGAGATTCAGATATGCACAAATTCCTACGGGAGCGTAGAGAACAGGCTTTTAGTTCAACCAAAGAGATCAGATGAACAATAAGTTTATTATTTTATTTCACCCTCTTAGATGAAATAAAATATTCATATTATTCACACCTGTCAGCATCTTTTTGGATCTTTATTCCATCATACAAACTCTGTTCCTCCCAAGCTTTTCTCATTATTCACAGATTTTATAAGCTTTTAAAATGATAACTTCATGTTAAAAATGTTGATGAGTACAAGATCGGGGCTGTAGTTTACGACACAGCTTGACAACATTCTCCCAGTTGGAATCACCCATCACATGACTCAAATAAAGATTCCCTATTGTTGCTGATGAAATGTTTGCATTATAAAGGTTTTCTTACAATACTAATTCATCATACTATGAAAACTACAGTACTAATAAGTAACTTCACATGCTCTAAAGTAGCTACTTAAAAATATTTCTTATGGACTGGTAGATGCTGACGTTCTTGCCATAAGATAAGTTTTAGATGACAGCCCAATTATTTTGTTTCTGAAAGGTAGAACTTTAAAAATAGACTTTCTTCCTATTTTATGCTTCCAGATATGGTACACAGATAAATCCTAGTAGAGACTTATATATATTTTATTTCTTTATAAAACTTTTTCTTTAAAGTTTGAATCTGTGAACTGGTACTCTGCTGCAGTGACAGGAGAAAGTTAATGAGAAATGTTTTCTTTTGTTCACCATAAACTTTTCTTTCAATTGAGCTTCCTTAATCTGGTGTTGTGGACCACAGCTGAGTGTCAGTTAGAAATGGAACAGGTGCAAAAACAAGGTAGCTACATCTTCCCATGAAGACAGTTAATTTGAGACACACCCACGTGAATATGCCTCCCTAAATATTATACAGCAGTTTTGCTGTTTTATGACTTCTCCGGAGCATTTAGTATCACTGACTACATTTTCCTCTTTCCCTCTGCTTTTCTTTACACCACCCTGTCCTGATTTTCCTGATTTTCTTATTGTTTCCTGTGAAATATGATGTTTAACTAAACAGGCTATGATTCTTCTTTTGCTACCCATTGGAATCACTTGGCAACTTTTCTTCTTTCTGTTTATTAAAAATAATACCAAGAATCTCACTCACAAAGATTGTGACTTAATAGATCTTTGTCTGTGTGTGTTGTGTGGAGTCGGGTGAAGAATTTGGCACTGGTAGTTTTAAAAGTTTCCTCTGTAATTCTGATGTGTAGCCAGAGATCAGAACCATTATCTTCAATTATAAGTTGAACTGTATACCATTACCTACAAAAATGTCAAGTTCATATGGCTCGACCAGATATTTTTTCTTTCTGTATATTTACACTTGGCACAAGCTGGAAAGAATAATAATCATAAAATTAAGTTTATATACGACTTACTCTGTTCAAGGCACTTCTTACATATTAACTTATTTAATACTCACTAAAACCCTCAGGGATAGACATTAGTAATAAACTCATTTTGCAGATGAGAAAACTGAAGCACAGAGAAGTGAAATACTCAAGGTCACAGGGCAGATATTCGTGGGGTGTCCGTTTACCGACAGGATTGTCAGCTCCCCAAGGGCTGGAAGCTATTGTTTTGTTCACTAATGTCTTTCAGGTACCTGGAACAGTGTTTGGCACATACAGAAGCTTAACAAATATTTTTTGAAAGAAAAGAAAAAGAAAGAAAAAAAAGAAGGGAGGAAGGAAGGGTATTTCATTTTTTATAGAAAGTGTATGTGTGGGGTTCAAATTTGTAGGACTATTTGTGCTTTAAGATTTTCTCTAATATCTTTGATGTACATATATCAAAAGTTGGAAAACACTTTAGATGAGTAGGAAATATTTTGCCTTGATTTTAAGTAACCGAGTAGTGGAAAATAAATTCAATTGTCCCAGAGAAGTCTACAATTCTGTTGACAAAACATTTGAGTCCAATTTTTAAATTTTCAGATTGAGTTAGTAATTATATGGCGAGTAGTTCAAGACTACTCTAGTTAACATGTATATCTTTACTGAATGGTCGCAAGGTTTTGCACTGTGTGTGATGTTACACTTATATAGGAGAATTACAGATAAACTTCAGAACTGTATCAAATCTTTTACTGTAGAATTTCAAGGAAAGGGGCCTTTCTTTTAAATCTTCCCACCCTGTCAACAACCCATACTGCTTAAAGTAAATGCTGAAGAACTCCTGCCAAATGTCACATCCACAAACAGTACAAAATGAAAGCAGTATCTGTTTCTCTTAAGTGTGTGTATGTTACCATAAAATACAAAAGATGAATATTTCATATTTCAAATTGTGGATTCAAGCTATTACCCTAGGCTGTAAATAAAATTTTATACCTGGGACCACTGGCATATACATTCGTTTTACTAAAAAAAGAGAAATACATATTAACCTCCAGCCTTTACCCTCTGAAGACAGATAAGGGGCATTTTGCGGTAATGTCTGCATGCTTTCAGGGACAGAAACCTAATTTAAGCTGTTTCGGTTTAGGGAAAGATAAAGGCCTTTTTCTCTCCAGAGTAGTGATGCCGCGGCGCAATAGGCCTGAACGCTGCTTTCCAGATTGCTTGTGAGTCATTTGGTTCTTTTATTAGCTTTTCTTACATTACCATCTCATCTTCCTCCTTGCTGTTCTTCCTGTGTTTTGGACAGCGAAATTGGGAGATATGTAGCACTTGGTGAGTGGTAGAGAACGGGAGTGAGTGACTGCCTGGTTCCCATGTGGTTATGTTAGCTCGCCTGCACATCTGATATTTAAGTGTCTCTCAGCACTGCCAGATGGGTATGAATCTGGGCTGTAGGACCTGAAGTCCTAAACTGATCAAGACATGTTGTGAAAATAGTAGCTGCTTTTCATTGAGCTGTCTATTCACTAGGAACATTGCTGCTGTTCCCTGATATCTACTACTCACAGACTTTTAGACTTAATTTAATTCTTGTTCAGGAGAGCTTTGGGGGAGGGTCTGAGATAACTGCTCTGGGACATAGTGGCTGGCACATGGCAAAATATGTACAGCGTTCTCTCGTAAGAGAAAAACTAGTTTTAGTGAGAGCAAAATCTGTACTAGAATTAGATTTAAGATTTGTAATTTAATCAGTTTTTATTTTCAGGGGCACTGCAAGGTATCTAATTTTCTAAAAATGCAATTTATATATAATGTTGATATTTATTAATCACTATTCCTGGAGTACTTGCTACAGTTCATGAGCTATAATTTACATAGTTATTGAAAACCTCCTACAGATTCTAAAGAAAGCACACTTGTGAATAACTCATGTGTTTGTTGTATGCCTCAGTATACAGGGACCATCCGTCAGTTTACTGCCTCTTGTTCCTTCCAGGTTTTTGAATGCTTCTATAAACCCCAAAAGGACTCATTAGGCTTGTTTCCTTTCCATTTTGAAGTCCCAGTGCTTAGAGTACTTTCACAAATAACAATTTGAACTTGGGTGAAAGTTTCTGGAACGTCGAAGATCAAACCGATCATCTAATATCAAACATTTCGAACGACAGGACTTGGAAGTGAAATCTATTTCTAAAATATCCTGTATGAATTTGTTAAGAAATTATGTGGTAATTATACCTCAGATAATACATTCATATAAAATAATTCAGAAATAATAGGAGAAGAGAAATACATTGAGATTGGCATGAATGTCCAGGTATGTGCTGCAAGAATAGGAAAGGGTGAAAAAAGTGGCAAAGATAATTATTAAAATAATTAATATTCTTTTTGTTTATACTTCTTTTTGCAAACTAATTACAACTTCAAATACAACTCATTAACCTGACTTACGAATATTACAAGTAAGAAGGATTTTATATCCTAAGTGTGTTGAAGTTATACAAATATTAAATTTTATGTTGAGAAAACAGTGCCACCCAATACTTCAGAGATTGCATACTTAAAGATAGATACACATATCTAGGCAGCAGACTTGTTCTGAAGGCCACTAGAGGGTTTTAAAAATGAATTTGAAGGTCTTGGGAGAGGCACGCTGTTCCAGATTCCAACTGAATAATACTCCTTATTGACTCGTACTTTATGTTGAATTATATGGCTTTACTCACGTATGTTACATTTTTGCCTAGTTCTGAAGACACTTGAGGTTTTAGACCTTTCAGATGCTAACACCTCTGATGAAGACAGTTCTTTTTAATGAAATAATTGCTTCTGAAAATTAAATACAAACTACCCTTTTCCCCTGTAAGGTATATGTCATTATTTTTGTGTTTAACTATTTAAGTATATTGAATACTGAACAATTTGACTTGTGTGAAATTTCTCTTGTGCTATAGAAACAAATTTTAATCAATATCAGTTCTTTCTTTTAGGCACTAGGGAGTATTTCATTCATCTTACACCTTCATTTAGATCATGCGTATATTGCACACATACACAACATGATATAAAATAGTAGAGAGGTGTATGCAATAAGCACATAATTCATTATTCAAGGGCAAGTCTTATAGGTGAGATTTTGAGAGCTCATAGAGAATAAAACTAACATTAACTCAAAGTTTTGTGCATGTCATATTTTATAGGAAAATAATTCTAGAGCATTTTTTATTTTTTTTTGTTTAATTTATTGCTGCTACGTTTCATTGTCTTGATCTATGGAAGCTGTTACCTTAGTTACACATTTTTTTGCTCCTAATTTAGTTGACTTTACAAGTTCATAAAAATAAAGCAGAACATGGCACTAATAAATTAAAGCAAAATATCAGAATTTTCACACATGAAAAAAGTCATAAATGGTTTCTTCTTTCCTGGCGTACTTTTCCTTTTGTGTTGAAGACTTTGAAGGCACAGGAAGAGGAAGGAGCTTTTGTATGTGAGTTAATCATTTCCTTGTTAACCTTTTGCCGTCAGCCACAATGAGATTCATTCTGCATATCACAGTAGACCTCATCAGCAGGAATATGCTTTTATCTTTGCCGCCTGGTTTTACAGGACTGGAGGGAATTGGCACCACGAGGGAATCATTAAAAAGATAATGGACAAATTATTTTCTCATATCTTCATTCAGACTTCTTTCTCACTGGTACCCTCCTAACTCAGTGAGCATCAATCAGAATTATTCATTAAGAACTCAGGGATAGAACAGTATCCTGAGGGAGAGTGTGGGCGGGGAGGAGGGGGTAGCACAAACTTGGAAGCAAGTAGGACTCAGACCCAATATATCAAAAAGGAAATTCTGGGATTACTTCCTGTGGATGCATTTGAGTTAAAGATGATGGAACCGTAAAGAGGGGACATGCTTATCCTAAAGCCCTAAAAATATCGATGGTTTTCAATTTAAAAAAATTCAACTCTTAGAAAATGAGTTTCAGCAGTAGCTAGGACATTTTCATTTTGTAGAATAAAAGTTTCTTTTTTTTTTTTAAGCCTGTTCATACACTGAGTGACTATTTGTTAGTAATTAGATTTGAGCATCTGTCTTGTTCTTGTTGAGAAAAAAATTGAGTGGGGTATAGGAAAAATTTCACGGGACCAGTTAAACAGGCAAGAAAGATATCATTCAAGAATATTGCAGTGGGAGAGAGAGATTGAACTTAACTCCTCTAAAACAAAAGGCAAGGATATTTTAAAATGCTGGGCTGAGCTAATGGGAAAGGACTGGAGGACCTTAGGAGCAGGCTGGTTGATGTAATTAGGCTATCTGTGTTGGCTAATTGTCCATTATTAAAGTTAGGTTTTACTCTCTTAGAGAGGCTAAGAAATATAGCACCATCTCCTTCGATGACTACATTTCAAAGGGATGGCTCCCAGCTCCCTGAGAAAGACCTTCCTAGGTTATAAAACTGGCAAGAGGCTGGGAGAGGATTTATATCTGAATGCAGCAGAGGAAGAATTTACAGTGGAAAGTTTCCTAAAATAAATGCTGTAAGAAAAGAGAGGTCAGGGACCTATAACCAGGAAGAAATCTGTCTTAAGTTGAGTCAAGCTGATAGAAATGTTAAGGCTATCTTGGTCAGTAGTTATTAAGTCTCTGTGCAAACCCTGGGAATTTTCCTCTTACAACAGATGGAAGTTGGACAGCAAAGCTAAAGCAGTGATCAAACATCTTGGTGGACCAGGCCTCAACCGTGATCACGCAGACAAGGCTGGTTCAGGTTTGCCGAAATTAGGATAGGTTGTAAGGAGAAGTGTTTCATGAAAACCCCAATTTAGAGAAGCAAGGGCCCCAGTGCATTTTAAGGGCTAATCTGAATATATAGACTGCAAGGGACTATCCCTTTAGAAACGAGATGATTTAGCATGTCTTCTTCAGGTGTAATAGCTTAGCATGAACCCAGCCATTCTCTGGTCTGAACTCACATCTTCAGGTTGGGAGGAAAGTGGAATTTGATTTGTCAGACTCCTTTATCATGAGTTAGTCATTAGCAGATGCCAAGCAGATTTACTGACACACCGCCATCCAAAAAAAAACCAAAAAATCTTTCAGACAACAGTTGTATGTGACAATGTGTTATTATCTACTTTTGATGTCTTAATACACATAGAAGTGACACAGATTTGTTGTTATAGGAATAGTGATGGAGAATATTTTCCCCATTGGAAATATTCTTGGTTTTTAATTTTAATTTCTCATAATTAAGCAAGATTGTATAATATTGTGTACTTGCACACAGAAGAAGAGTAACATTGTAAATTCTTTCCAGGGATAGTGAATGGAAAAATTACAAAATCTGCTTGCAGTTTTAATGCAGCTTTTCTGAGAACTCTCCCATCTTTTTCTGTTCCAAATTTAGCAGGTGGATGCACTGTATTTAACTTAAAATCGTTGTAGGGTACTTTATAAAACATGAGCAAACTGGGCTATGAATTGAATTTTGAATCAGACATATTAAAAATATGAAGGGAGAAAATGATAGTATCATTGCTGGACCAAAGGAACAAGCAAAGTAACAAGTTATAAATAAACTACTCACTGTTCTCATGTATTCTTAGTAGAGGTTTGAGAATAATGCAACTAAACCCCAATGTACAATTAAAGTCTCTTAACTATTAAAAAGTGTATTGTAAATAACTAGTTGGAGATACTTTAAATAAACATACATCACACAGAGGAAGTTTAATAGCTAAACAAATGAAAAAGCAGTTCAGATGTTTTAGCTTTCTCAATTGTTTCCAGCCAAACTGTTACAAGAAGAAGAAAAAAGGTAAGAACAATTAACAGGCAAAGCATCAAGAGGGAATTTTCTTTAGGTGATGATATTCTGCATAATTTGCCTTTTAAGAAAATTTTAATCTAAGTCAATAAGACATTTAAATATTACCAGTAGTTTTTTAGAATTATGGATTCTTTTCCTGCTAGCTTTCTTTTTGGTGTGATTTTATTATACACGGATATTGTTTATAGATAAGGATAGATACACATAGACATAAAGATGGCTAAGATACTATTCTAATCTGCTTAAACAGGTATACGTTTCTTACAACTGATTGAAAGCTGACTCACATGAAGATACAAGATTCACAGGCAATATGTCCTTCCTTGTTGGCAGCACTTTCTGCTGAATCTGCCAGTGAAATGAAGCCTATGACTTTCTGGGGAGGCTAGTCCTCAGTTTTTCCTGCAAAGGTTTGGTCCAGGTGGAGTTTTTCCAAAGTGTGCAAACTGCACTTCAATTAAAGAAGTCTGCAGGGCACATAGAGCAGACGAACAGCAAGTGTGTTGAGACTTCTCTTGACAAGACTTTGGCAGGTGGGAAGCCCAAGTGAAAAGCAAGCATTTGGAAATGCTATATGGAAGCAAATATTTAACACGCCAGAGGACTGGGAAATAATGTTGGTTTCTCATCATGTTTCCCATTTTCTTGGAATTTCTAGAAGGAATTCCTTGTGATTACAGATAATAAAAAGAATCCAACATATTCAAATCTGAGGAATTGCAGCAATCCAAACCTTGTGCTTTTAAACAGCTGCTAAAAGGAAAGGCAGCAGTTATTAATTCACTAGCACCATTTATTTTTCCCTAAACTGAAATATTGATTGCATTCATTTTGGCTAAAGTCATTCTTGGAAGCTTTAAAAATTCCCAGTAAGAGTCTTTCATTTTCGTAAGTGCAGATGATTTTCTGTTGGCTTTTGCTTAACTTCAGCTGACTTTCATGTAAATGTACCGCAGACGGGGTTAAAATGGCCAGATGGTTGCTGCAAAATGCTTTTCTGACTTGAACTTCTCTTCTTCCTCACCTCTTTCATATGCTTCAATCCTCAGCACTGTGGACTTGGGAGAGAAGTATTAATTATTTTGACGGATGTTCTGGCTGCTTTATCAGCTTAAAAACAAGGTAATTGAATGGTTTCATCCAGTTAGTTGAGACCTTCATGTCTCTGAATTTCACATTCCCAGAGGAGCCTATCTGGTATCATTCTAATTAGAATTACAATTATAAGTAGTTATAATATGATTATTGACTAGGGACAGCTCAATATCTATTCTTTCTGTACTGTACTCAGTGTCTAAAACCCTCAGCACTGCTTCCATTTACCACAGACCATATAGAAAGCCTGAGGAGGTACCTACAGAATCTTTGAAAAAGACTAATATTGGAGTACAAAGGGTCAGGATGATCCCACTGTACATCATGATTTGTTCTGAAACCTTCTGGGGCCCTAGGATAGTTCAGAAGATTGAATAAGTTAATGGTTAATTGGGTAAGTTAATGAAGAATAATCTGCCCTCCAAGCCTTGATTCTCCCAGTAATGGACATTGCAAAGTTCTTTAGTTTTCCTCAGTATCAATTTCTTCATATGTAAGATGGAGATGCTATGTGGTTGGTTGTTGTGAATTATATGAAGAATACTACAGGCTACATAAATTCAAAAAGTTATTATTTTGAATCTAATAATGACTATAACAGTTACCTAAGAATCAAGTTGGATACAATAACTATGGTAAATTAATGAATATATAAAACTCACCGAGAATGTTGGCTCTGCTAATTTAACGTCAAAACTGATTAATGCTTATTCAGGCTCTTTAGCTAAGCAAATTAGATATGAATTTATTTTCCTGGCATTTGAGTCATATTTTGATTTGTCCAATGCCAATGACTTCAAAAGAGTTCTTTGCTTAAATCATCTTTAAGTAAGCTCAAAAACAAATGTTAAATGTTCTTTGGAATATAAAACAATTCAGAGTGTCAAACTGTGTAGTGATGGCCTTTTAAAATACGCTGTCGTATAAGGAAGAGGTAAAGATAGAGGTGGTATTAGTATTATTAGAAACTATTAAAGGTAGGCAGATAGATTATGTTGAAAAATCATGCTTGCCACTTACAGGCATGCATACAACCTCCCCCGCAGCAGTATTAATTTTCTTGGATGACTTCTGTGATGAAATGCCACACCTGCTATGGGTGTGCTCAAACAACAATAGAATCCTAGAACCCAAGAGATTGGAGAGACCTTAGAAGATACAACGGTCTCATATGCTTTTACCAGCTGTTCCTCATTGTAGGATATTGTCCCAACAGATCTTCATAAGGCTGGCTGGCTTTCTGGCCACTCAGGACTCAGTTTCAACATCATGTCCTGATAGAGGTTGATGGACCACTTGGTTTAATATTAATCCCTGGGGAGCCTCTCTCCATTCCATCACTTCATTTCATTCCTTCCTGTCATTTCTTGCAATTTGTCATATGCTTTTTTAATTTATTTGTTGCTTCTCCCTGTCACCTCCCTCACCTCTAGAAGGTTAGCATTTTCAAAGAAAGGGCTTTGCCCATCTGAGTTCTGCTATGGCTCAAGCATTTGGGACACACATAGTAGGAAATAAACACAATTTTTTAAAGTTTAATCAGTAAAACCCTCATTTTGCCTATGAAGAATCAGAGGATAAAGCCAACTAGGGGCTTTGCCCATTGTTACACAGATGGTCACTGACAGAGCTAAGAATAGAGTCAATTCTCCTGTCACACAGCTTAATGTTCTGTTTAGTGCACTCATTCACTGCTCTCAGGGTGACTTATATATGCTTGACCCTATACAAAGGGGAATAAAACATTAGGTCTGTTTATAAGCTCTCTCCATTTTCTTCTGAGCAGTGCACTTTCTCCAGCAGATGTTTTCTGCTGTGGAACAGCAGCACCACTCACCATGGTAATCTGATCTAGGTCTTACTCAGATTCCATTAGGGCCCTTCAAGTCCTGTAGTTTTATCACTAGAAGCAACAGACTTGTCTTCTGTATTACTGTGTAAGAAGGTAAACAAACATAGGCTATTATGCATTCATTTATGCATAGACTTATGAGCTAATTACATATTTATTGAAGACTTACAGGCATTGTTTTAGATACATTGTTCGGGTATATAAAGAGAAAACTGAGACTGGCTTCACTAGGGTTGCAGGGGCATTGTTACACTGCCTTGTAGTGCTACGTGGGAAGGGGTACAAGGGTGTTTATCAAGTGTCACAGGATCAGAGAAAGTTGCCATAACTGCTGGATGAGAAAACAAGTTATCATAATGAAGAATAGAATATGAGCATATGTTTAAAGGTGGGCCATTGTATCCCAAAACATGAGTGAGACAAGGACTCTTGTTCATTGTTAGTGGGAAAGGAAATGGTACAGCCACTTTGGGCAGTTTGATGGTTTCTTACAAAATTAAACATATTCTTCCTATATGATCCAGCTATACTGCTCCTTGGTATTTTCCCAAATGAGTTGAAAACTTGGGTCCACACAAAAACCTGCATATAAACATTTATAGCAACTTTATCCATAAATTGCCAAAACTTGGAAGCAACCAAGATGTTATTTAATAGGTGAAGGGATAAATAAACTGCAGTCCGTGCAGGCAATGGAATATTATTCAGCAATATGAAATAAGCTATCAAGTCATAAAAATAAATAAACCTCAAATGCATATTTCTAAGTAGAAGAAGCTAGTCTGGAAGTGTTGCATGCTATGTGTTTCCAGTCATGTAATATCCTGGAATTTAAAAACTATGGAGACAGTATAAAGATCAGTGATGGCTAGGGTTCAGGAGGAGGGAAGGGAGGCATGAATAGGTGGAACAGAGAGCATTTTTAGGGCAGTGAAATGATTTTGTGTGCTACTGTTATGGTTGATTCATGCCATTATATACCTGTCAAAACACATAGAACTCTGCAACACCAAGAAGGAACCATAATATAAAATATGGGAGTCTGTTAATAATACTATATCAATATTGGTCCATCGATTTTAACAAATGTACCACACTAATGCAAGCTGTTAATAATAGGGGAACCTGGGGGTGGAGGGTAGTGACGAGTTATGTGGGAACTATTTGTATTTTGCCCTCAATTTTTCTGTTAACCTGAAACTGTTCAAAAATGGCCTATTAAAAATGAATGAGACCCAGTGAACATTTCTGACAGAGTTAAATCTGTGCAGTTTCTCAGAAGAATTATTTGTTGATTCATTTAGAAGACACAGACTAAGCTTACTTGGTGCTGGTCTCTGTGTGAGGCACTGAGATCCAGAAATAAAAGAGGATATTTGCTATTAAAGAGTTTATAATCTCATAGAAAGAAGTAGCTCTGCAAACAAGGCCAATAAAGTATGGTAGGCATTTGGGTAGAGATGCATATATGGTACAATGAGCAGTTGTACCTGTTTGGAGTTGAGGTTCAGGAAAGTATTCCCAGAGTTGCTGAACCTGGAGCCAGGTCTTTATAGCTAAATAAGAAAGATAAATGTGAGTTGACTAATAGATGATTCTAGGGGGTAGAGATAATTAAAGTTATGTACCTTGGATTCTGCACTCGATATGGAATAAAATCAATCTATAGAGCTTTAGACTATATCAAAAGAAACAGCTCTTGAAATCTGGTTGAAGTTTTGGGTTGAATTCTTTCCATGTTTCACATCTGCAGCCTGAGATAGCTAAAAAAAATTATGGCTGTAATCACCACTATATGCTTTCATCTATACTTTCAGCGTGATACTTCAGATATCCATCCTATGATAAGACCAAGAAGAGCCATGGGAGAGGTATACTTAGGAGGAGTGCCAGTGAACTGTGTTGGAGCTTAAGAGGTCAAGCATTTACGAGGTTGTTTTACTTAATGGGCTATAAACATGAAGACAGGGAGGATAGGAAGCTAAAGAGCCAGGGACCCAACTTCTAGGCAAATAAGGAAGCCTAGCCAGGAGGTCAGTAAACGGCAAACGTAAAGAGCAGAAAGAGGTGCATAACTACTGTCAGCACCTTAAGTTTATTACTAGCATTATTATGATCATAATTGTTATTGTCTGTTTTTTATACAAATGTCAAGAACTTATGTTTTAAAGCATCAGTAAAAAGCATGGAAAATTTCATTGCAATTCAGTATATTCGAGAATGGGCAGCTTCAACTAAGAGGAATGAGCATGAGGGAAAAGAAGGTCTTTTTTGGGGAAGGGTCGGGTTTCAATTAAAGCCAGAAGATAGAAGGAGCTACCTGGATACAGTTGTTTGCAATAGGTTTTATTCTGGGTTGAATGTTGTCAGTTAAAACGGTGAGTAAAAAAGCCCTGCAAACAGATGCTAGATAGTGAGAAGACCACAGGCTGCAGGGCCTAGTATTTTGTCCAATAGCTGGGAAAGATAGAGATGAGAGGTACAGGAACCAGTAGTGTTTGATTTCTGGTATTTCTATAAGAAATCAGTCCATCAAGCAAGTGATTCTAATTCTCAAAAGAGTATTAGCAGCCTGAAATATAGAGACTCAAAGGTATATAATGTGCACTAAAGCAATCACCCTTGATGATTGTTCTCTCCAGATAGAAAAGGTTTTCCTTTATTGTGGTTGGAGATCTGGGCTGATTTTTGTGTGTTCCAATTTAGAAGTTTGAGGTAGTTAGGAATCCCGTAGCTCTGCTAAGGGAAATTGTCACCAATTTTTACTCACAAATGAACTACTCTACTATAGCCAGCCTTGAGGGGTGCAAACTGATACTGGTGAAACCCCAGGCCTTGGGTATTGAGTAAGGCATTGACAGTTTGAGTACTGACATGTGAATGGGAGATAAGTAGGAACTGGTGGGAGGAAAACAGCCAGAAATTGGCATTCATAGGATATAAAGAAAGGGGAAACAGTGAGGATTAAAACAGACACAGGAGTTAAGGCTAACTTCAGAGGGCCAAGCAGTGGGAGAGTCTTCTTGGATGTTTTTACAGAACTATTTTCTGAAAGCAACATATTTAGGCTTAAAGAAACAGAAGCTTACTTAATGAAACAGTTATTATTTTTACATTTTCATAACAATTGAAATTTATTTATATAAATTTCACTGGACTGAAAAAGTGTCGTTATGTAAACACACACAACGATGTATTTCTTATACTTAATCGCTCGGGGGATGTCAGCAATTTTCTTTCGGAAGCAGTATGTTTCCAGAAGTGGTTTTTCTTTATCGTAAAGGATATTCTGTTTGAGATAGTATGGATTTCAAAGAAACAACTTGTCCTAGGAAGAGCAAATTATGAAGAATTATAAAACATACGCTTAAGAAAAATTAGGTTAAAAATGGCAGCGGAACTATCGGAAGATGCTGGTCTTGTAATGTGAGCAAAAGCATAGCAATAGAGGGGTGGGATTGCTCCAGATAAAGAGCCAGGGAGGCTCAAGGGACATGTCTGTATGGCTTCTGACCACTCTGAACCGAGTACTGTTTTCCATTAGGACTTAACGAAAAAGCCCAAAGAAGCCAAGAATTCCAGGTTTCTAAAGATAACATATATTCACCTCCATGGCTTACTTACTGGGCTTGGCTACTTAACTTCTTATTTCACCTATTGGGGATTTAGTTTCCTCAGTTATAGCCTACTCTAAAAGGTGTTTGTGAGAAATACATCAAATAATGCTTGGTGAAGTATCTGGAATGTAGAGTAAGGCCTCAATAAATAAGTTATTTTTAAAAGGCTAGGCTTTGTAAATGACAATGACCAATGGTAAATTTTACTGGAGTCCTTATCTGTAAAGGAGAGCTGTTAATAGTGTCACTTCATATGTTATTATTCTCTTAACAAAATATCTATTAAACATTCAACAGTCTTGGGCTACAGAAAGCAATCTGTGGATGTTATGTCTTATTCTTAATAGAATCTATCTTCTCCAGCTTGCTTCTTACTACTCTCTGTGGTTGTTGACATCAAAACAGAGGTTGAAAAGTGGTAACCCACATACTGGATCTAGCCCTTGCTGTGTTTTGTTTTACCTAACACTATGTAAGTAATGAATTTGAAAACATTTGGGTGTAGCACATACTTCCTAGGTTGTCACAGTCCCCACACTGTCTTTTGTTTTGTACCTGGCACAGTGGACATAGGCTATCTGTTTGAAAATTAAGACAACCTATTCTAAAATACTTGTCTATCATGTTTTCCTTTGCTCTTTCATTTCCCTCATTCCCATTTTTAAAATTCACTACTTATTTTCAAGCTCTGTTTAATATATGAAGAATAAAAATAGTTTATGCATCTGCAGAAACTCTTAACAATGCATTTTATTGGTTTACAATAGGAAAATGAATATTGGGTCAATATGCCATCACAAAAGTTTCTCTGAAGACAATTCAATTAATTACCTTTAGTTGTTTTTTTTCAATGTAACACAAATAAAAACTAGTAGTACAGACTTTCATTTCCTCATTTTTCCTTGTTTTATAAGATATTTTATTCCTGAATTGTGTATTGTTGTTCACAAAAGATATTTTAAATTTTATTTTTATAGAGTAGCAAAAATATGCTTAATAGAAGAACTCAGAATAATATTAACATATAAAATGAATGCGAAATAATAGAAGCATTCTCAAGTCAAAACAGAGACTGTATGAAGACGCATTAGTTTTTAATTCACAGGAGGTCATACTTAGTGGTCCAGTATTTACACTAATTGTATCAGTAGACTATGGTAATCAAGAACACCGCTTGGTGGCAGAACTAATTTTTTTAGTGCAAAAAAATGCCCATCATCCAAATACAAAGAGAGGAAGTCAAATTATCTCTTCACAGTTGATATGATTCTATACCTAGAAAACATCATAGTTTCTGCCCAAAGACTCCTAGTACTGATAAGCAACCTCAGTAAAGTTGCAGGATACAAAATGAATGTACAAAAATCAGTAGCATTTATATACACCAATAATGTCCAAGTTCAGAGCCAAATCAAACATGCAAGCCTATTCACAATACACATACACAGACACACACAGACACACACACACACACACACACTACCTAGGAAAACAGCTAACCAGGGAGGTGAAAGACCTCTACAATGAGAATTACAAAACACTGCTCAAAGAAGCTAGAGATGACACAAACAAATGAAAAACATTCCATGCTCATGAATTGAAAAAGTCTATCTTGTTAAATATTGCAATAGGAAAATGAATATTGGGTCATTTTTTAAAATGGCTATACTACTGAAAACAATTTACAGATTCAATACTATTTCTATCAAATGACCAATGTCTTTTTTCACAGAATTAGAAAAAACTATTCTAAAATTCATATAAAAACAAAAAAGGGCCTCAATAGACAAAGAAAAGCTAAGCAAAAAGTACGAATTCTGACTCATCACACCACTCGACTTCAAACTATACTACAGGGTTACCAAAACATCATGGTACTGGTACAAAAACAGACACATAGACCAATGGGACAAGTTAGAGAACCTAGAAATAAACATCTGTTACACATCTATTACCATCTGATCTTTGACAAAGTTGACAGTAACAAGCAGTGGAAATAGGACTTCCTATTCAGTAAATGATGCTGGGATAACTAGCCATTTGCAGAAGATTAAAACTGTATCTCTTCCTTTAACCATGTAAAAAATAAACTCAAGATGGATTAGAAACTTAAATGTAAAATGATAAAAGCCCTAAAAGAGAACCTAGGAAACAGCATTCTGAATACGGACCGTGGCAAAGATTTCATGATGGAGACTCCGAAAGCAATTGCAACAAAAACAAAAATTGATAAGTGTGACCTGATTATAGTAAAGAGCTTCTACATAGCAAAAGAAACCATCAACAGAGTAAACAGACAACCTACAAAATGGGAGAAAATATTTGCAAACTATACATTGGACAAAAGTCTAATATCTAGAATCTATAAAGAACTTAAATCAAAAAGCAAAGAACAAACAACCCTATTAAAAATGGGCAAAGGGCATTGTATTAGTCAGTTATCATGCTGCTAATAAAGACATACCCGAGACTGGGTAATTTGTAAAGGAAAGAGGTTTAATTGACTCACAGTTCAGCCTTGGTGGGGAGGCCTCAGGAAACTTACAATCATGGCAGAAGGGGAAGCAAACACCTCCTTCTTCACATGGTGGCAGGGGGGAGAAGTACAAAGCTAAGGGGCTGGTGGAGCCCCTTATAAAGCCATCAAATCTCATAAGAACTTATCCACTATCACAAGAACAGCATGAAGGTAACCACCCCCATGATTCAATTACCTCCCACCTCCCATGACATGTAGAGATTATGGGAACTACAGTTCAAGATGAGATTTGAGTGGGGACACAAAGCCTAACCATATCAGAAATATACAGACACTTCTTAAAAGAAGACATACACACAGCCATAAAGCATACAAAAAAATGCTCAACATCACTAATTATTAGGGAAATACAAATCAAGACTACAGCGAGACACCATCTTACACCAATCAGAATGGCTATTATTAAAAAGTCAAAAAACAACACAACAAATGTTGGCAAAATTGTGGAGAAAAGGGAACATTTATACAATACTGGTGAGAATGTAAATTAGTTCAGCCACTCTGGAAAGCAGTTAGGAGATTTCTCAAAGATCTTAAAACTACTATTAGAGCCAGCAATCCTATTACTGGGTATATTCCCAAAGGAATATAAAGTATTGTACCATAAAGACACATCCATGTGTATATTCATTCAGCACTATTCATGGTAACAATGACATGTAGTCAACCTAAGTGCCCATCAACTATGGACTGGATAAGGAAAATGTGGTACGTATACACCATGCAGCCATAAAAAGAATGCAATCATGTCCATTGCAGCAACATGGTTGCAGTTGGAGTCCATTATCTTAAGTGAATTAACACAGGAACAGAAAAGAAATACTGCATGTTCTCACGTGTAAGTGGGAGCTGTACATTGAGTACACATGGACACAAAGAGGGGAAGAGTAGACACTGGGGCTTACTTGAGGGTGGCGGGTGGGAGAAGGGTGTGGATTGAAACACTACCTATTGGGTACTATACTCACTACCTGGGTGACAACATAATTTATAGGCAAACCCCAGTGACATGCAATTTACTCAGCTAACAGAGCTGCACAAGTGCCCCCTGAACCTAAAATAAAAGTTGGAAGAAAAAAACAACAATCAATCAAACAAACCAACCATAGAATCTCTATAGATATAAGTATATACATATTATAAAAAAGAGGAATATTTCCTCTTGAATTTTAGTACATAATGCTACTGTACATCACCTTCTATTTTTTATATTTTAGCCATATAGTTCTTGTTTCATTTGCCTGAGCCAACTAATATTTTTCAGGTTTTAAACCTTAAGCTATATTTTTTTCTTTATTGTCATTGATGCATAATCTCGATTTTTGATATTATTTCATAGAGCACATCATTAATAAAGGACATGATCATTTTTTGGACTTAAATACATTTGTCATCATATATATCATGGTTTCTCCATGCGGTGTGTGTTCTCATCAAATTGAACAGTGGATTACATTAAATGTATTCTATAGGGGATGGGTAAATAGAAGGATATGAAAGGTCTCTGATAGACTAGATACACATAGCATTCTGATGCAGAAGAATTTACTAGTGGTCTTCTGAAATATAGCTACAGCTTATCTCTTCAACTTAATTTTCTGATATTCTCCCATAAGACCTTTCTGTTCTATTTTGTCCAGGCCCAAGTTCATACTTTGTCTGAGAGCACTGGTAGTCTATAAGAATATCATGACAATTCATCGCTTTGGCATAAATATTCTCTCATAGTCTGTTTCAAAAACTGACTTCGTTTGCTTCTATTTTCTTGATTTATATCTGGAGTCTCTATGAATAACCTTGATGTCTGCATAAATTATCTATAGGCTGTTTGGAGATTATTTCTATGTCACTTTCTCCTTCTTTGTTTACTGATCAATACTATTTGCTGACATCCACAGAGAAAATGAAACTTTGGATTGAATACTTATTCGTTAATGCATCAGGTAAACCTTTTTTAATCCACAGATGTGAACTACAGAAGAAACTATCACTATGTTTCTCAGACATAGGAATGGGAGTTTCTTTGTGTTTTTTTTTTGTTTTGTTTTTGTTTTTTTTTTTGCCTTGAGTTACTGCAACCAGATTAAAGCAGCAGAATAATCAGGATCATTGGCAGATTTGTGTTCCAAGTCTTGATCTAGTAGTTTTAGTTGTCATTCATTCCAAGGTTGTTCTTATGGGGGTAAACGCAACTGACAGACAGACACCTGTTGCTGAGACCCAGTGACCCATCAAATAATAACCCTTAACTATGCATAGTGGAGGATATCAAGAGAAGGAATATTGCCCGTATCTCATTTCCTTGCATAAGCTTGGTTTTGGGGCCCTCCTGGTTGGATATCCTCAACCTGTTCAATTTCTGAAAAGTGTATGCCATTCATTTCACCTCACATTGTTTTTTTTTGCACCACTTTAATACTTTATTCATTTTTTTCTTAGACTATGTTATATTCATATGAAGCCTACTTTGTTTTCTACTTATCATCAGAAAAATATTTCTTAAAAATAACAGTTCATTATGACATGTCCCTGAACTTCTACAATACCTTTTATCTCTAGTGCTTCTCTGACAATTATATATCACATTTTGTTTTGAGTTTTCTATTTAAGCGGATAGGCTTTATACCTGCAATTAAAATTGAAGCTTCAGTTCTATTCAAGCAGACATTATATGTCTTTGTATTCTCTAGTGGTGAATTGATATTTATTCAGTGATTGAGCATAGTGTCTTTGGTCAAATTGCCATGTTCATGGTCTTTATATCTTGGATAGCCCAATAAGTTGGGTTGAATGAATTTAGTCACACTATAGATATTGACTTGTTTTATGCTTTGGCCATATGAAGTGTGTCACTTAGATTTAGTTACAACTTATATTGTTGATCATTTTGTTAGAAAATACATTTCAAAGGATCTAATATTACTATTTCCTCTGGTTCCATTCAAAAGCTTCAAAATGATTGGCAAATAACATATAAACATCTTCATGTGTTTATTTCCTTGTGGTTTACCCATATCTGCCTTCTTAAAAAACAGACCCATTAAGTAGTATTGGTGATCTAAAACTACTTGAAGATACTAATAGTGCAGGATTAATAGGAATGTCCAATAATTAATTCAGAAGAAGGTACAAGGTGCATCTTTTAAGAGTGCCCTATTCAACGCCATAACAATCAAAGCTGACTTTCTGATGAAGTGCTTGAATATAATAATAATTCAAATTTCTTTCAGACTTAAAGCATTTTCTAGGATTGCCAAAATTGCATAAAACATACAGAAAAATTAATTGTATCACTCCTTTAGGTGATGAAATGCCACACTTCAGATAAAACTGGATCAATGGCCTTTGTTTTTTCTACTGGTCTTTGGTCTTTCAGGCAAATGGTGCGCTATAGAATACTGTAAAGTCTTATAAAATAAGACTTGGAGAAAAATCAAAGCACAGCTTTCTGTTATCATTTAGATGCATTCTTCTTGTATATCACTTTGGAATGGATGAAGCTTAAAGGTCTTTTCCAAGATCCATTTTCCCTAAGTAGACATGATAAACTTTAATAGAGTGATAAAAATGAGACAGAAGGAATTATCTAGAGCAATGCTTGCTAACTGTCTCCTAAGAGAACTTGAATAATGACATTTAGATTAAACGACTTGCCGAAGTAGTATAACCACAGTGAGTCAGGGCTGGTACTTAGTTATTGAACAATGTCTCCATACTTTATACCTCCATATCTACACTTCATATTCTATGACTACACTCCTTTGCATACCTCACTCCTCTGTTTATTGTTTTTTGTTAAGAAACATATTTACCACTGGAAAAAAATCATATCGTGCCATATATTTCAGAGGTGCTAATGATTTCTTCTCTGAAAACATTTCTATTGTCGTCACTTTTATAAGTCAAACATCAATAATTTTCTCCAGTAATAAAAGAAATGCTTTTCTTTGTGTCTCCATAGGTGAAAAAATATGTACAAAGATTTAGACAATTTTGAATGTCTTAGAAATTATATGGTCAAGTCCCTGCCCTCTATGACTTATTTTATCAATCTAGGAAACATGTATACTGGATTTTTTTCAATATATACAGTTACAGTAAGTTTATAATGCAGATAAAGCATTTGGAGGCGTTGAGAATCATGTTTAATATAAATTTGTTTAAAACATATTTGGGTTTATTATGAATAGAGAAAACATAATACCATAAACTGGTTACTATGAGTACAAAACCGTAACATTTTAAATGGTGTCATTTAATTATATTAAATAATGTAAAGATAGCAATATAAAATTTTATATTCTGCCACATTAACGACACTATTAATGCCTCTTTGTTTAATTTGTCATTAGCCATTACTTAGATCGGAAAATGAAATATACTTAATGGAATGGATATAAGATAAAGAGGCATTCTCTTAAGCATTTAATTCTTAAATACATTAAAGCATAAAAGGTTTCTTTTTAAATTAATTTACTTTTTCTTTTTTATTGGTACATAATAATTATACATATTTATGGGGTACATACTGTATTTGGATACATGCATAAAATGTGTAATGATAAAATCGAAGTATTTAGGATATCTATAACCTCAAACATTATTTCTTTGTGTTGGGAACATTTCAAATATTTTCTTCCAGCTACTTGGAAATATACAATTAATTCTTATTAACTATTGTCACCTAATTGTGCTATCAAGCACTAGGACTTACTCCTTTTATCTATGTCTATACTTGTACCCATAAACCAACCTCTCTTTATCCCTTCCTGCACCCTTCCCAGCCATTGGTAACTAGCATTCTATGCACTACCTTCATGAGATTGACTTTTTCAGCTCCCACATGAGTGAGAACAGGTGACATTTGTCTTTCTGTGCCTGACATATTTCACTTATATTGACCTCCAGTTCCATCCATGTTGCTGCAAATGACAGAATTTCTTTTTTTTTTAAATGACTGAATAGTATCCCATTGTGTATATATACCACATTTTCATTATCTATTCATCATTTGACAGGCACTTAGGTTGATTTCATATCTTGGCTACTGTGATTAGTGCTGCAATAAGCGTGGGTGCATGTATCTCTTTGGTACACTGATGTCCTTTCCTTTGGATCAATACCCAATAGTGGGATTACTAGATTATATGATAGTTCTATTTTTAGATTTTTAAGAAACCTCTATACTGTTTTCTCTAATGGCTGTACTAATTTATATTCCCACTGATGTTATATAAGAAGTCACTTTTCTCTGCATTCTTGCCGGAATTTGTTATTTATTTATTTTTTTCATAGTAGCCATCCTAACTGGGGTAAGAGGATATCTCATCATGGTTTTGATTTGCATTTCACTGAAGATTAGTAATGTTGAACATTTCTTTATATACCTATTGACCATTTGTATGTCTTCTTTTGAGAAATGTCTATTCAGATCCTTTGCCCACTTTTTGATGGGGTTATTTGTTTTTTGTTGTTGTTGCTTGTTTGTTTCTTTTTCTTTTTCTCTTCTCCTTTTTTTTGCTTTTACTGTTCAGTGGTTTACGTCCATGTGTATTCTGTATATTAGTCCCTTGTCAGATGAATAGTTTGCAAATATTTTCTCTTATTCTGTAGGCTATGAGTTTACTCTTAATTATTTCTTTTGCTGTGCAGATTTTTAGTTTAATTATGTCCCATTTGTCTATCTTTGTCATAAGCTCTTTGTCTAGGTCAATTCCCAGAAAAGTCATTCCTAGATTTTCTTTTAGGATTTTTATACTTCAGGTCTCATGTTTAAGTCTTTAATCCATCTTGAGTTAATTTTTGTATATGGAGACAGATAGGAGTCCAATTTCATTCTTCTACATACGGCTAGTCAATTTTCCCAGCACCATTTATCAAATATGGTGTTTTTTCACCATTGTTTATTTTTGTTGACTTTGTCAATGATCAATTGGTTGTAGGTATGTGGCTTTATATTTGGGTTCTCTATTATGTTTCATTGATTATATATCTTTTTTCACCCCTTTACTTTGAGTCTGTAGTGTCTTTAGCCAATAGGTAGGTCTCTTGTAGGCAGTAGATGGTTGGGTCTTGTTTTCTTAAAATCCAGTTTGCCACTCTATATTGTTTTAGTGGCACATTTAGGCCATTTATCTTCAAGGTTATTGATATGTGAGGTTTGGTTCCTGTCATAGTGTTGTGTGTTAACTTGGGGTTGTAATTGTGTAACTGCTTTATAGGATCTGTGGGCCTTGTATTCACGTGCCCTTTTATGATGGTATCATAATTTTGTTTTCATATTTAGAACTCCTTTGAGTATTCCTTGTGGGATCAATCCAGTGGTGATGAATTCCTTTAGTGTTTGCTTGTATGAGAAAGACTTTATTTCTCCTTCATTTATGCAACTTAATTTGGCAGGATGTAACATTCTTGCCTGGCAGTTTTTTTCAAGGCACTTTTTTTAAAAAAATAGGCCCCTAATCTTTTCTGACTAGCAGGGTTTCTGTTGAGAAGTCCACTGTTAGTCTGATGGGATTCCTTTTGGAGGTGATCTGATGCTTCTCTCTAGCTGCTTTTAAGATTGATTCTTTCGTGTTGACCTTGAGTTTGATGACTATGTGCCTTGGTTGTGTTCATCGTGTGTAGTATCTTCCAGGTGTGCTTTGATTTTCTTGTATCTAGATGACTACATCCCTAACAAAATTAGGGAAAATGTCCTGCATTATTCTCTCAAACATGTTTTCCAAATGTCTTTTCTTTTCTTCTTCTCTCTCAGGAATGCCTGAAAGTTGTAGGTTTGGTTGCTTTACATGATTCCATATTTCTCAAAAGCTTTGTTTATTATAAAAAAATTCTTTTTTCTTTATTTTTGTCTGACTAGGTTAATCTGAAAGACTGGTCTTCAAGCTCTAAAATTCTTTATTCTGCTTCGTGTAATCTATTGTTAAAGCTTTCAGCTGTATTTTGAAGTTCTTCAAGTGAATTTTTCATTTCCAGTTCTGTTTTGTTTTTTAAGATACCTCTCTTTTCCTTCATCTCCTGGATTGTGTTTGTGCTTTGTTTGTGTTAGTTTCTAATCTTCTCTGGGATCTCATTAAGCTTCCTTGCAATCCATACTTTGAATTCTTTATCTGTCATTTCCAAATTTTCATTTTTGTTATGGTCCATTGCTATAGAGCTAGTGTGATCCTTTGGAGGTATCATAACCTTCAGATTTTTCATGGTGCCATAATTCTTATGCTGGTTTCTATTCATCTGGAGAAGCTGACACTTCCTTTTTTTCAATTTACTTTTGTTTGATTTTTTTTTCTATTTTTATTTTATCCCGGCACCCCTTGAGGGTGTGACTGTAGTGTGTGCTGGGTAGAGTTATTTGGCTTTGTTTCTGTAGCCGTGTGCACTTCTGTTGGCAGTTTATATTGGGTTGTGTAGTTCAACCTCTAGACTAGTAGGCAGCACTTATGGGTAAGATCTGACTAGCAAAAGCAGATGGGTATGTACTTGACCTCTGTTCATTGTGAGGTGCTCTCTGTTGTTTCAGGTGATGGGCTGGAGAGTGGAATGCCTGGTGCCCTGAGCTTCCTGTTCAGCAAGGGTTCGGTTAGGGTAGGGTGAGAGGGACACAGCTAGGCAGACCTGGATCACATGGCTTGTCCATGAATATCCCAGTGATGAGTACTGGCACCAGCCCTGACTGGGCAGCTGGGGACATATCTGGTGAAATATGTCAAAGTCTCTCCAGCGGGTGAGGGGGCTGCACTATATTCACAGCCTAGATAGGCAGGAACATCATTTGTTTCCCTTTCTTGCCCTTGCTCTGGGGCTCATGACTCTGGGTTCAGATGCACACTCTTGTCAATCTCCAGACCACAGTATAGCTGAGAGCCTTGGAATATGCCTGTCCTGTGGCTCTGCAGGAGTGGTTTGGGGGCAGAACCTAATCACTCAGCGCAATACAGACAGCGCTAGCTCACCTGTTCTTTCATGTAGTAATGCTGCTGCTTCTGGTAGAGAGGAGGATGGGTTCTTCTTTTCAGCATGTGCTGGTAGGTCTTGGCTGGTTGGGTCAACCCAACTTTAATCCTTGGAAGGAGTAGTGAGGTGCCAGCATTGGTGCACCATGCTAGGCAATCTCCCAATCCCCAGGCCCCTAGATGGCCCACTGGATGGAGTGTATGTTAAAAGGGCTGGACCAGGACCAGACCAGCTGACTTGTTCTTGGGGCCCCAGAATTCTGATGTTGACTGTGATAGGAAGAAATGGGCTGGTCCCCAGATCGCCGACAGAACTCTCGGCAGGAGTAGGCAGAATGCTCAAGTGGTTGGCAGAACACTCAGGCAGTGGGAGCCTATGGGCAGATCACAGGCCTATGGATGGGGCTTTCAGAAGAGCTCCAGGCCACAGCTGGAATGATCAGGTAGGGTCAGGATGGCTGTGCTGTGAGCCTTTCACTGGAGAGGGCAGTCCGCATCAGCTAGGGCAATGGAGGTAGGCAACTCTGGAGCACATGACTCACTTGCACTTCCCTCTCACAGTAGCAGTGGTGGGTTTTGTTATTGGGGGTAGCCTGGCCTTCCGCTCCCCCCACCCAACCTGAGGACAGCAGGGGCAGAGGCAGCGGTGGTTGCAACTACTGTGGGAGATGAAGGGCTTCATGGCCCTCTGGGGGCCATCTCTCAGAAGAATGTCTGGCCAGCCATAGTGCTCACATGGGGGTAGGGCTGTACTTGGGGCCTGTCACTGAAGCAGGCAAGCTTCCTTTAGTGGAGGGCAGTAGAGGCAAGGAGTCAAGCTGTGCACAGTCTGCCTATTCCTCCATACCATGGCTGTGGTATCTGTCTTTGGGGTGCATGAAAGTGCCTGGCCTCCTGGCTTCCTCCCTGGCCCAGGGTAGCAGGGAAGGAACTAGTGGTAGGGGTGGCAGTGGCTGCTGCAGGGGTGGAAGGACTTATTGGTGGCCTCTGAGGTTTGGACTCTGAGGAGAACACTGGGATGTGGCTGTAGTGCTCATGTAGGGACCAGGCAGCTGTGCTGGGGGCCTGATACCAAGGTGGGCAGGTCCTGTTTAGTGAGGGGCAGTAGAGGTTGACTAATCAGTCCACTCCTCCATACCACAGCTGGAATAGCTGTGATTGGGTGTGTGAAAGTGCCTGGTCTCTTCACTCCCTACCTAGTGGGGATGTGGCACCTGTCACTGGGCTGCTCTGGAATCAAATGCCTGTGGAATTGCATGTGGGTTCGAGCAGTGTCTCTGCACAGTCTCTAAGCAGCTCCGTCTTAGTCTGGAGGCCTGGGGGTGTTGAGGGGGTTCTCCCGTTATTAACATTGTAAAGGTCGATGGTAGGGTGTGAAACCCCAGAATTCTGTCACTCACTGGCCCCTTCCCCAAGTAAGGGATTTTCTCCTGGCTCCCTGCTGGTCCTAGCTCTGCAGGTTACTTGGTGTCTTTGCTTGCCTCTGTTTTCTGTGATTCCTGTCCAGATTTCTCCCCCTATTTCTGTGAATGTAATTGGTGTTTTGATAGAGATTGCACTGACTCTGTAGATTACTTTGGATAGTATGGTCATTTTAACATTTAAACTTTGGGTAAATCTTTAGGATGCTGGAATAATATTTTCTATACCAAACAGAATAATATTTTCTATATTCTGGATAATACAAAAAGGCAACAATAGGTCAATTCTTCTCATGAATACAGATCCAAAATTCTAATTAGTACCCAAATGAATTTAGCAATTAAACAAATAAGCCTGTGTATTTATATATTATAACTAACATTTATATCAGGAAAGCGAAGATTATTAAATATTAGTAAAGCTATATAATATTATTCAATACTGACAGATAACAATTAATCATATAATGCTTTTAATATAGAAAAAGCATTCATATGATACATTAGGAATTATACATCAGTGGGTAAACGATCAATTTTTAGATAAGTGGTAATGGGACGACTGGTTTTCCATATGGGATAGGTAAAATTAGATCCTAATTTTACTCCATGAAGAAAAAAAATAAACTGCAGATGGCTTAAGTATCTAAATGCGAAAAACAACTTTACAATTTTTTAGAAAACATGAACAAATATTTTAATCAATTCTAGATATAGATGAATTTCTACAAGACACACAAAGAATAAATCATATGGAAAATGAATTATAAAATTGACACATCAAAATTAAAACTTTGTATAACAAAATATATCACAACCATAGCTTATAGATATAAAGCCAGCTGGGGAAGATAATTGCATTATATATGAAATTGGCATGTAGAGTACATAAAAATCCTTACAAATTAATAAAAGGAAGATGAACATCCCAATTCAAAATGGATATAGGTTATAAATAGGAAATTCACAGAAGAGAAGGGCCAGTTAGGCAATAAACACAGCAAAAAATGCTCAACTTCAGTAATAGAAGATAAGCAAAATAATTTGGAAAGCCAATACCTCTTGTACACTTTTAGGGTCCTCTGTGAGCTCCCCTTTGGTAGTTCCTTCAGCTGTTATGGATGTGCTTTCTCCCCATGCACACCATGTTGGTGTGGCTTTGGTCTTTCTGAGGAGCCAGTGGCATTTTAGATAACATAGTAATGCCAAAAGTCTCAATTCCTTTTGCACCAACCTAATATTAATATCATCAAGCCACATTCTCATATTTCCCAAAACTCTGTGGAACCTTCTACCAAATCATGCATTCCATTTCACATGTCTGTCTGGTGGTTGGTAGTGGGAAGTAAGGAGTAAAGACATTTATGCATTGCCTCTTTATACTTTCTAGAGTCCCTCCTTAAATAGCCCCTCCTCCCAGCAAAATAAAGGCTTTGTCTTACTGTATTTCTCCATACCACCCCCATCCCATGGAGGAGGAAAAATTTGGATTAAACTAAATGATAAATGGAAAAAGGAGGACTAGTAAAGAATGAATAAGTGGGGCCAGGCGCAGTGGATCACGCTTGTAATTTCAGTACTTTGGGAGGCTGAGGCGGGTGGATCACCTAAGGTCAGGAGTTCAAGACCATCCTGGCCAACAAGGTGAAATCCCATCTCTATTAAAAATACAATAACTAGCCAGGTGTGGTGGTGTGTGCCTGTAGTCCTAGCTACTCGGGAGGCTGAGGCATGAGAATTGCTTGAACCCAGGAGGCAGAAGTTGCAGTGAGCTGAGATCACACCACTGCATTCCAGCCTGGGCAACAGAATGGGACTCGGTCTCAGAAAAAGAAAGAAAGAAAGAATGAATGAATAAGTGGATTATGCAATGAAGGAAATCCAATATTACATTTATGCCTTGAGAAAAGCTCAGAGCAAGAGATGATATTGCCTCTTAGCCTAATTATACTAGATGCTTACAAGAGTGAAGCTGTGTCTTGCTAAGATCAGTCCTGCTGTTGGAATCTGACAAGATTGAGTGGATACCTGCAAACCTGAGTAGTATTGCTCTTGGAGATATTTGCATCATGTGATATGATGGTGGCCTACACTAATTGTTAACAACTTAATTGGTTTCTAGTAATGGGTTACCATGTCTTGATTCTTATTTTTAGGTGACATCTACTGCTATACTGTGACATACTATTGTAACACTGGCATTGTTGGTATGGTTCTAATACTGATATTGATGGTCAAATGTGTTGATAAGGCACAACCTCTGATATGACTTGGTTTTGGTTCCCCACCCAAATCTGAACTTGAATTATAATCCCCAAATGTCAAGGGTGGGACAAAGTGGAAATAGTTAAATCATAGGGGTGATTTCCCCCATGCTGTTCTTGTGAAAGTGAGTGGGCTCTCACATGATCTGATGGTTTTATAAGGGGCTTCCCCCTTCACTTGGCACTCATTCTCTCTCCTGCTGCCCTGTGAAGAGGTACCTTCTGCCATGATTGTAAGTTTCCTGAAGCCTCCCCATCCATGTGGAACTGTGAGTAAATTAAACCTCTTTTCTTTATAAATTACCCAGTCTCGGGTATTTCTTCATAGCAGTGTGAAAATGAATAATGCAGTAAATTTGTACCAGGTAGTGGGGCACTGCTGTAAACATATCCAAAAAGTGTGGAAGCAACTTTGGAACTGGGTAACAGGCAGAGGTTGGAACAGTTTGGAGGGGTCAGAAGAAGACAGGAAGATGTGGGAAAGTTGGAACTTCCTAGAAACTTATTGAATGACTTTCACCAAAATGTTAATAGTGTTATGGACAATGAAGTTCAGGCTGAGGTGGTCTCAAATGGAGGTGAGGAACTTGTTGGGAACTGGAATAAAGGTGACTCTTGCTGTGCTTTAGCAAAGGGACTGGTGGCATTTTTCCCCTGCCCTGGAGATCTCTGAAACTTTGAACTTGAGAGGGATGATTTAGGGTATCTGTTGGAGCAAATTTCTAAGTGGCCAAGTGTTCAAGAGGAAGAAAAGCATAAAAGTATGGTAAATTTGCAGTCTGACATGATGAGATAGAAAACAAAAACCCATATTCTGCGAAGAAATTCAAGCCAGCTGCAGAAATTTGTGTAAGTAACGAGGAGCCAAATGTTATTCACCAAGACAGTGGGGGAAATGTCTCCAGTGTGTGACAGAGACCTTTACAGAAACCCCTCTCATCACAGGCCCAAAGGCCTAGGAGGGGAAAATGGTTTTGTGGGCCAGGCCCAGGGAACCCTGCTCTATGCAGCCTTGGGACATGGTGCCCTGAGTCTCAGCTGCTTCAGCTACAGCCATGGCTAAAAAGGGCAAGGTACAGCTTGAGACATTGCTTCAGAGGGTGCAAGCACCAAACCTTGGCAGCTTACATATGGTGCTGGGCCTTTAGGTACACGCAAGTCAAGAATTGAGGTTTGGGAACCTCCACCTATATTTCAGAGAATGTATGGAAATGCCTGCATGCCCAGGCAGAAGATTGCTGCAGGGGCAGAGCCCTCATGGAGAACCTCTGATAGGGCAGTGCAGAAAAGAAATGTGGGATTGGAGCCCTGACACAGAGTCCCTACTGGGGCACCACCTAGTGGAGCTGTGAGAAGAGGGCCACCACCCTCCACACCCCAGAATGGTAGATCCACTGACAACTTGAACTATGTGCCTGGAAAAGCTACAGACACTCAATACCAGCCCAAGAAAGCAGCCAGGAAGGGGATTGAACCCTATAAAGCCACAGTGGTGGAGCTGACCAAGGCTGTGGGAGCCCACCTCTTGCATTAGTATGACCTGGATGTGAGACATGGAGTCAAAGGAGATAATTTTGGAACTTTAAGGTTTAATGACTGCCTTATTGGATTTTGGACTTGCTTGGGGGCTGTAGCCTCTTTGTTTTGGCCCATTTTGAATGGGTGTATTTACCCAATGCCTGTACTCCCATTGTATCTTCCAAGTAACTGATTTTGCTCTCGATTTTACAGGCTTATAGGTGGATGAGATTTGCCTTATCTCAGATGAGATTTTGGACTTGCACTTTTAGGTTAATCCTGAAATGAGCTAAGATGCTGGGGTACTGTTGGAAAGGCATGATTGTGTTTTGAAATGTGAGAACATGAGATTTGGGAAGCACCAGGTGCAGAATAATATGATTTGGCTCTGTGTCCCCACTGAAATCTCACCTTGAATTGTAATAATTCCCATGTCAAGGACAGGGCCAGGTGGAGATAATTGAATCATGGAGGTGGTCTCCCCTATGTTGTTCTCCTGATAGTGAGTGAGTTCTCACAAGATCTGATGGTTTTATAAAGGGCTTCTCCCTTCAATCGACACTTATTCTCTCTCCTGCCACCCTGTGAAGAGGTGCCTTCTGCCATGATTGTAAGTTTTCTGAGACCTCCCAAGCCATGTGGAACTATGAGTCAACTGAACCTTTTTTCTTTATAAATTACCCAGTCTTGGGAATTTCTTCATAGCAGCTTGAGAGTGGACTAATACAACCTGTTTCAGATGTAATACTGATAGAAAATGACTGGCATATAAAAGGCATGGATTTATCTAACTATCAGCTAATTTCTATGCCAAGTAGTTCTGCAGAAGTTTCTCATAAGGTACAAATAGTGATACATCAAGGGATTGACTTTATAAGATGAGTCAGTTGTTTGTTAACTCTTTTCCTACCCTACACTGGATCCTCCAAATATTAAGCATATTTGCAATGATTTGCTGTTTCTGTCATATAAATGCCATACTACATGTGGATGCCCAGAGAAACATAGTTACATAGTTGTCTCTTCCTTCCTTCCTCCCTCCCTCCCTCCCTCCTCCCTTCCTTCCTTCCTTCCTTCCTTCCTTCCTTCCTTCCTTCCTTCCCTTCCTTCCTTCCTTCTTTCCTTCCTTCCCTCTCTTTCTCTTTCTCTCTCTTCTTTCTTTCTTTCCTTTTTTTCTCCTTCCTTCCTTCCTTCCTTCCTTCCTTCCTTCTTTCCTTCCTTCCCTCTCTTTCTCTTTCTTTCTCTTTCTCTCTCTCTTTTCTTTCTTTCTTTCTTTCTTTTCTTTTTTTCTTTCTTTCTTTCTTTCTTCTTTCTTCTTTCTTTCCTTTTTTTCTCCTTCCTTCCTTCCTTCCTTCCTTCCTTCCTTCCTTCCTTCCTTCCTTCTTTCTTTTCTTTCTTTCTTTGAGTTTCACTCTTGTTGCCCAGGCTGGAGTGCAATGGCATGATCTTGGCTCACCGCCACCTCTGCCTCTAGGGTTCAAGCAATTCTCCTCCCTCAGCCTCCTGAGTAGCTGAGATTATAGGCATGCACCACCACGCCCGGCTAATTTTTGTATTTTTAGTAGACATGGGGTTTCTCCATGTTGGTCAGGCTGGTCTTGAACTCCTGACCTCAGGTGATCCACCCGCCTCGGCCTCCCAAAGTGCTGGGATTACAGGTCTGAGCCACTGCACCTGGCCACATAGTTGTCTTTCTATACGAGAGCCTTGGACAAAAATTGGGGTGTGGCCTGTATAATAAAAAATTTGAGATTGTCCAAAGAGAAGTCTGATCTTTACCCTGGGCTTCTGGAAAGTAACTTATGCCTTTTTGATAGAAGTGTTTTTATTTAGGGTGAAGGCTGCCACTCCAGATCCTAGGGGAAGGGGAAGGAGCTTACTCAATAGTCTTATGATAGGGGCTGGCCATGACAAAAAGACCAATATTATGATTTAGGGTGGGAACTCTGAGTCACCCAGTATCAGCCAACCTGGAGAATGACTCCAATCACATGATCAATCAATCACATATACATAAGGAAGCCCCAGTAGAAACTCTACACACTGAACTCAAAGGATCTTCTGGTTGGCACTACTTCATGTGTATTTTCATACACAGATGCCAAAAGAGTAATGCCTCCTAATACTATGAGAAAGGAACACTAGAAGCTCCATGCTTGGAGCCCACTTGTACTTCGCCTTCTGCATTTCTTCCCTTAGCTGTTTTTAAAATTTTAACTTTTATGAATTCATAATAGTTCCTTGGCTGATTTTAATCTATATCACTTTCTGTAATAAACTGTAACCATAAGTATCTTAGCTTTCAGTAAATTCTGTGAGTTCCCCTAGTGAATTATCAAACCGAGGGTAGTTTTGGGCACCTCCCAAAATTGCAGTTAGTGTCAAAAGCAAGGGAAGTCTTACAGAGGACTGTGCCCTTGAACTTTCCAGTTTTACTAACTCTAGGCACCTGCCTCCAGTGATAATAGTAGTTTGTTTATTTTTGTATTTGTATGGGGATAGTTTGGACTATTTATTTGTGCATTTCCTTCTTTAATGGTTCTTTTTACTATATTTATGAGACAAGACATTTTTACTTTTTGTGTTTTGTAACTGAAAGAGGTGATGATGTATGGTGACAATAAATTATGGAGTGGTAAATCAAGTGTGAAAGTGGATTCCAAACATAGGTCTCTTGACTATAGTACATACTATTCCCCATATTATTCCTACCCTTGGATAGTAAAATATTGTTTTCACGTACTTGATGTATTTTCCCTTCAAAGTAAGAATAGTGAAATATTGCAAAACACTCTGTTCTCAAGTGTTTAACCTAAAAAAAAAATGCCCTTTACATGATCAGTACAAAATCTTCAATTGATGTTTCAGGCTTTCTTAGCATTTTATATCTTACCAACTATGTTTTTCAGAATTATAGTATGTAGTTGGAACCCAAAGATATTGAGATAAAGGAAAGTTGAATAGGAGAGCTTAACTCTCTGCCATTAGCGATTTTAGACCTCTTTTCCTTTCTAGCCAAAACTCGTTATCATCCCTTAATTCAGAGATAGTCTAACATGACTTATTTTAAAGTTCTATTCAGCAAGAAGCATTCTTTGCAAAAGATGAAGTGAAATTTTTCTCAAATGCTATACTCTTCTTAATCATGACTATAATAAGATTCTTAAAAATAGAATGAATTAATACAAATATTTACTAGCTTCCTTATTCAATGGATGTTATTTAACTATTTGAGAGAGGGACAATAGATCACATGCCTCTTTTTATTACTTGGATGTTTCTAGCCATGTTCAGTGTTTATTTATTTAGCATAAGAGGTATTCATAGTTCCTAAAAGGATTTACACAAAATATGTTAATTTTACTAATTTTATAATGAAAGGTGGATATTCCATGTTCATTGTCATCTATGGTGACCTTTTTCTTCCTGTTTGTGCCATCCCATTATGACCTGGCTATGTTTGTTTTGCTGTCCAGACAACACACATATTTTATGGTCCAACTTAACATAGTTCAAGAAAGCTATGTAGATTGATGAGACTTTATGAAGAAATATGAGCCTTCAAGTATTCTTAGGTAAACTGATCTTATCATGGTGTGTTTATTCTCCAAAGAAGCTGATTGCAGGGAAAGTGTGAGACCATATCAGACTCACCTGGGGAGCTATTTTATTATTTACAAAACCCATGCATGACTATTCCATATCTTTCCACTTGAAAACCTTTGGCCTAAATAATACTTGTGCAAATGTGTTAGAGAAGCTCCTGAATATCTTCTATATAAGAAGCCTCCAAAATTACTTAATTTGAAACATTTGCTATTCTCTTTTAGTTACCAAGATAATTCTTATCATCTGTTGTTATTATGCTTCATAACTTGCTTATGGCCTTCTGCAATAGTGTAGGATTGTAGCAATTTAATGGCATTTCAAAGCTTTCTTATCTTTTATGTACACTGTAAAACTGATTAAATGGCAACCAAAAGAGTCTGAGAAACAATAGCATTCATTAATTATAGTACCACTCAAGAGGAAGAAAGGAGGCAAGAAACAGGAAACCAGCAACAAATAGACTCAACAGCAAGAAGCCAGAAGATATAGACTATAGCACTAAGAAGCTAGAATGAGGAATTAGATTCCATTGATCACTGGTGACATAAACCACTCTGTGTAATTGATAGATTGGGGGACTTAGGTAAGCCTTCCAGGCTTCTAGGCTTCTTTCCAATTCTGCACCTGAGGAAGCTGAAAAGTCTTTATTTTAATAGTGCAGTAAATGATAGTTATCTGGTATCTTAGGCTCACAGCAAAGAGTTGCTATGGAGCTAAAAAGGATTATAATGGCACCCAGAGGAGGATGAGACTTACACTCTGGTACCCAAGTAAATGGATATGGGTCTTCCCTGTAGAGATGGGCTTGAGACAGAAGTCTTTAAGTAAAGATCTAGATATAATTGGATCTGACTAGATTAAAATAAAACTGAAGAGAAGTTTTGAGGCTTCTTGGTTAGTGACATATTCTTTTATCTCAAAATATTAGACAATACACTTGTATTCAGACATGCTTGTATTATATTTATATATCTATTTATATATATATATATCCTAAAACTCCAATTTAAACTAATGTTTCAAGGTGCAAAAAATACTGCATATGTCACGTGCATTTGTGCACACTTTTTAAAAAACAAGTCCACAAAACAGTCTAGTTTAAAAACAACTGCTACCAAATGTAGTCTTTAAAGACTATTTCCTGTTAGAAATCTTCGACTTTAAAAAATAGGACATTTGTGACAATCAACCATCTTTCATTTATCTAGGCCTATAATTAAGATGGAAATATAATTCATATATATGCAGACATCACAATAAAATTAATATTGCAATAAAGAAATAAATTATGAGAGAGTCACACAAACTTTTCAGCTTCCCAATGAATATAAGATTTATGTTTACACCATACTCCAGTCTAGTAAGTGTGCAATAGCATTATGTCAAAAAATGTACATGGCTTAATGAAAAATGCTTTATTGATGAAAAAATTGCTAACAATTATCTGAGCCTCCAGTGAGTTGTAATCTTTTTGCTGGTGTAGTGTCTTGCCTTGAAGTTAGTGGTTGCTGACTGATTGGGGTGATGGTTGCCAAAGGTTGGGGTGGCTGTGGCAATTTCTTAAAAGAACAGTAAAGTTTGCCACATAGATTGACTGTTTTTCTCATGAAAGATTTCTCTGTAGCATGCAGTGCAGTTTTATTGCACTTTGCCTACAGTGGAATTTCTTTTAAAATTGAAGTTAATCCTCTCAAACCCTGCCACTCCTCTGTCAACTAAGTTTATGTAATATTCTAAATTGTTTGTTGTCATTTCAATAACGTTCACAGCTTTTTCACCAGAAGTGCATTCCACTTCGAGAAACTACTTTCTTTACTCATCCGTGAGAAGAAACTCCTTATTCGTTCAAGTTTTAGCTTCAGATTGCAGCGATTTAGTCACAGTTTTCAGGATTTACTTATAATTCTAGCTCTCTTGCTATTTCCATCACATCTGCAGTGACTTCCTTCCCTGAAGTCTTGAACCTCTCTCAAAGTCATCCATGAGGGTTGGAATCAACTTTTTCCAAATTCCTGTTGATGTTGATATTTTGAACTGCTTTCATGAATCGTGAATGTTCTTAATGGCATCTAGAATGGTGAATATTTCCAGAAAGTTTTCAATTTTCTCTGCCCAGATTCCTCGAAGGAATCACTGTCTATGGCAAGTATAGCTTTAAGAAGTTTATTTCCTAAATGATAAGACTTGAAAGTCAAAACTACTCCTGGATCCATGGGCTGCAGAATGGATGTTTTGTCAGCAGGCATGAAAACAACATTAATCTTCTTGTGAATCTCTCTCAGAGCTGCTGGGTGGCTAGATGCATTGTCAACGAAGTCACATTTTTGAAAGCAATCTTTTCTTTCTGAGAAGTTGGTCTCAACAATGGGATCAAAATATTCAGTAAGTCATGCTGTAAATATATATACTGTCATATAGGTCTTGTTGTTCCATTTATGGAGCATAGGCAGAGTAGATTTAGCATAATTCATAAGAGCCTTAGGATTTTCAGAATGATGAGTGAGCGTTGGTTTCACCTTAAAGTTATCAGCTGTGTTAGTCCCTAACAAGAGTCAGCCTGTCTATTGAAGCTTTGAAGTCAGACATTAGCTTCTTTCTAGCTATGAAAGTTTTAGATGGAATCTTCTAATAGAAGGCTGTTTCATCTGCATTGAAAATCTATTGTTTCATGTAGCCAGCTTCACTGGTTATCTTAGCGAGATCTTCTAGATAACTTGTTGCAACTTATACATCAGCATTTGCTGCTTCACCTTGTATTTTTATGTATGATGATTCCTTCCCTTAAACCTCATAAACCAACCTCTGCTAGCTTCAAATTTCTTTTCTGTCACTTTCTCCCCTTTCTTTGCCTTCACAGAATTGAAGAGCATTAGGGCCTTGCTGTGGATTAGGCTTTGGCTTAGAAGAATGTTGTAACTGGTTTGATTTTCTATTTAGACCACTAAAACTTTGTCTGTACTAGGAATGAGACTGTTTTGCTTCTTATCATTCGTGTGTTCATTGGAATCGCTCTTTTAATTTTCTTCAAGAACTTTTTCTTTGCATTCATAATTTTGTCAACTGTTGGGCACAAGAGGCCTAGCTTTTGTGTAATCTCAGCTTTTGACATACTTTTCTCACAAAGTTTAATCATTTCTAGCTTTTAATTTAAAGTGAGAGACTTCAATGTACAAAACTTGCTTTAACTTAACACTTAGAGGCTACTATAGAGCTATTAATTGGCATAATTTTAATATTGTTGTGTCACAGTGAATAGGGAGAACAAGAAGAGGGAGAGAGATGGGAAATGGCTGATCGGTGGAGCAGTCAGAAGGCACAACATATTTATTACGTTTGCCATCTTATATGGAAACATTTTGGGATGCCCCCCACCCAGTTACAATAGTAACATTAAAAATCACTGATTGGCTGGGCATGGTGGCTCACACCTGTAATCCCAGGACTTTGGGAGGCCAAGGTGGGTGGATTATCTGAAGTCAGGAGTTTGAGACCAGCCTGACCAACATGGAGAAACCCTGTTTCTAATTAAAAAAAAAAAATTAGCTAGGCGTGGTGGCACATGCCTGTAATCCCAGTTACTCGAGAGGCTGAGGCAGGAGAATCTCTTGAACCTGGGAGGTGGAGGTTGCGGTGAGCCAAGATCATGCCACTGCACTTCAGCCTGGGCAACAAGAGTGAAACTCGGTCTCAAAAAACTAAAAGAAAAAAGAAAAGAAAAATAACCGATCACAGTTTATTATAACAGGTGTAATAGTAATGGAAAAGTTGAAATATTGTGAGAATTACCAAATGTGACACAGAGCTTTTGGAAAATGGCAGCAATAGACTTGATCGACATTGGGTTGCCACAAACTTTCAGTGTGTAAAAAATGCAATCTGTGAAGTGCAATAAAGCAAAGTGCAATAAAATGAGATATGCCTGTACATATATTTTATTTCTATTTACAGATGTACTAATGACTAAGATAATCACTGGTAGCCAAAATTGACTGTTACTTGCAGACTTGAGCAAACAAAGAATTAGTGTTTTTCCCATCTCACAATTAAAATAGCCCGAAAGGGCATTTGCATTGAGATAAGGAAGCAGGGCCCTAACTCTAAGGACAGCAATACCTGATAGGGTGAGGGGCACTTTCAAAAAACTAACTCAACTGCTAGAGTGGAGAGGTGAGGCATAGTCTGATGGAGAAATCCTGTGTTCACATATTTCAACATTCTCTAGGTTATTTCTGAGTTAAAAAAGGCAAGATAAAGGTGAGGACCAGGCTGAAGAAATGTAGTTTGATAGATGGGGTTCAAAAGGAGAAAGGGGTGGGGAAAAGGGGTGAGAAACTCTGAAATCTATGTGTTCAGTATTGGGGATACTTACGCAGGTGTATTGGGTCCCAACCATGCAGGCATCTCAGAAAGGTTGCTGTCATTCAAAGGAGGTGGAGAGAGGGAGCTGATATTGTTTTGGCATCAGGCGATACTTTTTAGTACAAGTCTGTTACATAAGAACACATTGTGTCAGTGAATTTAATCAGCACAGCTGCTTTCTGAGGTAATAAGTTTCAGAGATTTATTTAGAAGAAGAGGTATTCATAGTTCCTGAAAGGATTTACATGGAAATATGTTAATTTTACTAATTTTATAATGAAAGTGGATATTCCACGTTCATTGTCATCTATGGTGACCTTTTTCTTCCTGTTTGTGCCATCCCATTATGACCTGGCTATGTGTGTGTTGCTGTCCAGGCAACACACATAATTTATGGTCACATTTAACATAGCCCAAGGAAGCTATGTAGATTGATTGGATTTTATGAAGAAATATGAGCCCTAAAGTATCTTTAGGTAAACTGATCTTATCATGGTTTGTCTAATCTCCAAAGAAGCTGGTTGCAGAGAAAGTGTAAGACCATATCAGAATCACTTGAGGAGCTATTTTATTATTTACAAAACCTGCGCATGAATTTATTTTCCATATCTTTCCACTTGAAAATCTTTGGCCTAAATAATACTTATACAAATGTGTTAGAGAAGTTCCTGAATATTCTTCTACATATGAAGCCTCCAAAATTACTTAATTTGAAACATTTGCTTTTCTCTTTTAGTTACCATGATAATTCTTATCACCTGTTATTACTATGCTTTGTAACCTGCTTATGGCCTTCTGCAATAGTGTAGAATTGTAGCAATTTAATAGCATTTCAAAACTTTCTTATATTTTCTATACACCATAAAATGATTAAATTTACTTAAATTCACATGACCAGTGCCATCTAGATTCTGACCGGCATGTGTCCAATGCCAGAGGCTACATACTCCTTTCTCATCACTCTTTGTATAGATGGCAGCCACACAAGTTGCTAAAGTTACACTAGGGATAATAAGTAAAACTTAGATCTATTGATATAAACTGGAAGAGTCCAGAAAAAGAGGAAAGGATATTGGCACTTGAGGGCAAAGCAGGAGGAGCCTAATTAGCAGATCAAGGGGCAACTCCTTGGAATGAAAAACTAATGTGGGAGACCTCATGAAAATGGGCTTTGGAATCCAGTGCCAGAATTGGATTATTCCTCCTTTCAGAACTCAGGGTTGGCTTTGAGAACAGGGAGGAGGGCTTAGATTTCAGGTGGCAGTTAGTGGTGCTAGGGTTACGTGTGGGACTGTGGAAAGACAGGGAAACAGTGAGGATTTGGTATTTGTAAACTGAAGGAGGACACTCAGTGCTGTAAAAGTCTCTCAGACAAGAAGTGGAATTATTACCTAAGGAACAGTGTAAAATTGCCTTGGACCAGACTTTCAAGTCATCAGTTTCAAGGAGTGATTACAGTTCATAGATTAAAATATCATGTATTTGTGTATAGATAGCTTCTGGCAGTATATCATCTCTTCTGAGTCTCTTGGACGCTAAGATTTATGACGATAGTAGCTAACAAGCCACCACATATGAGTGGTTATATTGCAGATAAAATGCTGTTGAGATAATGTTTTTAGGCTAAAATCTTCTCATTGATTTATTTTCCTCATTTCCTTTGTATTAATAAATTGCTCAATAAACTTGCAATAGATTCTGAAGCATGTGCTTCTAAAATTGTTAAAGAGTTTTGAAGAAATTTGAAATTGCTCAGGTAGAAAGAATCCATTAAGTTGTCTTTTAACTTCATTAAGGCAAGGAAATTCCACTATCTTATAACAAATGACCCCTTTTAAAAACTTTTGTTTTATGTAACATTTATAGACATTCTTGTGTCACCTCAAACCCATAGCCTCAGTAACACCATTTTTATTTGTTTCTAAAAATAACTTTTTTGATGCAACTTTACTGGACAGAATTTTGTGGGCAGAACTTATGGGGCTCTATGATGAGGATGAAACAGTTCCACTTGAATTCAAGTGGTTTGAATAGGCCCCGCACAAATTGTCACTGGGCATATTCTCGTGACTTAATCTTTTTTCTTTGGCTGGGTAAATATCATCAGGTCCTGAAGGGAAGGGGAAGAACAGAAAATTGACTTATACTGGTAGGAATCATCATTTACTTAATTCAGGACTCCACTCTTTAATCTTTCGTGGATCATTCCTGTAGGTGGCTGAGCAGCAGTCCACATGCCACATTTGCAACATGGTAACCTGCAAGCCCACCTAGAGTATAGGCATGTGTATATCAACGTGAGGGACAGTGGAGGGTTGACAAATAGTATTTTTTGGAACCATCAAAATTAAGACAAAGCAAAAAGACCCTTTGGAATATCCATCTCTTTCTTCCTAGACTCCCATCTCTCTGGTAAGACCAACTGAGGTTGCTCATAAGTTTAATTGAAATGAAAAGCACTCGGGAGATAAGAACAGTGTGAGAAAAATGTAAAAATAGTTTGAAATGTTTTAGCAGAAAAATTTAAAAAAAAACAGAAAAAAGAGGAGATTGCAATTCTAAATGTACAATGTGAATCTTAATTTTATTTTAGGCTTATATGTTGTGTATATTGGAAAAGAGGAATGAAAAATTTTATATAAGAATTTATCAGAGAAAGACAAGCATATCGTTTGTCCAGAACTTTTGCTTAATTCTATGATAACAGACAGCCTGAATGTCACTTTTTTCTCAACCAATATTATGCATAGCACAGTTAAGTTAGGTGAAATGTGTGTACCAGGAACTATTCTAAGGTTTGCATAGAGCATTTTCTTTCACCCACTGATATGGTTTGGCTGTAGCCCCGCCCAAATCTTATCTTGAATTCCCATGTGTTGTGGGAGGGACCTGGTGGGAGGTAACTGAGTCATTGGGGAAGGTCTTTCTCATGCTGTTCTCGCAATAGTGAATACATCTCAGGAGATCTGATGTTTTTAAAAAGGACGGTTTCCCTGCACAAGCTCTCTTCTCTTGTCCGCCACCATGTGAGATGTGCCTTTTACCTTCTACCATGATTGTGAGGCCTTCTCAGCCACAGGGAACTGCAAGTCCAATAAACCTCTTTCTTTTGTAAATTGCCCAGTTTCAGTTATGTCTTTATTGGCAGCATGAAAATGGACTAACATGGTAATTTCTAACCAGTACAGTGGGATGCTGCTGAAAAGATACCTGAAAATGTGGAAGCAACTTTGGAACCGGGCAACAGGCAGAGGCTGGAACAGTTTGAAGGGCTCAGAAGAAAACAGGGAAATGTGGGAAAGTTTGGAACTCCCTAGAGACTTGTTGAATACCTTTGACCAAAATGCTGATAATCATGCGGACAATGAAATCCAGGCTGAGGTGGTCTCAGATGGAGATGAGGAACTTGTTGGGAAAACTGGAGCAAAGGTGACTCTTGTTATGTTTTAGTAAAGAGACTGGTGGCATTTTTCCCCTGCCCTGGAGATCTGTGGAACTTTGAACTTGAGAGAGATGGTTAGGGTATCTAGTTGAAGAAATTTCTAAGCAGCAAAGCATTCAAGATGTGACTTGGGTGCCGTTAAAGGCATTCAGTTTTATAAGGGATGCAGTGCATACCAATTTGCAGCCTGACAATGTGATAGAAAAAATCTTATTATCTGAGGAGAAATTAAAGCCAGCTGCAGAAATTTACATAAGTAACCAGGAGCTGAATGTTAATCCTCAAGGCAATGGGAAAAATGTCTCCAGGGAATGTCAGAGGTCTTCATAGCAGCCCCTCCCATCACAGACCTGGAGGCCTAGGAGGAAAAAGTGGTTTCGTGGGCTGGGCCCAAGGTCCCCCTGCTATGTTCAGCCTAGGGACTTAGTGCCCTGTGTCCCAGCCGCTCCAGCCATGGCTTAAAGGGGCCAACATAGAGCTCATACTGTGGCTTCAGAAGCTGCAAGCCCCAAGCCTTGGCAGCTTCCATGTGGTGTTGAGCCTGTGGGTGCACACAAGTCAAGAATTGGGGTTTGGTAACATCTGGCTAGATTTCAGAAGATGTATGGAAACACCTGGATGCCCAGGCAGAAGTTTGCTTCAGGGGCATGACCCTCATGGAAAACTTCTAGGGCAGTGCAGAAGGGAAATGTGTGGTTGGAGCCCCCACACAGAGTCCCTACTGGGGCACTGCCTCATGGAGCTATGAAAAGAGGTCCAGCGTTCTCCAGAGCCCAGAATGGTAGATCCACCAGCAGCTTGTACCATGCACCTGGAAAAGCTGAAGACATTCAATGCCAGCCCATGAAGGCAGCTGGGAGGGAGGCTCTACCCTGCAAAGACACAGGAGTGGAGCTGCCCAAGGTCATGGGAACCCACGTCTTGAATCAGTGTGACCTGAATGTTAGACATGGAATCAAAGGAGATCATTTTGGAGCTTTAAGATTAGACAACCTTGCTGGGTTTGGACTTGCATGGGGCCTATGGCCCCTTTGTTTTGGCCAGTTACTTCCATTTAGAATGGCTATATTTATCCAATGCCTGTACCCCCATTGTATCTAGGAAGTAACTAACTTGCTTTTGACTTTTCAGGATCATAGGCAGAAGAGACTTGCCATTTCTTAGATAAGTCTTTTGACCGTGGAATTTGAGTTAATGCTGAAATGAGTTAAGACTTTGGGGGACTGTTAGGAAGGCAAGATTTGTTTTGATATATGAGGACATGAGATTTGAGAGGGGCCAGGAGCAGAATGATATGGTTTGGCTGTGTCCCCATCCAAATCTTAACTTTAATTCCCACGTGTTGTGGGAGGGACGCAGTGGGAAGTAATTGAATTATTGGGGTAGGTCTTTCCTGTGCTGTTCTCATAATAATGAATAAGTCTCAGGAGATCTGATGTTTTTAAAAGGGGGTTTCCCTGCATAAGCTCTCTTCTCTTGTCTGCCACCATGTGAGATATGCCTTTCACCTTCCACCATGATTGTGAGGCCTCCCCAGCCACGTGGAACTGTAAGTCCAACAAACTTCTTTATTTTGTAAATTGCCCAGTCTCAGTTATGTCTTTATCAGCAGCATGGAAAAGAACTAATACACCTACTAATCAACTTCAAGTGAATAGATAGATACTAATAGTATTCCCATTTTACAGATTAGAAAAATGGAGATCAGAGAGAAAGGTAAATTTCAATAAGGCAAATAAGAAATAGAACATTTGAATCCAGCATAAAAGTTTTTGCTTTTATTCACTAATGTGCTACAACCTCCCACTGGCTTGAAGTCACTCCTCCCTCCTCTGAACTCTATCTGAATTTCTCTTAGGTCCTTAGCACTTTGTGTAATGCATTACAATAATCTATGTGCACATTTTATCCTTCTGACAGCAGGAATAACAGCTCAATCATGTTTTTAAGCCCTCTACTGTCATTCACATGCCATTCATTCAACACTTTTTGGTGAATGAACAATGAAGAATTTCATTTTGTGAAAAAGTTTCTGAAGAAAAGAAAATGTAAGAAGAAAATTACAGCTAAAGTAAAAAATAATTTTACAAAATGTTGAATAATAAAGTAACTGGCTCAGCTTATTGTTCATATTAAAGTTTCCTTGCAATCTTCGTGAAAGATCATATTTGACCAAAACAACAAAACAAGCATTGTGGATATTTCTGTTTTAGATGCATAAATAATAACATAAATTCTGTGTGCTTTGGTTTTAAACAATAGAAATTACTTCTATTTTATAATACAATATTTCAATGGAATGATTTGGATTGTGGAAATCTTGAAATCATTAAATTTTCTTAGAGGTATAGAAGAAAATATAAAAATGAAGAAATGAAGATAATTATTCCTAAAACCTTGGTTATTCTTGATAGGCAGCATTTCTTTGGACAACCTAGTCCAGACATTTTTGCAAAGAAAATAGGTAAATGTATTTATATATGGTATTTAGGTATGTATGTATTTGTATTGTATGTATCTGTCTACTTACATATATATGCACATTTTAGAAAAAAGCTGTAAAATCCAGAAAACCTAAGAAAATTAAGATTACCTGCAAATTGTATTCAAGTAAAAACTGTTGAAATCTGAATAAGGTCTGCAGTTTAATTAATAGTTTGTACAAATGTCAGTGTTCTGGTTTAAAAAATGTACCGTGATTACGTAGGATGTTTCATTGGGAAAAGTAAGACGAAGGGTACACAGGACTCTGTACTATTTTTGCAACTTCTTGTGAATCTTAAATTATTTCTAAGAACAAGTAAAAAAGGTAACAATTGTTAACATTTTTTCAATTTCCTTCCAGTATTCAAAAACAATTTCTCAGAACCTCTTTCTTAGAACAACAGTCATGCATCATTTAATGACGGGCATATGTTCAGAGAAATGCATCATTAGGTGATTTCATCTTTGTGCAAACATCATAGGGTATATTTACATAAACCTAGATTGTATAGCCAACTGCACACCTAGGCTATATGGTATAAACTATTGTTCCAAGGCTACCAGGTTGTCCAGAATGTTACCATATTGAATACTGTAGGCAATTGTAACACTATGGCAAGTGTTTGTATATGTAAACATATACGAACATAGAAAAGGTACAGAAAAGCTATGGAATAAAATATAAAAAAATAGTGCACCTTTATAGGGCATTTACCATGAATAAAGTTCACAGGACTGAAAGTTGCTTTGGGTGAGTCAGAGTGAGTGGTGAATGAGTGTGAAATTATGGAACATTATTGTACTCTTCTGCAAACTCTATAAACACCGAGCAGTTATGTTATGCTAAATTTACAAAAAAAATTTCTTCAATAATAAATTAACTATAGTTTACTGTAACTTTTATACTTTATTAATTTTTTAACTTTTTTACTCTTTCATCATAACACCTAGCTTATAACACAAACACACTGTACAGTTGTATAAAATATTTTAATCTCCTTATTTTATAAGCTTTTCTCTATCTTAAAATTTTATTTATTTATTTTACTTTTTAAACTTTTTTCTTGAACACTTAGACACAAAAAATCATTAGCCTAGGCCTACACAAAGCCAACGTCATCACTATCTTCCACTTTCACATCTTCTCCCACTGGGAGGTCTTCAGGGGCAATAGCATGCATGGAGCTGTCATCTCCTATGATAACAAAGCCTTCTTCAATAATATGTACTGAAAGAATCCTTGCCTGAGGCTGTTTTACAGTTAATTCTTTTATTTATTTATTTATTTATTTATTTATTTATTTATTTATTGAGACAGAGTCTTGCTCTGTCGTCCAGGCTGGAGTGCAGTGGCACGATCTCGGCTCACTGCAAGCTCCGTCTCCCGGGTTCACGCCGTTCTCCTGCCTCAGCCTCCCGAGTAGCTGGGACTACAGGCACCCGCCACCACGCCCAGCTAATTTTTGTATTTTTAGTAGAGACGGGGTTTCACCGTGTTAGCCAGGATGGTCTCGATTTCCTGACCTCGTGATCCACCCGCCTCAGCCTCCCAAAGTGCCGGGATTACAGGCGTGAGCCACCGCGCCCGGGCTACAGTTAATTCTTTTATAAGTAAAAGGAGCAGACTCTAAAATAATGATTTAAAAAGTATACTATAGTAAATAAATAAACCAGTAACATCATCGTTTATTTTCATTATCTAGTATTACGTACTGTACATAATTGTATGTGCTATAATTTTATATGACTGGAAGCGCAGTAGGTTTGTTTACACCAGCATCACCACAAACACATGAGTAAAGTGTTGTGTTACGATGTTAGGATGACTACGCTGTCCCTAGATGGTAGGAATTTTTCAGCTCTATTACAATCTTATAAAACCACAGTTATAAATGCCTTTTATCATTAACCAAAACGTTGTTATATGGCTCATAACTGTATAAAAGTTTGAATGGAGTTCCAGGATCTCTTTTTAGATGTATATGTATGCATCTCTATCTACCTACCTACCTACCTATAGTGGAATAAGTAATTAATATTATCTGATAAAGAATGATCTGTAATAAAAAAAGGAAATTTCAAATATTAAGAGTAGTTTATAGACAATTAAGACTCCATATCAAATAAACTAAACTGCACTTTCGTCAGATATTTTTCTCAAGTGTACATTTAACATTTAATTACATTACATTTAAGTCCACTTCAAAAGTCCTGATGAGAAGCAACACCATTTCGTGCTTAACTCCCTGGGAAAACGACAGAAGAGAGAAAAGGGAGTGATTTCCCAGTTGTTATTTGTGATGTACTGTGTTGTTTTGTTTTCCCAAGATGTTGTTATGTTTCCTTCTATTTTCTCAGAGCCTGTTGTTTATAGCTTTTTCAGGATAATTTTCCCCTTTCTTCCAGTTAATTGCTTGTGCTTGTATCTGTGAAGTAAAGTGTGTTTCTTAATGACATATCCATATCTTAACTTATTTCTGTGTATCTCCAGACCACTGGATGGTAAGTTAAGAAAGTGTTGGTTGTAATTTGCTTAGAGAATTCCTTCCCTCCATATATTTTGTGTAAGCAAATAATTCAGTGTAATAGAAATAGAGAGGAATCAGGGAGGAAAGAAATTCAATCACACAATCTTTTAGGAAAAATAATATTCTTTTCTGGAGATTCTCAAGAGAAATAGCCCCAAATGGGATTTGGGAGCCTCTGGTAAATATTTTTCTTATCTGAACACATATTAAGTCCATATTTCCTAAGTAAGGCATTCTGGGGTTAGGTTACTGCTCAGTTCCTATAAGATAACTGTCTTTCTGCAGAGAGGTATATTGAGTAACATTCACCTATCTTGGCAGTAACATTCATTGGCACTGGGGGAGGCTGGACTCTGGAATTTGGTTTGCCAGGATCTGCAAAGAAACCAAGTGCTGCTGCATTTCAGACATGAGATGGGAGACAAGGCTGGAAAACCTGATAAAGTGACCAGAGACCCTTTTCCTATTTTTGTACTTTGTTTAAGACTCCCTGATTAAGTTTTTCAGTAGCCTGGCTAGACCAGAACTTAAATTTATATATAATGAGTATTTCTGGCATAACTGAGTTTATAGAAGGAAGATTCCTACTCAGTGAACATTTATTAAAATAAAATGACTCTATATATCCTATTGCAGTGAAACACTAAACAAATAGGCAGAAGTTATCCAGAGTTATCCACTGCCAAAAGAGGTAATATTTGAACTGAAAGTGAGTTAACATTGTTGGTTGAAAATTTTCCTTTGTAAACCCCATTATTCTGAATTCTCTGAAAACCTAAAACCTTTAGCATTTCTCCTGTTTGTGGTCAAGGTTGTTTATGTGCAATATGATGACATATATTGTTAAGATGTAATTTTCCTCTATGAGCTTGAACCTGAATTTTTGTCATCCAGCTATTTTTGCCACAAAGACAAAAGGTTTGAGGTCTCTAGGTGCTAGGGATTTTACTACACTACATAAGGCACTGACGATCACTATGATATGTTTAAGTAGATGTTTTTTGAAGCTTCTTTTCTGTTATAGTGCTCAAAAGGCATTTCCTCCTGAAGAAAACTAAAATAGAACATGAGGATGAAAAATAAGATTGCATTTTCTTAGTCAATTATATTTTTCTTTTTATGGAAATTTATTTTAGCCAAGTCTAAGAAGAGTTCTAAATGTTAATAAATATCTACTTGAAATATAGTTTATACGTCAGTAATTATTAAAAGTTCTTCTATTCACAAGAATGAAAAAGATACATTTTCATTCATTCTTAAGGAATACATTACTAAAATTATAAAAACACTAATTAATCAGTACTTAATATCTTCAGTTTAAAAAGCAAGAAATCCTTATGAAAAATAAATAGGTGCTTTTAACGTTACATAGTTAAGAGAGTTATGGGAAGTACTTTGGGTTTAGATAGGCTTTTAGAGTTATAGACATGTTAGCTTACTTGATCTGCAGGATGACTCATCACCAAATGTTTGGGAATATGTATAAGATTAAGTAAAATATTTTGTTTTCTTTCTATGTAACTTATATATTTTACATACAGTTACTTTTTTACAATCTCCAAAACATAACCACAATGAATACACACACACATACACAGATATGTATATAAATATATAAATGTATAAAATAATAAGGTAAAGATTAATATATTGTTACTGAAACCCATTCTTAATAAGAAATAAACATGTTAGTAGACTGTGTTAAACGCATTTATAAAACTAAAATAGGACCAGATAAGTAACTAAGTCAATGTGTTAGACAGTCTTCTGTCTTAGTTCTCTCTTTGTGCTCCTATCATAAAACACTTGACACTGGGTAATTTATAAAGAACAGAAATGTATGTTCTTACAGTTATGGAGGCTGGGAAGTCCAAGATTAAGGCACCGTCAGGTTCCATGTCTGTGAGGGCCCACTCTCTCTGCTTCCAAGATGGTGCCTTGTTGTTGTGCCTTCACATAGCAGAAGGCAGAAGGGCTAAAAGGGCCTAAAAGTCTTTTATAAGGCGCCAATTCATCTATGAGGCCCTTACCAAAAGATTCCACCTCTTAATGCCAGCATAAGGGGGATTAAGAACTTTGGAAGCGAGATATGAACTTTGGAGGAGAGATATTTACATCACATCACCCTCTCAGTGTATTGTTTTCCCCACATTTCATAGAGGAATATTTCTCCACCATTGGGCAAACAATAATACAATTCAAATAATAAAAGACAACAAACACCTTGTGTATTCACCAAGGACCATTATGGAGAGGAGGGGTTTATGGTAAAAGGGAGAATTAATGCTGATATATCTAACAATTGCTGCTACATTTTTAAAAGTAACCAGAAATGTAGACATCTGTTTGCATTCCCTTGATTTTTAAATACTGACAATTAATTTGAATTTAAAAACTATATTGTGTAGATCAAGTGAAGCACTTCCACAGGCTGAATTCAATCTGTGCTATAGTTTTTGAAATATGATTTAGAGACTATAGTGTCTTGATGTTACATGGTTATAATTCTTGAGACTTAAAATTCTCTCTTCTCACTTGAACAGGAAAACAAACAATATTGTTATAGTTATTATAATTTTCTCTTACTCATGTTAAAAACTTATGGTGTTTTTTTTCAGTTTTTTTAAATTTATTTATTATACTTGAAGTTTTAGGGTACATGTGCACAACGTGCAGGTTAGCTGCATATGTATACATGTGCCATGTTGGTGTGCTGCACCCAGTAACTCGTCATTTAACATTAGGTATATCTCCTACTGGTATCCCTCCCTGCTCCCCCCACCCCAAAACAGTCCCCTGTGTGTGATGTTCTCCTTCCTGTGTCCAAGTGTTCTCATTGTTCAATTCTCACCTATGAGTGAGAACATGAGGTGTTTGGTTTTTTGCCCTTGCGATAGTTTGCTGAGAATGATGGTTTCCAGCTTCATCCATGTCCCCACAAAGGACATGAACTCATCATTTTTTCAGACTGCATAGTATTCCATAGTGTATATGTGCCACATTTTCTTAATCCAGTCTATCATTGTTGGACATTTGGGTTGGTTCCAAGTCTTTGCTATTGTGAATAGTGCCTCAATAAACATATGTGTGCATGTGTCTTTATAGCAGCATGACTTATAAGCCTTTGAGTATATACCTAGTAATGGGATGGCTGGGTCAAATGGTATTTTTAGTTCTAGATCCCTGAGGAATGGCCACACTGACTTCCACAATGGTTGAACTAGTTTACAGTCCCACCAACAGTGTAAAAGTGTTCCTATTTCTCCACATCCTCTCCAGCACCTGTTGTTTCCTGACTTTTTAATGATCCTCATTCTAACTGGTGTGAGATGGTATCTCATTGTGGTTTTGATTTGCATTTCTCTGATGGCCAGTGATGATGAGCATATTTTCATGTGTCTTTTGGCTGCATAAATGTCTTCCTTTGGGAAGTGTCTGTTCATATCCTTTGCCCACTTTTTCATGGGTTTTTTTTTCTTTTTGTAAATTTGTTGGAGAACTCAACAGTATATACATTCTTCTCAGCACCACACTGCACTTATTCCAAAATTGACCACGTAGTTTGAAGTAAAGCACTCCTCAGCAAAGTTAAAAGAACAGAAATTATAACAAACTGTCTCTCAGACCACAGTGCAATCAAACTAGAACTCAGGATTAAGAAACTCACTCAAAACCACTCAACTACATGGAAACTGAACAACCTGCTCCTGAATGACTACTGAGTAGATAACGAAATGAAGGAAGAAATAAAGATGTTCTTTGAAACCAACAAGAACAAAGACACAACATAACAGAATCTCTGGGACACGTTCAAAGCAGTGTGTGGAGGGAAATTTATAGTACTAAATGCCCACAAGAGAAAGCAGGAAAGATCTAAAATTGACACCCTAACATCACAATTAAAAGAACTAGAGAAGCAAGAGGAAATGCATTCAAAAGCTAGCAGAAGGCAAGAAATAACTAAGATCAGAGCAGAACTGAAGGAGATAGAGACACAAAAAACCCTTCAAAAAAATCAATGAATCCAGGAGCTGGTTTTTTGAAAAGATCAACAAAACTGATAGACTGCTAGCAAGACTAATACAGAAGAAAAGAGAGAAGAATCAAATAGATGCAATAAAAAAATGATAAAGGGGATATCACCACTGATCCCACAGAAATACAAACTACCATCAGAGAATACTATAAACACCTCTATGCAAATAAACTAGAAAATCTAGAAGAAACGGATAAATTCCTGGACACATACACCCTCCGAAGACTAAACCAGGAGGAAGTTGAATCTCTGAATAGACCAATAACAGGCTCTGAAATTGAGGCAATAATTAATAGCTTACCAACCAAAATAAGTCCAGGACCAGATGGATTCACAGCCGAATTCTACCAGAGGTACAAGGAGGAGCTGGTACCATTCCTTCTGAAACTATTCCAATCAATAGAAAAAGAGGGAATCCTCCCTAGCTAATTTTATGAGGCCAGCATCATCCTGATACCAAAGCCTGGCAGAGACACAACAAAAAAAGAGAATTTTAGACCAATACCCCTGATGAACATCAACGCAAAAATCCTCAATAAAATACTGGCAGACTGAATCCAGCAGCACATCAAAAAGCTTATCCATCATGATCAGGTGGGCTTTATTCCTGGGATGCAAGGCTGGTTCAACATATGAAAATCAATAAACATAATGCAGCATATAAACAGAACCAATGACAAAATCCACATGATTATCTCAATAGATGCAGAAAAGGCCTTTGAGAAAATTCAACAACCCTTAATGCTAAAAACTCTCAGTAAATTAGGTATTGATGGGATGTATCTCAAAATAATAAGAGCTGTCTATGACAAACCCACAGCCAATATCATACTGAATGGGCAAAAACTGGAAGCACTCCCTTTGAAAAATGGCACAAGACAGGGATGCCCTCTCTCACCACTCCTATTCAACATAGTGTTGGAAGTTCTGGCCAGGGCAATCAGGCAGGAGAAAGAAATAAAGGGTGTTCAATTAGGAAAGGAGGAAGTCAAATCGTCCCTGTTTGCAGATGACATGATTGTATATCTAGAACACCCCAACGTCTCAGCCCAAAATCTCCTAAAGCTGATAGGCAACTTCAGCAAAGTCTCAGGATACAAAATCAATGTGCAAAAGTCACAAGCATTCTTGTACACCAATCACAGACAAACAGAGAGCCAAATCATGAGTGAACTCCCATTCACAATTGCTTCAAAGAGAATAAAATACGTAAGAATCCAACTTACAAGGGACATGAAGGACCTCTTCAAGGAGAACTACAAACCACTGCTCAATGAAATAAAAGAGGATACAAACAAATGGAAGAACATTCCATGCTCATGGGTAGGAAGAATCAATATCATGAAAATGGCCATACTACCCAAGGTAATTTATAGATTCAATGCCATCCCCATTAAGGTACCAATGACTTTCTTCACAGAATTGGAAAAAACTACTTTAAAGTTCATATGGAATCAAAAAAGAGCTTGCATCGTGAAGTCAATCCTAAGCCAAAAGAACAAAGCTGGAGGCATCACGCTCCCTGACTTCAAACTATACTACAAGGCTACAGTAATTTGGTACTGGTACCAAAACAGGGATATAGACCAATGGAACAGAACAGAGCCCTCAGAAATAATGCTGCATATCTACAACCATCTGATCTTTGACAAACCTGACAAAAACAAGCAATGGGGAAAGGATTCCCTATTTAATAAATGGTGCTGGGAAAACTGGCTAGCCATATGTAGAAAGCTGAAACTGGATCCCTTCCTTACACCTTATACAAAAGTTAATTCAAGATGGATTAAAGACTTAAATGTTAGACCTAAAACCATAAAAACCCTAGAAGAAAACCTAGGCAATACCATTCAGGACATAGGCATGGGCAAGGACTTCATGTCTAAGACACCAAAAGCAATGGCAACAAAAGCCAAAATTGACAAATGGGATCTGATTAAACTAAAGAGCTTCTGCACAGCAAAAGAAACTACCATCAGAGTGAACAGTCAACCTACAGAATGGGAGAAAATTTTTGCAATCTACTCATCTGACAAACGGCTAATATCCAGAATCTACAAAACTTACAGTGTTTTTTAAAAACTCTATTGAAAATAAAAAATATAGAATAGTGGGTTTTTTTTTTTTTTTACCTTTTAGCCTATGTTCTGAGTTTCTCTACTTGTTTTAAATGCCTCCGGTAAAAAGTCTTTCAGAATTCTAATTTCCAAATGCTTTTTTCAGTTTACTGTCATTCCCTATGTTCGTAGATTATTTGGGTGTGTGGTCCAATGTATCTTCACCAAAAGCACTTACAACATTTAGGTCATTAGACTTGCAGTTTCTAAATGAATTTTGATTTGGGCATTTAACCTACCTGTGAATTTTATAATACTTTCTCCTTAAAAAGAGAAAGGAAAAACATAAACTGTTGAAAGATGATTGCTAGTTTCTCAGCCACACATGGTAGTAGGCTTAAAGATTGTTATTTTCCTTGGAAACTACTACTACTTATAAAGCTCATCCATCATATGTAATGAGAGCTGTCAGGAATATTTAGTGAGAAATAGCTGCTTGATATGCTAATAGCAGCCCCTTAGTGAATTCATTTTGTTCTGCTTCTTGACATTAATGGTTTTCATAATCTAATGAATGATGTGTGCAATAGAAGTAAGGCCACAGGGAAAGATCATATAAAGTTAAAGTAGGGAAAATCTTTATCAGTATTTGCATTCATTTACTAGAATGCATTTTATATATATCCATATTTACCTTGACTTTTATTGGTCTCCATTTGAAAGTATCGTTTGGCATTAGGGATTCTAGTTTACTTACAGTTTGCCTTTCCTAATGTTGCAGTTGCTGTGGTGTCTCGCTTGTTCTAGTTAGTAAAAATGCTGGCGAGAAGCTGTTTCTTACATCCTCAGAAGTAGATGAGAATTTCGAGTCCTTAAGATGCTACTGATTTATAAGGAAAAAAAGAGTTGGGGCCATGTAAGATCTGGTGGAATCAATAATAATTTGATTGGTTAAATCAGTAGCAGTATTCCGAGCTCTTTATTTTCTAGAGTTATGTGTATGATTAATTTATATAAACTTCCTTTACAGCATGACTTTAAAAATAGAATAGACATACATTTGTCAGGGACAGTTAAGTAGGGTTCCACCTGAGAGTAGAGACATAAACGACCTCTCAAGGTCTCTTCCAATCTTGTGATTTTATGAATCTATGGTAATCAAAATGGAGTCACCCAAATCAGTAGTTATGAAAGGGCATTGAGAGTGCTTACAAGGTTATAGATACAAACAAACCTTAAATCAAGGGAGTCCCTAACATTTCTCAGCAGGTTTCAATTTCATTTTTAGAACAAGGTATTTAAAACAAATATTATAATTCATTTGAATGTAAGTATTAAAACAAATACATTTTAAACCCTAATGACCACAAATCATATTTCTTTAAAGAATGAAGTATTGACATATTTAAAATGCATTTTTCTTGTTTTTGCTAAATGTATTTTCTTTTTTGAGACGGAGTCTCGCTCTGTAGCCCAGGCTGGAGTGCAGTGGCGCGATCTCGGCTCACTGCAAGCTCCGCCTCCTGGGTTCACGCCACTCTCCTGCCTCAGCCTCCCGAGTAGCTGGGACTACCGACTTTCGCCAGCATGCCCAGCTAATTTTTTGTATTTTTGGCAGAGACGGGGTTTCACCGTGTTAGCCAGGATGGTCTCCATCTCCTGACCTCGTGATCCGCCCGCCTCGGCCTCCCAATGTGCTGTGATTACAGGCGTGAGCCACCGCGCCCGGCCTGAGTTGTATTACTGTGGAAAAACAGAACATTTTCAAAAACATAAATCTTAATTTTTAAGTTATAGAAAAATGAGACTTTTTTCAGATAAAAAGAAAATTTTATTTTACCAAATATTTAAGATTTAAGTAAAGCATATGCATAAAATTCATAGGTATCAATGGATTTATAAATTTATTGACTTACACTATTTTTCATGACTAATTATTTTTTATTTTTTTTGGTTCTACAGAGGTTTTGTAATTTTTGTACAAGAGTTTTGCAGTTGAAAAGTAATTAGTGTCTAATTTTATATTTCTCTGCTTTTATGTCCTCTGGTTGCATAGTTTGTTGGTCTATTTTATGTGACCAGCCACTTTGTGAACATTTAAGCAGACTACACATCTCTGAATGCCTGCAAGTTAGATTCTCTTGCTTAGAACCAAGACTTGCCAGTTGTGTGATGTTGGTCGAGGTATCTATAATGTGTACTGTACTGCAGTTTCTTCAAGCACAAAGTGGAGATTATAATGGTACATTTGTTAAATGGTTGCTGTGAGATTTAAAAAGAGAAAATTTAATTAGAATAAGGCTTTATGTATTAGTGCTCAATGTATATTGCCAACTTTACTCATTTAACAAATATTGAATGCCCACTAAAGTCCTGTTCTAGATGTGAGGGCACATGGTAAATAAAGATAAAATCCTGATCTCATGGAATTTCCGTTTCATGGTCTTAGCGTACTTATTTTTCTGAGGCCGTACTATAAAGGTATTGAGAAGGTATTCGCTGCTTGTTGACTGCATGGATGAATGGATGGATGGATGGATGGATGAGTGAATAAATACATGAAAACCTAAATCTGTTACTGCTTTCTCTTCTTGCATGCAGGACAGAATGAACAAACACAAAATGTATGTTAAATCACAGTAGGGAAAATAAGGCAATAAGCCTTAGTAGTGAACTACTGATCTGGCATCCATACATATCCAGCAGGGTCTTAGAAAACCAGAGTGGAGAGCACCCCCATTAGGGAAGAAGGCCTGATTGTGAGCACATCAGAATGTCTTTCACTGTACAGAGGAGTGCAGAAATCCTGGCATGCCACTATTTTGGCGTGTCAAGGACTTCTAGTAAACTTTTGGTCCAAAAATAATGATTGCAGCATTAATATCAGCACATTCAGTAATAGTGAATGATCTCTTGGTTTTGCATGTATGTACTCAATTGTCCAGACATAATTTGTTGAAAAAACTATTCTTTTCCCATTTCATTATCTTGGCACTCTTTTTGAAAATAAATGTAAAGACTTAATTCTGGACTCTCGGTTCTCTCCCGCTGGTCTATGTTCATCCTTATTCCAGTACCACGGAATCTTGGGTACTGTAGCTTGGTAGTACATTTTGAAATTAGGAAGCATGCATCAGTCAAATTTGTTCCTCTCTTTCAAGATTGAATTGGCTATTATGGGTCTCTTGAATTTCCACATAAATGTTCATATAAGCTTGTCAATTTCTGCAAAAATGCCAGCTTCTGTTTTCATGTGGAGTGCATTGAATCTGTGCTATTGGTATCTTAATAATATTCTTGGCCGGGCACGGTGGCTCACACCTGTAATCCCAGCACTTTGGGAGGCTGAGGTGGGCAAATCACAAGGTCAAAAGATTGAGACCATCCGGGCCAACATGGTGAAACCCCATCTCTACTAAAAATACACACACACAAAAAAAATTAGCTGGGCATGGTGGTGCTTGCTATAATTCCAGCTACTTTGGAGGCTGAGGCAGGATAATCGCTTGAACTAAGGTGTTGGAGGTTGCAGTGAGCCGAGATCGCGCCACTGCACTCCAGCCTGGCAACAGAGTGAGACTCCATCTCAAAAAAAAAAAAAAAAAATTCTTTCAATCGATAAACATGGGATGACTTCATTTTTTAAGGTTCGCTTTAATTTTTTTCAACAATGTTTGTCTTTTATGATATACGTGTTTCATACCCTTTTTGTTGTTTGTTCCTAACTACTTTATTAGTTATATACTATTGTAAATAACATATTTTTCTTAATTGAATTTTTCGATTTTTTATTGTTGGTGTGTAAAAATACAGCTGATATTTTTTTATTGCTCTTGTATCCTATAACCTTGTGGTACTCATTTAATTCTGATGTGTGTGTGTGTGTGTGTGTGTGCATGTTTGAGTTCGTTAGAATTTTCTATATAAGATAATTTGTAGAGATACTTTTATTTTTTCTTTTCTAATTTATATGCTCTTATTTCTTTATTAATAATTTTTAAAAATATAAATATCACTAAAACTTTTGTGAGGCATAACGCATTTAACTACCAACATTTAATGACATTGATTTTTATCACTTCTTTATAAGTTACAGTAAAGGTAGAGCTATGCAAATTTCCAAATTACATGATGAAAAGGAGTCAGTGAAAGAAGAAATAAGAACACAGGTGACCTCACTAGCTTAGCTTTCTTCTTTCCCTGGAATGAATCGAGTTCCTTGATTATTTGGTCTCAGTTTCTGTGTTTAGAGAACTTGAGAGGTATGTTAGAGCTCAGTGTGCCATCATCATTTACTAAAGTTTCATAAGAGAGGGAATTTATGGGTAGGTTTGATTACTAATTTGTAGACCTTATCCATTTCGTCAACAGATTTAATTGGTGTTTCCATTTTCAATAAGAAATGCCAACTCATGTATGACAATTCAGTCCATTTTTCAAATCATAGTTCTTAGTCATTGCATCAACTCTATAAAATATAAATCTATCACATCTACTATAGTCACTTCATCCATTAGTTATGTAATTCAGTTGAGAAAGTAATTAAGTTTGCCTGACATAACTTACTTTTTCACAAATGCATCGGGCTCAATACTCATGTTTCCGTTATATTTCACTCATCTGTAGTTATTTTGGTTAGTGCTTTATGACTGGTGCCACATGAGAATGAAACTTGGCTTTTAGACTAGGAATTCCCAGGTAAAGTTAGCAACGAAATTCTTTTGCTCATTGTTATTTTCTTAATTAACTTTTTTCAAACTAATAGTATATGAATTATAAAAATTACATTAACTGATTTTTCTTAAAAACTGAAGAAAATTATTTAAAACTTATTATTACATAAATATAACTTTCTGTCTATATGCATACCCATATTTATCACTATACCTACATTAACAAATTGCTAAATGGAAAACACATCTCAGATTTGTCAGATTATGTTTCTTGCATATATTGTTTAATTCTCCTTATTCTGATATGGCAAAACAAAATCAAGAAATGAAAGTGAGTTATTGAGTAACTGTTATATGCCAAGAATTGTGTGGCCTACAAAGTTACTAGTATTTAATTTTTGCCTTTGGGAAGGTTAAATTATCAATTTAATCTTCTAAGATACTTAACACATTGTATTCCTTTATTTTAGTGAATGAGATATAATGTCTTGATAGTCAATGTTTATCTTGTATTATAGTAAAGTCCTAATTGAAATCAATTTTACCATTCCAAATGTATAATTTTATTTCATTCTTAAACTTTTTATTATGAACTATTTCAAACATATACAAAAATAGAGCTTCCGTGTGCCTATCATCAGTGTCAAAAATTAGCATCTCATGGCCAGTGTTTTCTCATTTATACTTTCACTCATTTCCCTTCCTTTCATGTTACTAAAAAACTTTCTATATCTCATGTTAATTCCTTAATAACTATTTTAATATTTGCTTCTTAAAAATTATCAAAACACTATTTTAAGACTTTAATTATAATTTCTAATATTATTAAATATCTAGTCAATTATCACATTTCAAATTGTCTCATAAATGTCATATTTTTTGGTTGTTTGCCTAAGTATTCAAGTAAAACTCATATGTTTGATTGGTTTGTTATGTTGTTTGTATCTCTTTATCTATAGACTTCCACCCTATCTTTTTTTTTCCTTGCAATGTATTCGTTGAAATAACTAAGACATGTGATTAACAATGTTGCCTACATTTTAAATTGTACTGATTGTGTCTCTGAATTGATTGATGATATGATTAATATGTTCTAACATATGATCAATATGTTCCATTATCTATATTCACTATTAGTAGTTGAAACTAGTACACTGGAAAGATCAAGAAGAATTTCTTTTTCTTGGGAAAGTCTACTTCATAGGTGGTGGTGTGGTCTTCCCTTAGGAAGTACAAATATTAATATTTACATATTTACACAGGTTTCTTTTCATAATGGTAGTAACTGTTGATTTTCATTGTCTGGATATCTTGATCATTAATTTTTTAAATATTGTTAGAGGTATATATTGTAATATATATGTTACTATATATGAACTTACACTTGCATATATGTGTGTATGTATATATAAATATTGCAACACATATTAGGTAGTGTGCCATATATGTGTGTGTGTGTGTGCATATATATATATATATATATATATGATAATGCATATTAGGTTGTGTGCCATGACTTTTGGCACATAAAGTAGTATTAGCAATTTCTAAATTTCTAAAATAATAGGATATGGAGGAATCATTAACATTGAAATCGAACATTTATTATAGTAGGTTGCTAATATTTAAAGTTCAATAGCTCTCTAGTGGTACTCAGGAGAGATGTAGCTAGCCCTAAATTAATTGCTTTGTAGTACATATGGAAATAACTTTTTAAGATATCTTTTTCTTCTTCCTTGATAAGAAGGAACATTATAGATGCTTTTATATCATCAATAGTTAAGATAAAATCAGCTGGATGTTCTGTTTTGTAGATCATTTTGTGGTACAATCAGATGCCTGTTTAGTAGTCATTTTAATGACTTGTCTGCTAAATAAGCAAAGAAGCTGAATTCTTTTTCCTTCACAGTTATGAAAAATACATAACATGTTGCCATATTAAAATAGATATCCATGTCAGGTTATGCCCCTACCCATTATATTGACAGCAAAATATACCAGAAAAGACAAACAGGTGGAATTAAACAGGGTCTTGGTTTTAGAGAGCCAAACTGTGACTTCCTGGGAAAGAAGTTATGTAATTCACATATAACCCTCTGTATGGCCATTGCAGGTGTCTCTAGGTCTGAACACTGAGAAAAACAACACTTTCCAAAAGAGAAACCATAAATAAAGCAGCAGCAGATAGATAGCAATAACACATAGAGCTAGTCTGGACTTGAACAACTTGTGATACATCTGAGTGAAGAAAATATCTACTTAGCACAAAAGAAGTGTCATGTATGGTTTCAGAAAACAAATAAAAAACAAAGCTAACAGCATGGGCTAGGAGCTGGTTATTGCAATCACAGCATTCTAGTATGGTTTCCTAAACTAATTTGTTGTTACCTGATGAAAAAGCACAAGACAAAAAAAAGAATCTCCAGCATGTCACCTTTCATTAAAGTTGTGTTTGTCTGCAATTTTGTTATTTGCAATTGCTCATCTGTTAAATTAGAAGTTTTAATTCTTCACAGTTTGTCACCTTTTAAATTCTGCTCTGTTGACATGCACTTTTTTATAAATCCAAAGAAAGTTGAAAATGCAATTTGAAAGTAAATTAAGTTATGCCAGTTGCTAAAAAAGAAGCTTTATGTATCACATGTATTAAGTATGTTTTAAAACATGAACTAGCCTTAAAAAAAACCATAGAATTAGCCAACGTAATGGGTTGCTAATATTTTAAAGGTATTACTCCTGCTATTTCCTGTCTTCCATTCTATGCCAGAGGACACTGATTGAAGTAAATAAAAATACGCAACAAAGAAATCTTAATACATCAAAGGACTGCAAAATACAATAGAAAATAACAGAGATATATGATAAAAAATATAAAGTGAAATAATATATAATGAGTAAAGTAACAAAAGAAGAAAGAGAGTTTACTTGAGGGAGTTTACAAAATTACAACATTACAAATGCCCAAGATACATGAAAAATATTCAGCATCTCTAAATATAAAAAGAAATGCAAATTAAATCCAAATGGCTAAACTTATTTTGTATGAAAATAATTTTAAAAGTTAAGGGTCAGTGTTGCCAAGAGCACAGAAAAACGGGCTCTCCTTCTGTACTGTTAATGAAAATCTGGATTGTTGCAACTTTTTTTTTCTTTTGCAGTTTGTCAATACTTAAGATTATATCCCTGGAGAGATGCAGTGATACATATGCATATTACATTATTTGAAATCTCAAAATTGTGTCTCTGCAGAGGAATGGTCAAATAAATTGTGATACATCTCTACCATAAATATTATGTAAACTTTTTTCTTTGTAAAATAAGTTCAGTGTGTGCATATTGCCTTAGGGAAATTGCCATGATCAAATAAGTGTAAAAGCAAGTTGCAGACACATATGCAGAGCCATTTCCATTGCTGTGAAGGAAAAAAGTTACCTGCACTTACATATAATTATCTACATGTTTAACGTATATGTATATGTTACACAAATATATGCTTTGTTTTTTTCCTATTTAATATATATGCTAAAACTATGTCTTGTGTTTTGATTTAACTTTTTAAGGAAATATTTTAGGTAGGCATAATTTATGGAAAAGAAGAATGTTTAGTGGGCAACAGAGAAGTAAAGACATAGAAAGCTAGTGGCGTATATATTGAATAGTTAGGCTGGGCACAGTGGTTCACACTTGTAGTCCCAGCAATTTGGAAGGTGGAGGAAAGAGTGTCGCTTGAGCCCGGAAGTTCAAGACTAGCCTGGGCAACATAGTGAGACCCCATCTCTACAAAAAATTTAAAAATTAGCCAGGCATGGTGGTGTGCATCTGTTAATAGCAGGTAATTGGGAGACTGAGGGGGGAGGATTACTTGAGACCAGAAGATTGAGGCTGTAGTGAGCCATGACTGCACCAACGCACTCTAGCCTGTGTTACAGAGTGAGAACTTATCTCAAAAAAAAAAAAAAAAAAGAGGGAGAAGAAGAAAAATGTGAGGTTCTTTCTCTCTTTCAAGTATATAAGTCAAATATAAAACAACAAAAAGTGCAGCTTATTTGCCTTGTTTTTAAAAAATTATTTTGCAAGATCTTTGTGACAACTACTATGAATATAAAGTCCCAAGCACATTTTACAGAAGAAAAAAGAGTATCAATACATACTCATTACTACCATGCATATTGCTTGGGCTATCTCCCTGATGCAGCCACTCCTGACACCCAGCACCAGTTGAGATTAACCTGGAATTTTCAGAAACACATACCAGAGCAGGAGCTGATTTGAGATTTACTTAATAGAACAAAAAGTGTAATTTGTGTTTAGGTTTTGCACAGAGCCAGATGACCAGAAATATTGTATGTGAGAGAGTTAGGGACAGAGAGAGTTCAGTGAGTTAAATTATCTCAGAGATACGTTATTTTAACTCCTTTGTGCATGTTCTTTTTCAATCTCATTGGCATTTTGGTTCAACCAACAGGCCACATATGGCTCCTCACCTGACATTGCCAAGTAATACACTAAACCTATGGGATATACAATAAAGAATTTATCTTGTTTTAACCCAGATGATTATTCGGAAAGCTCCTGAAGTACTCTAACAGACACTTTTGTGGAGGCTGAGAGAAATGCGGGCTTCCCTGTTGCAAATTAGCCAGCCATTAAGGTTCTATTACTAGGATATATGTTTCCTTTAAGGAAACAGTTACTAATTCTGGGGTTTTGTTAGAGAGACCATATATCTTGACATTTGGTATGAACCTTACCTTTCTACTGCTCCTCCTCTCTCTTTCCATATATGTGACATGCAGAGGTGTAGAAGAAGGTTCTTTTGGGCCTTCCTCCATGAGTTTTAGTTTTTCCCCCAAGATCACAATCAATACCATAAAGGAAACTCTTTTAAGGACCCAAGCCTGGGGGACCTTTTCCTTCTCAGCCACAAATCTAACCCAGTGACTGATCTGTGGGGTCCTTCCTCTGCCAGTGCTTTTAACTCTGAGAGGGGCATTTGTCTTCTTCCTTTAACATAGATCAAATACCCCATTTTCATTATCCTTTCATTGTTACACTATAATATGCATATTTATATTGAATGTGTTAATGTGTTATTAATGTGTTAATTAAGAAAGTTTCTGGTTTTCTGATGACTCCTAATTTCACACAATAAAATAATAAGGTACAATGAGGAAGGGCAAAACTAGGACAAAACTAAGGCACAAATTGCAGGACTGGATTTTGCAACTTGCAAATTTGGCAGATTTCCAGATAATGGAGGCTAATTGTAAAGCCAGGCATTGAACTCCTTATTGAAAACATTTAAATGCATGCATTTTGTATTTAACATTTGATTTTTCATTCATGTTGGATGCATGTTAAACCTAGGATAAATGGAAAATAAAACTAGGTTATTTCAGTTTGCTTTATTCTGCTTCAAACTATCATTATGTGTTAGTAATTCTTTTGAGCAGGTCAAGGACCCAACCAACACATTGTATTGTGTGATATTCCAGTACTATAATAATTTGGATGGAAAAGAATATAGAAGATGTGGAGAAAATAAAGATGTTTGTCTTTGAATCTGTCTTCTTTTTACCCATGATTTTGGCTTCTTGTTGTTACTTCTTTTGTATTTCTTACCAATAAGCTTACTATAACCCATTTATTGCTTTTTTTAAAAAAGATGAGGCAAGAGCAAAGTGAATTATAACCAATATTTCCTTTTATAGAAAGGGCCTCCTACCCTACATCACTCAAATTGGAAAAAGGTGACTTGAAGAACAATTGCTCTGCATCTGAAGGTTTTCAAAGCATTGACACAGAATGAAGGACTTGGGAGAAAGAAAAAATTGGACCCTGAAAACCTGTCCTGCTTTTGTTCAATCAGTGAGAAAGATACCAGCCTTTCATGTTCTCAGCAGTATCTTTTCAACAAGTAGAGACTGCTAGACTTCAGATTTTTTTAAAGTTGTTGGTATTTTTTTACCTCTATGAAAGATTGTAAGGAGAGTAAAGTATAAGTAAGAGAAAAATCTTGAAGATAGTAAGGATATTGCAGTCAGTAATGCCATCAAGGCTCTGATGCCAAGGCTCTTTAAGAGCAGGTTCAGTTTCAGTAAAACAGTAAGCAAAAGTACTGTGATTTGAACTTCCTGAGTAAACATACAATACAATTTGAAGATGTATTTGAACAATTTTTAGCAAAATGAATTTTACATTGATATTAATATGTACATATAATATTGAATAGAAATACCACATTTTTGCTGTAAATTATTTTGCTTACAAAAAGCTGTAATGGACAGTTTGTTAAGTGTCTATAAATTGGTACACCTGAAATCAGTTGCTTTTTCTTTTCCTTTGTCTTTTTTTGTTGTTGTTGTTGGTTCAAATACTAAGTAAGAAAAAACAAATCTGCTTTTTTTGTTTTATTATCGGAGGATGTGAGATGGTTGGTAAACTCAGTCCAAGCTAAAATAATTTCCAATACAATTGCATTTTTGATGTCTATAGTCATTCTAGTGGAAAAGTGGTTGCAGTAGGCTGAATATTTATAGGCTACAAGACTTTTAAGAACTACTAATTCTTATGTTTGCTTTTCTGACTAAACATACTCTATCCATGCTGTTTTACAATTGTTTATTATTTGATTTCCCTATATATATAAAGAATACTGGGCTAAAGATTTGAATGGATAAATGTCTATAAGCAAATAGCTTCCCTAAAGAAGCTGTTCTGTCATCTATAAAATGGAGGGGCATAACATTTTTCTAAAAATAAAATTAGGCGGGGAGTGGTGGCTCATGCCTGTAATCACAGCACTTTGGGAGGCTGAGGCGGGTGAATCACCTGAGGTCAGGAGTTCGTGACCAGCCTGGCCAACATGATGAAACCCCATCTCTACTGAAAATACAAAAATTAGCTGGACCTGGTGGTGGGCACCTGTAATCCCAGCTACGCAGGAGGCTGAGGCAGGAGAATTGATTGAACCCAGGAGGCAGAGATTGCAGTGAGCTGAAATCATGCCATTGCACTCCAGCCTGGGTGATGAGAGCAAGACTCCATCTTAAAATAAATAAATAAATAATAAATAAATAAAAATAAAATAATACATGAAAATCTTTTAATGTGAAGCATAAACATGAAACATTTTAAAGGCAGATAAGAGACCTAAAAATATATGTATTTCATTCAAAAGGACCATCTATGTCAAGATCAAGATATATATATATGTGTGTGTGTGTGTGTCTGTGTAAATGTGTGCATGTGTACACACATGTATGTGTCACTTATACTCATCTGTGTACCTCCATGTGTTTTTAGGAAAAGTTATATGTGTTGGGTACGTATATGTGATTGTAATTCACTTTGAGCTTAGTTTAAAAAAAATTTTTTTTAAATTTTCATTATACTTTAAGTTCTGTGGCACATGTGTAGAACGTGCAGTTTTGTTACATAGGTATACACGTGCCATGGTGGTTTTCTGCACCCATCAACCTGTCACCTACATTAGGCATTTCTCCTAATGTTATCCCTCCCCTAACCCCCAACCCCCTGACAGGCCCCGGTGTGTGATATTCCCCTCCCTATGTCCATGTGCTCTCATTGTTCAACTCCCACTTATGAGTGAGAACATGTGGTGTTTGGTTTTCTGTTCTTGTGATAGTTTGCTGAGAATGATGATTTCCAGCTTCATCTGTGTCCCTGCAAAGGACATGAAATTGTCCTTTTTTATGGCTGCATAGTATTCTATGATGTATATGTGCCACATTTTCTTTATCCAATCTATTATTGATGGACATTTGGGTTGGTTCCAAGTCTTTGCTATTGTGAATAGTGCCGCAATAAACATACTTGTGCATGTGTCTTTATAGGAGAATGATTTATAATCCTTCGGGTGTATACCCAGTAATGGGATTGCTGGGTCAAATGGTATTTCTAGTTCTAGATCCTTGAGGAATCGCTACACTGTCTTCTACAATGGTTGAAGTAATTTACACACCCACCAACAGTGTCAAACCATTTCTATTTCTCCAGATCCTCTGCAGCATCTATTGTTTCCTGACTTTTTAATGGTCGCCATTCTAACTGGTGTGAGATGTTATCTCATTGTGGTTTTGGTTTGCATTTATCTAATGAACAGTGATGATGAGCATTTTTTCATATGTCTGTTGGCTGCATAAATGTCTTCTTTGGAGAAGTGTCTGTTCATATCCTTTGCCCACTTTTTGATGGGGTTGTTTGTTTTTTTCTTGTAAATTTGTTTGAGTTCTTTGTAGATTCTGGATATTAGTCCTTTGTCAAATGGGTAGATTGCAAAAATTTTCTTCCATTCTGTAGGTTGCCTGTTAACTCTGATGATAGTTTCTTTTGCTGTGCAGAAGCTCTTTAGTTTAATTAGATTCCATTTGTCAACTTTGGCTTTTGTTGCCATTGCTTTTGGTGTTTTAGACATGAAGTCTTTGCCCATGGCTACGTCCTTAATGGTATTGCCCAGGTTTTCCTCTAGAATTTTTATGGTTATAGGTCTAACATTTAAGTCTTTGATCCATCTTGAGTTGATTTTTGTATAAGATGTGAGTTTCAGTTTTCTGCATATGGCTAGCCAGTTTTCCCAATAACATTTATTAAATAGGGAATCATTTCTCCATTGCTTGTTTGTGTCAGGTTTGTCAAAGATCAGATGGTTGTAGATGTGTGGTGTTATTTCTGAGGGCTCTGTTCTGTTCCATTGGTCTATATATCTGTTTTGGTACCAGTACCATGCTGTTTTGGTTATTGTAGGCTTGTAGTATAGTTTGAAGTCAGGTAGCGTGATGCCTCCAACTTTGTTCTTCTTGCCCAGGATTTTCTTGGCTATACACGCTCTTTTGTGGTTCCATATGAGATTTAAAATAGTTTTTCGAAATTCTGTGAAGAAAGTCAGTGGTAGCTTTATGGTGATAGAATTGAATCTATAAATTACTTTGGGCAGTATGGCCATTTTCACAATATTGATTCTTCCTATCCATGAGCATGGAATGTTTTTCCATTTGCTTGTGTCCTTCCTTATTTCCTTGAGCAGTACTTTGTAGTTTTCCTTGAAGAGGTCCTTCACATCCTTTGTAAGTTGGATTCCTAGGTATTTTATTCTCTTAGTAGCAATTGTGAATGGGTGTTCACTCATGATTCGGCTCTCTGTTTGTCTGTTATCGGTGTATAGGAATGCTTGTGATTTTTGCACATTGATTTTGTATCCTGAGACTTTGCTGAAGTTGCTTATCAGCTTAAGGAGATTTTAGGCTGAGATGATGGGGTTTTCTAGATATACAATCATGTCATCTGCAAAGAGAGACAATTTGACTTCCTCTCTTCCTATTTGAATACGCTTTATTTCTTTCTCTTGCTTGATTGCCCTGGCCAGAACTTCCAATACTATGTTGAATAGGAGTGGTGAGAGAGGACATCCTTGTTTTGTGCCAGTTTTCAAGGGAATGCTTTCAGATTTTGCCCATTCAGTATGATATTGGCTGTGGGTTTGTCATAGGTAGCTCTTATTATTTTGAGATACGTCCCATCAATCCCTAGTTTATTGACAGTTTTTAGCATGAAGCACTGTTGAATTTTGTTGAAGGCCTTGAGATAATCATGTGGTTTTTGTCATTGGTTCTGTTTATGTGTTGGTTTACATTTATTGATTTGCATATGTTGAACCAGCCTTGCATCCCAGGGATGAAGCCAACTTGATCGTGGTGGATAAGCTTTTTGATATGCTGCTGTTTTAGGTTCGCCAGTATTTTATTGAGGATTTTCATGTCAATGTTCATCAGAGATATTGGCTTGAAATTTTCTTTTTTTGTTGTTTCTTTGACAGGTTTTGGTTTCAAGATGATGCTGGCCTCATAAAATTAGTTAGGGAGGATTCCCTCTTTTTCTATTAATTGGAATAGTTTCAGAAGGAATGGTACCAGCTCCTCTTTGTACCTCTGGTAGAATTTGGCTGTGAATCCGTATGGTCCTGGACTCTTTTTGGTTGGTATGCTATTAATTACTGCCTCAATTTCAGAACTTGTTATTGGTTTATTCAGGGATTCAACTTCTTCCTGGTTTAGACTTGGGAGGGTGTATGTGTCCGGGAATTTATCCATTTCTTCTAGATTTTCTATTTTATTTGCATAGAGGTGTTTATAGTATTCTCTGATGGTAGTTTGTATTTCTGTGGGATCAGTGGTGATATCCCCTATATCATTTTTTATTGTGTCTATTTGATTCTTCTCTCTTTTCTTCTTTATTAGTCTAGCTAGTGGTCTGTTTATTTTGTTGATCTTTTCAAAAAGCAGCTCCTGGATTTATTAATTTTTTGAAGGGTTTTTTGTGTCTCTATCTCCTTCAGGTCTGCCCTGATCTTAGTTATTTCTTGTCTTCTGCTAGATTTTGCATTTTTTTTGCTGTTGCTTCTCTGGTGCTTTTAATTGTGATGTTAGGGTGTCAATTTTAGATCTTTCCTGCTTTCTCTTGTGGGCATTTAGTGCTAAAAATTTCCCTCTACACACTGCTTTAAATGTTTCCCAGAGATTCTGGTACATTGTGACACAGACTGGCAAATTGGGTAAAGAGTCGTGACCCATCAGTGTGTTATATTCAGGAGACCCATCTCATGTGCAAAGACACACACAGGCTCAAAATAAAGGCATGGAGGAATATTTACCAAGCAAATGGAAGCAAAAAATAAAAAGAAAAGCAGTCTTAATCTCTGATAAAACAGACTTTAAACCAACAAGATCAAAAGAGAGAAAGAAGGGCATTACATAATGGTAAAGGGATCAATAAAACAAGAAGAGCTAACTATCCTAAATATATATGCACCCAATACAGGAGCACCCAGATTCATAAAGCAATTTCTTAGAAACCTACAAGGAGACTTAGACTCCCACACAATAATAGTGGGAAACGTTAACACCACACCCAATATTAGACAGATCAACAAGACAGAAAATCAACAAGGATATTCAGGACTTGAGTTCAGCTTTGGACCAGGCGGACCTAATAGATACCAACAGAACTCTCCACCCTAAATCAACAGAATATACATTCTTCTCAGCACCCTATTGCACTTATTCTAAAATTAACCACATAATTGGAAGTAAAACACTCCTCAGCAAATGGTAAAGAACAGAAATAATAACAAATAGTGTCTCAGACCACAGTGCAATCAAACTAGAACTTAAGATAAAGAAACTCATTCAAAACCGCACAACCACATGGAAACTGAACAACATGCTCCTGAATGACTACTGGGTAAATAACGAAATGAAGGCAGAAATAAAGATCTTCTTTGAAACCAATGAGAATGAACTTAGTTATATAGAGAAATGTGTATTTAAATGTTCATTTGCTCTTAGGAATGTGTGTCTCTGAAACTTTAATTATATGTTGATGTTTATAGATGCTGTGGCCTAAACATATTGAAGATGGATTTTATCAAGGTGTGGATTTGAGAGACATGGTAGAAATGGTACTAAATATGGAGTCAGAATAGCTAGTTATATCTCATGGCTAAGTCAGATACACGGAGGACTTTTAAAACTTTAATCATTTTTCTGCAAAGTAGTAAATACGTTTCCTACTATACAGATTTATTGCAAAGTTTGAATGTGATATTAATGAAAGTGTTTTATAAGACCAAAAAGGGCCATAAAACTACTAGCTTTATACTATTATTGCTATGTCAGATTTTAGGAATGGTGAGTCAGGATTATATGTGTCATAGATTAGTACTTAAAGCAAACTAATATATGCGGGGCATAGGGTGGGGTGTGAATGGTGATACTTTAAGGAGGAAGGATTTTGGGGTCCCTCTTCTGGAATATGGAGTTTCCTCACAAATTATTTGTAATTCTTCTGCATGGATATTTGTTTCTTCTCTCTGATTTATGTATTCATTGAACAATCTATTTATACCAGTATGAACTCCAGGATATTTTATTTTGGGTTATAATCTAATCTAACTTGTTTATTTTCTTGCTCCAGTTATTCCAGTTTTGGCCAACGAGAGCTCTTTCAGTTAATTCCTCCTTCCCTTTGGCATACAGACATTATATTGTGTGTTTTCTTTTTCTTTTTGAAGCACCTTCTTATTTTTTGGTAATACAAGATGTCCCAGGCTCATCTTGTATATTTCCTGCTGCAGTCCTAGAATCATCTATTTCTCCAAGGAGTCCTTGTGCCTTTTGTTGGAGAATGTATTAGAAACCAAAATCTGGGTGCTAGGTTTACTTTTTGCTGCCAGGATATGTTTGTTCCCAGGCCCTCTTGGCTGACAGCAAGAAAATATATGTGTACCTATCTATCTATCTATACAAAGGCATGCATTTCTAAGTGTAAATATGCCTATTTATAAATATTTCTATATATAATCATTCTATATATAACCATAAATCTATATTGAGCTAAACATGATACTCTTCAACTCTAATCCCGTACTGCATAAATTGTTCTAGCCTTCTCCCTACCTTATTTGCAAACTCCAACTCTAACAGTGAGAAACCTCACTCCCACCATCCAACTTTAGTTTACTTAGTAGCTCAATTCCTTCGTACATGTATAAAAGTATCAAAACTGTTAACTTTCTGTTATTTTCTCTGCCACTAAATAAAGATGTTTGGATTTCTCATAACTTTTAGTATTTAATGCTCTTATCCATTGATAATTTTCTCACATCTTTTTGCTTTACCACATTATTTTGCTTCCTCTGAAAAGCCCTCAAAATATTCTTTCTTCTCACTGATGTATAATTTCTCCAATTAATGTTTTAGTCTTATAGTATGTATATTAAACTCCTTCAATTCCGTTTTGAATATGTCTAGGTTACAAGGAATAATTTATTTAATTAACATTAGTCAAGGAGAAGTTATTAAGAAAACTTTAAAAAATCAGATCTGATATGGTTTGGCTCTGTGTCCCCACCCAAATCTCATGTAGAATTGTAATCCCATGGGGAAGGGGAGTGGAAGGTAATTGAATCATAAGGGCGAACTTCACCCTTGCTATTCTCATGATAGTGAGTTCTCAGGAGATCTGCTTGTTTGAAACTATGTGGCACTTCTCCCTTAACTCTCTCCCTCCCTCTCTCTCTCTTTCCTGCTCTGCCGTGGTAAAATGTGCTTTCTTTCCCTTTGCCTTCCGCCATGATTGTAAGTTTCCTGAGGCCTCCCAGTCATGCTTCCTGTTAAGTTTGTGGAACTGTGAGTCAATTAAACTTCTTTCCTTCATAAATTACCCAATCTCAGGTGTTTCTTTATAGCAGTATGAGAAAGGACTAATACAACATCAGTGATGAAGTTTGAACTATTGGATGCTCTTAGGATTTAAATAGGTAAATTGTTATATTAAAGAAACAATATAATTCATATTCATCTTGAAATATACTTAAATTATTTTATGGCCTTCATTATATAAGATTTTATTTTATTATATTTTTTGTTATGTATACTCTGGATACAAACTTCTGTGTGCCAACAATAGAAAAATTAGCATCTTTGTCATTGAGAAGAGTAATAACCTCCATTACTGGATCATAGACTATATAAAGTTATGAACTACAATCTAATTGAATATATTTTTTCCTATGGAAATGGGGAACACAATATAGCTTTTGGAATACCTGAAAAAATATATCAGTACATAACTTTAGGGAAAACAGTAGAAATACAAAACATTTATTGCATAATCTATGCAAAATACTACAGAATCTATATTCTAGATGTGATGAGGATGCTGTGCTGTTGAAAAGAAAGCTGATAATGACAGTGAAATAACTGGACATTTCTCTAGAAATACATATTTATATGAGATGAGTATATGTATTACATATATTCATTTATTGATTTCCACCAATGTTACATACCAAATTATTTCCATGTATGAATTTCCATGTTCCTGTTTTTAAGGCATTTGTATGTAAATCATTGGTTCTCAAGACACTCAATATTTAGCAGCATCCTTATAATGTGATGGCCCTTCACACAAACAAAAAGGAATTGTCTGGCTCCAAATATCAATAATGCTGAGATTGAAAACTCTGATCTACATAATGGTGTGCAATACTTATTTATCCTGCTGGAGATTGTAATTATATGCAGATATACATTTAATTAGAGCAGTAATTTCTGACACTAACAGAGTTAGAGTGAACTTCATAAGTTAAAGGCATTGTCCTCCACAAGACTGCCCTCACTTCGACACCAGTCACAAGTTCCAGAGTCCCAGTGCCACCTGCACTTCTGGCCAATTGGCCACAAAACCTGATGTTTCCCTTACCCCCACCTCAAAATTCACTAGAACAACTCACAGAACTCAGGCAGATTATTAAAATTTTCTTATAGCCCAAGCATATATATCAGAACCACTCAAAAGAAGAAACACATAGGGTGAGGTCTGGGAGGTTTTTCAAACATGAAGTTTCTATGTGCCTCCCCTGTGAAGTCAGTACACATTAATTTCCTGACATCTTTGTGTGATAACTGGTGTGATATTGGTGTGATAATATACAGAATATTGCCAACCAGGGACACTCACCTCACCTTTTATGTGCAGGGTTTTTATTGGGGTTTCATAACATAGCATAATTTATTGAATCATTGATTACATGATTGAACTCAACCTTCAGCACCCTCTGTTCCCAGAGGTAAGGCTGGTATAAAGTGTCTTAAAACCCCAACACTCTAATTACAGGTTGGTCTTTCTGTCATGGCCAGCCCCCATACTGAATCACCTCTTTAGCATAAACTATCAGGGCTCACCATGAATAATAATGGCACTCCTATCATACGAGAAATTCCAAGGATTTAGAGGCCACTTCCCAAGAACCAAGGACAAAGGCCAAATTTTTTATTGCACAGTAATTGGCTTTCTAGGTATATGTAGCTACCATGGTAAAATAACATTGTCATAATCTGGATATTTATCAAATATACTTTATAACACTGAACTTTACAAACACAGACAGGAAACAGTCAATTAAATGCATTAAAAATCACATATAAAAATCTAATAGGAAAAATAAACAATCTTATAACTTCAATTTACAAGAATGAGTGGGGAATGGAACAAAAAATACATTAATTTTAATATTAACCTGGAACTTTTTATCTCGGGTTAAAATGAGGTAAAAAATGAAGTAGCTTAAATGTAATTTAGATAACTTAGATTTGTTAGAAGAATATTTTTCTGATGGTAGGCATAGATTATTGAAATTAAAATTTGAGGTAAATGATTTTGAAAGCCACATAAACATATTTTAGAGCACATATAAATGCAATAAAAAGGCATTTTAAAAATGTAGAAAGTGAAAGATATAGAACGAACCAAGGGGTCAGTAAATTCTCTTTACCAAACATGAGGGTGTATAAAACTCAGGTATTAACAGTGAATATACACAGATTATGGAAAAGTATATTTGCTAAAGTTCACAAAGATAAAGGAAAAACAGCATACCTAACTCCAGAGAGCTTATTTGGATTAACGTAAAATGGATGAGACATTTATCAAAATAATGTAAATAGAAGGTAGAATGAAAAGCAGCTTCAGAGAGATGCATGCAAAAATTGTGTGAGAGCAGAAAGCAGCAAGAGAATAAATTATAAATAAACAGAACCTTAAATAACATACTTCTGATGAAGGCTTACTGAAAACTACTAGGATAACAAATCAAACAACTTCCTAAGAAAAAGGCCATTAAGGCAAGAAGATGCTTCTATCATATCTGGAAAACGTCATATCTTAAAGTGCCATATTCAGTTGCCCAAGATTTTGAGAAACAATACTTTTCTTTCGTAACTATGGTTACAAAATATGTGGGGGCTTTTGTTAAAGTTGAAAGAGGAAGATAAACAAATATATCCTTGGGCACAGTGCTGAAAGATATGAAAAGAAAAGTAGATCTAGCTTTTAAAGGAAGAAGAAAATAGGTAACATGATTAATGAAAAAAATAACACAAATGTTTATTATTTTTGATTTTTAAAATTCTTATTAGTTTGTTTAACAGAGGGAAATAGTAATGTATTTTAAAAATAAAATATTTATACTTATTTTAAGAGAACATTAAATGATGCTTTCAGTATGATCCAGTTTGAATACTTCAAAAGTAAATGTCTCAAGCATCTTTTGACCTTCTGATCCTAGGAATTTAACCACCATGAGTTTTCTTCATAGCCATCAAATATTTTATGGCCTATACACAGAGAAGTGTGAGAATTCTCTGAGAAAATATGATACACTACTCTTCACAAAAGAGTAATGTATTTTCCCAAAGAACTCTCAATTGTGGGTGACATGATTCATGAAATTTTTTGATATATTGCACATCACTGACTTTTAGTTTGATTCACAGGTATAATGCAAAAGAAAAACAGTCATAATTTGTTGCTTTATGGCTTATAGTTTAATTACAATTGGACTTACTTTTATAGGGATTTCTTAAAGTATTATTACAACATGGTAGTTAATAGATTAAAAGATGTTATGCAACTAGATCTACAAATCCTAGTTTGCATTTGCTATTTTATTAAAATTTAATAAATATTGTCTTAGCTTTGATTCCCATAAGCCAAGCACAGCCTGTAATGAACTGAGCACTACACTGAACCCTGCACTAACTTTACCCAGACACTTACTATCTGTACCATATCCTGGGACTGAGAGCATACTTCTCTCCAAATGTATGAAAAAAAATTATCATTATTAAGGCTTTGCAGAATTACTCTCTGCTGCCATTTTAAAAAATGCCATATTCTGTACATTTGGATAAGTTCACCTACCATAAGGATATCTAAAGCAATTTGAAGCAATTGCTAATGATAAAAATATTACGTGGATAAATAATGTAGCAATCCATTAACACATGTTAAGATAATTTCAGAGATGGCCTTTTGATAAAAGACAAGTAAATTTTATCATGAGTGTGGATAAGGTAACAAATGAAATGGATAGCCCAGAGCTTCCTGTGTGTAGGATTAAGTAGAGTATCAGAGAGTTGGGAAAGACTAAGGAAAATCTAATATTACTATTCCCTTATCTGATTATTGACTAGTCCTATTAAACTCTATTTAGCTCTATAGGAATGCTGGAGTTAAAGAGGACCTTAGAAGTCATCCTAATACAAACCTCACTTCCCAGATGAGTGCATGTCAAAGGTAATTATTTAAAAGGCATTTGCTCAATGAAAAATAAATGAGGTAACAGAGACATCAAGAATCTAAGTAAATGTAGCAGAATTTTTATGGCTGGTTACTAAGCAAATCAGAATCCATATCTTCTGAACTTAATTTAGTATTTTTTCAATCACATTATTCTTTCTTGACTTCATAGTAAATCTCATAGTAATTGGTGGTGGACATACATCTGTTGAATTATTAACTGAAAATGTAGTTTTAGAACTACCATCTTTGAGATGAAGAAATTCAACTTTGTTGTTTCCAGTATTTTATTATTATAACAAATAATCAATAAATATAATTGCATACACTCATTTTGGCATAGTATTAAAAAATTATAGATAATTGTAATATTTATTGCTGTTCATCTACCATTTTGTAATATTCCCCAACAAACCCATACCAAATTCAAAATTTAAGTAACATTAGGTAAGAATAAAAAACTTTGATATTTATTGTTATATAACATGATCATTGTAATGATTTAGTAAAAAAGAGAGTGCTAAGAGCATTACATGTAGGAATATCAATATATAATAACAATAAGTAATTTACATTTATTTTGATCTTCATAATTTCTGAAGTCTTTCCTATACATCTTCACATTTAAATTAAAAACTAATCAAAGTATGATTTTTCTCATAGAATCTTTTTATTTTATTTATTTATTTATTTATTTATTTATTTTTGAAACAGAGTCTCGCTCTGTTGCTCATACTGGAGTGCGGTGGCACGATCTCATCTCATTGCAATCTCTGCCTCCCGGGTTCAAGTGATTCTCCGGCCTCAGCCTTCTGAGTAGCTGGGATAACAGGCATGTGCCACCACACCCGGCTAATTTTCTTGTATTTTTAGTAGAGATGGGGTTTCACCATGTTGACCAGGCTGGTCTCAAACTCCTGACCTCAAATGATCCCCCCGCCTCGGCCTCCCAAAGTGCTGGGATTACAGGCGTAGCCACCGTGCCCAGCCTCATAGAAGCTTTTAAAGTGGTGGGCTTAGTGGTTGTAAAAAGACTAAGTCCATAAAATGCTGTTGTCCTGGTGCCATTGATAGTATAAAATTTTGCAAATTAATAATACTAATATTAATTTGTTCGCCTTGGTGCTACCATATTTTGTGAATTTATGATTGAATGTCTTTATCAATTTATATTTAACTCTTAATTCAGGGTTAAATAGACAACTTTACCTATATGAATACATTATGGCTCAGCCATTGTAAAACAAAAAGATATCATATTGTGTTACTTTTATTCAGTTCACAAAGTACAGCTTTTTCTTCTTACTTTTTAGAATTACTGTTTGGTTTTTTAGAATGATTTGTGGAAGCCTTCTAGGAAATTAAATTATATTGCAACTATAGCAGAAGAAGATGTCTGAAATTGCTCAAAACTACGAATAATGGGAACCTCTTCTTAGTAACTTTTAAATTTCGTTATTGTTCTATTCTATTTGTTTTATTAAAGTCTTATGGGAAATCCATTTTGGAGTCCAGACTTGCTCTTCCTAACCCTACCCCTTTCAATCACTCCGTATTCCTCCAGGCTATTGTGCCTCTGGACTCAAAAATGGAAGCATTAGAATTTGGCTGCTGACATTAAGAACCAAGGTTGTTGCAGACCATGAGTGCAATTGATGTTTAATTCCTATTACTCACTATTATGTCTGTGCTCAGTAAATAATTTTCCTTTTGGCTGGGCGCGGTGGCTCATGACTGTAATCCAAACACTTTGGGAGGCTGAGGTGGACAGATCACGAGATCAGGAGTTTGAGACCAGCCTGGCCAACATGGTGAAACCCGTCTTCACCAAAAATGCAAATAATTAGCTGGGCATGGTGGCAGGTGCCTGTAATCCCAGCTACTCGGGAGGCTGAGGCAGGAGAATTGCTTGAATCTTGGGAAGTGGAGGTTGCAGTGAGCCGAGATCGCATCATTGCACTGCAGCCTGGGTGACGGCAAGACTCTGTCTCAAAAAAAAAAACAAAAAAACATTTTCTTTAAAATCTTATTATTCACTATACTTAAAAATAAAAATAGGCCGGGCGCGGTGGCTCATGCTTGTAATCCCAGCACTTTGGGAGGCCGAGGCGGGCGGATCACGAGGTCAGGAGATCGAGACAACGGTGAAATCCCGTCTCTACTAAAAATACAAAAAAAATTAGCCGGGCATAGTGGAGGGTGCCTGTAGTCCCAGCTACTTGGAGAGGCTGAGACAGGAGAATGGCGTGAACCCGGGAGGCGGAGCTTGCAGTGAGCCGAGATTGCGCCACTGCACTCCAGCCTGGGTGACAGAGCGAGACTCCATCTCAAATAAATAAATAAATAAATACACATATAAATTATCAATTAGAAAAACCTAAACCACATAGCTAATTAATACCACCCTCAAGTTGTTGGGAGAGATTTTGTTTTGATTGTCTACTTCTGGAGCAATTCACAGATGTTAATAGAGATAGTCATACATTTTAATTTTTTTTCTTGAGAGAGATAACCATACTGAATTCACTGTACCAATTCTGAAGGTAAACATAAGCCATTTCTCCAGTGAAGAAATAAGAACAACCACTTCCGAGATTTTTCTCTCAGCAGTTCTTTACTATAGTACTTAATTCATATAAAAAGCTGTATAATTATTAGTGAATCTCCAATCTGCTTTAAGTATCCATAATTTTACTTTTCTTTTCAATATATGTTTGTGAATTAAAAAGATATTACCCAGAACTATTTTATTCATATTTGTGAATTTTGTTCACAAAGACAATTCCTATTAGTGGATTTTTTTTTTTTTTTTTTTTTTTTTTTTGGAATCTTGCATCACCCAGGCTGGAGTGCGGTGGGGCGATCTCAGCTCACTGCAGCCTCCACCTCCCAGGTTCAAGTGATTCTCCTGTCTCAGCCTACCGAGTAGCTAGGATTATAGGCACGCGCCACTACACTCGACTAATTTTTTTTTTTTTATATATTTTTTTATAATGGGGTTTCACCATATTGGCTAGGCTGGTCTCAAACTCCTGACTTCAAGTGATCCACCCACCTCGGCCTCCCAAAATGCTAGAATTACAGGCGTTAGCCACTGTGCCTGGCCCGTATTTGTAGATTTTGTTCACAAAGAGAATTCAACTTAATTTGGCCAAAATATACAAAAACCACGCAACTTTCTCTACTTCTACTGAAAGAAAAAAGATCCTGGAGATGAAGGTGAATTTAGCAAGTACTGTGATGCAAAAGTAAAATGATCCAAAACAAAACAAAGCACTAATGTTTCATATGATTGATGCATTGTCATTCAAAATTTGGTACTAGCTAGCTTTATAAGCACTGCAATTTTATTTGACAGATAATTTTTGAAACTAGAATGCAGGTACAAAAATTTTGATTGGTATTCCTCTTTAGCAGAAATGATTTTGTTCCCACATTTAATAGAATCTCATTACTGAATGCCTTTAGGGAAGGGGTAGCACAGATATGAATAAAATGAAGAAAATAGGAACACTTTTAAAAAGTAATACAAGGAGTAGATGTTAAAGGTGTATCACTTTTATTCTATTAAAACGTTATTTTGGGGATATCTAAAACATTTATAACATGCACATTTACATTCCTTTTTGATAAAATATTAAACAGGTTATTTCATTCAAGTGATTAAATTATATGCATCAAATTGTCATACTAATTTTAGAGAAAAAAAGTGCTAGAGATACAAAAAACTTTACTAAGATTATGAGCATTTATTAAAGAATGCATAACAGTTATCTCAAAGTTAAAGATGCCAGGCGTGGTTGCTCATGCCTGTAATCCCAGCACTTTGGGAGGCTGAGGTGAGAGAATTGCTTACGCCCAGGAGTTTGAGACCAGCCTAGGTAAAATAGTGAATCTCCATATTTACAAAAAATAAAAATAAAAAAGTTAGCCAGATGTGGCCTATAGTCTCAGTTACTCAGGAGGCTGAGTTGGGAGGATTGCTTGAGCCTAGGAGGTCGAGGCTGTAATGAGCCATGATCATGCCATTGTGCTCCAGCCTGGGTGATGGAACCAGAGCTTGTCTTAAATAAATAAAAAGTAAAAATAAATAAATTAAAAAAGACTGATTTGGTGATGAATAATTTGCAATGCTTTACTGAATATTTAAAAGTTAGGTTTAAATGTTGGGTACTATATTAAACAATAAAAATTACTGTAATAAAGTAACCTTACTGAGAACCTAGTAGTAGTGTTTATTTATAACAAATTACGTGTTGTGTAATTACAGAGCTGTGTGGAGTTACTGGTTTATGCACAATTAATTAAGTACTGGTTGCTTCATAAAATAAATATCCAATTCAAAAATGACCAAAACAGGTAATAATGATAAACATATAATACGTAAATCTCTACAAATCAACAGAAAATTTTATGGAGCTTGTGCAAGACTTAATATTTTCCTGGAGTATTTAGAGAAAAATATAGATTAGTAATGCATTTCAAACTCTGTGTCACATAAATTGAATATTTATAATTAGGACAGAGAGAAATCCAAGGTTAAAATGTGCTTCAAAAAAGTTAAAAAGTCAATTTTTAAGGTTTTGTTGGTAGGCAATATACAAAGCATAGATATAGAAATACGAGACTTTTCGTTCAGCTTATGTTGTAAAATCTCTTAAATGCATTAAATGTAGCACACATGCACAAGCAAATAATAATTATGTTACAATTAAATAAAACAAATTATATCAAGAGAAGCATATGTGAGATGTGTCCAACAAATTATTATAAAAACAGATTACTGAATTGAAATTTACATATTAATTATTAAATGAAAAAGCATTGTGCTGCAATTCTGCAAATATATAGAGTGAAATGTAATCATCAGAGAGTAGCTGAGTAGCATAGTCTCATTTTTATTGCTGTCTTTTTGAAATAGGAATAGTATTGTCTAAGGAACACTGGCTCCCGTAAGTAGAAAAGCCCAACATTTCAGTGATTTAGCACAATAGATTTAGCACGTTTCTCGCACATGTAACAGCACAATGTGGGTGTTCCTAGTCAGTGTCAGTTTCCATCTTATGATCTGCCCACCCCCTAGGGCCTCCGGGTCCTCTGAAGGTGAAAAGTAAAGGGAAGAACATACAGTGGGAAGCCATGCCTGCTTCTTAATTCACTCAGCCTACAAACAATATATAACTCACTTTCTCTTGCATGACTTTGGTGAGGATTTGAAAACGTACCCCTAGGACTGGCAGCTGCTTCCCAGTGAGTACTCAGTAATGCCGGATATTTGTTTCCCCACAAAATTCATGTATTGAGATCTAATACCCAGTTGATGCTATTAGTAGGTGTGGCCTTTGGGAGGTGGGTAGGTCATGAGGGTAGAGCCCTTATAAATAGGATTAGTGCCTTTATAAAAGAGGCGCCAGAGAGCTGCCTTACCGCTTCCATCCTGTGAGAACACAGTGGGAAGGCACCATCTGTGAAACAGGAAACCGGCCCTCACAACTCAACAGTGAATCCACAGGTGCCTTGATCTTGATCTTCCAGCCTTCCGAACTTGAGAAATAATTTTCTGTTGTTCATAAACTACTCAGTTAATGGTGCTTTGTACTAGCAGCCCAAACAGATCAAGGCACTGATCTATGGCAGGGGAAGTACAAGTTTTGGTGGATAGTTAGTCATCTCTGCCACTAGAATGAAATATAGCTATGTTTATTTTCTATTTGGAGGTAATTAGGATTAAAATTTCAAACCAGGTTTTTAAGGAAAAGCTAGAAGTAGTTATTCATTCATTCAACACACACACACATGCACACATTTTACACACAAACACACACAGATATCCGATTATGTGCCTCTGGTGGTAGGGTTGGAATTCAGGCCTGGAATTAGCCAGAACTGATCTATTGAAATGAGAAATGCACCTGCATGACTCTAATCCCTAGGCTTGGAGTGAAATATGCTGAAAGTAGTGTTGCTTTATAAGCATGGATCTCAGAAGTTTCAAGGCAGTTTGTATCAGCTTATCAGCATTGTTTATTGCTAACAGTGAGGCTGATGATTTGCACATGGTTTCTGTGTGACACCCAGAGGGCTGTGCCGTTGGGAATGGTTACATAGTAAGAATATGCCTAAGTGCCCAGCATGATATCAGAAACCCCTACATAGACTCCCTTTTGAGCTTCCTGGTTCTGAGACGTTCTATACATACATCAGTGTAATGAAACATTGATCCACTGGGATTTTAATAGACAATTTGAAAAAAATAATTTCTCTGAACAGATAAATTTGTCAAATGCTGAAGTTTTAAAATTCAATTTGTTGCCATAACTTTATGTTTGAAGATTTTCTTTTAATACATAGGTGGGCAGACATTACTTCTTATTTAATGTTAAAACACTTAACTATAAAACACCTGTACCTTCGAATATGTATTTATAACTTGAGATATTGATATTCTACTAAATATTATTTAGGGAGTGCTGGTCATTGTTTTTCCCCAAAATTATATTCAATTCACTACATAATGAGAGATTATATATATTACCTTATTTGTAGTTAACATGTTCGTTATTCATGTTCTCTTGGCACATTATTTGAAAACCCTAGGTATATTTTGAATAGCATCAGAGTTGTTAGAAGTTCTCCAGATCCTCCTCTTCCAGGAGGTATTTAAGGATGTCTTTTTTTTTTTTCAATTGTTGAACCATCTATTTTGCTTAATAGTTCTTATGATAGGTGCTCAACACAAAATGTTAAAATCTAGAATGCATTTGAATGCATTGTTCAATATGAATAAATCTTCACCTCTTTCTTATATAGAATGATTATAATTTTAGTTAATAATATCAAAATGACTCTTTAAGAGGTGGGCTGTGAATATATCCAAACTTACCTGCTTCTGTGTCTCTATATTTAATTTATCCATGTATTTTCAATTCTTCTACATAAAAAAATGGGAGAAAAGGGTATCTTTATTGCTTTGCTGAATTTATCAAATGTGGCCATGAGTTGAGGTTTTGTTCTGCTATAACTTATTTCATGGGCTTTATATCTTATTCTAGGAAGATTTTAGTAAAATTCTGTAATATATTAGATTATCTGTATGCCCAATCTTCCTTCAGTACTCTCTGCTCATTTTTCAATAGGACCAGATTCCCTGAAGCTATGTTTCTGTAGGATGACCTCATCTCTTCTGCCTGTAACTAGTAGTCCAACACAAAAACGAGACAGTTATTGATTATCCTATTATGTTTTGTTATATAGAGAAGGTGAAAGGCCAAAGGTCAGACTGGTTGAGGAAGAGAGAGAAAATATAAGAAGAGCAAATGCAGGAGCCGTGCAGTGGCCTCTTGAACAAATAATTATTTTATACTGTGACCAGCCATACGACAGTCACTGAGAGCTATAAATTTTAATCAGCAGTCACAACCTAGTTTGGGGTCTTTCTAGAACAGGGATTAAAATTCAGATGCATACTCACTGATCGCGTAACTTTGCATTATTAAAATGTAACTTTCTAAAACATAAATTTTAGCTAAAGATAGAACTTGTTCGGAAACAAAACAAAATCGAATTTACAAAGTAGTGCTGGCACTACTCTATAATTCCATTAGAGAATATATTGTTAGCTTAGTTATGTTCTTTAAAACTCACATTATGAAATAAAGTTAACCACTGCTGAAAATTTCATAAGAAATATGAAACTACTTTTTTATGCTTACTAAATATTAGGCGATGGCCATTTATAAAGTAGGAATACCTCATATTAAGCCAACAATTATGAATGACAGTGGAAATGTAATTGACACTAATTTCTGACTTTGTTAATAATTCTCTTCCCATAATGATAAAGGAGTTAAAAAGAAATTATTTTAGGCAGTTAGTGAGGGTAAAAGGGTTCTCAGTGGAATTTTCCTTCAATAAAAAGCAGCCCCCAAACCATTTCTTTTCTAACAAAGAACAGCCTGAAAAATCGAGCTGCAAGCAAGCATAGATAAGCAAGCTGGAAGCTTGCATATGTAAATGACAGCAGCTGTACCTGGAAGCCAGGTACCTCTCAACATGGGATTCCTCCCTCCCTTTTCTTTGTAGCCAATGTAGGGGTGTTATGGTGCTGTCCAGGTAGAGACCACATTTGCATAAAAAAGATTAGGGTCAAACAAATCCCCTGGGCCCCATATAACTCAATCACTGCCTCCTCAAGCCTCTCTACAAAATCAATCACATCCCTCCCCAAATCCGGAAACCCTCTTGGGCACCGTGCTTTCTCTGTCTGAGAAAGCTGTCTCTCTCTCTCTCTTTTAGTTTTTTTTTTTTTTTTTTTTGTCTATTAAACCTTCTGCTCCTTAACCTGCTCTTTGTGTATGTGTCTATGTCATTAATTTTTTTGGCGTGAGATGACGAACCTTGGATATTATCCCAGACAATAAAGTCACATCAATAATGTTTCCATCTTATATACCTAGTTAGTTTTTAAGCTTTGGTGGGAGAGCAGTTTGAGAGTGAAGTTCTAAATTTTCTGAGATGTATAAATGCTTAGGAAATTCAGTGTTTAGGGAAGACAATTTTTTTTTCATACATGATGCACCTTGATGTTCAGTAAGTAAAATATGATTATGCTACATTTCAGAAACAAGAAAGATTTTACATGATGTTGACTAATTAGATTGGAAAAATGCAATATGTATATATTGGAAGCAAATGTATGTTCATTTTTTATTATTTTTCTCTCCCTTCCTATCTTGCTTTCAGTAAGATGTTTTAATTAGCCATTGCTGATGTGCAGTACTTATCTGATATAATCTCTTGATATGAAAAGGTCAGGCCTAAATGTAGAAGAGGTGAGCCTAACGTGAATCTCATTCTAAAAATGTCAAGAGATGTTTAAGAAGTGCTTATACTTGTCCTTCCACATATTTTCCCTGTTAAAGATTTATTGCTATTATATAGAACCACCACAGCAAAATGTGGCAGCATAATGGCAAAAAGCTCAAAAACTAATGAACAAAGAAAGCTCCTATTCTTTGGCAACTTTAAAATCACATATGCTAGAAAAAAACACTTTCATACCTTAGATAATTATTACTTGTTTTTGTATTGCTCCATGTTTAAACTACTGTTTATTTTGAATTGGAGGATGAATGAAAAACCAGTTTATTCCCTTAATCTTTCTTAATGCTATCACCTACGAAATCATGCAGTGAGGAGGAATCTTCAATATCCACCTCTTCAATTCATCATGATTCACATTCTTTCAGTTCAGTATGGTTTGGTTTAAAGAAGTTCAATTTCCCAGTAACATATTAGAAGCCATGTGGAAATGAACGATGAGTAAATTGAATACAATGTAGAAAAATATTCCTGATATTGTATTTCAAGTACATGGAGTGGACATTGATTTTTGCAGTCCAGCTTCCATGACCCTTGTCCTAGTAACTGTACCCATTTTTCCTTTCAGAAGATCACACATTCTTCCCACTTGTCTCAAGTGTTTCCAGTGGCAGTTACTGCACATAGACCAAATCCACACAGTATATTACATTGTTTAGGCGACTATGTTGGGATTAGGGATGGCCACCTAAGTCATAGGGAGCAATGAAACAAAATGAGTTTGGTTCCAAATGGGGGGAAATAATCTCACTATTTCTGGTTGACTCTGAACCTAGGCACTTTTGACAGCCCTCTTAAAATCTGTTTAAGAATGACATCACATAGAGAAAATGAAGTAGATAGAGAAACCAGCTTCCCATGACAGTTTGAGCTCTGAGTTGAGGTCAAGGTTTTAGACCTGAGGTTTTTAGATAAATGGATTCCATGGTCTGGAATGTTCACTTCACTGCTTAAACCAGTTTGAGTTGGGTTTCTGTTATTCACATTGTGAAGTATTTTAAAGAATGTGCCAGATACAAAGATATTGAAATAATGTATGAGAAAAAAGTAAATATTAAGAAAGATGAATAAGTACTTTTTCCTTGAATAACAAAAATTTTCAGCTTAACCATTTATCTTTCTTACAATCAACGTATTGTTGAGTCTCATTTGTTTTTTTAAATTTACATTGGCAGTCTCTATCTTTTCATCGGTATGTTCACATTACTCACATTTAAAGTGATTATAGAGTTGGATTTATTTCTACCATATTTATAACTGTAAATCAGGTAAAAGGAACTAAGGTATATGAGGCTTTAGTGTAATATTTATGTTTATCTGGTTAGGATTTAGGCTTTATTTGTTGTTAGTTGTGGCTGTGATGTAAGAGCCTAAAATTTCCTGTTTTGTCTTTGTTTCTGGCTCTCCTGTTATCTTAGTCCTGTGTTGTTATACCGGAGCCCTCTTGATGTGTTGATATGATATGGAAATGAGAAGTTCTATATATATAGCTCTACTATTAAGTATTAATTTCCTTTTCCCCCATTGAATTTGTTATATATATAATAATTCAGTCCACATTGTCACAAATGACAGGATTTCCTTCTTTTTCAAGGCTTAATGGTATTCCATTGTGCACATATAACACAATTTCTTTATTAGGTTGATTCCATATTTGGCTATTGTGAATTTAATTCTGCAATAAACATGGGAGTGCAGATGTCTCTTCAATGTATGGTAAGCCCTCACTTAACGTTGTTGAGATATTTTTGGAAATTGCAACTTTAAAGAAAACAACATATAACAAAACCAATTTTACCTTGGGCTAATTGATATGAATGAGTTAAGTTTCTATGGCATATTTCTGGTCATAAAAAAATCACCAAACTTCTAAATAAAAACCCCAAACACTTTTAATATTAAACATTGAAATAAATGTAAGCTATATATACATTTAAAAATATTAATTAAAACATGTTAGGTGATTATTTACCCAATTATTCCAGTTCAGGGTAGCTGGTGGCCAGAGCGTATCCCAACAGCTTGGGGCAGAAGGTGGGAGCCAACTCCAGACAGGACATTGTCCCATCGCAGGGCACACACACACAGCCGCACTCACTCACACTAGGACCATTCAGACACACCAATGAACATAATATTCACATCTTGGGATGTGGGAGTGAATCAGAATCCCTGGAAAAAACTCAGGCAGACATGGGAAGAATGTGCAAACTCCACACAGACAGTGTCCCCTTTCTAATAAAATAAAGTTGAACAAAATCATGTTATTTGAGGATTTGCTATACTAAATTTTTTTTCTTTTGGGTATATGCCTAGAAGTGGGATTGCTGGATCATATGGTAGTTCTATTTTAAATTTTTGAGGAACTTCCATACTGTTTTTCATATCATACTGATTTACGTTCCCACCAACAGTGTGTGAGGGTTCCCTTTTCTCCACATCGCTGCCAACACTTATTTTTTTATCTTTTTGATAATGACCATTCTAACATGACTAAGATGATAGCTCATTGTGGTTTTGATGTGCATTTCCTTGATGATTAGTTGGTGTCAGTTATTAAGTGAACTTGAGTTGGGTATTTTTCTTTCCCCAGGTTAGTCTTTGGTAAAACCCCATTGGGTTAGCCTCTAGTTAAAAACAAAACAAAACAAAACAAAACAAAACAAAACAAAACAAAACAATCCCTTAGGGCAAGCCCTTTTAAGAGCAAAGAACGCTGGGTAAATTTTGTTAACTTAAAAAATCACATATTTTATAAATTTGGAAAGGAGACTTTATTTCTAACAAAGGGTTATAGCCTGAAGGCTGGCAGTCCTAAAAGGCTGAAAAGCATAGCCTCTGGCAGACTGTTAGGCACGCACTTTGAGGGAGAAGGGGGGTAAAATAGAAACTTAAGCTGAACAGGTTGGTCAAGTATACCATATCCAACATGTTACAGAAAGAGCTATGAATATTCATGAAGGTGGTCCTGATGCATGAGTACTGAACTAATGCATGTAACATACGACCATGTTCACTTTAGGGGGTGACATTTTACTTAAATGTCACAATTAGGCCCTCTACATCAAAAGGTGAAGCAGGGACAGGAAGGCATTCTGGCCTCTGTAAACTGGCCAAATCCATGCTTTTCTGTATCTGCCTGTCTATATCACTAGTTTTGGAGTCAGAAGTTTGCTCTGTAACCTCAGTTCTCTGATGGATCTAAGAAGAGTTGGTGATTCCATTCGTTCAGTGGTTTTCTTTTGAGTAGAAAGTTACTGCAATTCGTCTCTTGTCCAATCAGAGCTGTATTAGTATTTGCAAAAATTGCAATTCCTTTTGCAACAACCTAATAGTTATGGCTTGCAGAAGAAGGGGGTCAGTTAGCCAGCATCCGGTGGTGAGCCACAATTGTTTTAAGATTGCTTATCTCAAGGCCAGTGCTTGTTTGGCTGCAAGAGAAAAAGAAAAACCTTGTGGCAGTTAGAACATAGTTTATTCCTTAAGTGTAGGGATGGGTGACATAACCCTTGCGTGTCATGGCCTTGGATCTTGTTTATACTTCAGTATCTTTATTGTGACAAAGAGTTTATGCTGTCAGTATTGCGATCTCTATTTTAATATTAATGCCGGTCAGTTGTTGTGTCTAAACTACAAAAGGGAGGGGTTATAACGAGGCGTGTGAGACTTTCCATTTAATATGTCCAGAAACTCAGTTTTCTCTGGGGTTCTCTTGGCCAAGGGGGTTTTGGTCAGTGGTTAGGTGACTGAGGATTTTATTTTTTAGTTTACAATTTCAAAATAATTATTTTCCCTCTATTCCTGCCAGAGTATGAGGAGATTTTTCTTCAGTCTTCACAGAGAGAGTCTGGTAAGATTCCTGGAGGCAAAACTCACATGAGTATGCCCCCTCCACTCCAGTACTGAGGTTTTTCAGAGTATTTTAACTCTCAAGTTAGTCTAACCTGAATCTAGAGCAATTCATCAATGATAACTTAAAGTGATCCGCCCCTGGGCTTTTCATCCTAGAAATCTGTGCTTTTCCGTATCTGCCTGTCTATATCACCAGTTTTGGAGTCAGAAGTTTGCTCTATAACCTAGTTTTCTGATGAGTCTAAGAACAGTTGTTGATTCAGTTTGTTCAGCTTTTATCTTGTGAGACGGGAGGGACAACTTCTAGGTTCTTTACCTCTTAGACCAGAAACCGGAAGTTCTCAACCACTTATCTTTACATTAAATAAATTTCTCCTAATTATTTTCAGAAACTAAGAAGGGGAAATTATCAAACTGGTCATAAAAAATCTCCATGAAAGATTATGTTATTCAAAGAAGCTTTGATTTGTATGAGTCTTGAAGGTAATTTAAATCCAGATTCATCAAACATTATCCAGGAAATGTGAGAGATATTTTCACAGATATTTTGTTGTCTAAATTTTGTGCTACTAATATAAGGCTGCATAGAGCATATCTAAATAATAGATTCCAGGGTCAGATTTACTGAGTTGCAATCCTAGCTCCAGAAGTTAGTACAAGGTTGGCCTTTGGCAAGTTACTTAGCTTCTCTCTATCTCAATGTTTTTAACTGTGGAAATAGGAAGAGTAGTAACTGTTATGAGAATTAAATTAAATGATAGTGTTGTCATTATTATTAAAATTTAGTGTCTCTTAATTTTTGCTTTGTTTCTACCATCTTACAATTCATTTTTTGTTAGTTCAAATATTTTCTTTATGAAGCTTTTTGAAGGTTTTGCCACTCTGGAAGCAGCTCAGTGTATTTCTTCTGATTCCAAACTATACGATAACATAATTTAAATAACAGCCAGCAATAAACTAGATTCAAAATACATACTACAAGTGAAATTTTAGTCTAATATACAAAAATTTTACCAATTTTTTATAAAAGGGTATCCAAGAAAAAAATTTTCTATATTGGTAGAGAAAGTTGTTTTGATATCATAGTAATGGTATGGTCATTGCATATCATATTTAGTAGAGTTTTTGTGACTTTACAGCAGATCAGACATTTTTTTTGTTTGTTTGTTTGTTTGTTTTTTTTGAAATAATTTTTTTTTTTTTTTATACTTTAGGGTTTTAGGGTACATGTGCACAATGTGCAGGTTTGTTACATATGTATCCATGTGCCATGTTGATTTCCTGCACCCATTAACTCGTCATTTAGCATTAGGTGTATCTCCTAATGCTGTCCCTCCCCCCTCCCCCCACCCCACAACAGTCCCCGGAGTGTGATGATCCCCTTCCTGTGTCCATGAGTTCTCATTGTTCAATTCCCACCTATGAGTGAGAACATGCAGTGTTTGGTTTTTTGTCCTTGCGATAGTTTACTGAGAATGATGTTTTCCAGTTTCATCCATGTCCCTACAAAGGACACGAACTCATCATTTTTTATGGCTGCATAGTATTCCATGGTGTATATGTGCCACATTTTCTTAATCCAGTCTATCGTTGTTGGACATTTGGGTTGGTTCCAACTCTTTGCTATTGTGAATAGTGCCGCAATAAACATACGTGTGCATGTGTCTTTATAGCAGCATGATTTATAGTCCTTTGGGTATATACCCAATAATGGGATGGCTGGGTCAAATGGTATTTCTAGTTCGAGATCCCTGAGGAATCGCCACACTGACTTCCACAATGGTTGAACTAGTTTACAGTCCCACCAACAGTGTAAAAGTGTTCCTATTTCTCCACATCCTCTCCAGCACCTGTTGTTTCCTGATTTTTTAATGATGGCCATTCTAACTGGTGTGAGATGGTATCTCACTGTGGTTTTGATTTGCATTTCTCTGATGGCCAGTGATGATGAGCATTTCTTCATGTGTTTCTTGGCTGCATAAATGTCTTCTTTTGAGAAGTGTCTGTTCATGTCCTCTGCCCACTTTTTGATGGGGTTGTTTGTTTTTTTCTTGTAAATTTGTTTGAGTTCATTGTAGATTCTGGATATTAGCCCTTTGTCAGATGAGTAGGTTGCAAAAATTTTCTCCCATTCTGTAGGTTGCCTGTTCACTCTGATGATAATTTCTTTTGCTGTGCAGAAGCTCTTTAGTTTAATGAGATCCCATTTGTCGATTTTGGCTTTTGTTGCCATTGCTTTTGGTGTTTTAGACATGAAGTCCTTGCCCACGCCTATGTCCTGAATGGTATTGCCTAGGTTTTCTTGTAGGATTTTAATGGTTTTAGGTCTAACATATAAGTCTTTAATCCATCTTGAATTAATTTTTGTATAAGGTGTAAGGAAGGGATCCAGTTTCAGCTTTCTACATATGGCTAGCCAGTTTTCCCAGCACCATTTATTAAATAGGGAATCCTTTCCCCATTTCTTGTTTTTGTCAGGTTTGTCAAAGATCAGATAGTTGTAGCTATGCGGCATCATTTCTGAGGGCTCTGTTCTGTTCCATTGATCTATGTCTCTGTTGTGGTACCAGTACCATGCTGTTTTGGTTACTGTAGCCTTGTAGTATAGTTTAAAGTCAGGTAGCGTGATGCCTCCAGCTTTGTTCTTTTGGCTTAGGATTGACTTGGTGATGCGGGCTCTTTTTTGGTTCCATATGAACTTTAAAGTAGTTTTTTCCAATTCTGTGAAGAAAGTCATTGGTAGCTTGATGGGGATGGCATTGAATCTATAAATTACCTTGGGCAGTATGGCCATTTTCCGATATTGATTCTTCCAACCCATGAGCATGGAATGTTCTTCCATTTGTTTGTATCCTCTTTTATTTCATTGAGCAGTGGTTTGTAGTTCTCCTTGAAGAGGTCCTTCACATCCCTTGTAAGTTGGATTCCTAGGTATTTTATTCTCTTTGAAGCAATTGTGAATGGGAGTTCACTCATGATTTGGCTCTCTGTTTGTCTGTGATTGGTGTACAAGAATGCTTGTGATTTTTGTACATTAATTTTGTATCCTGAGACTTTGCTGAAGTTGCTAATCAGCTTAAGGAGATTTTGGGCTGAGACAATGGGGTTTTCTAGATATACAATCATGTCATCTGCAAACAGGGACAATTTGACTTCCTCTTTTCCTAATTGAATACCCTTTATTTCCTTCTCCTGCCTGATTGCTCTGGCCAGAACTTCCAGCACTATGTTGAATGGGAGCGGTGAGAGAGGGCATCCCTGTCTTGTGCCAGTTTTCAGAGGGAATGCTTCCAGTTTTTGCCCATTCAGTATGATATTGGCTGTGGGTTTGTCATAGATAGCTCTTATTATTTTGAGATACGTCCCATCAATACCTAATTTATTGAGAGTTTTTAGCATGAAGGGTTGTTGAATTTTGTCAAAGGCCTTTTCTGCATCTATTGAGATAATCATGTGGTTTTTGTCTTTGGTTCTGTTTATATGCTGGATTACATTTATTGATTTGCGTATGTTGAACCAGCTTTGCATCCCAGGGATGAAGCCCACTTGATCATGGTGGATAAGCTTTTTGATGTGCTGCTGGATTCGGTTTGCCAGTATTTTATTGAGGATTTTTGCATCAATGTTCATCAAGGATATTGGTCTGAAATTCTCTTTTTTGGTTAAGTCTCTGCCAGGTTTTGGTATCAGGATGATGCTGGCTTCGTAAAATGTGTTAGGGAGGATTCCCTCTTTTTCTATCGATTGGAATAGTTTCAGAAGTGATGGTACCAGTTCCTCCTTGTACCTCTGGTAGAATTCAGCTGTGAATCCATCAGGTCCTAGACTCTTTTTGGTTGGTAAGCTATTGATTATTGCCACAATTTCAGAACCTGTTATTGGTCTATTCAGAGATTCAACTTCTTCCTGGTTTAGTCTTGGGAGGGTGTATTTGTCGAGGAATTTATCCATTTCTTCTAGATTTTCTAGTTTATTTGCATAGAGGTGTTTGTAGTATTCTCTGATGGTAGATTGTATTTCTGTGGGATCGGTGGTGATATCCCCTTTTTCGTTTTTTATTGCATCTATTTGATTCTTCTCTCTTTTCTTCTTTATTAGTCTTGCTAGCGGTCCATCAATTTTCTTGATCCTTTCAAAAAACCAGCTCCTGGATTCATTAATTTTTTGAAGGGTTTTTTGTGTCTCTATTTCCTTCAGTTCTGCTCTGATTTTAGTTATTTCTAGCCGTCTGCTAGCTTTTGAATGTGTTTGCTCTTGCTTTTCTAGTTCTTTTAATTGTGATGTTAGGGTGTCAATTTTGGATCTTTCCTGCTTTCTCTTGTGGGCATTTAGTGCTATAAATTTCCCTCTACACACTGCTTTGAACGTGTCCCAGAGATTCTGGTATGTTGTGTCTTTGTTCTTGTTGGTTTCAAAGAACATCTTTATTTCTGCCTTCATTTCATTATGTACCCAATAGTCATTCAGGAGCAGGTTGTTCAGTTTCCATGTAGTTGAGCGGTTTTGAATGAGTTTCTTAATCCTGAGTTCTAGTTTGATTGCACTGTGGTCTGAGAGACAGTTTGTTATAATTTCTGTTCTTTTACATTTGCTGAGGAGAGCTTTACTTCCAACTATGTGGTCAATTTTGGAATAGGTGTGGTGTGGTGCTGAAAAAAATGTATATTCTGTTGACTTGGGGTGGAGAGTCCTGTAGATGTCTATTAGGTCCACTTTATGCAGAGCTGAGTTCAATTCCTGAATATCCTTGTTAACTTTCTGTCTCGTTGATCTGTCTAATGCTGACAGTGGGGTGTTAAAATCTCCCATTATTATTGTGTGGGAGTTTAAGTCCCTTTGTAGGTCACTGAGGACTTGCTTTATGAATCTGGGTGCTCCTGTGTTGGGTGCATATATATTTAGGATAGTTAGCTCTTCTTGTTGAATTGATCCCTTTACCATTATGTAATGGCCTTCTTTGTCTCTTTTGATCTTTGTTGGTTTAAAGTCTATTTTATCAGAGACTAGGATTGCAACCCCTGCCTTTTTTTGATTTCCAGTTGCTTGATAGATCTTCCTCCATCCCTTTATTTTGAGTCTATGTGTGTCTCTGCACGTGAGATGGGTTTCCTGAATACAGCACACTGATGGGTCCTGACTCCTTATCCAGTTTGCCAGTCTGTGTCTTTTGGTTGGAGCATTTAGCCCATTTACATTTAACGTTAATATTGTTATGTGTGAATCTGATCCTGTCATTATGATGTTAGTTGGTTATTTTGCTCGTTAGTTGCTATAGTTTCTTCCTAGCCTCGATGGTCTTTACAGTTTGGCATGTTTTTGCAGTGGCTGGTGCCGGTCGTTCCTTTCCATGTTTAGTGCTTCCTTCAGGAGCTCTTTTAGGGCAGGCCTGGTGGTGACAAAATCACTCAGCGTTTGCTTATCTGCAAAGTATTTTATTTCTCCTTCACTTATGAAGCTTAGTTTGGCGGGATAGGAAATTCTGGGTTGAAAATTCTTTTCTTTAAGAATGTTGAATATCAGCCCCCACTCTCTTCTGGCTTGTAGAGTTTCTGCTGAGAGATCAGCTGTTAGTCTGATGGGCTTCCCTTTGTGGGTAACCTGACCTTTCTCTCTGGCTGCCCTTAACATTTTTTCCTTCATTTCAACTTTGGTGAATCTGACAATTATGTGTCTTGGAGTTGCCCTTCTTGAGGAGTATCTTTGTGGCATTCTCTGTATTTCCTGAATCTGAATGCTGGCCTGCCTTGCTAGATTGGGGAAGTTCTCCTGGATAATATCTTGCAGAGTGTTTTCCAACTTGGTTCCATTCTCCCCATCATTTTCAGGTATACCAATCAGACGTAGGTTTGGTCTTTTCACATAGTCCCAAGTTTCTTGGAGGCTTTGTTCATTTCTTTTTATTCTTTTTTCTCTAAACTTCCCTTCTCTCTTCATTTCATTCATTTCATCTTCCATCAGCGATACCCTTTCTTCCAGTTGATCGCATCTGCTACTGAGGCTTCTGCAATCTTCGCGTAGTTCTGGAAACTTGGCTTTCAGCTCCATCAGCTCCTTTAAGCCCTTCTCTCCATTGGTTATTCTAGTTATCCATTCTTCTAATTTTTTTTCAAAGTTTTTAACTTCTTTGCTATTGTTTTGAATTTCCTCTCGTAGCTCAGAGTAGTTTGATCGTCTGAAGCCTTCTTCTCTCAACTCGTCAAAGTCATCCTCCATCCAGCTTTGTTCCGTTGCTGGTGAGGAACTGCGTTCCTTTGGAGGAGGAGAGGTGCTCTGTTTTTTAGAGTTTCCAGTTTTTGTGCTCTGTTTTTTCCCCATCTTTGTGGTTTTATCTACTTTTTGTTTTTGATGATGGTGATGTACAGATGGGTTTTTGGTGTGGATGTCCTTTCTGTTTGTTAGTTTTCCTTCTACCAGACAGGCCCCTCAGCTGCAGGTCTGTTGGAGTTTACTAGAGGTCCATTCCAGACCCTGTTTGGCTGGGTGTCAGCAGCGGTGGCTGCAGAACAGCAGATATTCGTGAGACCACAAATTCACCTGTCTGATAGTTCCTCTGAAAGTTTTGTCTCAGAGGAGTACCCGGTTGAATGAGGTGTCAGTCTGTCCCTACTGGGGGGGTGCCTCCCAGTTAGGCTGCTCAGGGGTGAGGGACCCACTTTAGGAGGCAGTCTGTCCGTTCTCAGATCTCCAGCTGCGTGCTGGGAGAACCACTACTCTCTTCAAAGCTGTCAGTCAGACAGGGACATTTAAGTCTGTGGAGGTTCTTGCTGAGTTTTTGTTTGTCTGTGCCCTGCCCCCAGAGGTGGAGCCTACAGAGGCAGGCAGGCCTCCTTGAGCTGTGGTGGGCTCCACCCAGTTGGAGCTTCCTGGCTGCTTTGTTTACCTAAGCAAGCCTGGGCAATGGTGGGCACCCCTCCCCCAGCCTCGCTGCCGCCTTGCAGCTTGATCTCAGACTGCTGTGCTAGCAATCAGCGAGACTCCGTGGGCATAGGACCCTCCGAGCCAGGTGCGGGACACAATCTCCTAGTGTGCCGTTTTCCAGGCCCATTGGAAAAGCGCAGTATTAGGATGGGACTGACCCGATATTCCAGGTGCCGTCTGTTTCCCCTTTCTTTGACTAGGAAAGGGAACTCCCTGACCCCTTGCGCTTCCCGAGTGAGGCAATGCCTCGCCCTGCTTCGGCTCGCACACAGTGCGCTTCACCGACTGTCCTGCACCCACTGTTAGGCACTCCCTAGTGAGATGAAACTGGTACCTCAAGCAGAAATGCAGAAATCATCCGTCTTCTGTGTCGCTGGGGCTGGGAGCTGGAGACCGGAGCTGTTCCTATTCGGCCATCTTGGCTCCACCCTCAGATCAGACATTTTTAAAAGCCAGAAATTAGCATGCCAGTGACTATTCATTGTTGTCAAACAGGATCAATGCTACACTGATAAGCAGACAATCCATTGGCCATCACACCAAAGGAGTTGAATTAATCAGCACCTCTTGGTGTAAAATTCTGATGAACAGCAAAATCAATGGATATTTCTAAGGAAAACTAGTTTATTAAGTGTACAGGTACATTTAAAAAATGTCTTTATTGATCCTTACATTATATAACATAAAATTTATCAGTTCGTGTAATAAAAATTCGATGAGTCTAAAGTGGTTATTTTCATGATAAATAAAGAAAACTTTATTAGTTTCAAAATCGAGCTATTGCCAAAAAAGGAAGGAGGTAGAGATACCCTGTTAAAATAATCCTTCATGGTAAGTATGTTGTGTTGTTGAGATAGAGAAAGAGAGAGACAGAGAGAGAGAGAGAGAGAGATACTGGGAAACTGTGTGAATGTGTGTTTTCCATTAGCTGATTCATAAGTGAAGTGATTGTGTTTCAGTATCTTAAAATTATATTTCAATGTCTTAAAACACCACAATTATCTAAAATTTTCTCCAATCAGCCTCTATTTTATAGAACAGAGAAAATATAATTCTTTCGCTGCAACCTCTGCCTTCTGGGTTCAAGTGATTCTCATGGCCTGCCTACCAAGTAGCTGGGACCACAGGCACATACCACCATGCCCAGCTAATTTTTGTATTTTTGGTAGAGAGGGGGTTTCACCATGTTAGCCAGGCTGGTCTTGAACTCCTGACCTCAAGTGATTTGCCTGCCTCAGCCTCCCAAAGTGTGGGATTACAGGCATTGAGCTACCACACCTGGTCTGTAATTTGTTTTTAGTGTGTGATTTATATTCGTTCTTTCAATGTATTTTCACAACAGACAGTAAGTATTGTTAGTCACATTTTAAAAACTAGGAGATTGAGCTTCATGGATTTCAAGTTTATGCAACTAGTAAACGACAAACCAGATACAAAATTCATATCATATTGCTTAAAATTTCTTGTTATTTCTCCTACATTACAGTGCCTGATGCAAAGCATCATATAATGTCATGGTTCTAAGAACTTTTTAATATCATCTGGGCCAACGTCTTAGCCGGGTAGTCTTTCATTCCAACTATTGTCAAAGTAACCCTGATGTCCAGATATGGCTATCTCTGGAGAAATATCACTCATAAAGCAAGACAAAGAAAACAGTATGTGCCAGGTTTATTATTTTTTTCCATATACAGTGAAGGGCATCAGCTGTGTTTTCCACTAGGTTATATAATTTTCCACCTAGTCTCACAGTAGGTAATATTATTCAGGTTTTTTTTTTTTTTGGAGGCAAGGGAAAAAGATTAATTAAAATAAAGCAATTCTAAAACTCTAGTATAAAAAGACATTTTTTTCCTTTTGTCAAAACATCTTATAGACTTTGTAACTTCAGAAATGCTTACCTAAGCAAAAAGAGAACGTCATAAGGCAAACTCCTACAGAACTAACCAAGAAGTAAATACTAATATGTAGAGTAATATAGTAAAATGAATTCTTTGCTTTGTTAGCATTCTCAGCTCTCTTTTTCCCCTGTTTTATGCAGTTCTTAAAATCCCACATTCTCCACTAATTCTTTTCTAAACTCAAAGATGATAAAACACATCCTACTTAGCTGTCAAATTATGATTTCTTCTTGCCTACTATATTCCACCAACCTCTCTCTTAACAGCTATAAAGTGTAAATGTAATCATAGTTTTAATGTTTACCCATTCATTATTTATTTGTTTTTTATTCATTTGGGGTCTGTCAGTGGTGCTTATTTTATATTCTAACATTTTAAAGATGGTGAACATTTCTACGTTAAGAGTTTTGAAACTTATCCTATAATGGCTAGATGCAATAAATTATTCATGCAGACTGCGGACAAGAAACAGAGTCCAGGGAAAGGCTCAAGCTTGGGCTTTTATGGCAACTCTTTAAGCAGACAAAGGCAGATTGATGTTTGATTCCCACAGTATAACAAGCACTTACACTGCTTATCAGAAAGTGGGGCACTAGAACTAAGATCACTGCTAAAAAGCAAGAATGGTAGTGGTAGGGCTGGGGGCAATAAACAAACAAGCAAATCAAACTCTTATGGCATTGACTGAACAATGTCCCATATAAAGTTCTATACCTTAGAGGAGGCTAGTGACAAGGTCCTGTTATCTGTCCTCAATGTTATTGTAGGTTTGGAATTTACACGTAAGACCTAGTTTTAGACTAAGTGACAGGGAGCCAGGTGAAAGCAATTGCAAAATGGGTACAATGAAAGCAGATGAGAGAAAAGGAAAAACAACGAATTTCAAATCAAAGGTAAGACATTTTCAAAATCCATGAAGAAATGTAATTCTAAGAAACGTAATTGATAAGGTCAAAAAACAGAAAAATGTCTTCATTCCTCATAAACTTGCCATAATAGAACACCTGAAATAACTTTGGTTATATTAAGGATTACCAAAAAATTTAGATACAAATATATTAGCCACTAAAAATATTGTGAAAGTCAGTTTACTAGTCAGTGTTTTCCAGAGAAACAAAACCAGTAAAATGCAGGGTGGGGTGTTTGTGTATACATATATACATATATATATAGAGAAAGAGAGAGTGAGAGATTATGTAAGGAATTGACTCGTGATGTGGAGGCTAGCAAGCTCCAAACCTGTAGAGTAGGCTGGCAGACTAAAGACCTAAGGAAGAGATGCAGTTTGAATCCAAAGACACAGTTTTATTCTTCTGGAATTATTATCTCCTCTTCAGGGGAGGTTCAGTGTTTTCTTAAGGTCTTCAAATGATTGGATGAAGTCCATTCACATTACAAAGGACAATTTGCTCTACTAAAATTCTACCAGTTTAAATGTTAATCCCACCCCAAAAATACCTTCACAGAAATATATAGAATAATGTTTGACTAAATATCTCATATTTTGGCCTAGCCAAGTTGACACATAAAATTAAACATCACAGTCAGGCAGAAGCGAAAAAAATAGAAAATACAAAAAAAGCAACCAAAACACACACACACGCACACACACACACACACACACACGTTATATATATTTAAGAATGGTGCCAAGTGTTAGTAGGAATTTTGGAAAACTCAAACAATCAGCCAGTGTTTGTGGGAGTTTACACTGGTGAGGCCATTTTGATGTGCAGCATCTCAGTACATTATAAGTTATTTATATTAATATTCTATATACATTTATTTCACATCTGGCTCTATATTATCACAAACAGGGTAAAAGAAGCCAAATATGATGAAGTGAGAGTTGAAAGTGATCTTTTTGTCTCTAAGTGGAGATTGTGCAAATAAGTTATGGTGGATAAATGCTATAGACCTCTAAAAAATGGAAACACAAGCTAGGTGTAAACTTAGTAAGACCAAAACTTTTAAAAACACAATGCTTAATGAATAAAGTAAGAAACAGAATATTTTGCTAACAAGGCATAATTTATGTGTCTTTAGCATATTCTCACAAGACACCCTGGCATATTTTTAATAGACATAAAAATATAAGAATATTAATTCAATACAGTAAAGTATTTGCACTTGGGAGAATAAAATAAGAACAAAGAACAGGATTTCAAATATAATATATAAATAAAAGAAGAGAGGCGCCATATAGAGAACAATAATTATAGTTTGTGAAATAGGATAATACATTTCACTCTATATTTGAGAGAATCATAATAAGATGACAGATAATTTCAATCATTAAATTTTATTAAGTAAAGAAAAGTTAATATCAACTAGATAATGTAATAAGTTGGGAAATTGTTATTGAGTAATTAAAATGTATATGGACAAAGCGAGAATGCCCATTATCTCCTTCACTACTTAGCATTGTATGGGATTTATTAGTGAATGTAATCAGACAAGAGAAATCAATTTGAAGAATAAGGATTGCAAAAATAGTAAAACTCTATTTTCAGATGAGATGATTGCAAAACTAGAAAACGAAAGGAGATCAGTGATAAACCTAACATAAATATTCAAACTATTCGGTCACCTACTGGAATATAAAATTAACATAAAAATAAATACTTGGACTTCATGTTGTACAGAGTTTGAATTTTATTAAAATTTAAAACCTTTACTCTGTGGAAAATACTGTTATAAGAATGAAAGGTCAAGCTATAGACTGAGAGAAAATATCTGAAAACATAAATGTGATAAAGAACTTATATCCAAAATATACAAAGGAGTTTTTAAACTTAACAATAAATAAACCAAATAATCCAGTTAAAAATGGGTAAAACATCTGAATAAACACCTCAGAGAAGAAGATATATAGATGGTGAATAAGTATATGGAAATATGCTTCACATCATTTATAGTTAGAGAACTTCAACTTAAAACAACAAGATGTCATTACACACCTATTAGACCATCTAAAATCCCCAAAACTGACAATGATAGTTGCTGGAGAGAACGCAGAGCGACAGGGACTGTCATCATTGGTGGCGGACATTCAAGACTACAGACATGTTGAAAAGCAGTTTGATAATTTCTTAAAAACCTACCATAAGGGCCAGGCGCGATGGCTCATGCCTGCAATCCCAGCACTTTGGGAGGCCGAGGCGGGCGGATCATGAGGTCAGGAGATCGAGACCATCCTGGCTAACATGGTGAAACCCCGTCTCTACTAAAAATGCAAAAAAAATTAGCCTGGCATGGTGGCGGGCGCCTGTAGTCCCAGCTACTCGGGAGGCTGAGGCAGGAGGATGGCGTGAACCCGGGAGGTGGAGCTTTCAGTGAGCCGAGATTGCACCACTGCACTCCAGCCTGGGCGACAGAGCGAGACTCCGTCTCCAACAACAACAACAACAACAACAAAAACCCACCATAAGATCCAGCAATCTCTCTTTTAGGTATCTACCCAGCTGATTTGAAATGTTATGTCCACATAAAAGCTTGCATGTGAATGTTTATAGTAACCTTATTTATATAGACCCCAAACTAGAAGCAGCCACCATTTTCTTTAATTTGCAAATGAATATACAAACTGTGGTGCCTTCATACAATGTAATATTATTTAATGATAAAAAATGAGCTATTAAGCTATGAAAAGACATGAATGAATTTTAAATGCATATTGTTATGTGAAAGGAGTCAGTTCTAAAAAGTTATAAGCTGTATGATTCTTATACAGCATTCTAGAAAAGGCAAAACTATAGACATAGCAAAAATCAGTACTGCCACTTGCTTTGGGGAAGCTGGGAAAGTTGAATAGGTGAAGCACATAGGATTTTTTAAGGAGGTGAAACTGTACTATGTAACATTTTATTGTGGAGAAATAGCTATCCATTTACCAAGACCGATATAACTTTTTATCACAAAGAGTAAACTTTAATGTAAACAAATAATAAAATAATTTAGGAGGTCAGGGATACCAATATGGAATGCAGAATGTGGAAACAATTTAACTGTACGACAAATACACGAAATAACCTCACTGAAGGGAGTGGGGAGTAAAACAGAATAGAGTCTGTATGTCTAAGGCAAATTCAGCTATACATAAGGATGGTACTCTAACTGATCAAGTTGTCTCTCACTGGAGGACAGTGTAACATTTTGATACTGCTACCCATGTATACTGAGATGGAATAATTACATAAATGTATGGTGGAGGTGGGAGCCACATTTCTTATTGTTGGTCTGGGAATTTGGAAATAAGTAAGGGGTGAAAGCTAGCATAATCTATATGGTGATGGACTAGGATTGGAAACAGCATGAACTCATGTTTAGCATAATATAGAGTTGGCTTCATAGAAAAATATTTACAGATATTTGCATACACATGGGTTAGTACACACAAATTTATTTTCTTGCTAGAAACAACCATACCCTAGTAGCAGCTAGCACATAGAGTGCCCAAATCTTGGTCTCGAATACCATTCTTCAATAAAGGAACTAGGTAACCTGGGGAAATGGGTGATTCGAGGACTGTATCAAGAAATACACAAGACAAGCATGAAGCATTTTGTAGAGCCTAAGAGTAAGAAGGGAATGCTCAACCACACACACACGCATGCATACACACACACACCACAATGTGAGTGATGGCGATAAGCACATGGGACACAGGAGCTCACTGAAAGAGCTGGTCAGAGCTGGAACAGTCAGAGCAACAATGTTAATAAGGCAGAATTAAACTATAACTCAAACCACGAAAGCAAATATCCACGAGTCTATGCGGAAATAAATCAATTATTGAATAAATGGAAGAGAAGAAGTAAATTTGCGCAGAAGAATTTCAAATAAATTTCAATTTTAGATACTCCATCCTCAAGAAAGAGAGCATAACTCTCCACTCCTTGGGTCTGGTTTGCACATAAGGACTTCCTTCCAAAGTGTGCAGTGTGGATAAAGGGAAGAAGAGAGTAACTTAGTGAAGAAACTTGAAAAACACTACCTCAGCCTGGTGATCAAGAGAAGTCAACATCAACTGTGAGAAGTCATGTTGATAGGATGTTGACTTGATATAAAGTGATGAAATTGGTACTTTACCTCTGTGGTCTTCCTTATCAAAACCCATAACCAAAATGTAATTATGAGAACAAATCAGACAAATTACAATTGAGAAACATTTCACAAAATACCTGACTAGTACCCTTCAAAAATGAAGGGTGTACTAACGTCATCAAAACAAGGAAATTCCATATATATTTTTGCATTTGTTGATTAGTATTTGCTGATCTCCATCTTAGGGATAAATGTCTCCAAGTGAGATTGCTGGATCAAAGGAAAAACGCAGATGTAGTTTATTTAGACATTGCTAATTTCCCCTACATGAAAATGTATGAGAGTATCTTACCAACAGAATGTGTTGTCAAAAAAGATACAATTATTCCACTTTTACAGATAAGTAAATTAAAGTTTGGAGGATTTAGGCCCTTTCCATGGCTGTTACAAAGAAGAATAAAGATGAAAACTCAGGCTTCATTCTTATTCCAACACCTAGGAACTTTTAAACAATAGGCAGGGTCAAAATATGGCATACAGAAACTGATAATCTGATAGATGCATACGTGTTGATCGCAGAAGAATCACTCCATTTTGGTGATGAATTATGTTATTCTAAATTTGAAGAGGCCTGAAATATTTTTACTCTTTATAGCCAAAATTTGATTACTAATAACAATCAGCCTATGTTTTTAGCTTCTATGGGGACAATAAAAACTTAATTAAAATATAAGGGGACATTAATTAGGTTTTCCTATCCACCCACATTTAGGAAGATGTAACTGGAAGAGTATAACCTCCTGGAATGTTACCTAAATTTATTTCAAGTTGTTAAGTCTTAGATGCTTATGCATTTTGCTTAGTTTCATCAAACTAAAAGGTATCCTCAGTTACATCTTAAATTAAATTGGAAAATTTTTTCTTATAATAAAGATGAGTGAAACATATTGTTAGATATGAATGGAAAAACTCGTTTTTTCAGTGCCTTTCATGTTCAACACATACTTTTAGTAGGAGTATGTTATTTTGCATGTAAAATAATTAAATTCCCCAAATTTGAAACAATAAAGATATCATAAATAACATTTTAAGAAAAATGATCTACTCATCATTAATTATTTATCCAACCCAAAGGTGATACAAGAATGTTCAAATTCACAAGGTGAAAAGTATGTCTCTTTTGAAACTAATAAGGTAGAAGAGGAAAATAATACTAATTAACACCTATCTCCTAATTTTGCAGTGCAAGCCCACAGATTTTTGTACCATAAATTATAACATTTGTTTACATTTATGTACCACATACATAGGTATATAATATTAGATATTATCTCTTTATATGATATAAATACTGTTATATTTTCTTATTTTACTTGTTCTCAGATCTGCTATATATTTTCATATATAAAACATATTACTTATAATTCAAAACTTTATTAAATCATCTTTCTGAAAAGTACAGTCCAGCTTATTAGAGCCAAATTACTAGCAATAATTTAAATTGTGTAAATATGAAACCTTAAGGACAAAAATACTCCTTCAGATATTTTGCTAATGTTTTTATATTTCTAACTCAATGAATAATTATGTTTTTAATTATTTGATGAAGTAAATACAGTTCAGTGTCCCAGGGCCAGAGAGAACAATCAGATAAAAATTCGCTAAATGTAACAAATGAGGATAAAAATTTATAAGTATTAAAATCAAAGTTAAGAATTTACAGTTTTCAGAAATAGTGTATTTAGTATTCATATTTAAAAGTGGTTTCCCAATTCCTGATACTGCTTACGTCATAGATACGGTTGTTTATAAACTACATTTTAAATGAATTGGGTAATAATGATTTAAAAAGAGAAAGAAGTGCTTAGTTTCTTCACACAAACAATGCTATTTTAATTAGCATTAAACATTTATATTTTGTTTAGTAATGTGAATTCAATATTTTAAACTCTTGACATCTGTGCCTTGGAGAAAAAAACAACCCTTATTTGTTGTTAATGTAACATATAATTTTTGAGTATATGTTTGTCCCTGGCTATATGTGTATACTTTTAAAAAATCCATTTTTCCTAATCCATTTTACTGAAGTATAAAGTAAAATTATGGCTTTGAAATTGTCAAGATATTTGTGTTTATACTATTGCATATTGTTAATTATCATTAACAATACACTTTACAATGCCACAACACATGTATATGTATTAGTAAAAATGCATAATTAAATAGATTGAATTTACAGCTTTGCATCATTTAGGGATGTTCCTTTTATGGGAAATTTTTTTCAGCCTGTCTCAGAATACTGTTTTCACAGAAAAATCACTGAGATGAAAGGTACCTCTTTTATGACAGGATTTATCTTCCAACCATGAGTATTCCCAAGGCATCCAAGGTGCTTGCTACTTCCCACTCTCCAAGTTCCAGTGGTGATTGCATCAAAATATTCAATGTGTTGGTGAGGAGTCTAATCCTCACAAACTAAATAAGATACAAGGCAGAATAATATACTGTGTTTGCCAAATGTAAGCAAACTATTTGTGGTGTTCTATGATATTGGAATGAAGAAAAAAATTATTTACTGGGAGAAGATTTACATTCCAGTTACCACGAGCTGCATTGATTTGCTCTACTACACAACATAAGAGATTATTTTTAACACAATCTAAGAAGATTCATGAGTTTGAACATTAGCCATAAAAAGAATTTAGGACATGAGGGTACTTACTTACCCATTCCCACCCGTGCTGGTTGAGTAATACCTGCTGAGGCAGTATTCTCCAGCCCATCCCACCTGACTGTGCATGCTCCTGCAGTTAGCAAAAGCCGTCAGGAAGAAGATAGAGTTGCAATAGGAAACTGCCAGTGTGTACAACAAAAATGAGTTTGCAGCTATGTGGATAGGACACTGGCAACATCTGCTACAATTTTAAAAATAAAATCTTCACTTGATACCTCTACTTCTCCAACTACTACTCTATTTCTCTTTTAATAGCAAAATTTTCTTTTCCATAATTATTCCACATTTATGTTTCTAATTTATCTCATCATATTATCTCTTCAATCTACCCTAATAATTTTCTCAGATCCACAACATCACTGAAATCATTTTTATCTACATAGATGTAGCTCGTTCTGCATATTCTCACTACTCAAGTGTATGTAGCAAGTGGAAGACGAAATCTAGCTTGTGCCTTTCCATGCACCCTGATGTGGGTCTTTATCTATCCAGTGGAAATAGCATTTTTCCCCCTAATTTTCACAAAGCTACAGTATAGGCTAGCCAGCCATGACTTACCAATGTCACCAATGATTTTTCACCTTGCTGGCTTCCATGACTGATTCTGAGAAATCATCTTCATAGATGAGCAGCATTTGTCAGAGGTTGATCACTTTCTTCAACTTGGCTTTTACTATAATGCATTCTCCTTTATTTTATTTTATTTTTAACACCATTGTGAGTATTCACTTTTAGTGATCCCTTCTCACCTCTCGGACCTCTAAAACTTTAAATGTCCTAGTGCTCAGATTTTGAGAACTTTTCTTCTTTTCTGTCAATACATCTTTTTTTGGTGATCTTATTAATTCTCATATTTGATGACTTCCAAATTTATATCTAGCACTGACTGCTATTTTCAACTCGATTCAGCTTGACTTTATAATACTTGATTGTCTAAAAACCATGTCACACAATACATTCCAACCTGAAATCTTGCTTTCACCTCAAAACCTTATCAACAGCAGGCTTTTTTTTTTCATTTTAGTAAATAGCTATTCAATTATTTCTTTTGGTCAGATAAAAATCTTTGGAGTCACATTTAACTTCTCCTTTTTCACCACCCTCTATAGCCAGTTCAGGCAATTGCTGTTAATTTTACCTTCGAAATATATCCTGAGTCACAGGGTTACAGGTTTAAAGTTATGAGAGGTAATAAAATCATCAAAGGAGTACAGGTAAATAGCAGAAAAGATATGGTGCTGATATTTATTGAGCTTTCACGATGTGTCAGACACTGTTACTCTTAATTGATCAATGCACATAATACTAGTTATCCGTATCGAGAATATGGTCTCCCACCATAAAGAGAAACTCATGTGACTTAAGTTTTTCAATAGAAGTTACTGCATCTCTCTGATACGTACCAAACTCGCATTCTCTACTCTGGTGCTCTTGAAACAGAAGAACTATACAGTCTTAGCGCTAACGTGGGAATAATTTCTCTCTCTCACTTCACTTGCTTTACATTAGACCCAAAGAAGTGTTTCCTATGTCCCAGATGTCACAGAGTTTTTAGTGAAACAGCCCTTTCTGTTTCCATATACAGCTCCTCTTGCTCAGGAATCAGATATACATTCATAAATTTGGCCTCCAATAATTCAATAAATGCCATTGTATGACACTCAAACTTTCTGCTTTTATCATTTAGCATGGCTTCTTTCCAAAGAGGTCACCAAATCCTTTCGCTAGATAGATCCATGATAGAAATCCAGATTTATTTGAATTATTACAGCAGTATTTATTGAGAACCGACTATGCAACAGATATAAATTTGCACAAATTGGATTCATGCTGAGAACTCTTATCCCAGTTTAAGCACCTGAATTGTCAGGTGTACTTGAAAAGTCCTCTCTGGCCTAAAATTTAAACCAAATTTGCCTTTTTGTACATCTTTAAGTGTTCCCTTTCACTTCTTAATTTTCCTGCTGATCACTTGCTATTCCCCTCACGATGCTTGATTTTTTTCTCTCTCAGTTGTTAGGCAAGATGTATCTCAGCTTGAAATTTAGTATTAGTGGTTTTCTTTGCTAGTGTGCCCTTTGATATTGACATGCCACTGCAGGGATGGCATTAATGATAAACCCCAATTTATTACTATTTTAAGTCATTTTATTCATTTACTATAGTCTGAAGAGCTAAAAGGCATACTTTAGAAAAATGACAACTGGTAATTTATCTTCACTGGAGCCCCTGGGAGAGACGCATCAATATCAAAGTTGCAGGGCTGGCTGAGAGAATGACTGTCTTCCCACACCACAGAGAAGCCTCCAGAAATATTTGGCAGTTTGTTGGATTTTTTAGCAAACAATGAAGAAAATAGTATCTGAAGAGGGGTAAAGATTGGTAGGGAAAAATTTAAGATTGAGAATTTATTAGATCCATAATATGAATAACAAGTATTAATCAGCATTACTATAATATGTGTGTATATATATGTATGAATATATATATAAATATAACTTTCAATAGTACTAAACAATTTAACTGATATTTTTATTGGCAAAATAACTCTTAAAAATTATTTTCTCTACGTCACAGTGCTTTAATATCTTATTTCCTTGCTAATTTGCTTATCTTTTCCTAATTTAATTAAAAATACAAATGAAATAAAGAAGAATCTTGTTAGTATCCTGATTTTTGAATTTTAATGGTAAGCTTGCTTTTCTATGAACAACTGCTAACTTAGTTATATATCGATTAGATGCAAAATTAATTATAATCTGCATTGTCTAACATTTCCCTTCATATTTTAGTCTTATACATGGATTAGATAATTGAGACTAGGTAAGGTTCATGAGCGTGGAAGATGACATTTGCATTAAAGATTTAGGTTTTAGACCCAAGAATCTTTAGTGAAGGAAGTTATGCTAATTTTTATTTTATTTTAATATTTCTTGAATAATGAATAATACTATGTATTTGCTTATTATCTAAGACTGTGAGAAACATAATACCAGGGATGAGAAATTCAAGCCCTCAAAGAAATTATGGTCTTACAGAGAAAACAGACGAAGAAAGAAAATTCATTATGATCTATACTATCACGGGCAAAGCACAATACTACCTAAAGACACAGGAAGGGCACCTAATACAAATTTCAAGTGGTGGGCAACATTTTCTTAAGGAGTGATTCCTAATCAATGACAAGTGGCTTCACTAGAATCTATCCACAAAAAGGAGGAAAATATTTTTAGAAAGAAGAGATTATAAATGTAGAGACCGGAAGCTAAATAAAAGATGTATCTGAGACCTAAACTAAAATTTCATATAGTTGATATTGATAAAGGGTAAAGAGAAAGGGCTAAAATAGGAAAACAGAGAGCTAAGCAAAGATGTCATTCAGAATTTATTTTCATGCTATATTAATGGTGTTAGAGTTAATTCTAGAGAAAACTTGGAAAATAGAAGTGGAAAGACAGTATACACAGTTTGTGCTGTAGAAAAATGTTTCCAATTTCTGTCTAGAGTTTGTCTTGTGAAGGAGCAGACTAGAAGCAATACAACCAGGTGGTAGGCTTTATCAATAATCCAGGGAAGATTTAATGTTATCTGGAATTATTTGGCCACATGTTTTGATATTTAATTACATATTATATAGAGTGCTCAGTTTTACAAAGAAAAATCTTTGTCTTTCCAGGAGCTTGAAATAGTTTAAATTTCTCCTCTTTTGAATTTTTTAGTTCCTTGTTTATATTATGAAGTTAACAACATTCTATCTCCCACTATGGTTTCTTGCATTCACTTAATGTCTTCTCCCCAACATTTGCTGAAACTTGGAGCACTATGCTATAAAAGTGACAGTAACATTGTAACAACTATGTTATTATTTTACCGGGCATTTTCTAAATTCATGTTGAATCAACAATTGCAGAAATGAATATTTATGAATGAATCAATAGATAGCATTTATGTATATCTAGTCCAATCAAAGTTTGAGCATTTCTAGTGTCTTACACTTTCCCTATTTATGAATAATCCTGGAATGGACTGGGATATTTTAGTGTGAATATCTTCCCAAATATATAGTGGGCAGATAAGCCCAAAAACCTTGGGGGATATTGTCACTCCAGAAGGGTACTGACACATTATCTCTGTATATACAAAATTTCAAGATTTTACTATGTTTTAATGTATTTTAAATTTCTCAATACAATCAGAATCTTCAAGTGATGTTGACTCCATGTGTTTTTTTATACTTCCTATACCTGCTACCTAATAGAAGAGCAATTCATTTTAATCAAACCAAATTCTTATATTCAAAATTTGTAAGATGAATGCTGGCTGTTTTATGCAAAATATTGGCACATATGCAGTGTTTATCACAAGATACTTTTAAGATTTAAACAATTTTGGATGAAGAAATATTCTTAGGGAAATTTTCAGCACCATAAAAAGATACTGTAAAAAAAACCCAAAAACTATATATGATAAATTGTTACACAGACTGTTGTTATGGACCATGGTAATATTTACTGTATGGGGATAGATTATAGTGAGAAAGCTTTATTTTTTATGTTTAGAAATACACAGAATCATAAAAATGTAATGGTTGGTTTAACCTATAAAGAGTTTTCTAATCAGTTAGTTCCTGACAGAAGGTGGAAATTGTATCTTATGAAAGATTTATTTTATTCCTCTTCCTTTAATTTTTAGCACTCAGGAATGCTTTGAAGATGTTAGAGAGAACCTGATAAATTTTCACGGTATCCTCTAGAAGCTATGTGAATAGAAAACCTATCAAGAAAATGCTAACTTGTTTGCACGTGCTTCCCAGTTTTATTAATTCATTCCACATTCAGATTGATACAGATGGAAATTATAAATGAACTGAATTTATGGATTGAGTTAGCAATTTAATCTCCATGGCAACATGCAAAAATTGAGAAAGTAATTAAATATAACATTTATAGTTTGTGGAATAATTTAGTTATCTGGTAATTATTAGCATGATTATAAAGTGACATAAACAACTGTGTGGCTCAAATGTGTGATTATGTACAATATACGCCAGGCTGGCACTTACTGAACATATTATGCTGATTTTACAGGCAATTAATACACTGTGCAGCTGTGCTGAAAATGCTAAATAATTTGTCAAAAATTGAATGTGCATGCACAAGTCTGCATTTGTGTGTGTGTATGTGTGTGTGTGTGTTTGTGTGTGTGTGTGAGATCTAGATGCACTTGCACTGGTATTGAGCTAAATGGTACAGACTATTAATATGTGTAAGGGCAATTTAAGTACTGCAGTAGTAACAACATTTTAAGTGGAAGCAAGCCTTATTTTCTTGATCCTGTTTTTTAAGCCTCATTTTGATTTCTAGGTTGAGTATAACAATTATCGTAGTAAAATTATCATAGTAATAATAGTTTACAATTGTCATAGTAAAAACGTTCTATATTTTCATATTTTACCAAAATGCAGTTCACACTATTTAATATTGTAGGCTTTTGTCAAAATGGCAACAATTTGGATACATTTAAAAATACAAAATTTAAGGCCAGTCACGGTGGCTCAAGCCTGTAATCCTAGCACTTTGGGAGGCCGAGGTGGGCGGATCACGAGGTCAGGAGTTCGAGACCATCCTGGCCAACATAGTGAAACCCTGTCTCTACTAAAAATACAAAAAAATTAGCAGTGGTGGCGGGCGCCTGTAGTCCCAGCTACTCGGGAGGCTGAGGCAGGAGAATGGCGTGAACCCAGGAGGCGGAGCTTGCAGTGAGCCGAGATGGTGCCACTGCACTCCAGCCTGGGGGACAGAGCCAGACTCTGTCTCAAAAAAAAAAAAACCACAAAATTTAAATCTATATAAATTGTTTTCTCAATTCTACCTCCTAAACAAGTAGGACTCCAGGGTGCTGAGGTCAGTGTGGGAAAGAGTATCTCAATGTCTGGGTTTGGTATGGGAGATGCTATAATACTTGCTTTATGGATGCAATTGATGAACCTAGGCAGAAATATTGGAAACAACATATTTTTGAAAATTAAAACCTGGAGTTGGGCCGGGAGCAGTGGCTCATGCCTGTAATCCCAGCACTTTGGGAGGCCGAGGCGGGCAGATCACGAGGTCAGGAGATCGAGACCATCCTGGCTAACACGGTGAAACCCCGTCTCTATTAAAAAATACAAAAAATTAGCTGGGCATGGTGGCGGGCGCCTGTAGTCCTAGCTACTCAGGAGGCTGAGGCAGGAGAATCGCTTGAACCCGGGAGACGGAGCTTGTGGTGAGCCAAGATTGCGCCACTGCACTCCAGCCTGGGCGACAGAGCGAGACTCCGTCTCAAACAACAGCAACAAACAACAACAACAACAACTACAAAAAACTGGAGTTAAGATCAAACCAATTTACTAATCTGGAAGTGTTAATTAGAGGATGATAATGAAAGTATGTCCCCAGTACAAAAACTAGGACAATTAACTCAAAAATACATATATGTGTTTATGTCCCCATATACACATAAAGTTTTATAACGGAAGGTGAGAATCGGATCTAAGTCAGCTTCTACATGGTAAATAGGTGAAGTAATTTTTACCGGTGGGTGACCATAGCAATATAAAGATGGGAAGGAAGGGTGGATGAACAATACTATAGGTACTGTTGGTTGGAGGAAAGAAATGGTAGCCCTGGACATAGCTGAGTGATTTTAGGATCCTTAAATAGATTCATGCCCAAGTGTCCTAGTCCGTTTGGGCTGCTATAACACAAATATCACAGATCGGGTGGCTTAACAACAATTTATTTCTCACGGTTCTGGAGGGTAGAAAGTCTATGATCAAGGCATTGGCAGATTCAATGTCTGATGAGGGCCCACTTCCTGGTTCACAGATGACCGTCTTCTCACTGTGTCCTCACTTAGTAGAAGGGGTGAGGGAGCTCTATGGGGTTTCTTTTATAGGGCACTAATCCCATTTATGAGGCCTCTACCTTAATGACCCAATCACCTCCTAGAGGCCACCTCCAAACACCATCACTTGGGATTAGGCTTCAATGTATAAATTTTAGGGGGACATAAAAATTCAGTTTTTGCACCAAGCATGGGAAATATAGCACTGAAGGCCGTATCCGCTCATCAATTTTTCAAACTGGTAATAACAACAGTAATAATGATAAAAATCATTAAAATAATGACAGTTATTTATAACCTTGCACCCCCCCCATAAAACTACCCTCATGTTTTCCACTATTTGCTCTGTGAAGGCCCAAACAAGGCAATCAAATTATTCAAGTTATATCCCAGGAATATTTCTTGGCACCTTCTCGACAAACCTTCTCCCAGAGTCATCATAGCCAATCCCTAATCCTATCTATATCACTCTCTAAATATCAGCAGCTTTACAGTTCTTTCCATGTTCATCACTATCACCTATTCCACACTACCATCCTGGCTCAAATGGAATATATAATAGCACTTTCACTTGATTATATTATTGTTCAAAAATAGTTCATTTACTCTCCCCGAACTTTTCATGGGGCAGTACAATTTTCCACAACTTCGCCTCAAGAAAGTGAATGGGAAAGTGACAAATGCCTTTGGTCAATGCTTAATATGGAGTGTGCCCTCCTGTGCCTCCACCATTGCTGTGAGAATATATTTCCAGCTAGCTCACTGGTCCAAAGAAAATAGACAAGTAGCTTGCTGTGAAAAATCATAGTAGGTGTTTGAAAATTAATATAATTCGCCCTAATAGTTAAATTACAAATAAATTATTTTAAAACGGACTTGTATTTTATGAGCTTCTGAAAAAAAATCACAATTTGACCTTAATTCTAGCATATATGTTAACATTGATAAGTATTGTCAACCGAGACCCGATCCTGAAACCTCAACCATAGATGCCATTTAGTGTGATTCAGTACAAGGCTGTATTAAAACAGAACAAAACAAAATGAAACAAACAAAAATCTACCTCTAATTCACAATGCATAATGTGAAACCTAAACTAAAGAAATACCTCTGCTGTTGAAGGCATCATTGTTAGGTGATGCCCAGTGGAGAAGACCTTGATATTGAAACCCACCTTTCTGAGACATTGTAGATGATCAAGCATAAACAAAACATAGGAGCAAAAACATCATAATGGAAATATGTATTTGGAAAGTATCTCCAAGGGTAACATGATATATTGGAAGTCAGGGATAACTAATGCCTGGGGAGATATGTGTTGGAAAATGATAAAAAATGATTTTTAAAAATCTTGCAAAGGGAAACAAAACTTTTAGATCAATAATAAAAACCCCAAAAAGGCAGAAAGTATTTCAGTGTTTTCAAGTGAACACCATAACAGGAGATACCCATTATCTTATGGTTTTCTTTACTGAAGTATTATAGTAAGTCAATGATTTATTTTTCTCTGCTCAAGGAAGACCTCATCCGCGAAGTAATGTGGGTACAATGAAACCAGTAAGAACCATGCGAATCTTCAGTATCTTCCCACATTGGTTGTCTATTGGTTGAACAGTGTGCAAGAGAGAAAATCTGTCCCACTTATAATGGCTCCAGCTGACAGACAGGTTTTGGGCTTTGATGTAATGTCTCTTTAAAGGTTCCAGAAATAAAGAGGAATACTTGAACTGGGCTAAAGTCCTTCTTAGACTTGGATTCATTCACATATGATTATAATTGTAAACCTGATTATATTTTTAGTCAGAATCAGAGGACAGTAGATAATTTTCACATTACATTTATAGACTGGTTATTACTAAGCCATTGAGTAGAATTAAACAGCTACGGCTGTTTTCAATACTGTATGGTCGACAATAGAAATAACTAAGAGTTTATTTATAATAAACTAGGGTGTCACTCTATATAAAAACTAGCTTTTCTGTTTTTACTACACTTCTCTCTCTTTATCCCGTCCTTCTATGCTATCTTACTATTTATTGGTTTTGTCTGAATAATGCTAGAAAATTAACTCGACATTATTTAAAACTATGATCTGTGGAAAATTGTTACCTTGAGTACCTAAGAAGTATATCAGTAAAAGCTCTACGCTGAAGTGTAGACATGTTTGTGCTATTGTTAAAAGCACTTTCCTATCCTCTGCTGCTGTTTGGTTAGCCACAGCTTAGCTGAGAGCAGTCAGGATTGTAAATTGCTGACTCCTTGGAGACAGACTACACAATGGCACTGAAACCAGTAACATAAAATCAATTATTTATCTTGTATGCAATATATAAGAGAAATAATAACACTTTTAAAAACATTGGAAGTTAAAGAAGGCCAATGTAGCTTGTTTTGCTTTTGAAAGCTAATCTATGTTATTTGATGACAGAAATGTTGAAAACTGTAGTGTTTCTGTATTATGTCACAGAATAGCAGCCTCAGCCTTTATATATCTAAAATCTGCCCTTACCTCGTTTTAAAGTTTATATTTAGTCTGTTTATAAGTCTGATGAATAAAATTGACAGACTTGGAATTGGTCAATTAATTGTTATTATGGGAAATAGCTTTTAAAACTTATGTAATTAATAACAGTAACATCACTCAGGGTATATGTCCTAATTTTTACACTTTTGTCAGTACCTTTTTTGTTCTATAGTGAAGGTGTCAAAGAGTGTTTTATTTTTTTCTATATAAAAGTTCTGAAATTAAAAATTTAATGGACAACTTTTTCATTTATTTTAAGTTAATCCTGAGGTTCCCGAGTAACAACTGTCAGGAGCACTGAGAGATACGTTAAATTTCTAGGGAAACTTAGCAATATCTGTTGGACATCAAGAGAACTACTAGTTTGAAAAGTGCTACAGACTGCATATTTGTATCATCCACAAATTCGTATGTTGAAATTCCAACCACTAAGGTGATGCTATTAGAGGTAAAGCCTTTTGGCGTTTTGTTACTTAATAAACTGTTAGTTGTTTCTTTTTGTTAAAGGAGGTCATGAAAAATTATTGGGATCCTAAACTACTGAGAACTGAGAAAGTTTGCGAGCCTCTGAGATCATCAATCCATTGATTTAATAAATAGGTGTTGAATTCTATGTGACAGGTGCTGTTCCAAGATCTAGTACATAGTGATGAATAAAACAATCATGGTTACTGGCTCCATGGATTTTACTGTCCACTGTAGGCTTTTGCCAAGTTGTTAATCTATGACAAGACAGTAAAAGTATATGAGTTACACTGCATACAGAGGAAATGCTATCTACGATTTATATGCCTTTATATTACCTGCAATCTATTTTCACTGCTAGATTTTTTTTACTACATTTATTCTATGTCAAGGTTGCCCCTGGGCAACACTATAAGACAGATGGAGTCTCCTGCATCCTTTGGCATTCTTTTCCATGGCCTTCATTCATTCATGGCACAATTGTTTCTCAAGTCCCTGGACTGTTATTAGCTTCCATGGCTGCACAGAATCCTTCATTTTATCCTTTCTCCTGAGCTTACATTTCCAGAAATGACTCAGGTTGCAGACTTACACCTCCCAATTTTATTCATCTACTAAAATATCCATTTTCTGACTAAACTGTATTCTAACAAAATAATTCAAAGGAATGAATGATGTTATTTTGGTAGAAATATGTGTATATACACCCAGCACAACATACACACACACACACAGACACACACACACACACTCCATAGTAAGAGTAAAGTCAGGAGAACATTATGGAAAGTCTTTGAGAAAGGTTCATATTGTACCATAAAATCTATTTATCTTTTCCTTTTGTATGTGGGAAGCTAGCTATTTTTAAATCATACCTTTAGCACTTATCCTCAGTAAGTCCCCTTGCATTCCACCTATATACCTTACCCATTCAAAGTTGCTTTTTTTTATTATTACCGAAAAGAAATCCTTTCTGTCATTATCTTCACTCTCCCTTTCATGCAGATGAACTCCTGTAACATATCTCTGGTCCAAGATTTTCTTCAGGCTACAATTTCCTGAAATTTATGGTCTTCTAATCTGTATCTTTAAATATTTTAAGATCAATATTCCCTGTTGACTTCAACCTGTAACAATTATACTGCTTTTTTCAATTCTTGTTCTTTTTATCTGTTTTTAAATATCGATTTTGTCTCTAATTGTTGATTCTCTATTATTTAACATTTTGTATCCTATGCTACTAACTAGATTGTAGACTCCTTTCCAATCTGCCAACTAGATTGTATATTCCTTTCTAATAATACCCACTTCTTTTACTTGCAGAAATTCTGTCCTGGGATAGAAGAGTATTGTAATCTATTTTCCCCACAGAAATTAAGTATGAGTTGTTACTTATATGCCAACTCTTTCCTGAAAGATGTAACTTGATACAATGGTAAAAGAAAGAAGGATGTAAGGTAGAGCAGGAGGGAATGCAAAACTAAGATGGGTTCTTGCAGATATGCTGACAGCTCCACCAGAAATTGGAGCTTGGCCACATGGAAGATCTTTGGAGAAGGTGTAAGAAACATTGAGTTGAAGTGCAAAAAATGACGTGATGGATCCTTCCTGTTGTCTGTCTTTCATTGGCCAAAGTTTACCCCAAAGGGTAACTTCCAACCTGTGTTTCCCAACCCCTCTGTGTCACTTTCTCAGAAGCCTGATCTCATGTATGAAATTGGTAGAAAACAAACAAAACCTAATTTAAGGCACATTTTTATATTTTTTGAGAAAAATCATGTTCAATGTTTGAAAAAGTTTTTAAAATTTTATATTATCTCATATAAATTAAATAATAAAACAAGGATAGATTTATTCATTTATTTTATTCAACAAATACTTACCATGTTCTCAAATCTACCAAAAATTTGTTTTAGGTGATGAGTTATGAGAATGAACTGATAGGCAAACTAACTGTCCTCATGTACTTTATATCTCAGTGGAGAAAGATGAACAAATCATAAGTAAATTATTATGTAATATTTTAGATGGTGATAACTGTATGGAAATGAAATAAAGTATTGAAGTAGCTAATGTGCTGTTTGAGAATGTACAGAATTTCAAATAGGAAAGTTTGGAGTGGCCTCTTTATAAAAATGGCATATCAATGGAGATCCAAAAGAGGTGAATGAGTGAACAAAGATTTGAAGTGGGTAGGAAAGCATTTAAGGCAGAAGGAAGAGCAAGAGCACAGTTCCTGAGATGGGGATATTTTAAATGTGTTCAACAGGTAGAATGGGGGTCAATGTGGCTAAAACGAAGTGGGTGAGTGAAAGAGAGTGTTAGAAAACAAAGTCAGAGAAATGACAGTAGCCAGAAATGTTAGGCTTTTAAAGCTAAGAACTTTGGCTCTTGTTCTGATGGAGATGAGAAAGCATTTTAGGGTTTTGAGCAGAGAAGTGAGACAATCTGACTCAAATTTTGACAGGAATTTTGTGACCACTTTATTAAGATTAGTTAAAGTTAATAAGACTATTGCAGTCATGGTGACTTGGATTAGACAAGTTGGTATGGAGTTATGTATTGTAAGGTCCGTGATTCCATGTGCTGCCTGCTTGGATATCTATGAGTCTCACAGGGCCCCAAAGTCCTGAAGCTTGAGTTTTGCTATTTTCACCAGATATTCCCCCAAACTAGTGAGAAAGATTCCTCACCCAGCTAGTTCTCCTGATAACCAGATCAGCTGCACTCTCCCTGATCCTTAATGGGTTTCACATTTTTGGCAGCCCACAGAATTATTCAATAAGCCAATCACCTATGGGAACTAGAGGCCACCCTACCTTCCTGGTACAAAAATTCTGCCTTCCATAGCCCCAGATCAATCACTCTGCAAAATAAGATGGTAAAGTAGTAAAAGTCCATTTTCTGGAAAATAAATCCAAGAAAATTTGCATTCATATTGAATATGAAGTGCAAGAGAAAAAAAAATACTTAAAAACAGCTCCATGAGAGAGAGGCAGAGTGAGATGGCTAAATAGAAGACTCCCCCGATCATCCTCCTTGCAGGAACATCAAATTTGACGACTATCTACACAAAAAAGTACCTTCCTAAGAACCAAAAATCAAGTGAGTTATCATGATAACTGGGTTTAAATTCATATCACCGAAAGAGGCACTGAGAAGAGGAGGAAAGAGAGTCTTGAATGACCAACAACACCCCTCCTCAATATTCCAGCAGCAGCTCCCATGGCATGGAGCAAGAATCTATGTGCTAAGCAAGAGAGAGAGAGAGTGCAACTATTGTGGGACTTTGCTCTGGAAGCCAGTGCTGCCAAAACTGGGCAGAACTCAGCTGATGCCCATGGAGGGAACATTTAGACCAGTCCTAGCCATAGGGGAATTGCACATCCAAGTGGCAGAAAATTGAGTTTCAGCAAGCCTCACCACCATGCTCTAAAGTGCTTTGGGGTCCTAAATAAACTTGAAAACTTGTCTAGAATACAAGGACTGCAACTCCTAGGCAAGGCCTAGAGCTGTGCTGGGATTGAAGCCAGTGGATTTTGGGGGCATGTGACCTAGTGCTGTGCTGGCTTCAGGTCTGATCCAGTGCAGTCCCAGTGGTGGTGGCCACAGGGGTGTTTTGTCACCCCTCCTCAAGCTCCAGGCAGGTCAGCACACAGAGAGAGAGAGAGTTCCTTTTGTATGGGGGAAAGTAAGGAAAAAAAAACCACTATCTGTCCAGTAATCCAGATAATTATTCCAGTCTCATCCAAGACTACTAAGACAGTACCTCTACAAGTCTGCAAGAACTACAGTGTTACTGGACTTGAAGTTCCCCCTAAAGAAGATATGGCTGCAATGACCAAAATCTTACATCGCAGCACCCAAGTCCATTTGAATACCTGGAAAGCTTCCCAAGAAGAATGGTGCAGCCAAGCCTGATTGTGAAGACTACAGTAATACCTAATTCTTCAATGCCCAGACACTGAGAAACATCCACAAGCATGATGACCATCCAGGAAAACATTACTTCACCAAATGAATTAAATAAGGCACCAGAGGCAGTCCCAGAGAGACAGAGATATGAGACTTTTTAGATAGATAATTCAAAATAGTTGCTTTGGACAGGCGCAGTGGCTCACGCCTGTGATCCCAGCACTTTGGGAGGCCAAGGCAGGCATATCACAAGGTCAGGAGATCGAGACCATCCTGGCTAACATGGTGAAACCCAGTCTCTACTAAAATTACAGAAAAATAAAAATAAAAAATTATCCCGGTGTAGTGGCACGCACCTGTCATCTCAGCTACTCAGGAGGCTGAGGCAGGAGAATTGCTTGAACCCGAGAGGCAGAGATTGCAGTGAGCTGAGATTGCACCACTGCACTCCAGGCTGGGTGACAGAGCGAGACTCTGTTGCAAAAAAAAAAAGAAAAAAAAAAGAAATTGATTTGGGGAAACTAGAAGAAATTCAAGATAACCCACAGAAGGAATTTAGAATCCTATCAGAAAAATTTAACAAATACATTGAAATAATTAAAAAGAGTTAAGCAGCAATATGGAACTGAAAAATGCAATTCAAATACCAAGGAATGCATCAGAGTCTCTTAATAGCAAATTGATCAAGCAGAATAAAGAATCAGTGAGCTTGAAGACAGGCTATTTGAGAATACACAGTCAGAGGAGACAAAAGAAAAAAGAATAAAAAATAATGAAGCATTCCTATGAGATCTAGAAAGTGGCTTCTTTAAAAAGCCAATCTAAGAGTAATTGGCCTTAAAGAGGAGGTAGAGAGAGATAGAGGTAGAAAGTTTATTCAAAGAGATAATAACAGAGAAATTCACAAACCTAGAGAAAGATATCAATATTTAAGTACAAGAAGGTTATAGAACACCAAGCAGATTTAACCCAAAGAAGAGTAACTCAAGGCATTTAATAGGCAAACTTCAAAGTTTAAAAATAAACAAAGGATCCTAAAAGCAGCAAGGGAAAATAAACAAATAATATGTAATGGAGCTCCAATACGTCTGGCAGCGGACTTCTCAGTGGAAACATTACAGGCCAGGAGAGAGTGCCATGACACATTCATTGGGCTAAAGGTAAAACACTTTTACCATATAATAGTATATCCATTGAAAATATCCTTCAAACATGAAGGAGGAATAAAGACTTTACCAGCCAAACAAAAGCTGAGGAATTTCATCAACACCAGACCTGTCCTGCAAAAAATGCTAAAGGGAGTTCTTCAATCTGAAGGAAAAGAAGTTAGTGAACAATAAGAAATCATCTGAAGGTACAAAACTCGCTGATAATAATAAACAGAAAGACACAGAATATAATAACATTGTAACTGTGGTATTTAAACTACTCATATCTTAAGTAGAAAAATGAAACAATGAACCAATCAAAATAATAACTCCAACAACATTTCAAGACATAGTACAATAAGATAGAAATAACAAGAAGTTAAAAATTGGGGAGACAAAGTTAAAGAATAGAGTTTTTAATAGTTTTCTTTTTGCCTGTTTGTTTATATAATCAGTTTTAAGTTTCATCTGTTTAAAACAATGAACTATAAGATATTATTTGCAAGCTTCATGGTAACCTCAAACCTGAAACTGTACAATAAATACCCAGAAAATAAAAAGGAAAAAAAATTAAAACATACCACCAGAGAAAATCACCAGAGAAAAGGAAGAAAGGAAGGAATCAAAAAAGGAAGAGAATATTACCAAACAGCCAGAAAATGAATGACAGTATGATAGGAGTAAGTCCTTATTTATCATTAATAACATTGAATGTAAATGATCTAAACTTTCTAATCAGAAGACATTGAATGGCTTAACAGATTAAGAAAAAAAACAGGACCCTACAATCTATTGCCTACAAGAAACACACCTTACCTTAAATCTGCTTGGTGTTCTATAACCTTCTTGTACTTAAAGACACATATAGAATTATAATAAAGGGATGGAAAAAGATACTCCATGGAAATGGAAACCAAAGAGGAGGAGTAGCTATACTTATGTCACACATAACTATAAAAAGAGACAAAGAAGTTCATTATACAATATAGGTGTCAATTCAGCAAGAGGATAAAACAATTGGAAATATATATGCATCCAGCATTGGAGCATTGAGGTATATAAAGCAAGTATTCTTAGAGTTAAAGATATAGACCCCAATAGAATAATAGCTGGAGACTTCAACACCCTACTTTCAGCATTGTGCACATCATCCACAGAGAAAATCAACAAAGAAACATTAGACTTACTCTTCGCTATGGACCAAATGTACCTAATAGATATTTACAGATCATTTCATCCAGGGGCTACAGAATATACATTCTTCTTCTCAGCATATGGATGATTCTCAAGGATAGGCCATATGTGAGGCCACAAAACAAGTTTGAAAACATTAAAAAGTTGAAATAGTGTCAAGTAACTTCTCTGACCACAATGGAATAAAACTAGAAGTAAATACAGGAGGAATTTTGGCAACTATCTAAACACAGGGAAATTAAACAATATGCTCTTGAATGACTAATGGGTCAATGAAGATATTAAAAAATAAATTGAAAAATTTTTTGAAACAAGTGATAATGGAAACACAACAGCCAAAATCTATGGGATACAACAAAAGTAGTAGTAAGAGGGAAATGAGCATAAGTGCCTACATTAATAAAGAAAAAAACTTTAAACAATCTAATGATGAATCTTAAAGAACTCGAAAAGTGAAAGCTCACCAAACCCAAAGCTAGTAGAAGAAAAGAAATAATAAAGACCAGAGCAGAGATGAATGAAATTGATAGAGGAAAACAATGCAAAAGATCAAAGATATGAAAAGCTGGTTCTTTGAAAAGAAAAAACTCACAAGCCTTTAGCAGACTAAGAAAACAAGAGAGAAGACCCAAATAAATAAAATCAGAGATGAAAAAGGAGACATTACCACTGATATTGCAGAAAGTCAAAGGATTATTAGAGGCTACTATGAACAATTATATGCCAATAAATTTGAAAACCCAGAAAAAAATGGATAAGTTCCTAGACACATAAAACTTACCAAAACTGAACCGTGAAGATATACAAAACCCAAGCAGACCAATAACAAGTAATGAGATGGAAGCCATAATTAAAAGTCTCCCAGTAAAGAAAAGCCCTAGAAATGATGGCTTCACTCCTCAATTTTATCAAATGTTTAGAGAACTAATACCAGTCCTACTAAAACTACTTCAAAAAAAAAAAAAAAAAAAAAGGAGGCCAAGGGAATACTTCCAAACTCATTTTATGAGACCAGTTTTGCCCTGATACCAAAACTAGGCAAAGACACAACAGAAAGAGAAAACTACAGGCCAATATCTCTGATGAACATTGATGAAAAAATCCTCAACAAAATACTAGCAAACCAAATTCAACAACACATTAAAAAGATAATCCATCACGACCAAGTGGATGTATCCCAGGCATTTAAGGATGTTTCAACATATGCAAAGTAATCAATGTGACACATCGTATCAACAGAATAAAGGACAAAATCCTTTATCCTTTTGGGCAAAAGATGTGAACAGACATTTCTCAAAATAAAACATACAAATGGAAATCATGTATATATATGAAAAGGTACTCAGTATCATTGATCATCAGATAAATGCAAATCAAAGCTACAGTGAGATATCATCTCACCTCAGTTAAATTGGTTTATATGTATAAAAAAGGCAATAACAAATGCTGGCGAGAATGTGCAGAAAAGGGAACCCTTGTACACTGTTGGTGGGAATGTAAATTAGTACAGCCACTACGAAAAACAGTTGGGAGGTTCCTCATAAAACTAAAAATTGAGCTGCCATATGATCCAGCAATCCCACTGCTGGGTATATACCCCAAAGAAAGGAAATCAGTATATCAAATAGGTATCTGCACTCCCATGTTTGCTGCAGCACTGTTCACAACAGATAAGTTTTGAAAGCAGTTGTGTCCATCAACAGATAAATGGATTTAAAAAATGTAGTGCATACATACAGTGGAGTACTATTTGGCAATAAAAAGAATGTTATCCTGTCATTTGCAACAACATGAAGGGAACTGGAGGATATTATGTTAAGTGAAATAAATCAGGCACAGAAAGACAAACTTCACATGTTATCACTTATTTGTGGGAGCTAAAAATTAAAACAATTGAATTCTAACTCAACAATTGAGTTAGAGAGTCGAATGATGGTTACCAGAGGCTGTGAAGTTTAGTAGAGTGGTAGGGGAGCGGGGATGGTTAACGGGTACAAAATACAGTTAGAAAGAATGAATAAGACCCACATTTGATAGCACAACAGAGTGATATAGTCAATATTTTATTGTATATTTTAAATAACATAATTGTATATTTGGATAATTGGACTTTTCATAACAGAAAGGATAAATGCTTGAGGTGATGGCTATCCCATTTACTCTGATATGACTATTACACATGGTATGCTTGTATAAAATATTACATATACCCCGTATATATATACCTACTATATACCCACAAAAATTAAAATAAAATAATTAATAAAAGAATAGCTCCATGAAAAAAAAACAAAAAAGAGAGTAAAAGTTCCATGTTTGCTAACACTACTACTGAATTAATACAGTTGCTGTTAATTTATATGGAGACAATTGTGGTAGGAACATATTAGATGGGTGGGTGAATTACAAGTTTAGTTTGGGATATATTTCATTTAATGTGTCGAATCAGTTTGGGATTGTCCATGAACATAAAATACTTTATGTAGTTTTGAAATAAAACCATATGGCTGCACAAAATAAAAAGAAATTTTATGTAGGTAGAGAAGATGTCTGTGGTGGACATGGGGATGAGCTGCCTAGATCCCCCTTCTGGGAGTTCTGTCAATACACAGCCTCCATCTGATTATCCTTAAGGATTTATCTCAGTTACCCTTGGTGGTCCACCCATATGCAATGACTGATGGACATGAAAATAAGGGCTGAGCCATTTTAGCCCACTTTAGGGCAACTCTGATTCTCCTTCTAATGGAGTCTTCTGAAACTGCCATGAATCTGCACTGCAGTTCAGTTTCTCCTACTGGTGCAGTTCCATTTCTGCCCAGTATTGCTAACCTCCCCCTTTCTTCACTGGTATTGATTTGTAATAAATATTCTGCATGCCAAATTGCATATCAATGTCTTCTTCCAAATAATTGAGCCTGTGATAAGGTCCAAGAACTGACCATTGAAGGCTGTCCAGTCTTTAGAGCTTGGAGACTGGAGGACAAACCAGAAAAGAAGACATCAGAGGAAGTGTAACAAAACCTGAAATGTATAGTTCCTTAGAAGATAAAAGATGATGGTGATTCCACAAATGGAGACAGATCACACCTGAGGCCAATGTGGCTGCTTAATCAAGTGTGATGGAGAACCAGGAAGGCTCACCGGATCACCTGTTATGGTTTAGCTGTGCTCCCACCCAAACTCTCATCTCTAATTGTAATCCCCACGTGTCAAAGGAGAGACCAGATGGAGGTAATTGAATCATGGGGATGGTTTCCCGCTTACTGTTCTCTTGTTAGTGAGTGAGTTCTCGCAAGATCTGATGGTTTTATAAGGGGCTTTGCCCACTTTGCTCAGCACTTCTTCCTGTCACCTTGCGAAAAAAGTGCCTTCCTTCGACTTAGCCTTCTGCCGTGGTGGTAAGTTCCCTGAGGCTTCCACAGCCATGCTGAACCATGAGACAATTAAACCTCTTTCTTATAAATTACCAGTCTCCGGCAGTTCTTTATAGCCATATGGAAACGGACTAATACAGCACCATAGGTAATGACTTTTACAAGAGTAGTTTCAGTGGGAGAGGAGGGTCAAAGACTGACCATTTTCCAAGTAGAATGAGAAGAGTTCAAGGAGGTGTTTTGTTTAAGAAGGAAAAAAACCCAAAATAGTCCGTTTTCATGTTGGTTTTAAGGAACAAATGGGAGAAAAACTGATGCAAGAGAGAGGAGGAAATGCAATCTACTGCAGAAGTAGGAGGTTAGACTAATTTGAAAAAGAGATGGTTATTCTATAGTAAAGGAGGCAAGGCAGAATATGGGTAAATACATACTGTTCCACAGGAAAAGTGTTGAAAAAATATAAATTTGATTAAAAATAATTCCTATGGCATAGGCAAGGGGGAAATATTCAAGGACTTTTCAATTTTCTTTTATATCCTCCAACCCCTTCCCTGATGACTTCATGAGAGATGATTTCAAAGCCCATTCAAGGTATCCCCTACCTTATCTGAGCACTCACAATTGTGGCCATGGTGTATTTTGATTCTGATTACTTATTGTTAAAATACATGTTTTATTCTGCCATCTACCTTACCTACCTTTTCTTCTCTGTCCTTGATTCCTTATTCCGTAACTATATCAACAATCTGCAAAGACACGGGCATAATTTACGGTACAATCTTGCCTCTCTTCATTCTCTATCTTCCCTGCTCCTACTTAGCACTCAATAAATGTTCATTGATTTATTGCTTGAAATATTATTCCTCCAGAAAACTACTTGGATACCTTCTTCACTTCCTTCAAGTCTTTGCTCAAGTTTTACCTTTGATAATACCCAACCTATGTAATCTTGCAAATTTCCCCAATATTTTTAACTCTATCTTCCAAATGCTCCTTTTTCAGTTTTTACTACATTTTACTATGTTTCTTATTTGTTATGTTTATTGTGCGCTATCTCCTCCAACATGATGTAGACCCCACGAGGGCAGGGTCTTGTCTTTTGTTTATTAATGATTCCCAAAAGCCTAAAACAGTGCTAGACTCAGAGGTGGCACTCAATAAAATGAATTAGTAAATACATTTATAATTCCTACACATTTATAGTAGTAATCCCCTGTTAAAATTTTTCGGATTTGTTTAGGAAGATGAAAGAGCTCATCCTTTTCTCCAGTTTTTTTTTTAAGCATCTATTTCATGCTTGATATTATTTGAAAGTAAAAGACATTATTAACTATTTTTAAATTCAAGAGATACTACACAAATTAAGGAAATATTTATCAAATGGTGCTGGGTTCTGTGGCATACAATGTTAAACAATATTTGCTCCCTGCTTTCACATGGTTCATAGCTATTAACAAATGACTTGAAAAAGAAATCATATTTGGTGATATTTTGATGCACTGGGAGTGACTACTTAGGAAACTGTACTGAGCTGAGACCTACATCAATTAGCTTTGCCCTGTAAGCCTTTGTGAATAGAGTACAGCCTCATGAGTAATACATCTGAATTAGACTGTAAGTTACATAAAGTTAGAAAACTTAATTTTGTTTCTAATTCAATTCACAGATACCAATATTTACATAGTGCTTAATAATTTGACGTTGAACAAATAAAGGATATTGGTATGAAGCTAGTTTTACCTCCCTTTTTTGACTGAGGAGCTGCTATCACAGATCTCTTAGATGAAAGTGTGTATGAGTCAAATCTCCATATGCAGAATTTGCGAGAAAAGTATTAAAAACAAAACAAAAAAATGACCTTTTAATCCCCTAATCCATTGCAGGAGGTAGAGTGGGTGATAGTGGAAATGAATATTTCGTGAGGAACCTATTTCTGAAAAGAAAAGGAAGAAAAGTGCTTTGAAGCCCCATGCTTCATATTTGTTGTGGAGGGGGAATCTATATTTTTTGGCAGAATTATCATGTGGAGCTCCCAAAAGAACAGTGGTAGAGAGTGAAAAGTTCAGAGAAATGGTGAAGGAGAGCCCCCTAAACTTAGGATTTACTGACTGTGCACTTCACAAAGACTTAACACTGTCAGAATCCCTGGTTATTTAATAGGACTTAGTTGAGCTTTCAGAAGGCTCTAGCTCTCTTTATTTCTTGGAATATGTCTGATCCTTGGAACACCTATGTATCTTTGGTTTCTATAAAATCAAGGCATGCACATGATCACATGCTTTTCTGACTTTTTGAACAAAGAAATAACTCAGCTATTTCGTGGCCTCTATATTCCCTAAGTGGAAATCAAGACTTCTACATAAATAGCTTTAACAAAGATGAAAGAATGACCTGTCTCTGCATGAAAAGATCGTCAAAACTTAAAATGTTATTTTAACATTTAAATGTGTAATTGATGAAAGTGCGTCTCGATAATTTTGCATTAATTTAGCATTCTCATAATTACAGGCATTATTGTGCCTGTTACCCTAAGAACACTTATGCCCAGATAGAATTCTTCTCTTAGTTCAGTTAATCAGCATTAACAAAGGTGAATTAGGCATCACTGTCTGAAAGTGAATTAAGCATTATTCGTTGACTGGATTTTGGACATTCTAACAAGTTGAATATAGTTTAAATCCTTGGTGAGGACTAAAGAGCTTACAATGCTATATAAAATTATGATCTCTACATCACTTCTTTTTAAACAATATATGATGTAGAGGACTGAACAGCAATATAGTTACTTCAAAATTTAGTCTAAAATTACTTTTTACTAAACTTTTAATATATCATTTTCATATAATATGCTTTTCTTCTTAATGTTAAGAAAAATCCTGATTAATTGAAACCTTGGCCATGGGTTTCTGCTAATCAAAGTTTTACTGCATCTTCTTTCCAAATTCACCTTTGATGTTAATTAGAAATTTAATTTTTAATTCACATACTTTTGTGACTGTAGCTATCCTCTTTAGATATTGATGTACTTTCAATTTTTAAGACATATCATTAAAAGATCATAAGCTGAAAAATATTATTCCTGACATGGGAAATCTTAATAAAGGGAGGGATATTTCAAGCAATATACTGTAGTTATTAGTTAATAAATAGTTTGGTTATAAGTCAATCCTGTTATCAATAAAAATTATTCTAATTTTAATTTTTGTTAGGCTTTTAATATTTCATTCTCTTTGATTTATCACAACTTTGATTTTTGAAAATTTCCTCAAAATTGTTTTCAAATATCATTTTTGATGTTTCTTTGAAAAGACTCATTTAAATTCCAAACATAGAACTCTGTTCGTCTATTGATTAAGGAGAATAGAGACCATGAAATAATTAAAATTATTCTTTTTACTTTCTATTCATTCATATACTCTTTAAGATTTAGTTCTTCACAAATACTCTTAGAAAAAATAAATTACTGACTCATGGTTTTTGTGTAGCTGATGACATATTTTCTTCTACAGTAAACAACCTATCTGACCCATTTATTTACTCCTACAGAAAGGATTGCCTTATCCAGTGACACTGGCATAACTTAGTAAATTTCATAGGTTGCAGCTAAGAGCTTTTCTATGTGGAAGGCAAGCGTACTGAAATGCCAGACTGGTCTCATCTAAGCCAAAAAGTGATCCAGACTCTAAGTTTGGAAATCAAGCCATGACATTTTAGTTCTGAGTGGTCACTGACTTGTTCTTTCCTTTGAAATTGTATTCAGCTTCTCTGAGACTGTTACATATAAGCAATTGGTATAAAAAATAGATCTACCTATTTGGTAGGGTTGCTATGAGTGTTTTAAAAATCTTCTCAGTTTTTGAAGTTACATGTATGTTTTTCTTTGTTAATTATTTAACTGATCTCTATTAAAGAAAGACTTTACCATAAACCATCCTAGTCAATTCATGGTAGAATTGTTAGTCATCAAAAGAACTAGGTTGATCATCATTCCAACTCGTGGGAGATGGTATCTCGTTGTAGTTTTGATTTGCATTTCTCTAATCACCAGTGATGATGAGCTTTTTTTCTTACATTTGTTGGCCGCATTAATGTCTTCTTTTGAGAAGTATCTATTCATATCTTTCAGCCACTTTTTGATGGTTTTTTTCTTGTTAATTTATTTAAGTTCCTTGTAGATTCTGGGTATTAGCCCTTTGTCAGATGGAGAGATTGCAACAATTTTCTCCCATTCTGTAGGTTGCCTATTCACACTGATGATAGTTTCTTTTGCTTTGTGGAAGCTCTTTAGTTTAATTAGATCCCATTTGTCAATTTTGACTTATGTTGCCATTGCTTTTGGTGTTTTAGTCATGAAGTCTCTGCCCATGTCTATATCCTGAATGATATTGCCTAGGTTTTCCAGGGTTTTTATGGTTTTAGGTTTTACATTTAAGTCTTTAATCTATCTTAAATTAATTTTTGTATAAGGTGTAAGGAAAGGGTCCAGTTTCAGCTTTCTGCATGTAGATAGCCGGTTTTCCCAGCACCATTTATTAAATAGGGAATCCTTTCTCCATTGCTGGTTTTTGTCGGGTTTGTCAAAAATCAGATGATTGTAGATGTGTGGTGTTATTTCTGAGGCCTCTGTTCTGTTCCATTGGTCTGTATATCTGTTTTAGTACCAGTACCATGCTGTTTTTGTTACTTTAGCCTTGTAGTATAGTTTGAAGTCAGGTAGTGTGATACCTCCAGCTTTGTTCTTTTTGCTTGGGATTGTCTTGGCTATACGGGCTCTTTTTTGGTTCCATATGAAATTTAAAGTAGGTTTTTCCAATTCTGTGAAGAAAGTCAGTGGTAGCTTGAAGAATTATAAATCATTCTACTTATAAAGACACATGCACACATATGTTTATTGCAGCACTATTCACAATAGAAAATACTTGGAATCAACACAAATGCCCATTAATGATAGATTGGATAAAGAAAATGTGGGACATATACACCATGGAATACTATGCAGCCATAAAAAAGGATGAGTTCATGTCCTTTGCAGGGACGTGGATGAAGCTGGAAACCATCATTCTCAGAAAACTAACACAGGAACAGAAAACCAAACACTGCATGTTCTCACTCATAAGTGGAGTTGAATAATGAGAACACAGGGGAACATCACACACCAGGGCCTGTCAGGGGGTGGGGCATAGGGGAGGGATAGCATTAGGAGAAATACCTAATGTAGATGATGGGTTGATGGATGCAGCAAACCACCATGGGACATGTATACCTATGTAACAAGCCTTCACGTTCTGCACATGTATTCCAGAACTTAAAGTATAATAATAATAAAAAAACTAGATTGTTCTTTTCTTCCCAGTAGAAATAGAAAACCAAAAAAAATTATCATTGGATAAAGTAAAATAAAATTACAATGCTCTCCCCTGACAGTTTTAAATATGGCACCTCTATATTTGTTAGATGTCTTGATTTCACCCCATATTCACAACAGTGGGTTTATCAGCTATTTTGAGCCACAATGATATTGTGACTTCACTTACTAGTTAAGAGGTTGATCAGACCTGAAAGAATTAAGAATTTGATGGTTAGTATAATGCATGAAAAATAAATACATAAAATAAAATAAAGGTAAATATAAGCTAGGCCAAAATATACAGAAAGATGGGAAAATTAGATCTCCATTGTTATTTAAAATTCATTTTTAGAGATTGGAGAGGCATAGGATGAGGGTAGATGAGATACCCTAAAATGTATCTCAACAAAAACACTTAGGATTAGTTAGACAATTAAATAATGAATAGAGTAAGCTTCATAAAATATTTTTTTGCAAACAGAGCTTAGCTTAGAAGCTCAGATATTTTGAATCTATCAAATGTATGATTTATTATTTGGGTACTAAATTGTCTCTCTATGAATGGACAATATTTTTTGTTTAGCAGCAAAAATAAAATGTTGTTTTGGACAAAGCAAAATAATAATTTACCATACTGTTCTTTCTTTTTGTGAAGCAAATACAGTGGTCAAAAGCTAAGGTTTTTAAAGAATGCTTTAAGTTACTAGAGTGTAATATATGTATCAAAAAAGATAAAAACTTAAAAATGGAGAATTCCAGTAGAAACTATCTTGTTAGTGTTATGAAGATCAGGTATGCTACTAATAATCAAGCTAATTATCAAGTTGACCAAGAGCAACAATATTAATAAAGTTTTTAAGGATGTTATGCTCTGAAGCCATTGTGGAAATAGTTTTAGGAAGCAATAGTCATTTCCAAATAAAAATGCAATACTGAGATTTTAATTTCACTTCTTAAGAAATGGAGACTCTATTAAAAAGTATACATTATGAAAGAATGAATAGGAAGGATGATTTAAATTAAATCGTTGATTTACTGTGAAGAATTCTGAAGCAGGTTTAAATATTAACTTTAAAGTCAAATACTCCAAACCAACATGTTTACTAAATAGTCACTCAACTGATATTTCAACATTTTTTATTATTCTATATCCAAAGCTGCCCATTATATACTGGAATAAGCCTGAATGAGAGTAAACCAAATTGTTGGGTTTTTTTTAGTATGAAAAATATGAATGCTCTCAAAGAACCTAATATTTTGTTGGTAACTGGGTCATATTTTGTTGGTAACTGGGTAAATTCATATAAATAGTTCAACATGTGAGCAATGAGAAATAATCTGGGTCGTAGGGAATCAAGAAGAAGAATATGAATTTTCAATTTTGATTCATGGAATATTAATTGTCGTTTTTAAAGTACTCAAGGTTTTGAGCAAAACAACATTTAGCAGCACCCCAGTGCCAGTACTGCAGCTGTATCTGCATTCTAGACAGATTGGGGGTGTGTCTGCGGTACTTAATGTTCAGCTGTTCACCATAGCTCCACTGCCAAAATAAAGGGTCATCAGATACACACAGCATCTCAGCACCATTTGCTGAAATACATGGGTAATAAACAACACTTTTTTTTATCCAAGGTTAGAAAAAAATATGAAAACCCTTTTTCCTCACTCGACTCAAGGTTATATGACCTGCATTGGGTTTTAACAACAACAAAAAATTAATCGTAGGACCAAAAGAAATATGTACCTCTACATAAACACAGTGAAACTGGTCACTATATTTACTTAATTTATTTTGTATACGAATTGATATTTACTAATTGTCCTTCATGTTTTACATATTAGGTTGATTCACTAATTAATGAAATACTCTTATTCAGAAAGATACAGAATATAGAAATCTTCAGATTTAAGGTTTTTTTCCCCCTATTACTTTGTTCTAAGATGCACTACTTTTATTTTTAGACATATCTTTAGAAAGAAACATTTGGAGTAACAATACATCCTAAGTGCCCCCTAGGGAATTTTTTGTAGCATTGGAACCTGAGCAATATTTAGCAGCATTTGGCCCCTTCCTGAAAATGACTCCTTGGACTAGCACCCATACCTCCCAACCCCCAGCAGATCGCTATTAATGCAACTTCAGTTTTGTGGAAAACACTGTCTCTAACTACAAACTGTTTCCTGCTTACAAGTTCAATTAACATATTGTTGTGCCCGTATTTAATGTCTTGGTAGGAAGATGATCACTTTTGACTTCCAGGCAACACTTTCAAAGAGATGTAAATCAGCCATTTTATGTAATTTTCTTTTTCTGTTACTTCTCTTTTAAAATACACTTTCTAGAATTTTGCCGTCTAGGATAAGAGTGTGTCTAGTTGAACTCAGATAATAAAGGAATAAAATGAACAATTTTTATTGTTCCTCATAAATATGTAAGAGAAAGAATGACCTTTAATATTCAATTCTTTATAAAAGAAAAGAAATAATCATTTTCTAATATTGAATTGACATTAAAAAAGTTCCATGACACCAAAAATGATTATTTCATGGGATATTCATAGCATTTAATCAGAGAAAGCCATTTAAATGTACATACAGCTCAATATGAAGTTCATGTTCTACATTTAGAAAATAAAAAGTACACAATTCTGTTAATAAATGAAAACAGAAGGTAGAAGACAGTGACTAGCTTGCTTTGATAAATTTTCTCAACTAGAGACTACATTTCAAGTTGTGATTATACTCACCATTTTAGTGTGAAATGGCTCATACTGAAGTAATTGGAGTTGTGTTGATACCACTTTTACATTTTATTTTATTTTTTGTAGAATAGATTAGTGTGTTTTTTTGTGTATGTTAATATGAAAAATTTATAGGGAGAGAAAGACTGTTATATGAGTTAAATCTAATCCAGTGAAGAGCACAAGGTGAAATTATAGAATTAATCTAATAATTATTTTACAAAAGAATCATATATGTGTCTTTCAGATAAATCAACACATGTAGTTTTTTTTTAACATAACTGTAAGAAAAATGCTATTTTATTAATGTTTTACAAGGCACAACTTGGATTTGCCACCGTGGCAAAAAAAAAAAACCCTTCAGGGTTATTTTCTATTTGTCTATATACACTGGTTTCTGTTCCATCCAAGGTTTCATGGTTGTGACTCGCATGTGATTGCGTGTTTGACTATCAGTTCACATACTGGGCTAAGTGATGTGTGCGTGATCCTTTCAGTATACTTGAGATAAAGAATAATTTTTCTCTGCTTAGATTTGTTGCTTTTAGGGTAGAACCCCTGGTGTGGGGGACAGTCAGGGCATCCGCAGATTTTGAAAGAGTTGCTAGAGGCAAATTAAGCAGAAATATTAGTGCCCACGGCCACTTTTACCTAACCATTTGAGGGAAAGCTTATGTGTATCTTAGTTAAGGTCTGTCTAAATAACTATTTCCGATTCTTATATTTTGTAGGCCATCTTTTCAAAAGAATCTATGCTATTGCTATGTGACATTTCAGAGAAATCTTTTTGCGTTTTAGAACAGGTGGCAATAAGGAATATTGTTATAGTTTGAATTTAAATGAAATATTAATCTAAATAATCCTTCTTGAAACATATTTTTTTTCTGGGAGACAGTGTTTGATATGAAAACTCAGACGAATAGAACAAATATGTATGCTACTTATTCTGCTGCGTGTGTGTGTGTGAGCTGTGTGCTTATATAGTCAGGGTCTCTTCTGCTCAGTCATTAAGGAGGATATATTATATTCCCATTTCATTCATATGATGTCAGGATGAATTGACAAACCTCTTTTTCCTTCTTCCATAATACCTACCCAATGCAGTTCCAAGCATGGGAACTTATAATTTATTATAGACATTTCTGATTATAATAAAGTACTGAGTCTCCTGTTTTGGGTATACATTGTCTTTGATTCATCTTTTTGGAAGAGATGATATAAACTTTAAAAAAGCTAGTGATTGGATTGCCTTTCCTTTGAGATGTGCTGTGCTTTATTAATCTTGAGTTGTGTGTGGAAATCCCATTGCACTTTGATGTTTTCCTGGGTTAAGTCGTTGTTTCAGACAGCTGAGTAAATTTATACAGCTGGAGTTCATTCAGATCGGTGCTCTAATATTGCTCTCTTTTACTTTTTCTTGGCAATTTTCTGCTTTTTTTTGATGTATGGTACACATTTTGCCTTGCTTTGAAACTAGTCATGGAGGTATACTTCTTCTTTCATCAAATGGTTGAATAAAAGTGGCTATTATTCCATTCTCCTGTGAAGATTACCTGCCATTTAGTTCACATTCTCTATTTATCTCTGTTAACTTCTTAGCTTGCAGTTGATCACAAACAAAAGGCGAAAGATCCTTTTTACCCTGCTGATTATTTCTCTAATCGCAAGTATCCCACTACAGTATAACAACCTAGATTTCTGTTTCCACCACTTATTGTTCATATCACCTAAGTAATATGTTCTCTTTATGTATGGTGCTTTTCTTGCTACCCAGTTAAGTTATATATTTACATATATTGGTCTTGTGTTGGAACTTACAGTCCTGTAACCTGAAGTCAATATAGCTGAGAAATTCATTGTATATCTCAATTACATGGACAAAGACAATCCAGGATTTTTGCATTTTTGTTTTTTTCTTAATTGGGCTCCTCTTTTTTGAATTACTATTGAACATAGTGTCTATCTACTGGAGGACAAAGATAGTATCTTATTTTTCTTTAAATATCCTGCACTGCATAAATACAATATACAGGTCTTAAATTATTTACGTATAAACAATTGATTAGAATAAAACAGTGTAAATGAAGGGTTTTCTGTACTACTTTGAATTTTTCTTCTCTGTGGAAAGAGTGGGCATGTATATAATCAGGATTTTTTTATAATATTAATTGGGGAGATGAGTATTTTTCTTTTTTTAAAGTCAATAAATTTTTATTCAAGGAATTCCATGTTGTGATTTCTTCCACTGTCCATCAAGGTCACTTTAGATCCTCTAAAGAGCTGGAGTCAAAAGATTTATCTTCAAGTTTGCCCTTTTTAATGAAACTGATCAGTTGTCCTGTCAGCCCATAATTACTTTGGCTTCTGTCATCTCCTTTTAATATGGGTATACTGATGAAGACTTCAAAATTCACCAAGAATCTTTGGGATCTGATTTCTTCAACCAGTTTACTTTAGGGTCCTTTTTACTATAGGTGGTGGGGATCTGCCTGGTTCTCAACTTGACACCCTCTCAACATGAATGAGTTCAAATCACATTCATTCCTAAGCGATCACTCAAGAATGGTACAAATGCGTGGAGTATGCCAATATCTAAGGTAAAAAAGTAGATTATCTTTAACTCCAGACACCATGTTCTCAAGATAAAAGCCTTTGACATTCATGACCCTGTCACATTTTCAGGCCTCTCTGTCCAGTATTTTTGGCTTTTGTAGCTCTCTTTTTAGACAAAGCAGGTTCTTCAGTAATATCCTCTTCTTCTAAGTATACACTCAGTCTTACAGGGAATTCAGAACTTACTATGAAACTATCCCCATTGACTCCTCAATAGGAGAAATGGATCCATCATCATCCAAAAATTTATATCTACAACTATCAAAATCTTCATTTTCTAAATCTTCACCAACATTCATTTGTTTCAATGATTCTTTCAGGTGGTGTTCATAGTTCAGATTTTCAATATAGCTAAAAAATCCTCTTACAACAGCTTGCTCAAACGTTAAAATTTTTCTCTAAGGTGGGTTTTTTTCATTCTCTGATTCTAAAAATGGGAAGCCAGATTCTCTGCTTCTAAATTGTTTCTTCTTATCTATTAGTGAGTATATAGGATTTCTCCTTCCTTGGTCTTCCTGTTGGCTGGTACCTCCTCTTTTTCTTTTTTTTATATCTCTTTTTCTTGTTCTTGAATCTTTCAAAAATAGCTTTTATAGTCAATGGTATTGGTTCAAAAGATGAGTCACTTGATGAATCACTTACGTGAACACTTTCAGGTGTACAAACAAATTTTCGAATGGGGTTTCTTTTCTCCCGTTTAGGTGAGTAAGGGATACACTGAGTTTTAAATAAGCTGCTATCAGAAGAGTTATCACTTCGATTTGCAGGTTCCACAGCATCAGATGTCACATGGTCAAGAGAATCTATTCCTGATTTATCCATCAATTGCTGTTTGTTTTAAACAGTTTTCTTCTCCAACTGTGCAGAAGAAAAAGGTGGGCTATTTCAGCGGCCCAAGTAATAGTCAGGCCGAAATCTCGCGATACAACTTAGCTTCCGGGAAGAAGGCAAGTGGTGGGGGAGATGAGTATTTTTCTATATCATGACACTGATCCTTCACCTATGTTACTATTCGGGGATAAGTTATTTCATCTACAAGAGAACCAGGAAAGAAATATGACTATCCCAAGTCCAGCATCTTTATTACTACAAGTATAATACAAAGGTAGTATTGGGTTAGACAAAAATTGGATGCAGAAAAGTAAAAAAAAAAAAAAGACTTTTGTATAAGATGTAAGGAAGGTATCCAGTTTCAGCTTTCTGCATATGGCTAGCCAGTTTTCCCAGCACCATTTATTAAATAGGGAATCCTTTCCCCATTTCTTGTTTTTGTCAGGTTTGTCAAAGATCAGATAGTTGTAGATATGCGGCATCATTTCTGAGGGCTCTGTTCTGTTCCATTGATCTATGTCTCTGTTGTGGTACCAGTACCATGCTGTTTTGGTTACTGTAGCCTTGTAGTATAGTTTGAAGTCAGGTAGCATGATGCCTCCAGCTTTTGTTCTTTTGGCTCAGGATTGACTTGGCGATGCGGGCTCTTTTTTGGTTCCATATGAACTTTAAAGTAGTTTTTTCCAATTCTGTGAAGAAAGTCATTGGTAGCTTGATGGGGATGGCATTGAATCTATAAATTACCTTGGGCAGTATGGCCATTTTCACGATATTGATTCTTCCAACCCATGAGCATGGAATGTTCTTCCATTTGTTTGTATCCTCTTTTATTTCATTGAGCAGTGGTTTGTAGTTCTCCTTGAAGAGGTCCTTCACATCCCTTGTAAGTTGGATTCCTAGGTATTTTATTCTCTTTGAAGCAATTGTGAATGGGAGACTATAAATTGTGCTGCTATAAAGACACATGCACACATATGTTTATTGTGGCACTATCCACAATAGCAAAGAGTTGGAACCAACCCAAATGTCCAACAACGATAGACTGGATTAAGAAAATGTGGCACATATACACCATGGAATACTATGCAGCCATAAAAAATGATGAGTTCATGTCCTTTGTAGGGACATGGATGAAACTGGAAAACATCATTCTCAGTAAACTATCGCAAGGACAAAAAACCAAACACCGCATGTTCTCACTCATAGGTGGGAATTGAACAATGAGAACTCATGGACACAGGAAGGGGAACATCACAATCCTGGGACTGTTGTGGGTTGGGGGGTGGGGGGAGGGACAGCATTAGGAGATATACCTAATGCTAAATGATGAGTTAATGGGTGCAGCAAACCAACATGGCACATGGATACATATGTAACAAACCTGCACATGTACCCTAAAACCTAAAGTATAATAATAATAAAAAGATTTTAAATAAAAAAAAGACTTAAGATACTAGCACCAAACAGTCTTTGATTCCAAGACAAACTCGTATGTCTGTATGAAAACTTTTATATAATTATATTATGATTGAGTTTAATTAACAGGTTTAGCCAATCTTGACCTGCAAGCAAGGGCAAGAAATTGGTTTCAACATTTTTAAGTGATCTAGTGCGCATTTTATATTGGCATTTTGGTTCTTATGCTCAGCAAGGGACAAACTAGGAAAAAGATAATACTTACTAAACTCTCTGTTGGAGGGATGAAATAATCTCTCTACAGCTGATAAGACTTGTAATCTTGGTTGAGTCTCTTAAATCGGCCACAGTATCTATAATAAAAAAAAATAAGACAATATAGGTTGCTTTGCACAATGAACCACAATAACTTGCATGAAATTAGCTAGAATAGAGCACTCTTTCTTCTTTCCTCCTCATTTGCTTTGAATGTTTTTTTTTATGTGTATGGATTTCCTCTGCTATTTTATATTATATATGCCCAGAGAGATGCATAAATTTTTAATATATTTTTTCAGTATGTAAAGAATGAAATTACTACCACATTTATCTCTAAATAGCCAACAAACTCTTAATTGTTGTAATAGAGAAAATCATTTAAAAATGAAGATCAAACAGAAACTTTGCAGGTAAATAACATTTATATTTTGTCTTTGCTTTCTAAAGATGTTACATTGAAACAAGTGTGCTCAAATGTGTAGTGAAATTAGTCATAGCATTAATACCTATCTCAAATTGCAAGCCACAAATGTAGTCAATAACTTCTAATTATTATGATTATATTGGATTAAATCTAAAAGAACTGTAATTATATCATTCATAGGTGCAGTGAATGCTTTTATATTACCACAGCATTTCAACATTTTTATTAAGATTTATTCAGTAATCCTCCGGCTGTAATATGCAACCACCTATGAAATGCAGTGATTCTTCTCTAAAGCAGACTAATTAGAATGGGAGTTAAAATAATTTTAAAATTAGAATAATATATTATGTCTGAGTTATCCACAATAATTACAGGGTAAGAAACCTTGCCAAATTAAAATTATTGGCCTGTTTTTGAAGGATGTATAGGGCTGGGTGCTTGTTATTATTGGAAGAAGGCATGAAAAGGAAGACAGAGCATGAAAAAGGGAACAGAAAAATAAAAGTACAGACTTTATATGAAGAATACTGAAGTAGACATAAAGGCAGGTTTCTCATTGACTGGTAAGTGAGTGAGTTATGAGGTCCAATCTCCCTTCCAAAATGGTAGATTCTGAATATTAGATGAATGGCAAGGAGTAATATGTGAATGAGAATGTATTAGTTCATTTTCATGCTGCTAATAAAGACGTATCTGAGACTGGGTAATTTATAAAGGAAAGAGGTTTAATTGACTCACAGTTCTGCAGGGCTGGGAGGCCTCAGGAAATTTACCATCATGGCAGAAGAGGAAGCAAACATATCCTTCTTCACATGGTGGGAAGACAGAAAACAATGAGAGCAGAGTGAAGGGGGAGCCCCTAATAAAGTCATCAAATCTCATGAGAACTTACTCATTGTCATGAGAATAGCATGGAGGAAACCACCCTCATGATTTAATTACCTCCCACTGGCTGTCTCCCATGACATGTGGGGATTATGGGAACTACAATTCAAGATGAGATTTGGGTGGGTACACAGCCAAACCATATCAATAAATAAAAGGAAAAATTCAAAGTGATTTGAAGTAAAGAATAGCTTTCCCATTTCCAGTGTCCTGGACACCTATGAACTTCTCTAGAAAAACAGAATTTTGGTACCAGAGTTAGAATATGTCTGATAGGTATTTGAAAATAGTCATAGAATGATTATGTAACTTGTCCACATTGGCAAAAATTATCTCTACCATTTCTGGTAGGAACTTGAGCACAATTTGATTTTGAATTATCTACTCTTTTGCTACTTTACATTAAAACTATTTGATAACTGATAATTAAACCTACTTTAACATGGTTGATGTTCTTCATCTTGTGAGGCTTCATATGATCCTTGGTATCAATGTATTAATTACTCCTTTATTTTGCTAATACAATTCAAGGAAATCATCATATTAGCAAAAACAAAAGTATAATGAACAGCCTGCCTGCCTTAAATTTATGTCTTTAATTTTGTCTGTTGTCCATGTCATGCTTTCAGCTATCAACAGTAAAAGATAATAGGCAGCCTGGCTTTTTTAGTTGAAATATTCTTAAGTTCTACTTGACTAAAATCTGCTTTTAATGATTTCTGGGATTTACTCTTTTTCTTCCAAATCTTTTTTCCCTACTTCTTACGTTTAACACAATTACACTTGATCGATCCTTAGCACATCCTAATCTGAACACCTCATCTAACTCTTCAGATTTCTATCTACTTCCAGTAAACAATGTTGCAATTCCATCTCTGACCCTTGGGCTCCACCTGAGCACTGGTTAATTTAACCTCATCACTTTTTTTTTTTTTTTTTTGAGACAGAGTCTCGCTCTGTCATCCAGGCTGGAGTGCAATGGCAGATCTTGGCTCACTGTAGCCTCTGCCTCCCGGGTTCAAGCGATTCTCCTGCCTCAGCCTCCTGAGTAGCTGGGACTACAGGCGCACACCACCAGGGCCAGCTGATTTTTGTATTTTTAGTAGAGATGGGGTTTCACCATGTTGGCCAGGGTGGTCTTGATCTCCTGACCTCATGATCCACCCCCTCAGCCTCCCAAAGTGTTGGGATCAGAGGCGTAAGCCACTGTGCCTGGTCTACTTCATCACTTTTATGAGGATGATAAATATTAGTTACATTTCACAAAAGTGATTTCTCCACAGAGATGCTGGCACCTGCCTAGTGAAAAAAAAGATGTTAATTTTAGCATTTGGACAGAAACATCCAAATTCAATAGATATCAGATACCAAAGGAAGTTTTGAAAAAAACAAGACTTAAAAAAAAAAACCTACTAGAGAAAAAGTTCAATGATTCTGAAAAACAAGGAAAACAAAACAAACCCTAAGCCTCATTTGAGTGGGAATGATAATTTGACAAAAATAATAGATGGAACATTCATGAGCAGATTTCCTGAGATGAGATCTTGCCTTGCGTAAGCCCCTATTTACAACAAAAAGCCAAAAGTGGAGAATGCTGCTTTCTTTTTCTCAAACTTAGGCAAAGTGGACTTCAACAAAATGCCTTAGAGAGTTTGAGGTGTTCTTTACATTGAGAGACATAATAGACTTCTTCCTCACTCACATCTGAGGGCGATAAGGAGAGCAGGCAGAGGGCTAAGGGTGGCACATAACTGCATTCCTACCAAAGGCCAGGCAAGGATGCAGTAGTTTTTCCCATAGACTAGAGGTGGGCCTCTTCAGATATTTCAGAGAGAAATGTCTGGTGCTATATTAAATCCTGGCCAAGGAAGAGCTTCTGAAGAGGGAGGAGGCTTCAACAGGAAGACTGTAGTGTAAAGTGGATCAGCACATCCAGGAGAGCAGGAGGATAATAGAAAGCCCCACTGGGAGAAGTGCCAGTGCTTGCTTAGGAGGACACCAGGTACCAGGCATGGGCAAATTTTGGTATGCTGTCTCCAGCAGCTTCCTATTCTTCGCCGACTGTGGGTCAAAACATTAGGTAAGTAAAATAAGCACGGAACAGAAAGAAAAATACTGTACCATTTCATTCATGTGTATAATCTAGGAAAACTGATCTCATAGAAGAGAGTAGAATGGTGGTTACCAGCAACTGGGGCAGTGGTAGGGGAGGAATTTAAAAGATGTTCAGTTAAACAGGAGGAATAAGTTCAAGAGACCTATTGTATAACGTGGTAACCATAGTTAATAACAACGTATCATATTTTTGAAAAATGCCAAGAGTTTGAGTGTTCTTACTACAAAAATAACAATGATGTGAGGTAATGCATATGTTAATTAGCTTGATTTGTCCATTCCACAATGTACAGGCAAACCTCTATAATATGTGGATTTGGTTGCAGATCACCATAATGAAGTGAATATTGCAATAAAGTATCACATGTTTTATTGATTCTCTCACTAATATAAAAGTTATGTTTCCATTATACTATAGTCTATTAAGTAGTTAGTAGCATTATGTTTAAAGGATGTACATAACTTAATTTACATAAGTTATCATTAACAAATGCTAACGATGACCTAAGCCTTCAATTAATTGTAATATTTTTGCCGGTGGAGGGTCTCGTACCCATGTTGATGGCTTCTGATTAATCAGGGTGGTGGTTGCTAAAGGCTGGAGTGGCTGTGGTAATTTCTTAAAATAAGAAAACAATGAAGTTTGCTGCATCAATTAATTCTTCCTCTCATAAAAAATTTCTCTTCAATATGTGATGCTGTTTAACAGAAATTCTTTGAAAATTGAAGTAAATCCTTTCAAACCCTGCTGCTGCCTTATAAATTGTTTGTATGATATTCCAAATCCTTTGTTGTCATTTCAACAATGTGCGTGGCTTCTTCACCAGGAGAGTAGATTCCATCTCAAGAAGCCACTTTCTTTGCTGATCCATATGAAGCAACTCCTCATCATTCAGATATTATCTTATGATTGTAGCAATTCAGTCACATCTTCAGGATCTACTTCTAATTCTATTTCTCTAGCTATTTTCACCACATCTGCAGTTACTTTCTCCACTGAAGTCTTGAAACCGTCAAAGTCATCCATGAGGGTTGGAATCAACTTTTTCCAAATTCCTGTTAATGTTGATATGTTGAGCTCTTCCCATGAATCATGAATGTCCTTAATGGCATGAAGGATAGTCAATCTTTTCCATAAGGTTTTCAATTTGCTTTTCCCAGATCCCTCTGAGTAATCATTACATATGACAAGTATTGCTTTAAGAAATATATTTCCTAAATAATAAGACTTGAAAGTTACAATCACTCCTTGATTCATGGGCTGCAGGATGGATGTTTTGTTAGCAGGCATAAAAATAACATTAATCTCCTCGCACATCTCTATCAGACCTCTTGGATAACCAGGTATATTGTCAATAAAGAGTAACCTTTTGAAATAAATCTTTTTTTTCTGAGCAGTAGGTCTCAACAGTGGGCTTATAGTATTTAGTAAACCATGCTGTGAAAAGGTGTTCTATCATTCAGGCTTTGTTGTTCCATTTATAGAGCACAGGCAGAATTGATTTACCATAATTCTTAGGGGTCCCAGTATTTTTTGAATGACAAATGAGCATTGGCTTCTACTTAAAAATCACCAGATGCATTAGCTGTTAACAAGAGAATCAGCCTGTCCTTTGAAGTTTTGAAGCTAGGCATTGACTTCTTTCTAGTTATGACATTCCTAGATGGCATTTTCTGATATAAAGTTATTTTGTTAACATTGAAAATCTGTTGTTTAGTGTACCTACTTTCATCAATGATCTTAGCTAGATTCTCCGAATAACTTGCTGCAGCGTTTTTATCAGTACTTGCATCTCTACCTTGCACTTTTATGTTATGGAGATGTCTTCTTTTCTTAAACCTCATGGAACCAACTTCTGCTAACTTGAAACTTTTCTTCTACAGCTTCCCCACCTCTGTTAGCCTTTATAGAATTGAAGAGAGTTAGGGGCTTGCTCTGAATTAGTCCTTGACTTAAGGGAATTTTGTGGCTGGTTTGATCTATCTGGACCACTAAAACTTTCTCCATGTCAGTGAAAAGGCTATTTTGCTTTTTATCATTTGTGTGTTCATTGGAGTTGTACTTTTAATTGTCTTCAATAACCTTTCCTTTGCATTCACAACTTGGGCGTTTGGTGCAAAAGGACTATCTTGACTTCTGACATGACTTCCTTGCTATGCTTAATCATTTCTAGCTTTTGATTTAAAGTGGGAAATGTGCAATCTTTCTGTCACTTGATCTCTTGGAGGACAATGTAGGGTCATTAATTGGCCTAATTTCAATATTCTTGTGTCTGAGGAAATAAGGAGACCAAGGAGGAAGAGAGATTTGTGGGAGCACGTGGTCAGTTGAGCAGTCAGAGCACACACAGCATTTACTGATTAAGTTTGCGGTCTTACATGAGTGCAGTATGTGGAACCTCAAAACAACTACAACTGTAACATCAAGGATAACTGATCACAGAGTGCCATAACAGATAAAATAATAATAAAAACGTTTGGAATATTGTGAGAATTACCAAATTGTGACAGATACACAAAGTGAAAACATGCCGTTGGGAAAATGGTGCCTATAGACTGCTTGACGTGGGGAAGCCACAAACCTTCAATTTGTGGAAAAAAAAAATAACATCTGAGAAGTATAATAAAATGAAATGCCATAAAATGAGATATGCCTGTATATATATTTAAAAACATTATATTTTATATAATTTTATCTGTCAAAACAAAAGCTGCATTAGATGAGTGGTGGATACATAATGTATACTGGAAAAGGATGATGACAAACATAACCCTTTGCCCCAACATAAGTTGCCAGCCATCAACTGACTTGCTAGGGCACAGAAAGAAAAAGTGTCTTTCCATTGAAAGAATATTTTTTTTTTTTGGACTGGACCCTTTTAAATGCTGATTTATTGTTTACTGTCTATCTTAACGTGGCCATGCAACTATCCATTGTTTAACATTGTGTAGAAAAAAATCATGGAGCTTGAAGAATTTTCATCTACTGGTAAGAGAAAAGCTTTCCCCACTGATCAATTACAAATAGTAAAAATAAAAATAAAATTAGGTTTTCATAAGATCCTGAATACCATGCTTATCCCTTTTAATAGGTACATTAATGTTCCTAAAGTTTTTATTAATGAAAATATATGCCATGCAATGAATGATCCAAATAAGTGTGTCTATCTATACTTTGCCTATATGATATAACTACAGAGATTAATGAGAGTGATATTTCTGGAACGGTATAGACATAGTCTAAATTGGCACTATGTTCCTGGTTACCACTACATAACAATTGACTTCGTCCTTGCCTCCCTCCATTGTTATCTTTTTAAAATTTTTATAATTTAACTTTTATATCTGCTGTGGATATATAATCAAAATGGCTGATTTTTGCATTCCTTGTAACAAAGGCTGGGATTTCTTTGTTTTGATGTTTTAACATTTCTTTCATTCTATTTGAATACTACTCTGACTTCTAATCTTCAACATTAAAAATTAGTCTGAGAAAATAGAGGTTAGTTAACTTTTAAGGAGATATTTGGAAGGTGGATATGAGTTCTTCCAGCTAATTTCCAAAGGCAATGCAGCCCAGCTCCTCTAATAGTTATGCCACATTATTTATGTCTACTTTACTTTGTAATATGTACTGTAAATACTTAAACATTTTACATATGTACGCATGTATGTATGTGTTTGTGTGTGTGTGTAAATCAAGGGAAGGTAGATAGTCTCTATCCTTAAAGACAAGAATCTCTAAACATATACTTCTGAAATTTTAGTATTCTGCGCTATAGACACAATATAGATAACTTAGAAAAATATGTAAGAACATATTTCATATCCAAGAACATATTTCATATCTAACATCTATTGTAGTCTTTCATAAGACCCAGACCAAGATAGTGCTTTCGACTATTATCATAAAATACATGTTTTTGTTAAACATTTAAAGTGACTCAAACATAGCATGAAAAAATATCTAAATTCTATATGATTAGAAGTGAAAAAATATTCTTGATTATTGAGCTTATTATTCATATAATTTTAAAAACCTCTTTTCAAAAATATAAATAATAGTCACTATTAGGCTATGGAAATGTATTCATACAGAAGTGATTTGCTGAACATATTTCTTGAAACCCACATGTACAAACAGGTGACTTTTTCTGCCCATGGAAATGTTAAAATACGTTGTTTGGAATTATTTTATTGTGTAAGTAGTAAATCATGAATAATAAAAACATTTCACTGAATTTGTGTCCTATGTGACTATCGTATTAATTATGATAAAACAAAACATAGAAGTCAACAGAATATTTAATGAACATTACTATCTAAGTCAATTTCAAATAAAAATGAGATTTTAAAAATTCCCTTTAGTAAGTTACTCTATAGTGCTTTGCAATACCTCTATTGGTAAGTCTTTCAATTAATTCTTTTTAACAAGGTACTTACAAACATACAAATAAATTTTATTTTTCTAAATTAATGTTTATGGAAACTTAAAATAGATATTTAAGTAGCAAGTTAGCATATAAAATACAGAAAATGTAAAATTGAATTAGAGAACTATTTTTTTCAGACTTTTAATTTTTATTTTCCTCTTTTGTTCCCCATATCCTGACATATATACTGGGCCTTCAGGCAACAAGGCTTAGAAGAGATTTCTTAGATGAAAAAGAGATGCACACATTAGATTTAATTTTATCTCTAGTGCTCACTGATCCCCAGAACAAATATTAACTCCTCTGCAGATGCCAACCATATGAAAAGAGAGCCCTTCTAAGTTATGTTATGTACTCAAGCAACTTTTAATAAGGCTATGTGAAAAATTAGAAACACATCAGAGAATGATAGACATAGACTAGTTTGCTAGAGAGAATTTCTCACTTCTTAGCTGTTGTTATAGTTGTTCAGATTTTAGTCACTGCTCCTGAATCACTTGAAACATTAAAATTTGAACTAAATGTCATATGTACAGTATAGAAACACACATGTATTTCTGTAATTGCTACTTTCTGACATTAAATAGCAAAATAATGTAAAAACTATTCTGGTCTTATGGCTCGAAATATAAATAGTTCCCATCTTATGGATAAGAAGGTGAGAAGTTAATACAATACATTGTCAAAGCTTCCTGGACTTGGTGGTGGGCTTGCAGGCAATGGTTATACCCAGTATGATACTTGTTTCCATGTGGAGAGCCCGGGATACTATATGGACATACAGGAACTCATTGACAGGTGGAGAAAGCATCTGGAGGCCTCATCCAGATGTTCACCTTCGCTTCGAATGTTTTGACATTATGGAGATACTTCTGTTTTAACATTTATCACAGCTGTGCTTTCTTTCCTGTAATCTCTAGGGATTTTTAGAGAATATTTTGAATTTTGTGGAATGTTGGTTATAGTCCCTGTCGCTTATTCAGCATTATAATTTTTCCCTAAAAATTTGTTATCCTCAATACTCAGGTGGAGCGCTCTAATGAGATTCAATAACATTAATTGGAAGGGTCACATAAAGTCAGAAAGAAAGGAATTAAGTTTGTTCTTTGCTCACACAAAAGAAAAATCTGATGAGTTGGTCAGGAACTGAGACCCCCTCAAGAGAAAGTAAAAATGTCAGATTTCTAAACAGTTTGAGTAAACAGAAATTTCGGGTGTGCTAATTTGGAATTAAAATACACTATTTCGTCATTGGCTATGCTAGCCTGTACATTTTAATAGCATCTAATTTAAGTTTTAGAAGAGTGCTATTTCAGTTGTTTCATTAATTTTTCTTTAAAATTTCTATGCTTATTATGATTTTGCAATTGTAAAAATTAAAAGAAAAAGGAAATTGGTTAATAACATAATTCTATAATAAGACCTAATATTTACTGAATATATATCTATTGCTGGGCACTGCTTTAAATTCTGTGATTCTTTAACTCATTTAATTCTCATGACAAATCTGTGAAGGAGCAGATACAGAATTACATCCTTATTTTACAAATGAGGAAACTGAGGCACAGCATGAGTAAATATCCTCTTCAGTGTTACAAAGCTAGCAAGTGACTGAGGTAGATCAAAACCAGGTAGTTTGGTTTCAAAGGGTGTATTTCCTAACCACACTGCTTCTAATTCACCTCATAAAAAATTTACATTTTCCCAGTATATTATTTTATGTATCAATGCAATATCCTATTAAAAATCTAAAAAAAAATTAGAGAATTGAAAGCCTAGTAGGGATATCAACACATATAGGAGCAAAAACAGCCAAGTCAAAAATCCTTTACATAAAAGTATTAGAGGAAGAGAGAAATCTGCATACCTAAATTCAATTTGCCAAATATTTATTCAGTGTTCTATCTTACTTTATTATTTTTTTAAATTTTAGCCAAGGGTTTAGTATTGAGGACATTAACAATGGTAAGCACCTAACTGCTTTTCTAAGCCAGTGTATGGAAAAATCTTACAGTCTGTGTGGACTGACTATGCATTGATTTATTAATAGGAATCTGATTCTAAGTGAATGATCATAATTCAATTATACTTATAATTCAATTTAATGATTTTCATTGAATGTCTTATTTTTCCATTTCTGGTTGATCTATCACTATCATCCATGTTTATGCATATTATTTAAAATCGTGCTCTGTATTTTATATAATTTACACATTAATCTCATTTTATATTGTTCCATAACCCCAAATGTGACAGACTTTGGATAGTATGTTTTCCTTTTGATAAATGTGCCCATACTACTTGACTTGTGCAAATATAAGCCGAGTTTTTCATAACCAGTTTCTAGGATTTAATTACCATATTTCTACCTTCTAAATTGTCCACTGATTGCAAGATACATCAATGAGTTAAGAAATACCACTGCCCTGAAACCTGACATGGTAAAACTTCTAGTGTTCATGTCTGATGTGTCTCACCACTAAAGACTCAGTGTGCTACACACAATCCTGATTATTGCATAAGTCCTTCCTTTGTATTGAAGGTGCCTATATTTCGTGGATTTGCTAACAAAGATCAGTGCTGTTTTGGGTATCCAGTTAAGTAGTTAACTATAAAATTCATCCTTTGGTTTCAGGTCAATAAAATACAGTTTTGAATAGACTTCATTTCTATTTATGTTATACAAACATAAAGGAAACATTTGGAGGAAGATAAAAAAATTTCCCGGCACTTTCAGATTCAGTAATATGAAAATGTACATTTAACTGCTTTCTACTTTCTGTTTTGTGCCTGTCATTAGCACATGCGATCAGTCTTTTTAAAGAATGTGTAAAATTTGAGCCTCTGTTTTTTATTCTTTTGTGCTTGTAACTATAAGCAGGGTAGGACTCTTCTTTTGCTTTGAACCATATTCAGTCCAGAAAAACAATTAAAAACACAAGCAATATCCATTAATGGGGCTTTCCTATAGATACCTATTCACTTTTTAAAATTTAAAAAATATTCCCTCATTTGTATTCCTTTTCCATAGAAAAACCTTCATATATACATATTATGCTTTTATTATCCAATCTGTGCTTAGTTTCTGTTTATGGCTCAGGTTGGTAGGGTAACTGCAAACTAGTTTCAAAACTAGCAGAAACATATAGTTTGCTGTAAATCTAAACTCTTACTCCCACTGCCTTATTTTTATAATTTGTATATGTTTAAGAGCAACTACAACAGCACTGGCGCAAACACTGCATGGTTATTACGGCTCAAGAACAAAGATGAAATAATGAAAGCATGTTTAATACAATACACTGATATGAATCCAATACTATTGCTCTTTAGAATTAAGTTGATTATGAAATAGTCAATGTCTGAAATATGTGTTGTAAAAAAGAATATCTAAGACTTCTTGTAGCCATTTTGTAGACATAAAGATAGAGAAAATAATGTTAAAAGAAAAAAAAGCAGGAGAAAGAAAAGGAAAAGGAGTGGAAGAAAAAGTGATGTATCGTAAAAATGCTAATGGAATATTAGTTTTATTAATTGGCAATTACAGGGCCTTACAATGTCTAATAGTTACTAGAATGATATATTATAGTTACTAGATGATATATTATTTTGTTGGTCTTGTTTCTTTGCTAGATAATAATGAGTTACGTTATGTGGATGAAAAAGAACAGAATTTTTTTGGGGGGGATTTTTTTATTATACTTTAAGTTTTAGGGTACATGTGCACAATGTGCAGGTTTGTTACACATGTATACATGTGCCATGTTGGTGTGCTGCACCCATTAACTCGTCATTTAGCATTACGTATATCTCCTAATGCTATCCCTCCCCCCTCCGCCCACCCCACAACAGTCCCCGGTGTGTGATGTTCCCCTTCCTGTAAGAACAGAAATTATTAATATTCTCTTTTAACATATTTTAACATTGTTAATTATTTGGAAAACAGTTTTTAAGACTTTACTAATTATTTCATTAAAAAGCAGATTGCCCTGGCAATGTTTCTTATAGCCCTGATATTTATATAAAGTAATATTTTCTATGGAAAGTGTAATTCCTTATGACCTTTTGGGAAAAAATTATATTTCTGTCATCTTAAAAAGTTATGTCACTTATTTGATTCAAGACAAAATTTATCACATTGACTTAATTTTATAAAAGGAACGTTATTGATTACGTGTTAATCAAGATGGGTAGAATCTCCAATTTGGATATATTGTATTCTCTAGTAGCAGTGTGTTTTATGTGTCATGATTCTAAAAGTTATGGAGGATAAAGGGTTACTATAAGGCTGGAGGTTAAGTAGCTGTTTTAAGCCCTGCTAAATTGTCCTGATAGAGCTGCAATCAAATTCTATTTCTCATTCTAGAGAAGGTGAGACTTAATAACATTTATTACTGTGTTCTTCATATAAGTCTACACCTCATGGAAAGTAAAAGAGTTGAAATAAGTTTACCAAACTCAATTTGACCTTTTTTAATGTTTTTTTTATTTTTTATTTTTTGAGACGAAGTCTTCCTCTTGTCCCCCAGGCTGGAGGGCAATGGCGTGATCTCAGCCCACTGCAACCTCCGCCTCCTGGGTTCAAGCGATTCTCCTGCCTCAGCTTCCCAAGTAGCTGGGATTACAGGCACCTGCCACCACGGCCGGCTAATTTTTGTATTTTTTTTTTTTTTTATTTTTGGTAGAGACGGGGTTTCACCATGTTGGCCAGTCTGGTCTCAAACTCCTGACCTCAGATGATCTGCCCGCCTCGGTCTCCCAAAGTGCTAGGATTACAGGAGTGAGCCACTGCGCCTGGCCTTGACCCTTATTTTTAAAGGTGGTTATCAGTGAGAGCTTTTTACTGCCACTAGGGGGCAATTTTATATTAGACATTTTATATTCTCTACTCTTAATAAAGAAACCTCATATATGTCACCCTGAGATTACTGACAAAGTGAATTTCGAAGGTGTAGAATCTGATGTCTGGTATCAGTGTCAGCCTTAAACACATTTCAGTATTAGGCAAGCTTTTAGAGCCAACAAAATAAAGTTGGAACATCAATTGGAACATTCTAGGAGGTTGTTTTTAGAGGCAAGAAGAGGAAGATAATTTTGTCATGGAGAGGAGACTTAATACAGGCAAAGCCTTTTGAGGATGACTGTTTGAATTACTTTGAACCATGTTTTAATTTTAGAAGCCCATAATATGGAGTCAGAAAAAGTTCTTAAGGGTATTTTTATGGTAATGTTTTTTCTTATATAAGTGATAGCACTAGTTGACCTACTTGTTTGATTCTAACACATTTCTTTATGAAACTGTTTTTTGAACAACAATACTTCAGCCGACTCCATGCAATTTTTACAAAGAAAGGAAAAGAAAAGGGAGTTTTACAATTTTAAGCACTGTTTTATTATGAATCAGGTACTTTCAAAATCCCATGGAGTGTATTCGACCTGCATCTGCATTTACTTGGCATTTACTAACAGGAGGCCTGTGGTGGCTTTCTTACATTGAAACTCCAGCTTCTCAAGGTCATTGTTTATCTTGGCTAAGCCTTCAAAAGAACTTTTGTCTTTAATATCATAGTTTTTCACCACTATTATCAAGATCTCACTACCAATCGCCTAATCCTTCATTTCATGGCAACACAGATTTGCTTGTATGGAAATAAAAGGCTTTCCTTTTAGAAAGAAAAGTAAAAAGAAGAAGGATTCACATGCAAATGTAAACACACATGTATAAGTACATACACATTCACACATATGTCAAAAGGAAGGTATGTTACGTGAAAACTCTCTGTATGTTCACTTATAGCACAATAAAATATTTCTAGCCAATTTTTTTTACTTTTAGTGACAAAGCAACTTTAAGTCAACTCATTTTTAATTACTTTTGTTGTAATTATTTTTTATGCAGTCCATAAATTTGCTTTCTCTTAACACCAAAAGAATTGACTGTGAATCTAATATAGTCTGATAGTTTTTATCTTGATGTATGTGACAAAGTAAAATTGCCAATAAAATGATTTCAACTTGCTGGTAATTCATTTTTATTTACATGTTATCAATTACAAAAAATAGATTGATAGTTTAATTATAGGTACATTTTGATATATTAATAAGTTGCTCATTATGGGTAATACGTATGGAAAGCACCAGTTATGATTCATTTGAATTACTTTTAAAAACATCGAAATTAAAATGTTCTTGTATTGGATATGTATTTAAGACACTCAGAATAATGTCGTTTGTGTGGAAAGCAATCTGGGAAATCTTTGGTTGGGACTTGCTTATTAATTTATTGGGAAGATTGATTGTCATAGAGTGTAGGAGGTTGAGGGACATATTAGTTACTCCTGTTGCAGCAGAGTCACTTGTAGATAGATCTGTGTGACCTAATTTGTCTTTCCAAATAAAATGTTTACCAAAAAATAAAGAACAAGACATATATATGTATATATAAAATACTAGTTATCAATTTAATATATTTCCTTTTTTTTTTTTTTTTTTTTGAGATGGAGTCTTGCTCTGTCGCCCAGGCTAGAGTGCAGTGGCGCAATCTCGGCTCACTGCAACCTCCGCCTCCCAGGTTCAAGCAATTCTCCTGTCTCAGCCTCATTAGTAGCTGGGACTACAGGCACCCGCCACCACGTCTGGCTAGTTTTTGTATTTTTAGTAGAGGTGGGGTTTCACCATGTTGGTCAGGCTGGTCTCGAACTCCTGACCTCGTGATCTGCCTGCCTCAGCCTCCCAAAGTCTTGGGATTATAGGCGTGAGCTACTGTGTCCAGACTATTTCCATTATTTTAAAAATTGTTTTAAAAAGTAAAAACATCAAAGGCAAATAGATATCCATCACTTATTTTAGATACTATATACCTTTATATACCAACTTCTTTTATGCATATGTTATTTCTGAATATAGTGTAATTTTTAAGGAAATATACTATATATAATTGTATATAATAAAAATGTTTCATGTAGAAAATTAAAGTAGCATTTAATGTAGAAAAAGGAGCATTTTAATTCACTATGGATTATAATTCACGAATGTACTTATTTTTAAAATATCAAAAGGTCATTATAAAGATTAAATAATATGGTGAAAGAGCTTTATAAACAAAAATATAGTGTGTCTTAAACTCCTTGAGATTCAAGCTAGACCTAACTCACCTATATATGTATAGAACCTAACACAGAGAGTGGTATAAAGTTTTTATTCAGAAAGAACTGTGAGAATTTTGGTGGAGCTTATCCCTTCTCCAAGATATGAATGATAATGCTTAAAATCCTGATAAAGCCCAGAATGTTGATGTTTCAACAGAAAAACCTTAGGTTGTAGTTTGTTAAGTAATGTGAGATTGAGTAGGAGCACAAAAAATTAAATAAACACCCTTCTTTTCACTGACATAAGTCAGAAGTCTAAAATTCTACTTAAGACATTAAGAAAGACATTTTTACTGTTTAGATATAGTTAAGAAATAGAGGTATAGAGGTTAGTGATAATGATTTTCTAAGAAACAGGCACAAAGGGCTGTCAAATATTGATCTATTGGACCACTAAAGTTTGTCCAATCAAATTCTGAAGAATCAGGCAGTGAAAGTATTTGTTGTTTCTTAAATTATTGTCTGGGACTTCCTGAAATTCAGTAAAGGAAAATATATAAGGGATGCTTCCCTTGGGTGATCATTTGTGCCTACCAGATGCTTATAGATCTGAAAACTTTTGAATAATTATTATAACAGAAACATGGCAGTTAAACATATATATAAATCAGAGAAAAAAAGCAAATTACTGCCTCAGAAAAGATTAGATTAGACATAAGTTCCAGCTTTAAGTATTACAAATGCTAATTGCAGTTAGGATATTATGTAAAGAAACACTTCTACACATATTGGAATGTACTATCTAGTATCACTTTAATTCCTTGGCTCTCTAGATGATCACAATTTCACTAACCATGGTGATAATCAAAACCTGATAGAGTGTTTTTTAAATAGCTGTTTGCAGTTTCACTTAAACCATACTGTGTGGCTTTTCTGCTATCCTCCCCCTAAATTATAATTTAATAATTTAAATATTACTAATTGGTAATTATACTTTAATAATTTACATATTAGTCTTGAAATAGATTTGACCTAATCCACCTAGCAAAGATATCTCAGAGCTCTTTAAATCTAAGTTCGATGTATTAATTTTAGTAGTTAATTTTAGAATCTCTGTGGCACATGACATTCTATAGTTTACAGCTTTTGTTGTCTATAAAAATACTGGCAATAAAAGCTTATAAATAAAAATTTAATATTTTAAAGAATTATCTGCCAATAACATTATTCTGGGAAATCTCTGACTGGATTTTTATAAACCTAGACATTGTTTCAAATTCAGCAAGTAAAATAAAGCAATGATCTTTTCTTGACTTTCATAATACATATGACTAAAAAAATTCAGCAAGAAGGTTTTTTGATTTAAAATAGATACAGGGCTGGCTTCAGGTACAGCTTTGAATATAAACATTGATTCAGACTAGGTACACGGTGTGATTTGAGAACTGAAAGCCTCATTCAGCATTTGGCAAATATTATTGGAGAGCATATTGGAGATGCTAGAATATGAATATAGCAAAAATATCAGCATAATTGAGGAACAGAGAAAATTAAAAATAAAAGTAAAATTTGAAATGTCAAATGATGAGATAATAAATCATGAAAAAAAATCCAGAGAGGGGGCAGAGAGTGCAGAGGTGGTAGTTGAATTTCTCAGTGTTTTGGTAAAGGGAGACTTCAGAGAAAGCCTCTTGAAGATCTGAAGGAGGTGAGAACATGAGCCTTATGTACATCTGAAGAAAGAGCATTCACTCAAGGCAGAGGATTGGAGGCAGAACTGTTCCCTCATACGTTCATAGGACATCACTAAGGCCAGTATAGATGGCATGGAGTAATGGGAGGGAGGTGATAGAAACAAAGATTAAGTCAGAGTGGTTATATATGAACCTTCGTTTGCCACTATAAGCAACTGGGTTTCTGCTGCAATGTGAAGAGAAGCCACTGGAGGATTTTGCAGAAAGAAGTGGCATGATTTGACTTAAGAGTTTCTCCTGTTGACTCTATGAGAGTAAGAGTGGTATCATGGAGACCAACTGAAAAGTTACAATAATTCAGACTTAGAACAGAGTGCTACCAGGGAAGGTAAAGTGAAATGGTTGACATATGTATGCATTTAGAAGATTAAGCTGTGCCAATGTTGAGGAGTATTGAGGGTAAGAGAAGTAAAGCACAACTCTAAACTTCTTGACCTGGGCAACTGCAAGAGTAAAGTTCATATTCCTGAAATGGGGGTGGGGAGCTGATAGTGTGGGGAAGGTAAATGTAGTTTTGGAAGATGTTTAAAAATTTATTTTTGAGGTATTAAATGTGAAATATATATTAACCATTAAAGTGAAGGTGTTAGTCTTGAATTAAGAGGAAAGAACTGGGCCAGAGATACACATTTTGAAGTGGTCAGCATATAGAGTATATTCAAATTCATGAAACAACGGAACGACTAGAAGACTGAAATCCAGAAGAGATCCAAGGACTGAGATGGGAAAACTCCAAAATTTTGAGAGTGGAGAGAGGCAAAGGGGACTGAGCATAAATTGCCATGGAGGTGAGAGGCAAAGTGGAGGCACATTATGTTCTGGATAGGTGAAGGAAGTGTTTTATCTTTCCTTAAATATCTCTTCCACTGGCTCTGAGATAAACTGCTGTGTCCATCAAAGTAAACTGAGATTCTTCTTTCAGAAACATTAGGAAAATGCACAATCCTGAGTAGAGAAGAATAGGGTTCACAAAGTTTCTATCAGATAATTTTTTTCTTTTTTTGTATGATAACCTTAAGCCCTTTACCTGAAATACTAGGAACGGTAATGCCACAAATGACAGATTGATTGACTTTGGGGGCTACACCGTGAGAAGTAAACTGATAATGATCGGGACTGTGGCACTTATGAATCTTTACTGTCATAAAATCTGTACTGCTGGGAGGATTAGATTAGCAGGGTTATATTCTTTACTCTCAAGTAACTTCCAAGAAAATACAATAAATAAACTAGAGAAACTTTTGAATTATACATATATAGCTTCTTGTCTTTTGGCTGAAACCAAGTGTACTGAACACCCTCATTAGCAATTAAATGTGAACACATAAAGGTGCTTTTCTTGGTGTTGGAGAGATTCAGATAAGATACCTACTGGGTTCTAGTTCTGCAATATAGGTCTGTTTTAAATTAGAACAAAATACTAAATCACAAGTTAAAAGAGTGTATTACGTCAATAAAATTGATGTGGGTATGTACAGGTAGGCTAGATACTCACCTAAGAGGAGTTTCACTCAGACCGTAGGAGGGATAGAGGAGAGAGACAATCAAGGAAGTCTTTCTGTAAGAGGTGACATATTACGTGTTAGTCTTATAGACAGAATCAAAGTTATTGGAAAAGGGAGAAAGCATATTTCTGACAAAAATAAATTTAAAAATTAAAACGAACAGCATATACAGCAAAGAGCAAAACATTCGTGGTCTTCCCTGAGGACCACTTTTGTGCATCTCCTTTCTCCTTGGTACCATTATGGACCTCTAATGTGTTCAGGTTTCTCATAACACAAAACACAAAACCCAGTTTTCAGGTGATTACTTTTTTTTTTTTTTTTTTTTTTTGAGACGGAGTCTCGCTCTGTCACCCAGGCTGGAGTGCAGTGGCGCGATCTCGGCTCACTGCAAGCTCCGCCTCCCGGGTTCATGCATTCTCCTGCCTCAGCCTCTCCGAGTAGCTGGGACTACAGGCGCCCGCCACCACGCCCGGCTAATTTTTTTTTGTATTTTTAGTAGAGACAGGGTTTCACCGTGGTCTCGATCTCCTGACCTCGTGATCCGCCTGCCTCGGCCGCCCAAAGTGCTGGGATTACAAACGTGAGCCACCGCGCCCGGCCTAGGTGATTACTTTTTATGTCTTGCCTATAGACTCGGTTTCTTGACACCGAGGAACCAAGAACTAAATCTTAAACATCTATGTCCTCAATGCTTATATTTGCTGACACCATTAAACTTTTTGTAACATCTATAATTTGAATAACAGTAAGTCCCATTTGGTTAGGAAAGATGAAGTTTATGCTTGTTTTTCTGGTGTAATTCTTAATTGTGCTTATTTTCCATTTCAAAAGTGTTCTGGTTTAGATAATCAATTGTCATGATATCTACGGAAAAATAGATTATGATTTATATAAACACATTTGAAACAGCAGCAAATTTGACTGATGGATGCCAAGTGGAATTCTCAGGAAAATAAAAATGTAAAAAAGTGATCGCTGTTTATCTAAAATTATTATGAAAAGCCTAGACTTTACAAAGGGCAAGGCAATGTAAGAGATGTCAGTTTATCTCTGATCATGAACAGCCAGAAGCTGAGCAAAGGAGATTGCAAAGAAAAAAAAAATCCCATCTTTTTCTCACTCATGAGTATTTGTTTGACTTGGAATTTTCTTGTACAGCCTTTGAACAGCATTACCTTCAAAATTTAAAGCAAGCTGTTACTAAAGTTTATTCAAATAAAATTCTTACAGAGACAAGTTTTTTAAGCATAAAGCATATTTCATTATATTAATTTAACGTGTATATATCATAAAGAATATTCAAAGATAATAAAATGGAAAAATATTTCTAACATATGTTACAAAGTCTTATTAGTCATGCTCCACAAAGGGCTGTTTTGAATTACCTGTTAAAATTTAGCAAACATGGTCAAAGAACATACAGTAAATTCAGGATAAAAGAAATATAAATATTTAATAAACATGAGAAAACAATGTTTTTAGCAACTCATGATTGAAAATTAAAGTATATGATACATCATTTTTTGGCACAGCAGTTTGGAAAATTTTATCAAAATGCCAATTTGTGTTCTTAACTCAATAATTTCGCTTGCATAAATTTATAGAGAAAACATAGATTTAAATACAGAGTGTATATACATTCATCATACACCTATTGATAATAGGAGAGACTTCAATCAAAATACCTAACTAAAGTTAATTGCCTAATCTATATAATTGAATATTTAGTAGTAAAATTATATGTAAAAGGTTACCTTGTGAAATATTATTTAACAAAATGCGGACATGCTCGTGATATATTATACCCCAATTATCTACCTTACTGTCTTCCCATCAATATTTATTTTCCTTTAAATATGCTGGGAAAGTGGAGTTTCTATCTGTCAGTTGCTCTTCCCCCTAACTACTACTTAGTATTTTCCTCTTGATGCCCAAACATCTGATAGAGTCTTTCAGGTTGTCACTAAAAAGGAACCATGGAAATTCTCTATAGAAACTTCTCTTACTACTTTGTATCCTGTGATAGGGAGATTGGTTTTATTCTTCCCATCACATTCAATTCTTCCAATTACACGATCTTGTGAAAAATGTTGGGTATAAAATTTCTTAAAATTCTTATAAACAAGTGAAGCCTGAGAAATACATCTAAATATGCTAGGAATGCAGATTTTTTATGCATGCTTTTTAAAGAAGCATGTATCTTTAAAAAATATTTTTGAAAATAAAAAGCAAACTCAATGAAATAATCATGTATTCAATCTTGGACCAGAATAGATATATTAAATGTGAATATATATATTAAACATATATGTAGTTTGATTGTTTTTGGCTATAAAGGTCACTATTTGGACAATTAATGAAATGTGAATGTCTTTAAGGTCAATAATACCATTGTATTAATAAAAATTTCCTAATATTGATAATAATACTCAGGTTATATAGAATATTCTTGCTTTTACAAAATCGACATTTCAGCATTTAGAGATAAAGGGATATCATGTCTACAACTTAATCTCACATTATAAAGAAGAAAGTCATAGATCGATGAATAGAACTGTCTGTCCATCTATCCAGCCATCTATCAGTTACTGAGAGAGACGGTAAAACCTAAGTACTGTTTTAAAACCTGGATTTTTTTTTACTGTTTGATAACTTTTCTAAAATTACTTCAAAAATTAAAAAAGTTTGAAAAATACAGCAAACATATTTTACAAAGAACAAGAAATACACAGGCATACACGTGAACACTTACACAGGATTTGAATCCAGGATAGGTGTGCAGGATATGCAGATTGGTTCATCTTACACAGGTATCCTGGAACTTAAAATAAAATAAAATGAAAATAAAACAAATGAACCCAAGTGTCAACAACAGAGAATGGATAAAAAATGTGGTGTCTATATGCTATGGAATACTATTCAGCTCTAAAAAGATTGAAATCCTGTCATTTATAGCAACATGGATGGAACCGAAGGTTACCATGTTAAGTAAAACAAACCAGAAAGAGAAAGTTAAACACCACTCGTTCTCATACATATGCAGAAACCTTAAAAAGTTGTTCTCATAGAAGTAAAAAGTAGAACAGAGGATACTAGACGTTGGGAAAGTCAGTGGGGATGGACGGATAGAAAGATTTGTTAAAGGATACAAAAGCATATTGTCTTGAAATCAACTAGTGAGTCCTCCAAAATGTTTTTTTTGTAAAATTGCTTTGGGTATACCAAATCATTTGCATTTCCCTACAAATTTTACAATAATCTGTCCATTTCTGTAGGGATTTTGATTTTGATTGCATTAAATCTATAGATGGATTTAATTTGAGGGAGATTGGAATATTAACAATATTGAGTCTTCTAATATAACTCCCCAAACAAAAACCAAAAAAAGTGTTCTATATCATATCATCATAAATCTTTTATTATTATTTATATTGACTTTATTATATAGCTTCCCTTTTTAGAAAGTGGATTATAAAGAGAATATACTTGAATATCTTTTATATATGCATATATAATGTGTATATATGTGTGTATACATATACACACTATACACACATATTCTCTTGTAACATTCTTCAAAATGTTTAAGCAGGTCACTTGGGCTCAGTGGACATTTTGAGGACCAAGCAGATTTAAGTGTTTTAGAACAAATATCATATTAAGCCTAATGTGGTGAAAACATACATGCTTTATTAATATAAGAACAATTTCTGAAAGGTTGATGGGAAAAATAGAATTAAAATATAAAAATAAAAAATATAAACTATTTTTTAACATAAGCTCCATCAAATTCAAGACACTTTCCTAAATGATGGTACCAGCCATTTAGTCCATTCCTCAAGAACTAAAGGTCTTGGGGATTTAGCAATGTCAATGCAGTCTTTTTTACACTATTAACTGAAGACAAATTGGTGCCCTTTTAAGGATTAGGAAGCAAAAAGAAGCCAAAAAAAGCCAAATCAGGACTATAAGGTGGATGCCGTTGCCCCATCATTTCCCATCTAGAAACCCACAAAATTTCTTGTGTTTGATGAGAGGAATGAGCAGGACCATTTTCAAGGTGGAAGACTCTTTGGTGAAGCTTTCCAGGGCATTTTTCTGCTAAAGCTTTGGCTAAGTTCATGAAAGCACTCTCATAATAAAAAAGATGTTATCATTCTTTGGCCCTCCAGAAAGGCAACATGCAAAATGCCTTAAGTATCACAAAAAACTGTGGCCATGAACTTTGCTCTTGACTGGTGTACTTTTCCTTTGATTGGACCACTTCTGCTTCTTGGTAGCCATTGCTTTGATTGTGCTTTCTCTTCAGGATCATACTAGTAGAGCCATCTTTCATCTCCTGTTACAAGTCTTTGAAGAAATGCTTCAGAATCTTGATTCCACTTGTTTAAAATTTCATAGAAAGCTTTGCTCTTGTCTGCAGGTGATCTGAGTGCAACAATTTTGGCACCCATTGCGTGAGTGAAGAGGTTGCTTCGCTTCAGTTTTTAAGTAAGAATTCAGAATTGTGTAAGCTGAATGGATTGAGATGTCTATGGTATTGGCTATTGTTTCTACTACTAATCATGGGTCCTTCATTTAGGGCATGGGCAATAATTTTTTTCTCATAAATTGTTGTGAATGGTCTGCTGCTGCGAACTTCATCCTCAACATTCTCTTGTTCCTTTTTAAAGTGACTTATTTATTTGTAAACTACTGATTTCTTTAGGGTGTTGGTCTCATAAACCTTTCATAAAGCAACAGTGATTTTTCTATTCTTCCCACCCTAGCTTCACCATAAATTTGATGTTTGTTCTTCAATGTTGTCAGAATTTCTGTTGTTCTTTTCAAACGGATTGCTCATCATTTTTAGTGCCTTAAACTACATTGTGTTCAGACATGTTATAACAATTTAGAAGGAGTTTATTTTCATGGCCAAAATTTTAAAATCATGCACTTTTTATGATAAGCATTTTTCATAAACTTTGAAGACCCTTTGTATATTATGATGCTTTAGAATTATGCAATCTAATAAAACTAGTATAATCCTTCTACTAATGGCATCACTTTCTCTTATAAAACACTTAAATTCTATGTTATTAGGAAATGCTATAACTGGGAGAATTAGGTCATGTAAGAGAGTTGCATCTTAATATACTATAATTTGCAACCAATTTAGAATGTGTCAGGAGTCATACACTTCTCTGAAACCATTCTGTCACATAGTATCCTTTTTTTTCTTTTTAAATAGTCACACAGTATATGGTCCCATGAATCTAATAAAAATGCTATCAAGAGTAGTCTTGAAGAAAGCTAATTCTTTCAATTTTACTAGATGAAATAATAAAGAAATAAAAAGTGATTTATAATGTAAAAATAATTTGCAACTTCAATATATTAATTTTCTTTTAATTTTATACTTAAAAATGTGTGTGGTTATTAAAATTAGAACATTTTAATAGGATCTGTACTAAATAATCTAGTCTAGTTTCACATATTAAATATAATGCATGAATCTTTACTCTTTAATCATTCCTTTAAAATTTAACTTTTACAGATATTTATAGCAAAAATAAAATATCTCCTGCTTATTTTAATATTTTACATTTTAAGTTAAATATCTTAAAATTAATTATAAGATAGAATCTTGTGTTTAGAGTGTGAAATTTACAAATTTATCCAAAGGAAATCTGTTTAGTAAAATTTCTGCTTCACCAGTTATGACTTACCTTGATAAAATAAACCTGTTTACTAGAAAATGTTGGTTTGAATCGAAAACATTTTTGGTTTTGCAAAATCACTTCTGGCAGTGTGCAAGTAATGATATATGTGGGTAAAAGACTTTGAGAGGCTTGGCTTTTCTAATTCTTTATTATTCATTAACTGGCCAGCAGAATGGGCTCTAGAAATGTGAAAATGTTATTACCTGGTACACAATGAATATTCAGTAAATATTTGTAGGATACATAAATGAAGAAATAACTGAGTATAAGGAAAATCATCTCTAGAAGACCCAGTGCAATCATTATTATAAAGTATTTTTTAAAGGAAAACAGATTGGGCATAATACAAGTATTACAAACAGAGTAATGTTATCTTATTTTTACATATTAATAGATACTTCAAAAAAAATCTGAAGCTGTACTACTGACTTCAAACACCTATTACCTATTCTTTTCACTTATTTTCCTAGAACATCTGCTCTCTCTTTACTCTGTCTACTTTCATCACCTCTATGCATCATTTTAAGGCTTTGATCTTAAATGGAATTAGAAATTCTTGTAACTTTACTCTTCCTTAAAATACAGTATTGTACCTTTAAAAGTTACTTAACACTTTGGCTAAATTCTTAGAATACAAATAGCACTTTCTTATATTTTGAAAAAGAATATTCAAGGCCGTTTTAGACCTCCAAAAGTGACAAGAGCTTGTAGAAAGAAGAAAGTACTACATTTCAATAGTTGTGATTAAACCAAGCATGTTTGCCCTGATGCTTTTGTTCTGGATTATAGCATAAATAAATCTTAGAGAAAGAAAAAAGAAAAAAATCCCATTAAATAAAAATAAGTAATAATTATAAATTTTATGGAGAAGACAGGCAGGCCTCCTTAAGCTGAAGTGGGCTCTACCCAGTTTGAGCTTCCCGGCTGCATTGTTTACCTACTCAAGCCTCAGCAATGGCGGACGCCACCTCCCCAGCCTGGCTGCCGCCTTGCAGCTCAATCTCAGACTGCTGTGCTAACAATGAGGGAGGCTCTGTGGGGGTGGGACCCTCTGAGCCAGGCGCAGGATATAATCTCCTGGTGTGCCATTTGCTAAGACCGTTGGAACTCCTGGTGCGCCATTTGGTAAGACCGTTGGAAAAGCGCAGTACTAGGGTGGGAGTGTCCCAATTTTCCAGGTACCATCTATCACAGCTTCCCTTGTCTAGGAAAGACAATTCCCCGACCCCTTGCACTTCCCAGGTGAGGCGATGCCTCGCCCTGCTTTGGCTCACGCTCCGTGGGCTCCACCCACTGTCTGACAAGCCCCAGTGAGATGAACCTGGTACATCAGTTGGAAATGCAGATATCGCCTGTCTTCTGCATCGCACGCACTGGGAACTGTAGACTGGAGCTGTTCCTATTCGACCATCTTGGACAGGAACCATTTTTAAAAATCATTTACAGACAAGCAAATGCTGAGAGATTTTGTCACCACCAGGCCTGCCTCACAAGAGCTCCTGAAGGAAGCACTAAACATGGAAAGGAACAAATGGTACCAGCTACTGCAAAAACATGCCAAATTGTGAAGACCATCAATGCTAGGAAGAAACTGCATCAACTAATGAGCAAAATAACCAGCTAACATCATAATGACAGGATCAAATTCACACATGACGATATTAACCTTAAAGGTAAATGAGCTAAATGCGCCAATTAAAAGACACAGACTGGCAAACTGGATAAAGAGTCAAGACTTATCAGTGTGCTGTATTCAGGAGGCCCATCTCACATGCAGAGACACACATAGGCTCAAAATAAAGGTATGGAGAAAGTTCTACCAAGGAAATGGAAAACAAAAAAAAAGCAGGGGTTGCAATCCTAGTCTCTGATAAAACAGACTTTAAACCAACAAAGATCAAAAGAGACAAAGAAGGCTACTACGTAATGGTAAAGGGATCAATTCAACAAGAAGAGCTAACTATCCTAAATAGATATGCACCCAATACAGGAGCATCCAGATTCATAAAGCAAGTCCTTAGAGACCTACAAAGAGACTTAGATTTCCACACTATAATAATGGGAGACATTAACACCCCACTGTCAACATTAGACAGATCAATGAAACAGAAAGTTGACAAGGATATCCAGAAATTGAACTCAGCTCTGCACCAAGCAGACCTAATAGACATCTACAGAATTCTCCACCCCAAATAAACAGAATATACATTCTTCTCAGCACCACATCGCACTTATTCCAAAGTTGACCATATAGTTTGAAGTAAAGCACTCCTCAGTAAATGTAAAAGAACAGAAATCACAACAAACTGTCTCTCAGACCACAGTGCAATCAAACTAGAACTCAGGATTAAGAAACTCACTCAAAACCACTCAACTACATGGCAACTGAACAACCTGCTCCTGAATGACTACTGGGTACATAACGAAATGAAGGCAGAAGTAAAGATGTTCTTTGAAACCAATGAGAACAAAGACACAACATAACAGAATCTCTGGGACACATTTAAAGCAGTGTGTGGAGGGAAATTTATAGCACTAAATGCCCACAAGAGAAAGCAGAAAAGATCTAAAATTGACACCCTAACATCACAATTAAAAGAACTAGAGAAGCAAGAGCAAACACATTCAAAAGCTAGCAGAAGGCAAGAATTAACTAAGATCAGAGCAGAACTGAAGGAGATAGAGACAAAAAAAAAAAAAAACAAAAAACTCTTCAAAAAATCAATGATTCCAAAAGTTGGTTTTTCGAAAAGATCAATAAAATTGATAGAACTCTAGCAAGACTAATAAGAGAAGAGAGAAGAATCAAATAGACGCAATAAAAAATGATAAAGGGGATATCATCACCAATCCCACAGAAATACAAACTACCATCAGAGAATACTATAAACACCTCTATGCAAATAAACTAGAAAATCTAGAAGAAATGGGTAAATTCCTGGACACATACAGTCTCCCAAGACTAAACCAGGAAGAAGTTGAATCCCTGATAGACCAATAACAGGCTTTGAAATTGAGGCAATAATTAATAGCCTACCAACCAAAAAAAGTCCAGGACAAGATGGATTCAAAGCCGAATTCTACCAGAGGTGCAAAGAGGAGCTGGTACCATTCCTTCTGAAACTATTGCAATCAATGGAAAAAGAGGGAATGCTCCCTAACTCATTTTATAAGGCCAGCATCATCCTGAAACCAAAGCCTGGCAGAGACACAACAAAAAAAGAAAATTTCAGGCCAGTATCCCTGATGAACATTGACATGAAAATCCTCAGTAAAATACTGGCAAACCGAATCCAGCAGCACATCAAAAAGCTTATCCACCATGATCAAGTTGGCTTCATCCCTGGGATGCAAGGCTAGTTCAAATATGCAAATCAATAAAAGTAATCCATCATATAAACAGAACCAAAGACAAAAACCACATGATTATTTCAATAGATGCATAAAAGGCCTTTGATAAAATTCAACAGCCCTGTTGAATTGCTAAAACTCTCAATAAACCAGATATTGTTGGGAAGGAAGTATCTCAAAATAGTAAGAGCTATTTATGACAAACCCACAGCCAATATCATACTGAATGGGCAAAAACTGGAAGCATTCCCTTTGAAAACTGGCACAAGAGAAGGACGCCCTCTCTCACCACACCTATTCAACATAGTGTTGGAACTTCTGACTAGGGCAATGAGACAGGAGAAAGAAATAAAGTTTATTCAATTAGGAAAAGAAGTCCTCAAATTGTTCCTGTTTGCAGATGACATGATTGTATATTTAGAAAACCCCAGCATCTCAGCCCCTTATCCTTAAGCTGATAAGCAACTTCAGCAAATTCTCAGGATACAAAGTCAATGTGCAAAAATCATAAGCAATCCTATATACTAATAACAGACCAACAGAAAGCCAAATCATGAGTGAACTCCCATCAAATTGCTTCAAAGGGAATAAAATACCTAGGAATCCAACTTACATGGGATGTGAAGGACCTCTTCAAGGAGAACTACAAACCACTGCTCAATGAAATAAAAGAGGACACAAACAAATGGAAGAACATTCTATGCTCAGGGATAGGAAGAATCAATATCATGAAAATGGCCATACTGCCCAAGGTAATTTATAGAATCAATGCCGTCCCAATCAAGCTACCAATGACTTTCTTCACAGAACTGGAAAATAATTACTTTAAAGTTCATATGGAACCAAAAAAGAGCCCACATTGCCAAGACAATCCTAAGCCAAAAGAACAAAGCTGGAGGCATCATGCTCCCCGACTTCAATCTATACTACAAGCCTACAGTAACCAAAACAGCATGGTACTGGTACCAAAACAGAGATATAGACCAATGGAATAGAACAGAGCCCTCAGAAATAATACCACACATCTACAGCCATTTGATCTTCGAAAAATCTGACAAAAACAAGAAATGGGGAAAGGATTCCCTATTTAATAAATGGTGCTGGGAAAACAGGCTAGCCATATGTAGAAAGCTGAAACTGGATCCCTTCCTTACCCCTTATACAAAAATTAATTCAACATGGATTAAAGACTTAAATGTAAAACCTAAAACCGTAAAATCCCTAGAAGAAAACCTAGGCAATACCATTCAGGACGTAGGCATACACAAGGATTTCATGACTAAAACACCAAAAGCAATGGCAACAAAAACCAAAATTGACAAATGGGACCTAATTAAACTAAAGACCTTCTGCACAGCAAAAGAAATTACCATCGGAATGAACAGGCAGCCTACAGAATGGGAGAAAATTTTTATAATCTACCCATCTGACAAAGGGCTAATATTCAGAATCTACAAAGAACTTAAACAGATTTACAAGAAAAAAAATCCAACAACCCCATCAAAAAAGTGGGCAAAGGATATGAACAGACACTTTTCAAGAGAAGACATTTATGCAGCCAAAAAACACATGAAAAAATGCTCATCATTACTGTTCATTAGATAAATGCAAATCAAAACCACAATGAGATACCATCTCACACCAGTTAGAATGGCAATCATTAAAAAGTCAAGAAATGACAGGTGCTGGAGAGGATGTGGAGAAATAGGAACACTTTTACACTGTTGGTGGGACTGTAAACTAGTTCAACCATTGTGGAAGACAGTGTGGCAATTCCTCAAGGATCTAGAACTAGAAATACCATTTGACCCAGCCATCCCATTACTGGGTATATGCCCAAAGGATTATAAATCATGCTGCTGTAAAGACACATGCACACGTATGTTTATTGCAACACTATTCACAATAGCAAAGACTCGGAACCAACCCAAATGTCCATCAATGATAGACTGGATTAAGAAAATGTGGTACATATACACCATAGAATATTATGCAGCCATAAAAAAGGATGAGTTCATGTCCTTGGTAGGGACATGGATGAGGCTGGAATCCATCATTCTGAGCAAAGTACCACAAGGACAGGAAACCAAACACCGCATGTTCTCACTCATAGGTGGGATTTGAACAATGAGAACACATGGACACAGGAAGGGGAACATCACACACTGAGGCCTGTTGTGCGGTAGGGGGAGGGGGAAGGCATGGCATTAGGAAATATACCTAATGTAAATGAGTTAATGGGTGCAGCACACCAACATGGCACATGTAGACATAGGTAACAAACCTGCATGTTGTGCACATGTACCCTAGAATTTAAAGTATAATAATAAAAAAAAATTAAAAAAATTTATAGAGAAGACTAAATCTTTAAGAGAATAAAAAAGGTAGTCAAAAGGATTAAAAGTTTGTATGTCAGATGAGAACTGTTTAAGGAGATGATATATGAGCAGATAACTGAATGATGAGGACTAAGCCATGAGAATGCCCAAGGGAAAAAACTCCACATGAAAAGGCAGTAAGGATAATGACCCTCAAATATGAGGAAGGTTGATGTGTTTTAACAATTAGGGTTCCTTAAATTACATACACTTAATGCTGGGAAGATAGAAATGATCTGGAGACCATGCTTCTTGTCCTCTGCTAGAAGACAAGATTATAGAACCTTAGGTGTTCAGCAGCAGTGGGATTAGATGTACTTACCATCCTAGAGAACCAGCAGCTTTTTGAAGGGAAGAGGCCGTTTTAAGGGAGACATGACGACTGTGGTAATAGCTTTCTGACCTCCATGTATCAGGTACAGCAGAAATGTTCTTAAATTTAAGAGATATAACATCTTTCTCGAGCTCTCCAATGATTTCATGAGCATCTAATTTCTTCTGTTAAAGCTCTTCCTGCTTGAATTGATCAAATCATTATTCTCACTAGCCTTTGAACTGAAGTTAATTATTTTAATCTATTTCAGCTCAGGTAGTGAGTAGAAAGAACTAAGAACTGACTCAGATATGGTAACTTATGATGAAGTGATCTTTAATAGTATTGAACATGGTAAGTCCTTACAGAAAACCAACTTTCACTATCTTACTATCTATTCTAATGTTAAGACAAAGTTCTCTTATGGTAATTCACTTTACACCCAGATTTCCTTAATGAAATCTTTGGATCACTTCAGTTTTGTTCAGAATTGTAGAAATGATGATTTAAAATTATCAGTAGAGAAAAACATAAACCAGAAAAAAGGCTTATATTTAATTCACACTATTTCTTCAAATAAAAGTAACATATTTTATTAGAAAACTCAAACTGCCAGGCCAGGCACGGTGGCTCACACCTGTAATCCCAGCACTCTGGGAGGCCGAGGTGGGCGGATCACCTGAGGTCGGGAGTTCGAGATCAGCCTGATCAAAATGGAGAAACCTTGTCTCTACTAAAAAAAAAAATACAAAAAAAAATTAGACAGGCGTGGTGGCACATGCCTGTAATTCCAGCTACAAGAGAGGCTGAGGCAGGAGAATTGCTTGAATCCCAGAGGTGGAGGTTGCGGTGAGCCAACATCATGCCATTGCACCCTAGCCTGGGCAGCAAGTGAAACCCCATCTCAGAATTAAAAAAAAAAATTCAAACTGCCAAACATAAAATGAAAAATGAGACTCTTCCTTATCTCTGACCATGTTCTTCTGTCCAAAAATAAATTCTATTAGCTGTTTTGTTTACGCACCCTTACAAAAACTGGGATCATACTATATACAGTATTTTCAACTTGCTTCAATCGCTTTGCATCTCTGAGAATAGTTCATGTCAGTACACACAGATCCAGCTCATTATTTTTAAATGAATACCTAGACATTCATAGTTTATTTACTTGATCAAGCCTCTATTGATTGGCATTTAATCAGTTTCCAATTGTTTCCTCAGGCAAACAAAGTTGCCATATATTTGTATATTTATTTTTGGATACATAAGACAATTGCTAGCCAAAAGTGACCAACCAGCCAAATAGCGCCAAGTATAAAAGTACAAGGCTGAAAGATAAAGATCCATCTTCTCCAAAATGAAAGCATCAAATTTGACTACCATAAACATTAAATCAGATTGTCTATTTCTAGACATAATAGACAGGAGCTATTATGCAATTTTTTAATCTTAATTTTTTGGCTGAGTATGATGGTTCATGCCTGTAATCCCAGCACTTTGGGAGGCCGAGGCCAGTGGATCTCTTGAGGCCAGAAGTTTGAGACCAGCCTGACCAACATGGCGAAACCGCGTCTCTACTAAAAATACAAAAATTAGCTGGATGGCCCACACCTGTGACCCCAGCTACTCAAGAGGCCGAGGCATGAGAATGCTTCGAACCCAGAAGGTGGGGATTGCAGAGAGCCGAGATCGCGCCACTGCACTCCAACCTAAGTGACACAGCAAGACCCTGCCTCAAAAATAACAATAATATAATAATAAACAAATCTTAATTTTTTAAAAAAGATGAGCCTATTAGGAATAAATCTGCATATTTTAGATTTTGTTTGCTCATTTGGGTTTCTTAATGTTAATTTATTCATATTCAGTGACAACGGTTTATTTTACATTACTTGCTTTTTCTTCTTATAGTTTTACATGCTTGTGAATTAAGATTCTGAACCATTTTCTTTTCATATATGTTGCAATCATTTTCCTCTTTTTTTTTTCTGGTATGTTCTGACATTGAGTTACTTAGGCATTGATGCTTCCTCTCTTTATTGTTTTCTTGAGGGGGAAGTGTGCAATAAAGTACACAGTAAAGTATACACACACACACACACAAACTTAAGTGCAGAGTTTGGTAAATTTTTACACTTGTATATCTCTATATAAACACCATCCAGGTTGCGATATATAATATTTCTAGCACTCCAAAATGTTTCATCTTGCTCTCCCTCCCACTGCCATCACAAGTCAGTAATTACCCAAAGGTAACTACTCTGTGACTTCCATAGCCATAGACTTTTGGCTTATTTTGAATTTTACATAAATGGAATAGTAAGTATATGCTCCTCTCTGTCTGAATTCTTTCACCCAAATGTGGTTGTGAGATTTTTTTTCATGTTCAGTGTTTCAATCTAATTTTTTTTTTTTTACATTTTATGTACTATTCCTTCACGAATATAGTAAAATCTGCTTGCCTATTCTACTCTTGATGGTTATTGGTGTTGTGCCTAGTTTTGTATTATTGCAAGAACTGCTTTAAACATTCTTGCACATGCTTTTTGATGGACATAGGCACTCAATTCTCTTAAGTACATATCCAAGAATGAAATTGTTGTTTCATAGGATATACATTTTTAAACTCTGGGTAATGCCTATCAGTTTTTCAAAGTCGTCCATCAATTACAATTCTGTGAACAATCCAACAGCATTCTACTTGATCCACATCCTCACCAATATTTAATCTTGTCAGTCTTTGAGTGACTGGATATTGTAACCATTTGGGTGGATGTGTATTGGTGTCTCATTTTGGTCTTAATTTGTATTTCTCTGATAACTAATGCTATTGAGACCTTTGTATTGGCATTGTCTTTTGTCATGTATCAACTCAAACATTTTGAGCCATTTTTGTATTGAATTTTAATTAATTTTTAGTTTTTTAAAATATTGCTATAATTCATTTGTCACACTTACATGTTGCAAATATCTTATGGCTTTTTTCTCTGTTAATATTGTCCTTTGATAAAATAATTTAATGTACAATTTATCAATCTTTTTTATTATGATACTGAGTTTTGTGTCCAAAGCATTTTTCCCTATATGAAGATTACAAAGATAGTTTCTATATTTTCTTCTATTAGAAAATTACTTTAGGTTTAATATTTAGGTCTATAAAACATTTTGAATTAATATTTGTATATGGTAAAAATGGGGTTAAGGTGTTTTGTTTTGGTTTGTTTTTCCATATGGATATTTATTGACCAAGCACATTTATTGAAAAGACCATGTGAATTATAGTGAGCTTTTACCACACATCAAGTGCTTATGCATATATGTATCTCTTTCTGGATTCTAGTGATTCTGAAAGTGGTGAAAAATAGTATAAAGTTATTTGTCTTTTCACTGTTGGTATTTACACTGATTATACAATAGCAATTGCGGGTAAAATTGATGGGGACATAGTATGAATCAAGGAAGTGAAATTAGACAATAATAGTAGTCATTAGTCATTATTCATTTGTTGCTATGCACATGAGGGAAAAAATGGCAATTTCACTTTAGAATACCTTGATGAAGCAGTGAAAATGATTAAGTTCATTGAATCTTGATCTTGATTACACATCTTAGATAGTCTGTGTGAAGCAATGTGAAGTATGCATAAAGTACTTCTGCTGCATACTAAAGTATACTGATTATCTCAAGAAAAACATTTGTCTTATTATTTGAATTGAAAACTAAAATTTGCTTTTCTTCAATAAAAATTCACTTACTTGAAAGAATGACTGAGAAACAAACCATAACTACTTGGCAGATATTTTCTCAAAACTGAAAGAAATTCCTTTTGCTTCAAAAAAAAAAAAAAAAAACAGTTCAAGAAAAACAACTGCCCACATTAAAAATAAACACTTTAAGCAAAATATTAAAATTTTAAAAACTGTGTTTACCACTGTAAGATTGACAGCTGCCTGATATTTAAAGAGTTTTCCAATGAGATTGGTGGTGATTTTTAATGAATGTGATCTTTTAGATAGCATATAATGAAATATGTCAATATTTGGAATATCTGCATAGCAATAAACTTTTTTTTTCCCCAAATGAACAAGGCATGATTACAAGACCATGCATGGGTAAACGTTTCAAAGTACCAGATAGTCCCATGGACTTCAGTGTAACAACAGATAATGAGAGGTTCAGATTTTACTTTGCAACAAGCCTTTATAAAACTACTATTTGTTCAGTGTTTATGAGTAATTGAAGAATATGTACAAATATCTAAAAGTGCCATTTACTCTCTTTTCCAACTAGATATTTGTTTAAGGCTGGTTTTCTCCATATTCTTCAACCAAAACAACATATCACATGGATTGAATGCTAAGCACAAATAAGAATCCGTATGCTTCACAAATGCAATCTATGTTTTATTTGCCCAGTGAGGCTGCTGCTCTCCGCTTAGGCTCTAATTGCCATCACCATTTTGGAAAATGCTATCATGAAGATCTGAGGTGAATATGAAACTTGCCTATGTAATTACCTTCTCTCCAACATTATAGCCCTGCACTGGTTACTATTCAAGAACTGCAATGCGGTTTCTAATTTTCTCCAGCTCTTTTCATTGTCTATGCCAATAGGGGAAATTTGATAACAGTTACAACATCAAGACAAGAATGGAATGTTACCTGCTATTTGTTTTTAAAATTAGTTTTAAAATGAGGTTTGGCAAAAGAGACATTTATTAGATTATATAGTCTATTAATTTATTATTTTCTAAGATATGTATTTTATGCTTCTTTAGGAAAACCTCTGCTATCTGATAATGAAATAAAACTCGTCATAAAACTCGTCATAAAACTCATGAACATTTTCCTCTTTCTCTCCTTCTCTTCTTGCCATCTCTGTCTTAATTTAACATTTTTTAAGTAATGGCACAGACTGTGTAAAATTGGTGTTCTTTAAATATTTAGTAAAATTCTCTAGTAAAATCTTGGCCATAGTGCTTCATTTTTCTGGAGCTTTTAAATTACAAATTCAATTTTTAATGCTTACAGATCTATTCAGATTATCTAAACCTGGACGAATTTTGGTATTTTGTGGTTTGGGAGAATTAGGCCATTTTTTCAAAGTTTCTGAAATATGGCTATCAAGTCATTCATATTATTTATTATCCTTCTATTTTTTGAGGCATCTGTAGTGATATCCCCTATTTAATGTCTGATATTAGTGATACGTGTCTCTTAGCCTTTTTGTTTGTCAGTCTTGCTAGTGGTTTGCCTATTTCCTGGATCTTTTCAAACTACCAATCTTGTTTCATTGTTTTTATCTATTGTTTTCTATTTTTAGTTTAATTGGCTCGTTGATTTCTGCTTTTATTTTTATTATTTTTTTCTTATTGCTTAATTTTGCCCTTCTATTTTATCTTGCTCTCCTATTTTTAGTTTCTTGGAGTAGGAACTTGCTGTATTGAGATGTTTCCTTATTTTAACGTAAGCAGATAGTGCTATAACTTGCTTTCTCAGCTCTGCTTTAAGTGCATCCCACAAATTTGGATAGGTCGTGTTTTTATTTTCATTCAGTTCTATGTTTATCTTCATTTTCTTTTGATAAAAATTTCTTTTACACATGGATTATTTATAAGCATGTAGTTTAAATTCTATATATTTAGCCTGGTGCAATGGCTCACACCTGTAATCCCAGCACTTTGGGAAGCTGAGATGGGAGGATCACGTGAGGTCAGGAGTTCGAGATCAGCCTGGCCAACATAGTGCAACCCTGTGTCTACTAAAAATACAAAAAATTAACTGAGCGTGGTGGCCCGTGCCTGTAATCCCAGCTACCCGGGATGCTGAGGCAGGAAAATTGCTCAAACCCAGGAGGTGGAGGTTACAGTGAGCCAAGATCATGCCACTGCACTCCAGCCTGGGTGACAGACAGAAACTCTGTCTCAAAAAAAGAAATAAAATAAAATAAGTAAATAAATAAATTCTATATATTTAGAGATTTTCTTATTGACTTTCAATTCATGCTTTCTCATTGGATTCTACTTTGGTCAGAGAACACACTCTGTGTGGTTTTATTCTTTAGATTGTTGAAGTTGGTTTTATAATCCAGGCTCCTGTCCTTTTTGGTGAATATTTCACGGGCACTTAAAAAAACATCCCACTTTGTTGGACCGATGTTCTATATATGTCAGTTAGATCCTGTTGTTTGTGTGCTCAGATCTGTATTTTTGCTTGTTTTCTGTCTGTTAGTTCTGTTAATTACTGAGGGAAGTAAGGGATTGAATTTCTCCACCATTTTGGGTTTTCCACTTCTCTTTCAGCTCTGTCAGTTTTTACTTCATATATTTTGAGGCTCCATTGTTTGGTATGGACACATTTGGGATTATTATAAATTCCTGTTGGATTGATTCTTATATCAATATATAATGTAATTCTTTGTCTCTAGCAATTTATTTTTGTTCTGAAATCTACTTTACCAGATGTTAATATGGTCACTCCTATGTTACTTTAATATTTGCACACTATATATTTTCTAGCTTTTAACTTTCTACTTGTCTAAGTCATTGAATTTGAAGTGAGTTTTTTTCCTTAAAAAGATTCTTTGCTTTTGACATATTTCTTTAGTCATTCTTAAGGGTAGGTTTGCCAGCAACAATTTTTTTTAAGTTTTCCATCATCTGAGAATGTCTTCCTTTCTCCTTAACAGCTAAAGATTTATTTTGCTGAATATGGAATTTGCAGTTCACTGTACTTTTCTTTCAGCATTTCAAAAATGTTTTGTCATTTTCCTTTTGCCTCTGTGCCTTCAGATAAGAAATCAGCTGCCATTCAAATTGGCGTTTCCCATAGGTAAGGTGTCGTTTGAAGCAGTATATTTCCCTGATACCTTTGCAGGACTCGCAAGAGGGGTGCCTCATTTACCCAGCCTGCAGCTTTCAATTTTTTGCAGGAGAGAGTGTGCTAGTGAACAAGGCACGAACTGGAGTGCATGAACGCTGGAACCAGCCAGTTGCTTTGGTGCTGGCAGGAGTGAACTCCATTCACTCTGACTGGCTGTGCTCCATCCCTTGGGGGAGGGTGCACACAGTTGAGCAGGTGGAGGAGCCAGGGTGAGCGCTTTTGGGCCCTGGCAGGAGTGAACCCCTTGTAGGCCCCACAGTAGCATGCGAGGGTGTGCCCACAACCCCTGAAGCCCCAGAAGAAGTGTTATAGTGCTCTTTCAGCTCTGCCATCCACAGATGGCTTAAGTGTTAACAGCTCAGTGAGCCCTCTGCCTTTTCATGTGAGGCAGCTGCCTTACGCCTGTGAGGGAAAAGGGCAAGTATGATAGCCTTTTGTATCTGCACTCGTGACATGCAAGCTCCTGTCCAGCATCCAGGAGAAATGAAGTCACATGAATGAATTGAAGGATGGTAAATGCGGGGGATTTTATTGCCAATAAAAGTGGCTGTCAGCGGGAAGGGGAGCTGAAAAGGAGATGGGGAAGGAAGGTAATCTTCCCCTGAAATCTGGCCATCTCCAGCCAGATTGTTTGAAGTTGTACCATCAAGCTGTCCCTCTGAAATCAAGTCGCTTCTGTCTGAAATCCAGCCATAGTCTCCGACGTCCAGCTGCTCCTCCTCTGTCTGCCAGCTGAGCCTGGGGTCTTTATAAGCACAAGATGGGGAGCAAGGCAAGCCATGGGTGACTTTGGAAAAGGCAATATTCAAGCAGGAAAACAGGAGTATATGTTCTCACTTTGGGCTGTGGTCTCAGGCTTTGAGCTTGAGGATGAGTCCCTTGCCAGGGACCCACCTTTTTCTGCCTAGAATTTCTGTGCATCCTATCCTCATCAGTTTCTCTCTTGCTGCTCCCAGGACTTTGTCTTCAGTTTTCTGAATTTCAATTTTAGAAGTGTCTTTGCTTGTATGTCTTTGGTTTCTTCATGTTTAAAATTTATTGAGGTTCTTGAATCCGTAGGTTTATATCTTTCACTATATTTGGAAAGTCTTTTAGCCATTATCTTTACAATACCCCTTCAGCACCACTTCTTAGTCTGCACCTTGAAACTCCAGTGATATAAACGTCCGGACTTTTGTTGTTGCTTATGGGTTTCTGAGGCTCTATTCATTTCTTTTTCAGTCAGTTTTCTTTCGTTATTTAGATTAATTATACTGATCTGTCCTCAAGTTTATTGTTTCTAATATCTTTTATAGAACCACTATTACTAAAACCATCAGCCAGATTTATTTTTATTTTGTTATTGTCTTTATGGTCATATAACTAAAATCTGTTTTTTTAATAATGTGTATTTCTTTGCTGAGATTTTTCATTGTCTCATTTGTTGAATGAGAACTTGTAATTGATATTGAAGCATTTTTATGCGAGCTGTTTTAAAACTCTTATTGGATAATTAAAATAGGTGATTCATCTCAGTGTTGGCATCAGTTGATTCTCTTTTCCCATCTAAGTTGTTATTTTCCTGATTCTTTTATGATAAGTACATTATATATGTATATATATATATATATATAAAACACTATTCAGCCTTAAAAAGGGGAGAAATCTTATCATTTACATCAACATGATGAACCTAGAGGATGTTATGCTAAGTGAGATAAGCTAGGCACAGAAAGTCAAATACCACATGATATCATTTATATGTGGAAACTAAAAATATTGACCTCATAGAAGTAGAGAGTAGAATGATGGTTACCAGAGGCTGGAGAGAGGGAAGGATAGGGAAAAGGGAAGTGTTAATCAAAGTGTACAAAGTTTTAGTTGCAGTAATATACTTTAGTAATTTATTGAAGAGAAAGGTGACTATAATAAGTAACAATCCATTATATATTTTGAAAAATAATCTGTATACTGGATATTTTATATTTTGTGTTATAAGACCCTGGGTTCCCTTTTAATCTTTTGACAGGCAATCCCCTATTTAGGTTTTGCATGCAAGTCCTGGTTTACATTTGTGGGCTATGGTTCCAATGAGAATTTAATTTTCAAGCCTTTGTTGTGTTATATTGGTCTACTTGGTTTATCTGGTGCAACCAGGGATTCACTCACTCCTGCTGGTGCTGCCTAAGGAGAAAAAAGGTGTTTCCCCAGGCCCAGCAGCCCTAGTGTGTCTCAGTGAAGGAGTGGAGTTGTAGGCCTACTTGGCTAAGGAGACTTCCTTGTGACATGGTCTTTCATTCATTGTCCTTGCTGTTCAGCCACTCTGATATCTCTTGGTGGGGGAGGAAAGTCTTAGGTAAGATAATTCTTGTTCTAGACTCTAATCATTAGCAGAGTTCTGGAGCGAAGTCTCATTTCTAGTAGTAGTAAGCTCACATGGTGCTTTCAGGAGGGTTCTTGTTCGATCTGGGGAAGGAAAAAGCCCAGGGAGATGCCTTCTGTGGCTAGATTGGAGTCAGGAAATGCTGAGTCTGCATCACTTTCTTTATGTTGGTAGCTGGTTTAGTTGGAGAGAATGGGAGACAGGTGTAAGTAAACGTGTGCTTGTCTTGTTTCCACTGTACTGGGTTCCCAAACTAGTTCTCCTTTCTTCTTTCACTTTTTTTTTTTTTTTTTTTTTTGAGACAGAGTCTCACTTTGCTTCCCAGGCTAGAGTGCAGTGGTGCAATCTCGGCTCACTGCTACCTCCACCTCCTGGTTCAAGTGATTCTCCTGCCTCAGCCTCCCAAGTAGCTGGAACTACAGACATGCGCTACCACGCCCAGCTAATTTTTGTATTTTTAATAGAGACAGGATCTCACTATGTTGGTCAGGCTGGTCTCAAACTCCTGACCTCGTGATCTGATTTCTCCTTTAGTTGCCTCTTACATTATTTCCAGCTTATAATGTAAGTACAACTTAGCCTGAGGAATTGGGAGAAATAAATGTATTCCATCTCTTCTGGACCAGAGTCCTAAAAAAAGTCATTTTTTGGCAACTCCAATTCTATGGTTTTATTTTCTTATCCAAGTCTATACCACAGACTGCACAATATACATTTATTTCCTTCTCTGCCTTGAAATAAACTGCTAATTTATTTATCATTATGACAACTGATTTATTATAATTCAAGAGTGGCCTAATTTAATGAAACTCAATAATTATTTTAAAGTTTAAAATACTTTAATTAGGATGGGGTTACTGACACCACAAAGTAATTCCTTTATACTTAAAGTTTCATTGAAATTACAACAATGCTACTAGAAGAATTATAAATTCTATTTATGTATAACTTTTCAGGAGTACTACTATAATATATAGTTTTATATGTCTATATCACAGATACATCAACACAATCTGTACACAAATAGATGAAACATTATTTTTGTTATGAAGAAATTGTTCTTCTATGAAAAAATCTAAAACATATTTCTATGGTAAGGATGCTAATCTTGGAAAGCCAAGGTGTAATTTTTCCCAAATGCTTTCATGTCCATGTGTGAAGCTACTAAACCTTCTAATATTATTTCAGCCAATCTTTAATGTAAGCATTCAATATTTGACTTGGAAATTCAATTTTCGTAAGTTTTTCTCACCAATGCTGAGTGAGATATATATTTGAACAACAGAATAACACCGAGCTCATTAAACATTATGTGCTAGATGGTATTTACAGTTTTTTTGACTTTTAGACTAGGAGTAAAATAGTATTCCATCTTTTTAATTTTATGAATTTTGAGCATTTCTTTTATAAGTTACAGATTTCCATTTCCATCCTGAAAACCATAGATATAAAACAAATAAAGAATGTCTGCTATCTTGGAGCGTAAGGTGCCTATTCCTCTCTAAAGTCTTCTACTACTCAGGGTGCTGTCTGCTAATACCCAGGGTCTCTCAGGGTCTCTGTTAGAAAGATCTACAGTATTGTTTTCTCTCCTTCTCAGTCTCTTTTAATTTTTTTTTCTCAATTGCTTCTCCCCTCCAACATCTGTGACAACTCTGCTAAAGATTGGCGAGTACCAAAGACAAGAAGAACTGATAACTTCAGTTGTTTCTATTCTCCCTGCTGGATTCTCTGAGAGAAGAAAATACAAAGCCCTTGGCTACCTTCCTGGACAGGAGCAAATACAAGATTTTTCAAATTGTTACATCAATACATTATTTTACCACAGTGAATAAAATACAAGATAAAATCAAATGCTTAAATCAGACAGTACATCTTATAAAACAGGGGAGTATGGGTAAGGAGTGTGATTTGACATGCAGTAGGATCAGATTAGGTGCAACAGAGAGATGCATTCTGAAATTACCCATATGATATAAGGCTAATGATAGCAAAATAGCATGGCCATGATGTTAAAAACCAATGATTTCATATGAAAGGAATAAAATGAGTTAGTCTATCTAATTTTTTGTTTTCTAATTATGGGCTCGACATATAAAATATAGGTTGGAATTCACAACTTATGAAGACATGGCAATGAGGACTGACAAAGTTAAGTAATGACAAATTATGATGGAATAATTCTATAGACAAATATAAAAGTGAAACGAAATGAGATGACCTTTACGCCTCTTATATTAGTGGATATGTCACTGTAAACTGTATGATATTATAAGTACCCTGATTGGATGTTGCCTGCTTCTTACAAATGCCATTAGTAACCTTTTAAAAAGAATATTTGATAGCAAACAAGTGACAAAGATCAAAGATAATGAAAAAAAAGACCCATGTGACTTAGGAAATAGCAATAGCTACTGTTGTAAAAGCTGTAGTCATGGACAATATTTAATGGTTTAGATGTCAACACAAGAATAAACTTGATTTGTGTTACATGATATTATTTTGAATAAGAAACTGTAAAGGTTATGTTATCTAAGTGAGGAAGTATATTCTTTTCTTCGCAACGTATCATGACAAAAATATTGTTGTTACATACAAGCTGAGCTGAGATCCCTGCCTGTAAGACTGTAACATTTAACACGTTTTATGGTCTGTTTACACAAATTAAGCTATAAAGTATTTTCTGAGGGGGGAAGATACCAAAACCCAACTCAACAAACAAAAAGCAAAACAAAACCCCCCAGAAAAAATCTTTTTCCATCATGCTAAGTGCTATATTAAATGTGATGCTAAGTCTTCCTTTTCATTGTCATTTTCTAGGGATGACTCACATCTTTATAAGCCATCTATAAAGTATTTATCAATCATCTGCTCTGTAATTATCATTGCTCTATACATATTTTGTCCACCAAAATTTGCTCAGTATGGATTAATTTTAATTATACATCTTATATAATCATATTGCATATTAGGAGTGTATATTAAGACTATCTAGAGGGGTTACCAGTGCAGGCTTTGGAGTCTTACTGCCTGACTATTTGCTACTGTGAGACCTTGAATAATAGATTTTATCACTGCAACTCTGTTTCTTCAACTCTAAAATGGTGATAGTAATAATATATAACTCATATAATTATGTATATTAAAGGAAATATTTTTTACTATTATGACTTTTAGCTGACATAATAAATTGTACATATTTATGGGATACAGTATAGTATTTTGATACATGTATGCAATGTATAAGGATCAAGTCAGGATAATCTGCATATTCATTGCCTCTAACTTTGATCATAACTTTGTGTTGGAAAAATCTACTCTTCTTGAGATTTGAAAATATATAATAAATTACTGTTAACTGTAGTCATCTTGTAGTCTTATAGAACACTAGGACTTATCCCTTCTATCTTTCTGTACTTTTGTATCTGTTAATCAACCTCTGGCTATCCCTCCCCCCCTTTCCCTTTCCTTGCCTCCAGTTACCACTACTCTACTCTCTACTTCTATGAGATTGACCTTTTTAGCTTCCACATATGAGTGAGATCATGTGGTATTTGTCTTTCTCTGCCTGGTTTACTTCACTTAACATGATAAAAGAAAATAATTTATTTCCAATGCTTAACGCAGAATCTGGAAAATTACTATGTGTAGTGTGAATATGGTGAGAAGGGGACAATTGTATAATACAACTTGAAGCCATGGTAGAAAATTATTGTCCGGTCCTGATCCTTCACATATCTTCAGCTGAGCTCCCCATAGTTCTTTAAGTTGAATCTAGAATATCATTCTTTGGAATTGAGATTACCTTTAGTAAAATGCATCACCACGGGTGACCAATTGAGCTCTTATTAGTATAAGCTTCTTAGATACTTTTAAGCTTCAAAATTAGCTAAAACTAATCCATATCTAAAGAATATTAACAATGGAAACCCAGCAAAAAGTAAATAAATATATGATGCAAAAATTATGAGAATTGTAAATTTACGTTTTGTCCTGCAAAGATATGCTCTCACTGTCATATCTTTGCTTAAATTAGAGCAACTCGGTTTGCATGTTAGAATAATCTGAGCATTAAAAAAATATACCAATGCCTAATCTTTTCTTTTACAGTTCTAATTTAATTCATCAGAAGTGAAGCTTGGGCGTCAGAATTATCTAATATATTTTCAAGTGAGACCAGTGAGTAAGAAATTTTAGAATAACTGAATTAGACTAAATTATCATTAGGCAACAGGTGGCACTAGATACTCTGTACAATAGAAAGTATAGCACACTTTTAATTATAATTCTCTGTTACAACTAATCTTAAAATATTTTTAGTTTTAATATACATTTATACAAAATATAAAAGGGATTTTCATATAATTGTATAAATTTGTTTCTTCTGACGTTTTAAATTTTTAAATTATGTATATATTATTAACAAAACGTTATTTCAATTTCAAAAAGATTTTCTTCTTTATGTATGACCTTGAGTCCATTGTTCAGTGGCTTACTTAAAGGATTAAATTGATTTTATGTCAAATATTTTGTTAGGAATGTAGAAAAATTATCAATGAAGTTCCTGATACAAATATTTGCATCCTCTATTTGAGACACTGGAATTTTTAATTGCACTAGTTTACTAAGATTAAGGAAAGATAGAAAAAATCATGGAGAAGAGTACATACCAAGTCATATCCAGCAGTCCACAAATCAAATAAATTATTAATGGAGAGTCTAATAAAAGTGAAAATAAAAATCAGAGGATGCTAGAAAGCTGGAGTGGAAGAAGAATTAGGAAGATTATAATAACATATTATACCTCCTGATGGGGGTCCTCCTAAATCCGGATTGATAACTAATCTCAAATCAGTAACCCGGGTTTAAGATAGCAGAGAAAATGTTATGAAAATGAATAAGAATTTCAAGCTAAAATATAGCTTATTGTTCTTGGTATTTCATTGTTTCAATAACCTAGACAATCTGCTCCTGAGTGCCACATTATGTCAAAGACTTCTTACACTTTGCAACATATTATTCTCTTTGCATTTTTTTTCCTGACTGGTCTGGAAATTAAATTGCCTAGTCTTAAGTATAGGACTTATAATACAGCCTCAGGCACTTATCAAAGCTATACAATTTTCATTTGCTGGTTGTAAAAATAGGAAAGTTCAGAGCTGCTAATTTATAAATTATTAACTACACGAACCTGTGTAAGACAACTAAATTCTCTGAGCTTTGTCTGGCCATTTAGAACTGACAAGATGCTGAATAGAAAGTCATGATCCTGAATTTTAAGGCAGTAGCAAATTGAAAAAAAAAAAAAAAGATCAGTTTAACAAACCCCAGGACCAACTCAATCACAGATTATATTGACTGAACCCCCATACTAGCAGCCTGAGAATAAAATCAACTTGCCTATTTGTAGAGGTAAATATTGTTCATTTCCATCTCAACTGTTCTTTTTCACAAAATATCTGACATAGAATCAATGATTACTAGACACACTAAAAAGAAAAAATAATCTATGCCCCATTGTCAAAGGAGGAAATAATGAATATAATTAATATTAGAGAGGGCTAAGATTAATTATATTGGAATCACCAAACAAGGACTTTAAAGTAACTATAATGAATATCATTAAAGTATAAAGCAGAAAGGTTTCATGAAGATATGAGAAATTTTACAAGACACATGGAAACTATATAATAAAAACAAATAAAAATTCCAGAAATAAGATTTCAGAAATCATGGATTCATTGAAGTGGCCTAAGAGCCGACTAGACACACAAGAGGAAAGTATTAGTTAACTTGAATTCAGGTCAGTATGAGTTATCCATACGGAAATACAAAGAGAAAGAAAAAATGAAAAATAGTAACTAAAAGTAATATATATAATTTGTGTACTAATATAATAAAAGGCCCCAAAGAAGAGAAAGAATGGCAAATAATGAAATTTGAAAAGCAAATTAAAACCAAACTAGATACAAGAGAGTATAAAATAAGTGCAGAAATCAATAAAATAGGAAATGGACACAATAGAGAAAATAATGTGAAAAGTTGGTTATTTGAAAAGACTGCTAAGTTGATTGACTTTAGGAAGGTGACTCAGGAAAGTGGAAAAAGCACAAATAATCAACATGAGTATTCCAAATCAGAAAGTGAGTAGAGGCCCAATAGATATTAAAAGGATTATAGGGAAATACTGCACATAAATTTATATCAACACATTTAATAATTTATATAAAATATACAGAAATCTTGAAAGAAATTAATACTACTGACACAAGAAGAAATAGGAAAAGTCAAAGAGACTCTTATTTATTAAAGGAATATAATTTATAATAAAAACATTCCTACAAAGAGATCTCCAGGCCCTGATGGCTTCATCAATGAATTATACCAATTTGAGTAAAGAAATCATATCAGTGCTTCACAGACTCTTTCAGAAAACAGAGTGAACTTTCCCAACTTATTTTATGTGGTCAATATTAATTTTATATAAAAAATTTAAAAGTACTATAACAAAAGAGAATTACACATTAAAATTTTGCATACATAGTTGCAAAAATTCTCAACAAAATACTGATAAATCCAATAATACATTAAAAAAAGTAAAATTGCTATGACTAAGTCAGGTGTATCACAGGAATGAATGCAAGTTTGTTTCAAGAGTTGAAATCAAGCAATGTAAACACTCAATTTACAGAAAAAGGTGAAAAGTTATCTGAGTATTTTAATAAATGGAGCATTTTTGTGTGTGTTTTTTTTTGAGAGCTGTTATCAAATTAAGAATTAAAATGTCCTCAAGCTACTAAAGGCCATTTTCAAAGACGCATGGCTAACACATATGTATAGCTTAGTGATGAAACACTAAAACATCTTCTTCTAAGGTAAAAAAACAGGGCAAGTACAGACGTTTTCTTTTTTTTTTTATTATTATACTTTAAGTTTTAGGGTAAATGTGCACAACTTGCAGGTTAGTTACATATGTATACATGTGCCATGTTGGTGTGCTGCACCCATTAACTCGTCATTTAACATTAGGTATGTCTCCTAATGCTATCCCTACCCCCTACCCCCACCCCACAACAGGCCTCAGTGTGTGATGTTCCCCTTCCTGTGTCCATGTGTTCTTATTGTTCAATTCCCACCTATGAGTGAGAACATGCGGTGTTTGGTTTTTTGTACTTGCGATAGTTTGCTGAGAATGATGGTTTCCAGCTTCATCCATGTCCCTACAAAGGACATGAACTCATCATTTTTTATGGCTGCATAGTATTCCATGGTGTATATGTGCCACATTTTCTTAATCCAGTCTATCGTTGTTGGACATTTGGGTTGGTTCCAAGTCTTTGCTATTGTGAATAGTGCTGCAAGAAACATACGTGTGCATGTGTCTTTATAGCAGCATGATTTATAATCCTTTGGGTGTATACCCAGTAATGGGATGGCTGGGTCAAATGGTATTTCTAGTTCTAGATCCCTGAGGAATCACCACACTGACTTCTACAATGATTGAACTAGTTTACAGTCCCACCAACAGTGTAAAAGTGTTCCTATTTCTCCACATCCTCTCCAGCACCTGTTGTTTCCTGACTTTTTAATGATTGCCATTCTAACTGGTGTGAGATGGTATCTCATTGTGGTTTTGATTTGCATTTCTCTGATGGCCAGTGATGATGAATGTTTTTGCATGTGTCTTTTGGCTGCATAAATGTCTTCTTTCAAAGCAGTGTGTAGAGGGAAATTTATAGCACTAAATGCCCACAAGAGAAAGCAGGAAAGATCTAAAATTGACACCCTAACATCACAATCAAAAGAACTAGAGAAGCAAGAGCAAACACATTCAAAAGCTAGCAGAAGGCGAGAAATAACTAAGATCAGAGCAGAACTGAAAGAAATAGAGACACAAAAGCACATATGTTTTCACCAATTCCATTCAACATTGTACCAATGATCCTAGGAAATGCAATAAGTACAGAAATAAGTCAAAAATTTAGAAAGGAAAAAAAAGCTGTAATTTTTACACACATCATTGATATGGTTTGGCTGTGTCCCAACCAAATCTCATCTTGAATTGTACTCCCATAATCCCCACATGTTTTCGGAGGGACCTGGTGGGAGATAATTTGAATCATGGAGGCAGTTTCCCCCATACTGTTCTCATGGTTGTGAATAAGTCTCACAAGATCTGACGGTTTTATCAGGGGTTTCTGCTTTTGTTTGTTCCTCATTTTCTCTAGCCGCCGCCAGGTAAAAAGTGCCTTTCACCTCCTGCAGTGATTCTGAGGCTTCCCCAGCCATGTGGAACCATAAGTCCAATTAAACCTCTTTTTCTTCCCTGTCTCAGGTATGTCTTTATCAGCAGAATAAAAATGGACTAATACAATCATTATTTACCTACTAAACCCTATGATATTAGAAAATCAGCACTAATAATTGAATTTATGAAGATGCAGGATTCAATATTAATATAAAAAGTTGATTGTGTTTCTATATATTAGCAATGAACAATTAGAAAATGACACTTTTAAACATCTCAAAATGCAATATCAAAGATGATATCTAATAGCTAGGAATAAAACTAATGAAGTATCCACAAGACCTCTACATTAAACTATAAAGGCTTTTCGAGAAAAATTAAAGAGACCTATTTAGAGAAATATGTTTATGTATCTGAAGATTCAAGATATTCTCCCAAAATAGACTTATAAAACTTTTTTCAAGAATTCTTAAATATAATCTGATTATGGAATTTACTTGGGAAGGTCTAGAATGTAGAACACCGATCTTGAAAAAGAAGAATAAAGTTGGAGCTGCTAAACTATATATAATTTCAGGAGTTACTACATAAAGCTACAGTAACCCAGAGAGTGTTTATAGATTACTCAGCCTTGAATATTTAAACCTATGACAGGACACCACAGAGTATGCTTGTGTCAAGCTTTTAATAAAGGTAAAGGATGTAATACAGTAAGAAAAAGAAAATGTAGACAAACATTATGTTTGAGACACTTTCAAATGTAGATCTCCTGGATTCTTGCAAAAAGATTTGCTTTGTTTCAGAATTGAACCATCCAGATTTATGTGATGAATCTTTGCTTTGATAGAGCTTAAGGAAGATATTTCCAGGGAGGCCTTTTATATCCCTCTGGTCATATAACCAAGCTGGACTGTCTGACCAGTTATGCCATCGACTGTATGTCACAAAGGGAGTTTAAGGCTTCAAATAGTACATTATTGATGATTAATTAGTTGGTTAACATAGAACTATACCTAGTTAAACAGTCAAAGCTAGATGATACTCAGGCTTCTCCATATATAAGCAAGGAGCTGTATAACTCCATGCTGTGAAGCGTGGTATTAGCATAGAAATAGAAAAAGAAACCAATGGAATATACTAGAGAGTCAAGAAATAAACCCTCACAGATACTGTCAACTAACTTTCAACAGAGAAACAAACACAATGACGTAAAGAAAGTCTTTTTTTCTTTTTTTTGAAATACTCTAGATTCATAGGAAATTGCAAAGATAGTACAGAGATGTTCTCTATAAATTTAGCACAGTTTCTCCATTGACTACATCTTATATATTTATAGTACAATATAAAAACCACAAAAGTGACATTGTTATAAAGTGTGTATGTTATTTCTATGTCCCTTTGTCCCAAGTACTTTTATGTAATCAACATTACAGATACAGTATTATTCCATTACCATGAAGATCTCTGTAGTGTTACTCCTTCATAATTACTCTGTCCCCCTCCACCATCCCTGGCAAACACTAATCTGCTCTTTATTTCTATTAATTTTGCCATTTGGAGAATGTTATATAATAGAAATTATAAAGCATATGATCTTTTGACAGTGACTTTTTTTCACTCAACATAATCACCTTGAGATCCATTCAGGTCGTTAGGTGTATCCAGAGTTCATTTCTTTTTATTGCTGAGTAGTATTTCATAGCCTGGATGAACCACAGCTGTTTTTCAACCACTCATCTCTTGTAGGACATTTTGGTTGTTTCAGGTTTTTGCTATTACATATAAAGTTGCTTTAAATAAATATGTGCAGGTTTTGTTGTTTTGTTTCTCTGAAATATCTACATATGTGATTACTGGGTCATATCCCAAGTATATGTCTAGTTTTTTAAGAACTGCCAAACCATTTTCCAGAGTGACTGCCAGCCTATATTTCACCAGCAATGTATGAGAGATTGTCTCTTCACATTCTTACCAAAATTTGGCATTGTCGCTATTTTTTATTTTAGTCTTCCTAATAAATATGTAGTGATAACATATGGTGGTATTAATTTACATTTGTGTGGTGGCTAGCAATGTTGAGCGTATTTTTATGAGCTTATTTTTTACCTCTATAACATTCTTTAGTGAAATGTCTCTTCATGTCTTTTACCCATTTGCTAATTTGATTGTTTTTAAGTAATTTTTAAATGCTCCAGATATGAGTTCTTTGTCACATGTAATTTGCGAATGTTTTCTCCCTTTTAACAAATGAGGCTAGAACAACTAGACTCCCATATAAAAACAAAGTACCACTTGATCTTTTTGTCATTCAGAACACAAAAAAAACCACTTTGAGATCAACTGTAGACCTAAATGTAAACATAAAACTATGAAGCTTCTATAAGAAAATACTTTTCTCCCTTAGGATAAGAGAGAGAATCTTGAATAAGTACAGTAGAATCAAAAACAATAAAAAATATTGGGCTCTATCCAAAGCAAAAATTTCTGTTCATCAAAAGACATAGTTAAGAAAATGAATATACAAACCACAAACAGGGAGAAATTATTTGTAACACATTTGTGTGACAAAGGACTTCTATCTAGAATATATTAGGACTTCCTACAAAATAGCAATTAAAAGATGCAGATGCCACTTTTTAAAAATGGGCAAAAACGTAATCAGATGCCTTATAAAAAGAACATACATAAATGGTCAAGAATAACATATAAAAGTCTCTAGGGTAATTCAAGTTAAAATTATTATGGGCTGTCATTTCACACTGACTGGAATAGCTAATATAAACCAGATCAAAAGCAGTAATGTTGGTAAGGATGTATAGCAACTGGCACTTATGTATGTTTCTGGTAGAAGTTTAAATTAAAATGGTTCAGTCACCTTGAAAAACTGTTTCATATTTTTCAAATAAAATAAAACATATGCCTATGGTATGGTCAAGTAATTCTACTCCTAGGTATTTAGCCACTGGAATTTAAAATGTATGTAAACAAAGGAATTTTCACAAGAATGTATATAGCAATAATATTTATTATAACCCCTAAAGTTGTGGGTAAAGATTATTAACAGGAGAATGCAGGAACAAGTTTCTGTATATTCATACAATGAAATATTAATTAGAAATACAAAAAAATAAATTATTGAAACAAAACATGGTTCAATATCAAATATATTAAACAAAAGAGTTAAGATACAAATGTATATGTACTTTATGATTCCATTTATAATTCAAGTCCAACAAGAGAAAACTAGATCAATAGTGATAGAAATCAGAAAACTGTCATGGGTAGCTGAATATCTGGAATCTGTTAATTTTGTTGTATGTTAATTATATCTTAATGAAAAACTGTTAAGTGAGAAATAGGCAAAGAAACTAAACACGCAAGTGAAATAGAAGAACAGACAACTCAAAATAGAAGAAATGAAAATAGCCACTAAGCAAATGAAAATGTGTTCAACCTCACTAGCAATTAAGGTTTCTAAATTAAAGCAAGAATAATTTAATTATAATATAATAAAGTTAATTTATAATATAAATATAATGAAAATAATAAAGATTTTTTCTATCAGATTAATAACAATAAAAGATGAATGATTAATTTCTATTTTTAGCAAGTTTGTATGAGAAGAAGAAACCATTTATCTCTAGTGAGAATGTCAATTGGTACAAATTCTTCAGAGAATTGTGTTCCTAAAACCTTATAATGTCTCTACCATCTGAACTAACATTTCTATTTTTAAAAATATACTCATCAAAAGATATATAATTCACAGCTTCTTCATCTGTAAAAATGAGAATAATAGAACTTGCTCTACTTTATTTTAAGGTGTTTTTATATATAATAAAATAATTTACACTACTTTGGATAAAACGGTTGCCTATTACAGAGTAGAGTAAACAGGGGAGCGCTGTGGATATATGTAGAAAAAATGTTGCACAGATCTAAAAGGGCCATATATAGATGAATATGATTAACTCAACCTATGCACTCCAGTCTAAAAAACAAACAAACCCAGTGAAACAAAGATGTGTAAAGCAATAGATATGAAAGATCTGTGAAATATCAAGAGCTTTATATGGTACAGCCACTTTAAATGCGTGTTTACTATCATTGCCAATCTTATCCTTCCTCCTCCCTCTGCACTTTTTGTCCATTACCTACAGCTTCCCACTAGATTCACAGTGATCTTTCAAGAGTTAAGGTAATGCTGAGGAAAATAAAGGATATACTAAGTGAATATCATGAAGATTAATACAATGCATACATTTTTAAATGACTCCAGATTGCTCAAAATTAACAGACTAGAAATTCAAGTCTTTCAACCCTGGCTGCATAGTATAATCACCTGAAGAGGTATACTTACAAACGTATTGTAAACTGTTCTCTGTTCCATGCTAGACTAACTAAACAGAGTATTTGAGTGCTAAAGCCTAGGCATTGATAGGGTTTAAAAGTTCCCTAGGTGATTCAAAGGTGCTTCTGTGGGGAAGCTGGGTTAGAGAAGTTCTAGGATTAGGGATTTTACTCTGCTGTAGAGGATATGAAGACTGCTTATTTGAGTTCCTCTTAGAAATACAACATGATTTGCAAATATTGTCATGGTCAGAGGTCGATTATTACACCTTCTCCATTCTTTTGCAGGCAGGATCATAGTTTTAGGCTAGAAGTTTCCTCCTTTGACTTATTTTTATCACAGTTGGTTTGTTAATTAGATACAGAGTCTGGCTTCTTTACTGTGAAATATAATTCTTTTATCAGCAAAACCACATTCTGCCCAAGGTGATTTTTCCAATGGCTGTAATCCCCTTTTCAAACCCATGAAATAAAGAGCCTTCCAAATTAAGGAATGAGTAGCCATTTGGGTTAAAAGAGACTTTCAGTTTAGATTTCAGATATTCTAACCCACTGTAAAAGTTTGATAAAAAACGAACCAGGGCTTTTAATTAATTGTGTACAGAAAGCTGACAGAATTCTATTGGGAGACATTCCTAATAATCCATGCGCATAATGTGATGGAAATTGTTTATAAATATAAATGCATTGAAAAGTTTATAACCCTGGAACAAAAGGCGATGAAAAATCAGACCATGGTTGGCAACTTCACAATTAAATTCTCAGCTAGTAAATGACTTACTTGAAAATTCTCTTTTATCTTTGTTTTCCAATATATTCCTGAAAGCACAGAAAAAAAAGTAAAATCTCAGCCAGTGCTTGAGTAGAAAACTCTTGGAGAGACTATGTTACACACATATAACTTTAATAACTCTTGGTTGAAGGTTGCTGAATCTGCATGAAAACATCATCTCCTTTTTTTCTCTTTCCATATATTATATATGTATCGACAGACACACAACATATATTCATGTATACATTTTGTGTGTCTATATATACAAAACAAAACCCAATATAGGTTGATATGGATGTAGTAATCCTTCCAAATATAAAATTTAAAAGAAAAACTGAAATTGTGGATTTTAAGGAAAAACTCTTATTTCTGAAAAAGAAATTAATATTGTTTTGTGGATATGTGTACATTTTTATACTTCACAATTCATATTGAACATTTTATGGAACTAGGGATCAAACTATAATGATAAGTTAAGACACTTGCTGTAATACCTGGATGTATGGAATTAAACTACTCATAAAAATATTTCATACTCATAAGCAGATTCACATGCTTAGCCACATATCAGCAAATAAGTGCATTAAAATTATTTAAGTCTTTAGAATTACTTCTATCTTGTTTTATTTTCCCCAAAATGATGTTAAGAAAAAAGTGCAGGCATTATTCCCTGATTTTATATCAGTGAAAACATCAGTGTCTCTCTACTGCCAGTTAGTACCTGAATACTTTTGTCTGTCGGTACCTCTGTCTGTCTTCCACACTTGATTATTGCTTTCATGAGGGCAGGAACTAATTCTCCTACTACTCCAGCACATCATCCATCATAGCACCTGGCAAATATTATGCAGTTTATACATTTATTTTTAGATACACTGAATTAAACTTCATTTTATCTATAAATATTCCCAAACTTGATAAAAATCATTTTATTTCTCTGCTAAAAATCCTGTTTTGATGACCCTAATCCAAAGGATTTTTTCCAAACCAATGTAGTCACTCTAGATATAGAATGTGATCACTTCTTACATATGCAAATTGATCTGAGATACTCATATATTTTTCACCACTGGTTTCTCATGCTCTCATGACAAGTGAGATTATTAAGGCAAAAACCTGTTCAGTAAGAAAAAAAAAAAACTAAACTAATGTGCATCACAGATATTTAATCCCAGCTGATATTTCCATTATGATTACATTGAGGGATGAATGCAGTCATAATTACATATGCACTGAAAGCTATGCTCTACCCAGGATAAGTGGGTTTGCCCAAACCTAGTTACATTAATGTCTTAACAGCTGAAGTAACCTAAATAATAGTTTCATAGAGCAAGTTCACATTTCCTTGCTCCTAAGAGTTCTTAGGAACAACTTTGCAGAACCACAAAAGCATTTAGATATAGAATAGGACAGAAATAGAAATTGAAAAAAAAAATCGGAAAGCATTTCAATTACTTCTAACAAATATAATTTTATTCCAGCAGAATATCATAGATAATATATGGTAATTAATAGTATCTTATGAATCATTAATAATACATTGACTATACGTTGCACAAAATGTTTTTAAAGTTTGAAGGTCATTTTGATAACATTAATAGATATAAATTTAATCCATTGTCTTTACAATACTGTGCATTTTCCACATCATTCTACGTAATTAAAAATATTTTATAGTTTTTTACATGCTTTATAAAATAGTCACCCTACATGTATATAAGTAATTAATTTTTGTTTGGAAATGTTGTCCAGATCCAACATATATCTAATATTCAAAGTGGTGCCATTTTAAGTTTTGTTTAATTTGATGCTATAATACTGCATTTTATGGCCAGTGGGAACTAAACCCCAATTTCCCATAAACAATTTTGTTCAATACTGTCTAATTTGTTTCCTCCCATCACTAGCTACACAGAATGTGGCTTTTTTCAGCCCCACATTTATACACAAAAGATAAAAGTGTAGTTAAAAGACTGGTACAAGATGGGTCAATATTTCTCATTTAGCAATAACTTTGAAGTATTTCACAACAGAACTTTAAAATCTCTTTTAAAAAGATATATCTTTGACAGGATGCCATTAAATCTTTAAAATATGATATACTGTTAAGATTTTCTAAAGAGAGACAATATTTTTCATTTTAGTTTCAGAGCTAAGGTTATTCATTTTCTCCCACATAAGATGGTTGCTTCCAAGTAGACAACATATCTTCAGTTACAATTTGGTGTAGTATTTAAGTCAGTCGACTCTATGGTGAGACTGTGTTTGTAGCTTCATCTGTACAATTACTAGCTATATGTCCTTGGGTAATTATTATATAGCACTAGTGCAATAGCACTAGTATCAGGTCCTATCTTTCTAGCTTTTGGGATGAATAAATGAAAACAATACATGTAAAGTACTATTTCTTGCATGCGGGGAGCGCTAAATATGTTATATATTATCATTCTTCTCATTTTATTTATTATTTTTTGAGACAGGGTCTCAGTCTGTCGCCCAGGCTGGAGTGCAGTGACACAATCTTGGCTCACTGCAGCCTTGACCTCCTGGGCTCATCTGATCCTCCCACATCAGCCTTCTGAGTGGCTGGGACTACAGGCATGCACCATCACACCCAGCTAATTTTTGTATTTTGTTATAGAGACAGGGTTTTGCCATGTTGCCCAGGCCGGTCTTGAACTCCTGAGCTCAAGAAATCCACCTTCTTCTACCTCCCAAAATGCTGGGATTACAGGCATGAGCCACTGTGCTCAGCTTTTATTTTATTGAATTGAAGATGTCATTGTTTGTAAGATAGAATCATGATTGTTATCGACCACTTAAAAAAAGATGCTGCCAATTAAACAATGACAACATATTTTACAACTTGGAATTTATACTTTATACTTACTGAAGGAACTCTTCTGCACCTAATAAGATGCAGATTTTTAATCATGTATGTGTTTTGCATCTTTTGCATATGTAAAAAGGAAGAAATAAGTTAAATAAATAGGACAAGTCATTTCAAAACTTCTTAACATACAGGGTTTGACTCGTGAATGTTTTGGGTTAGTATCATCAATGTCTACTTGTTTTCAGCCATATTTCTCTTGCAGTCGTCAAAGACATTACCAATGCCACTTTTCTTCAGAGTGGTCCATATCCCTGGGATTTCTTCCATACCACTTACATTCAATGTGCAAATGTTAGTGCTGGCATTTCCTTAATTTCTCCAGGTGGTGTCAACACAGCATTTTCAGACATCGAACAGGATTTATATTCTCTTTTTAAATGGTACTTGAAGAGTTGCAATCATGCAGTTATTCTGTTCAAAATAACAACCAGGTTAACCATGACAAAGCATTGACAACTATCATTCCTGATGCTTCTCCAGTAGCAATCTTAAAACATCACTGATTATTAGAGGCACTATTAGATCTCAGAGACATTAAAATGTGAAAAAATGAGGCTGTCTAGAATGAAGGAATTCCCTATTACAACTCTCACCTCTTTTTACCCCTTCTTTTGTTTCATCCCTGGAGATTAGAGGAGGAATGATTTATCTGATGAGTCAATTTGGGAAAAATAAACTGGTTATGACCCGTTCAACTACTTTCTTTTCTCCTAAAAGCACAGATGCTCTGCTGTCCCTCTCAGGGCCAGGCTCACCATTTGGGTGAGACCATACCAGGACCAGATATGCCACTGCCTGGATTGGGAAATCTGCCAACTGCACATTTGCTACATTTCACAGTTTGTATTTCAACTTAGCCCTTATCAGTTATATTTTATTTATTTACTGATTGATTTGTCTTTCTTTCAATTTTTATTTATCCTCCTGCTCTCACTCACTGGAAGAACACAAAGTAACATGGCTGACAAAGGGCCTTATACGGTGTTGTCTCTCTTATTTCCTCTACTCCTTGCTGTTTGCTTGAGTCATGTCTTATGAATGTTGGTCTTGTGATTTCTTTGAAGGGATTTTTTTTTAGGCTAGTCGTCTATTTTGTGAGGGTAGGTTTAATTAAAATTAGAAAATGTCTCAGACACATAAATTACAAAACATTGAAAGAAAATCAAAGAAATCTCCACTGTTCTCTAAGTTATGGAATTCTAATTGCTCGTCAGGTAATGTTTCAAAATTTCTGACAAATATCAATCTTCAGAACTTGGAAATGAGAAGTCAGAATTCCCAGATTTTTAGGAAATACTCATAAGTTATATTAGCATGTTTAAATTATAATAAGTGAGCATAACAATAAACAAGTTATTTTTTTCTGAAAGTATAAGTTGCAGAAATTTTCCGTAAAACAAATAAATATAATGTAATCATAAATGAATATAATATGAACTGATATATAGTGACATGATTACATATTTCATTAACACGTGAATATCTCTACTGGATTTAGATACTTAATTTTTCAAAAATGGGATATTAAGACAAAATAAATACCCAATAAAATTATTTGAAACTGAAAGACAACACGGCATATACTTAATATTTAAAAATTAATATTTAAAAAATAAATTTTAAAGTATACAAAGCATTAATTACCCTGTGTTTTGTGCCAAATATTATAGGTATTGAGAAATTTCTTCCTTTTTTTGTTGACATTGGTTGAGCTGTCATTAGGGCTCACAAAAGTCTCCATAAGTTGGGTGTTAGTGTCTTGCTTTGTATCAGTTTCTTTCTATAAAGATGAAAATATTTTTCTGTTCTCCTCCAGGTGTCTTTGCAATTGTTGCATTGCTTTTAGTAACTCAGACCCAGATCAGGTTATGATTTTATATTAGAATATTCCACGTCAACATTCACATCTTGTTCTCTTTGTATTTCTTCTGTTAAAGTATTTACAAAGAACTATAGCCTATACTGAATATTTAAACACTGGAAATTGTCACCAATTTCTGAGAGCTACAGAATCTACTTCCTTGCTCCTCAGCTAGAATTCATCTTGATACTCTAAAATTCTTCTCCATATGTATTAATATTACCTTATAAATATCATTTTCTATGGTTCTGGTGGACCGAAATGAATTTTGCTCTTGATCCCAGAACCCACACAATGACTTTAAAGAAACTGTAGCTTAACAATTTGAGTCAACCTACTCATTTTAGTATTGATTTTATATTCCAGGATGACATAAACAATTGGAATCTTCCCTGTGACCCAGATGCATTCTAGAAAGTAGCAATTTGTGTAAAATGAGAGGTTTTCATAAAGGAAGGGATATTGTTTGACTTATTCAGAGAAAAATAGAGTAAATGACAAGTCTTCAGCTTTGGACAGGCACCACATTTCCCGGAAAGAGTAGCCTCTCCCTACTTGTTTATTTGGCTCTTTATTTCTCAGCAAAAGATATACTTCTACTTAAGGGCAATTCCAGCATTAAACTGTTAGTTTCCAACCTGTTTTCATTTGGGGTTTGTAAGATGAATGATGAGCAGATAGACATTATGAGAAATACCTGGATGCTTTCACACTAAAACTAAAATAGTTGATTCTACTAAAAATTTGTTTTAAAATTAACATTTTTGCAGTTGACACAAAGGTAAGGCCGTTATAAATTAGTATAAGCAACTAATGAATTCATTACTTGAGCAGCTTAATTTAAAAGTTCAATGATCTGTAGAACCCTCTTCTTAAAAATAGACGAAAACCCTAAATCTTAAAAAAATTGCTTACTATTTGTTTTTATTGAATTAAACATATTTTATTGAGGAATATACAATAACTGTTCTAACGGATTCAATTTCTAAGACCCTCAGCTTCTCTGTTGCTTTGGTCTTAGGCTTTTAGGCATGGAGACTGTAAGACAGACTACCAGTAGCCTACTTAAATTCCTGAAGTAGCCAGATTGGACAAACAGAAACCCATACACTTTTTGCAGACTTTTGATATGTAACAGCAATCAAAGAATTACCATATCAAAAATGAAGGTCATGTCTGAGTATCACAATTAAAAATACAATAGCAGATGGCTTTAAAAAAAAACTTACTGATTTATGGTTAATACAAATTCAGCATATAATACTAAAGCAGATCGCAGCAACAGCTATCATTTCTGTAAATGTAATTCATACTTATTGTCAAGTCCGGTAGATTTTGTAACCCAATGTCTGAGGATATTCTGTGGTATTTCACAAGTGCAAAAACTTCAGAATTTATAAGATGATTTTAGGTTAGGAACAAGGGTAGTGCTTTATAGATCTGTATCCACAACAGGAATCTGTAGGAAGATCAAGCACTCTTTTTTTTTTTTTGATCTTTACAAATTATAATCATTTTTATTTTATTTTAATTATTTTTGTTATTATTATTATACTTTAAGTTTTAGGGTACATGTGCACAATGTGCAGGTTTGTTACATATGTATCCATGTGCCATGTTGGTGTGCTGCACCCAGTAACTCGTCATTTGGCATTAGGTATATCTCCTAATGCTATCCCTCCCTGCTCCCCCCACCCAACAACAGTCCCCAGTGTGTGATGTTCCCCTTCCTGTGTCCATGTGTTCTCATTGTTCAATTCCCACTATGAGTGAGAACACGCGGTGTTTGGTTTTTTGTCCTTGCGATAGTTTGCTGAGAATGATGGTTTCCAGTTTCATCATTTTTTATGGCTGCATAGTATTCCATGGTGTATATGTGCCACATTTTCTTAATCCAGTCTATCGTTTTTGGACATTTGGGTTGGTTCCAAGTCTTTGCTATTGTGAATAGCGCCGCAATAAACATACGTGTGCATGTGTCTTTATAGCAGCATGATTTATAATCCTTTGGGTGTATACCCAGTAATGGGATGGCTGGGTCAAATGGTATTTCTAGTTCTAGATCCCTGAGGAATCACCACACTAACTTCCACAATGGTTGAACTAGTTTACAGTCCCACCAACAGTGTAAAAGTGTTCCTATTTCTCCACATCCTCTCCAGCACCTGTTGTTTCCTGACTTTTTAATGATGGCCATTCTAACTGGTGTGAGATGATATCTCATTGTAGTTTTGATTTGCATTTCTCTGACGGCCAGTGATGATGAGCATTTTTTCATGTGTCTTTTGGCTGCATAAATGTCGTCTTTGGAGAAGTGTCTGTTCATATCCTTTGCCCACTTTTTGATGGGGTTGTTTGTTTTTTTCTTGTAAATTTGTTTGAGTTCATTGTAGATTCTGGATATTAGCCCTTTGTCAGATGAGTACGTTGCCAAAATTTTCTCCCATTTTGTAGGTTGCCTGTTCACTCTGATGATAGTTTCTTTTGCTGTGCAGGAGCTCTTTAGTTTAATTAGATCCCATTTGTCAATTTTGGCTTTTGTTGCCATTGCTTTTGATGTTTTAGACATGAAGTCCTTGCCCATGCCTATGTCCTGAATGGTATTGCCTAGGTTTTCTTCTAGGGTTTTTATGGTTTTAGGTCTAACACGTAAGTCTTTAATCCATGTTGAATTAATTTTTGTATAAGGTGTAAGGAAGGGATCCAGTTTCAGCTTTCTACATATGGCTAGCCAGTTTTCCCAGCACCATTTATTAAATAGGGAATCCTTTCCCCATTGCTGATCAAGCACTCTTTCTAAAGAAACACATAACTCCCACACCTCAGAGCAACTCTCAAATCATATACAAGTTCAATTAATATTGCTCTATCTTTGGTAGTGTTTTTCATCTTTACACATGTAATAATAACTTATTCTATGAAACAGAATCAAGGCAGTAAATATACTGTAGTTTATCTTGCTTGATGAAAGTGGCACTCAGGACACTTTTATTCATTTTGAAAACTAACTGAAACCTATGATCATTTTGTGCTACCTAACAAGCCATTATCCCAACTTCGACAGGAAGCATCATGACAATGCAGACTTAAAACATTCCATATCATTAGTTACTAAAATTACAGAAAGCAGTTGATGTTCAACTGGATAGTGATAAAATTGGAAATATTTGAAACCTATAAACTTGAAATACATTTCCTGCTAAAGCTTGATGGGGAGGGAGACGCAAATAGAGAACAGATTTATTCTAATATTTAGGATATGCTTTACATATTTAATGAATCAGGAGTTTCCCTTTTTATTTCTCTTTGGAGGATTTTTCTTTGCCAAGTTACAACATTTTCAATAAGGAATGGACTCTATAATTTCATTCATGATGCTTTATTTATTGTGTCTTCAGCCAACAAGAAAGTGGTTTTATTTGGTGTACTCTCTGTCTTATTCAGGAGTAATTTCAACTACATTTAGAAATGTTTTAACATGCTGAATGAAATAGACACCTAGGACCACCTCCAATGGTCAGCCATCTCATCTTCTTGTTACCTGAGTATGTGTCACTTGTCATCTTCAGGGAGCACTGACATATTGCCTTTAAACCAATTTACTTATATCTAAATTTGTAAAAAGTGTCTGTATATTTATGTTCATCATATCTCTATAGATGTAGTATATTTACATATATATATATAGCCCATAACTCCAAAAGGACAAGAATCATGAATATATTATTGTTACCATTATGTCAAACATGATTCTTGTTAATAACACAGTTTACCTTCTTTTTAAAAAATGATAAATAAAAAAGTCTATAAATTTACCATAATTTAGGAATAAAATCAGTTTAGTCAGAATATCCTATTCATCAGGTTTTCTGGCCAGACAAGATTTTATTATTTCTAAAGCCAAGGAATTTGAGAGTGCCGTATCTGATAATTATTTTTTCATCCTAAACTTGGTCACACCTCTGTGACTCGCCTGTGATCAATTTTCAGTCTCTCCTCAGGGTTAAGCCCATGTCTGTTCAGGGAGGCGTGACTAGTTTCAGGTAGAAAAAGTGACAACCAAATGTGTAACATTCTAATTAGATTTTGCTGTCATCTCAGCTAGGACCTCTGGTAATAATATAGTCATGAGAAGGAGAAAATTGAGTATTAAAGGCTAATGAAGGAATCTTAATAGAAATTTATAAACACTTTAAAACTAAGTCCAAATTCAAGCTGTTGGGCTCTATCTCATTTTATAGGTACAACATTTTCTTAGACACCTGCTGCTGTACAATCTGAGAGAATCATGTTCTCAGATAAAAGGTCTCTGTTGATCAATTTAGGATTATAAAATTCCTAGAGTTTTCTTTAGGAAAAAAGGGTTATCCCACATGTTTATTTGAGTACTTCCAAGCTGTGCCCCATTAGATTTTCATTTGTTGTTATTGCTGTTGTTCAAGTTTAAAAAAAGTGAACCAGTTACACCACAGTAGGTTAATTTAAAGAAGTTCTTGGTACCTTTTCAGAAGCTTGTTGCCATTTGCCTGTCATTCTGTCCAAGTGTGAGTCACCTGGAGTGTAGGTAATGGCCATACCCACTCTTCAGAGAAGTTAGCTCAGAATGGATAATGGGCATCCTGCAGGCTCTTTAAAACAAGGCAGAGAAGAACACAGAACACAACTGACAGCCATGTGCTTTGAAAATCCCCCCAAAATGCCATATTTGGTAGATAGGCCTTAAGCGCCAGCTCCAAATATTGACTTAATTTTTCAATTATTATTTACTTTGCCCTTGATAATGCTCTTTTACTTTTATCTAACTCTATTCACATGCATTTGCTCACAATAATTGTCATAATGGACTGCCGTGTTATCAACATTTTAAGAACATTGAAGTAAAATGATAATAAAAATTCTTTAATAATATTTCAACTTGAGATTATGTTTTGTAACCTATAAGTACATATTTAATTACATAAAAGTTTTTAAACTGTGGCTTACCTATATTAGCCACTAGACAATATTTTAATTTTATGAATTCTTCTAGAATATTCTAATAAATTTAAATATGACATCCATGGCCAGGCGCAGTGGCTCATGCATGTAATCCCAGCATTTTTGGGAGGTTGAGGGGGGCGGATCACCTGAGGTCAGGAGTTCGAGACCAGCCTGGCCAACATGGTGAAATTCTGTCTCTAATAAAAATGTAAAAATTAGCTGAGCATGGTGGTGGGCACCTGTATTCCCAGCTACTTGGGATGCTGAGGCAGGAGAATCACTTGAGCCTGGGAGGTGGAGGTTGCAGTGAGCCGAGACTGGGCCACTGCACTCCAGCCTGGGCAGCAAAGTAAGACTCCATATCAAAACAAAGAAAGAAACAAACAAAAAAATCCATTACATTTTATCTTTGTGCATTTGAAAGACATCATCTCAATTTCAGCATTGAAAGTTGACATTTGCTCAAAGAATATTATATGGTTGCTCTGAAATACTTTGATTTTTAAAGTTTGTAACAAATATGCGATGCTTCCCTTATTTAAGAACAAAGATCATAGTCCTCTCCCAGATTCAGCTTGTGCGACAAAAAATACATTCTCATATCTTACTGAAAATATTGACTGTCTTGTGTTTTATTTTATATTTTATGGTAGTTGATGGATTTTTTGATTTAGGAGAAACACCGTCTCTAAATAGCTACTTTTCTCACTTTTAAGCATTATCAACATCTAAGTAGGCTTTTAAATTGTAGTTAAGTAATTTATTTCACAGTCCCACAACATTTAAGTAATTTTTTTCACAATCTCACAAAATCAATTCCACAAAAAAGAGAAACCCACTATTTCTTCTCATAATTTTTCCTCACGATTATAGAAGTATAGGGCAGAGACCTTCCTTTAAGATTGTTTTGTAGAAATATGTTCTCATACAGAAGGTAACTTGTAAATTGTATGTCTTGGTTATGAGAGATAAAAATGAAACTAGATACTTCTGAATATAATTCCATTTGGTTGCAGAATTTCTCAAGTATTATTCAGGTCACATGCACATCTGTCCATTATCACAAAGATATAATCAATTTGTAGGGTCTACAATTTATTTGCTTATAAAAAAGAATTTACCATAACCTATTAGTTGAGTTTGTCATGTGTCTGATTTGGAAAGAATTAGAGAAATGACTGGAATTCGAATCCCTGGACATCATCTTTCCCTAGAAATTGCATGCTCATAGCCAACTCCTTGACTTTCTGGAAGGAGATAATCATCCATTCACAGAGGAAAAGTACAACGAACACTGATTATTAAATAAAGTTTGTATCCCTAAACCCTAACTTTATATACAACCTATGCTTCTTATAAGCTTGCATACAAACACACACATATACATACACAAGGTAAGCCTAGGCACCCATTTTTTTTCTTGGATTTTTGAAGGATTAATTATAATTTTTGAAAAGAGCTTCTATTAACCTGTGGACTTTAGCCTAATAGCATATCTGTTGTTTCTGCTTTTATAGGGTAAAATTATTGAAGACACGTAGGACCATAAATGAAAATGTATCATTAAAGGGACTGACAAAAGTAGAAACACTAACTTAAGGAGTTAAACAGAATTTCAAGAAGTGACTTTTGTAATTGTACTTCTCTAGTTGGTTTTCTATGTTTAGCCATAATACCTGTGTTTCATTTATTATCTTATGTCATCTATGTTTATAGTAAGACTGATCTTTATATTATCTGTCTTTATCACTTCTTACCTATGAGGACATGAACTGCATTGGTCCTTTGTAAATATTAGTGAAAGACCTGAAGCCATTTCTTAATACATTAAATCAGACTGTTCTATTTCCTTTCTTTCCTGCATGTGTTTAAATATATTCTTCTATGTTTTTCTTAGTATAGAATATGTGCATTAAATTAGTAAGGATGTAATTGCTTAAGCTTTCTGAAAATGTTATTCTTGTTGCATTTAGAAAGCAATGTAAAGTCAAGTCATTAAATAAATTCTATGTATGTTCTGTTTCCTGGTCACATCTGCTTTTAAAAAAAACTTCTTAACTATTTGATGAGAGATTTACATTCTAAACTGAATTCAATTCTGGAACTACTACAGAGCACTTTGTGATGGAATATTGCCATATAATATCCACATTTGTTGACACAATATAGACAGCAAAAAAGGAAAAAAAAAAAAACCACCAAAAAATCAAAAACAATTATTGTTAATCCTATAGTTTTGGTATGAAGTCTTTAGGTGGCACTGTGGCTCCAGCAGTAAATCATTTAACATCAAAGAGCCTTCTATTAGGACTATGATTAAGCAACTCTGCCACTGATTTTGTATTTAATTTTTATAATTATGCCTTATATTTCTAGGGCTTATCCTAACTTATAGAATGTTTTTCTCATATATTACTTCATATTATTTGTAAAACCAGGAGCAAAGCAAAATACCCATTTTATTCCTCTTTGACAGATGACAAAAAGAAAAGATTCAGGGGAATGAAGCCATTTTTACAGGCCCTATTATGTCCTGTAGTATATTTTGAAAAAGAATTTTTAACATTTCTTCCTGGTCTATCTCCACCTCACTGTCATAAGTTTTCTCAGGTCTTCCCATCTGTAACATGATTGACACTAACTTCGGTGACAGTGAACACCTGAAGGTATTAGACATGGTGCAATCTCTTGGATGATGTTTCTGTTGAACAAAGGGTAGTAAAGGTGTCAATATGCTATGGTTCTTTTAATTTCTTTATGTCTTTGTTCTGTTAAGCATCTCTCTTCTTATCTACATAGGACATAAAACTTGAATAAGCATTACAGTAATTAATGAACATGGGGCATAAAATTTAGAACTATATGCTAGAAAAGATTTTTTACATAGACCAAAGGAAAAATACCTAAGGAGATAAGTCCTTTCTATAGTAGTCTTCTGAAAATATATCCTCGTGTATGTCCTCAGTTTCTAAATTTAATACCCTATTAAGAGTTTTTGCCTATCTATAAAAATTGTCTTCTTCCTTAAACTTTGAATGTACAATCTCCAGCCAACTTTTCAGAAAACCTAACTACTGATGTAGTTTGTATGGGTCCCAAATTCATCCCCAGCAATCTATTTTTTCACATTTGACATATCCAAGCAATAAAATATATCTAGAGTTCCAGCAAGAAATTCTGGGTGGCCCACAGAGCAGTTCATTAGACATTCCCAGGGCTAGACATTCCCAGGTCTATGATCTTTCTTCTGCAAAACATTCCCAAGTCTATGCTCTTTGTTACTTCATTGGAATAGTTGCAGTCGTATAAATATGACTCTCTGTTTCTCAGTTAATAAATAAGACACACACCTACATTTTTCTGCCCTAACATACACATTTATTTCTTCTAGGACAATAACAGACATTAATTCTGAGACACGGTTCCATCCAAGCTTTCTAAGAATGAGGGGACTATTCTCCTAATGGCCCCATGGTTTGCCAGGCTACAGGTCTTCTATGGAATTCGTGTTGCACATTATTAAGTAGGGAATCATCTACTTTCAAACTTTGCTCCTTTGCAGAGAATAAGATTTGATTTCATGCTTATCCATATGTTCTTAATAACTGCTTCCTTGACTTGTAAGATAAGACTAAGTTTTCCTGTTTACTCAGATTCTTCTAAAAGTCTCTTCTCAGTTTGGAGAAAGGAAGAAAGTACATTGTTCCATTTATAGTCTGAACTAATAGATTGATTGCAAATATCCGTTTTGGAAAAGAGAGGCAATGCTATTTTTTTTATGCTGCTTTATAGCTCCTCACTTGATTCTTACCTTTTCTCTGCACCTATGCTATGTGATATAAAGATTTGCTCTAAAATGTTGATTGCTTATCAATAAATGTTAGAGGAAGGGCAGAGCCTTTAATCATGAAGAATTCAGAGTTGGGGCAAAAGTAGAGCTAGAGAGATGGAAATTTGTGCCTGGTTAACTGGTACCAAGTAACATATTAATTTCATAAAACCCATCAGATGTCAAAAGATATGATTGAGTGATCTCTAATTTCTTTATGCCTTGTGCTTAATTTTCTTAAAGTTCTTAATCTCATGTTTAAGTCAAAGTTACATTTATGCGCTCTAATAACCAGAATTTTATCTATCTTTTTCCTCCTCTGTCACAAGATAATTTTTGGCATCTTACATTGAGAGAGTCTTACCTGTCTAGTGTTAAAGGAAAATATTTACTTGTATTCAAATTATTTTTTGGATGTATGTAACTCAAACAAAGCTTGTACTAACAAGATAAAAATATCTTTAGCTTTCAACAGTCTTATTCTTGAAGTTCTTATGAGCGTATATGTATATTTCTTGGAAAGTGAGCAATTAATAGATATGGGCTTAAAGGATCATTAAAACAATCTAACAAAAAGGAATGTAAGCAAAGAAATGAGAACCCACAAAATAACTGTTTTATGATAGAGGGATATCCATTTTATACATAAAAAGCCTTCTTTTCAATAAGGAAGTCAACTGCTTCCACGGTTTTCATCACATTTTCTACATGCTTACATCTCTAAAAAAAATTCACAATGTAAGAAATTGTAGTGAAAACATCTTCCGTTGTAAATACAGAAGAAACAGGGCTCATAACTTATCTTTCAGATAATATAAATATTTGTGGATGTGAGAATTATAGATACATAGGAGATCTTTAATATATTGAAATATATTGACATGATTAAAATATGTTGCTTCTCTGTATTGTCAGGAAACATATGTTATTTTGACAAGGCGAGACATATTTGCAATATTACACATAAACCCGAATTTCAGTTTTCAAAGTTTCACTTTGATGAAAATTATTTTTCTTAAAAAGTATGAACATTATATTTTGAATTTGGGGCAAATAACAAAAGAAAGTGAAAATTTCATCAAGACCACTAGATTAATGCCAAATAACTTACAGAAAAAATAAAGAATACATGTAAACATGTATATAATGTTAAAGAATCTATAAATATATAAAAATAAAATGTATACACATTATTGTGTAAAAATTATTTCTTCTTTATTGGTGTTTATTTTAAATGAATGAAGTCAATGTCTGTCTATACTCTTAGTGTCAAGGACAATGAGAATTGGAGTCATAGAGAAGTGAATTTCAGTCAAGGCTCTTATATTTTCCAGTTAAGTATTTTTAAGCAAGTGATATGGTTTGGTTCTGTTTCTCCACCCAAATCTCACCTTGAATTGTGATCTTCATAATCCCTATGTGTCAAGGGCAGGACCAGGTAGAGGTAATTGAATCATGGGGTGGTTTCCTCCACACTGGGCTCATGATATTGAGTGAGTCTCAGGAGATCTGATGGTTTTATAAGACTTTGGCATTTTCCCTGCTTGCACTCATTCTCTCTCCTGTTGCCCTGTGAAGAGGTTCTTTCTGCCATGATTGTAAGTTTCCTGAGGCCTCCCCAGCCATACATAACTGTGAGTCAATTAAACCTCTCTTCTTTATAAATTACCCAGTCTTGGGTATTTCTTCATAGCAGCATGAGAATGGGCTAATAAAGCAAGCCTCTTAACCTCTGAAAATCCTAATTTAAATTACTTTTATGAAGTGTTTTTACCTAGCTCATGAGGTTGCTGTAAGGATAAAGTGACGTAACATGCCTAACCAGTTGACTGGTACAGTAAGAATGTAATAAATGTTAAATGTTACTCTGAGCTATTATGGTACCTTATATTTCAGATCTCAAGTCAATTCTTGACATATTGTAAATAAATTATAGTTGGGCAGATGCATTTGCTAAATTTAGTGTATATATATATATGCACACAAAAGTTACTTTGTGGTAATTTGTAGATTGGTTTTATACCATTCTATCATAAGTACACATTTTATTATGGACAATTGTGCTTTTGTAAATACTCTAAATTTCCCTTGAGATCTGTAACATTCTGATTTATGTATATTCAAATTATAAAAGGTAGTATTTTCATTGGCTATATTCCAGATATTAAATATGATTAATTAGTTGAAAAGTCCCATTTACCAAAAATTTTACTTATAATAAGCAATAATACCATTTTCTCTGTCTTTAGCTTGAGTTTAGCTTTTGCTACTTTATTATAGCAATGGTTCTGAATAATTATTTGGTAAAAATTCCACTTCCATGACTCTAAGATGAACTCCATGAGTCATTCTTTCTCTGTATCCTGTTTTCAAAAGGTATTCTAAGATGCTTTTGCTAAGTTTAACAAATTTTGATTTCATGCAAGTTCAACATTATGTTTACATATTAAACTTTATTATTCTTCCAATTTTACCAATGTATACACCAAAAATCTCAATGAAATTCAAGAGTTTAGCTAAATTTATGACATGTTTTTACATGATAAAAATGAGTCATTATTTTGATATGTTTCTGGACCAATATCAGAATTCTGTGATGTAAGACATATAGTGAAGGTTCCCATCATGATTAATATTTGATACTGGTATAAGGCATAAACACAGCTCATGCTTATGTAGCAGTTACATACAGCACTCAAAAACTGAGATCACATTATCAAAACACAATGAAAGAAGTAATATTCAGCCTCTAGTGTTGTCAGCCTACCTTCAATATTATTCCTAAAGTCCTATCTTCATGCCCCATCTCAGGCAACTTCATCCCTTTCTTTTAGGGAGTTGGGGTTAGGGACAGGGGAGAGGTCGATCAAAGAGTACAAAGTTTTGGTTAGACACAAGGAGAAAGTTTTAGTGATATATTGAACACCATGGTAACTATAGTAAATAATAATGTATTGTATATTTCAAGTGTTCTCATTGCAAAAAAATAAGTAGGTGAGGTGATGGATATGTTAATTATTTGGTTTAATTATCACACAATGTGTATAGAGATACATGTATACATACATCAAAATTTCACAATGTACCCCATAAATATGTACAATAAAACTAAGTAAATAACCATGCTTTTTTCATTGTTGTATTTACAGACCTAGTGCAGTGCTTGGCAAAAATGAGGCCCTAAGTAATGATTTGGTGAATATATATTAATTAATTAATTAATTATGGCTGGGCATAGTGGCTCATGCCTGTAATTCCAGCACTTTGAGAGGCTGAGGCAGATGGCTCACTGGAGGTCAGGAGTTTGAGACCAGCCTGGCCAACATGACAAAAGCCCATTTCTACTAAAAATATAAAAATTAGCTAGGCATGGTGGTGCGTGCCTGTAATCCCAGCTACTCAGGAGGCTGAGGCAGGAGAATCACTTGAACCCAGGAGATGGAGGTTGCAGTGAGCTGAGATCATGACACTGCACTACATCCTGGGTGATAGAGCCAAGGCCCTGTCTATAACAAAATAAAACAAAACAAAAAAAACAAAGAGTGAAAACATAAATTAGAAAAATATAATACAGAGATATTTCATCAGCAAGTGCTTGTGGTCATTACACTAGAAAAAATACACAGCTTAAAAAGTTAGATGTTATAGTTGAGAGACATATATATTAGAAATTCTGAGAATCACTTCTACCACCATTTTCTGCAAAGGTTAATGTACCTAAAAGACTCATAACAATAAAGAATCTCCTGAGATTTGACAATGTAATTCCCTTAAGAAGCTTGGTGATTGTGGAGTGTTCTACTTAAAGTTGAAGGGACAATTTTGCTAGAATATACCTTGTCAATCTGTCCGTTTAAATCCTGTACAGCAAGAACAATTTTAAGTACCTTCTACCATGTGAGCCTTAATGTGAATGCTCTCACCCATACAAAAGCCCCTTTGCAACACTTACAGGTACATATGGTCTCCTCTCCCTGTAACTCAGGGGTGGCACTCCAGCCTGATTTCAGAAATCAGGGCTCCTAACTCCCCTAGGATCATTTGGGTAACTGGGAAGACTAATCAGAGGAATTTCCTTTCTCCTACTATGACTTTCAGGAAAAAAGCCTAATCAGCTTAACTTGGTCAAGAATATTCTGGCATGTATTTCTGGCCTCGTTTCTCTATTTTTGCTTCAGCAGCTTCAAGAACAGTCCTTAATGCCAACCTGTAGAGTGACTGGAATTTAGAGTTCTCTCCCAACCCCTATTTGTTTTCTTGTCCTGTCTGTCTTCCAAGGGTCTCATGGGTTCTTCTTTTAGACTGTCAACAAAAACAAGTTGATTATCTACTCCCGATGACCTGCACCAAGCATTACCTGCCTTCCTTGGAAAATAGCCAGCCATGATGCCTTTTAGGATTCCCCCCATGAGTCCTCTTTCTTGAGGAAATTAAACTCCGTTAACAATTGATCCTCTTGCAACAAGCCAAACAACCGACCAAACAAAACACCTTATTATGGTATTGCTCTACTTTACTTCCATTTAAAACATATTCATTCAAATAAAACTTTGAAAAAGTTGATATCCTGTCTAGATTTTAACTTTATGGAAGACAGAAACTAAACTCTGCTTATTTACTTTCTATGTAGGCCTTACTTAAATATTTGTTGAAAGAGAGAATAAATAAGTCACTTAGCTTTTATTTGTTTGTTTGTTTTTAATAAAAATACAAAGCCTTGGTAGACTGATGTGCAAAAGGTACATAGAACTGGAGAAATAAGATAAAGTAACACATAAATTCTATTGCCTTAAAAGTTACATGGTTCTCCTTTAACTGTGATTCTGCAGGAATAAGTAAACACGCTGTGCTCTGAGGGATGTAATTAAATTAAAGGTCGTTATGCTGTATAATATATAATGAGAGAATTTCACAGAAGACATTCTCAATTTCTATTTCAAGCAAAATCTTTGCCAACTAGTTTTAATCTCCTGTACTGTACATAACTTCTCTTGAACTATAGAATTTTCGGTACTACTGAAAGAAGACAAAATTATTTTAATCATGATCATATTTTCTTCCACTGTATCTCAGAGAAGACAAGCTTTTTATGCCTGAAGATATTTAAATCCTCAAAATGTTCTTTGTGATGCCAGTTTCTTAATTTCTAAAGTGCTCTTTACAAACTGAAAGACACTCCGTTACTTAACAATAACATAGATGCTAACCATAAAAAGAAGTAGTTGAGACTTGAGAAAGAATTCTGGGTAATGGTATAAAAATTAGCACATTAAAACATTTATTTTTACTTGCATACTGATCAAGCCTTGTCATGTAAATCAGTGCTACTCTTCATTACTACATTAAGGGTACTAAGATAATGACAAATTGAAAAAAAAATACTGATAGTATTAGATTCGAATGCTTTTTTATACATAACCAAGTTCATTGCCAACGAGAAGTAATAAAAATCCCACCATTTGTGCTAGTAGAGTGAAAAACTTGATTTATAAACAATTAAAGTCCCATTTAAAATAAATATATCAGCAAGTTGCATAATTACAAGCCTATTATTTTTTATGGCCATAGATGAGCAGAAAAAAAAGAAAAGATAAATTCTGTATTTTATCTGATCCCTAGCAGCATCTGCTGTTTCTGTTGATGCCTAAAGAATGTCTTTCAGATATCTATTTACTCCTGGACATTTCTCTGATTATGATAAAAATAAGTATTTGGCTTCCCTCATCACCACCACATATGATGCTTGAATGAATCGCACTTAAAATCATTTGGTTTTATTTAAACATTTACTTTTAGTGAATTATATTCCTCTTAAAAATAATTTTGCCTTTTAAGAAAACAGATGTAACTACTATTGTTGGTCACAGGTATTTATAATTCTTCCTCAAAACTTTTACATATTAAAATTTTACCCATAATCCATACATCTTTTATTATTATTATTATTATACTTTAAGTTTTAGGGTACATGTGTACAACGTGCAGGTTTGTCACATATGTATACATGTGCCATGTTGGTGTACTGCACCCATTAACTCGTCATTTACATTAGGTATATCTCCTAATGCTATCCGTCCCCCCTGCCCCCACCCCAAAACTGTCCCCGGTGTGTGATGTTCCCCTTCCTGTGTCCATGTGTTCTCATTGTTCAATTCCCACCCATGAGTGAGAACGTGCGGTGTTTGGTTTTTTGTCCTTGTGATAGTTTGCTGAGAATGATGGTTTCCAGCTTCATCCATGTCCCTACAAAGGACATGAACTCATCATTTTTTATGGCTGCATAGTATTCCATGGTGTGTATGTGCCACATTTTCTTAATCCAGTCTATCATTGTTAGACATTTGGGTTGGTTCCAAGTCTTTGCTATTGTGAATAGTGCCGCAATAAACATACCTGTGCATATGTCTTTATAGCAGCGTGATTTATAATCCTTTGGGTATATACCCAGTAATGGAATGGCTGGGTCAAATGATATTTCTAGTTCTAGGTCCCTGAGGAATCGCCACACCGACTTCCACAATGGTTGAACTAGTTTACAGTCCCATCAACAGTGTAAAAGTGTTCCTATTTCTCCACATCCTCTCCAGCACCTGTTGTTTCCTGACATTTTAATGATTGCCATTCTAACTGGTGTGAGGTGGTATCTCATTGTGGTTTTGATTTGCATTTCTCTGATGGCCAGTGATGATCATTTTTTCATGTGTTTTTTGGCTGCATAAATGTCTTCTTTTGAGAAGTGTCTGTTCATATCCTTTGCCCACTTGTTGATGGGGTTGTTTTTTTTTTTTTCTTGTAAATTTGTTTGAGTTCACTATAGATTCTGGATATTTGTCCTTTGTCAGATGAGTAGATTGAAAAAATTTTCTCCCATTCTGTAGGTTGCCTGTTCACTCTGATGGTGGTTTCTTTTGCTGTGCAGAAGCTCTTTAGTTTAATTAGATCCCATTTGTCAATTTTGGCTTTTGTTGCCATTGCCTTTGGTGTTTTAGACATGAAGTCCTTGCCCATGCCTGTGTCCTGAATGGTATTGCCTAGGCTTTCTTCTAGAGTTTTTATGATTTTACGTATAACATGTAAGTCTTTAATCCATCTTGAATTAATTTTTGTATAAGGTGTAAGGAAGGGATCTAGTTTCAGCTTTCTACATATGGCTAGCCAGTTTTCCCAGCACCATTTATTAAACAGGGAATCCTTTCCCCATTTCTTGTTTTTGTCAGGTTTGTCAAAGATTTGATAGTTGTAGATATGTGGCATTATTTCTGAGGACTCTGTTCTGTTCTGTTGGTCTATACCTCTGTTTTGGTACCAGTGCCATGCTGTTTTGGTTACTGTACCCTTGTAGTATAGTTTGAAGTCAGGTAGTGTGATGCCTCCAGCTTTGTTCTTTTGGCTTAGGATTGACTTGGCGATGCAGGCTCTTTTTTGGTTCCATATGAACTTTAAAGTAGTTTTTTCCAATTCTGTGAAGAAAGTCATTGGTAGCTTGATGGAGATGGCATTGAGTCTATAAATTACCTTGGGCAGTATGGCCATTTTCACAATATTGATTCTTCCCACCCATGAGCATGGAATGTTCTTCCATTTGTTTGTATCTTCTTTTATTTCATTGAGCAGTGGTTTGTAGTTCTCCTTGAAGAGGTCCTTCACATCCCTTGTAAGTTGGATTCCTAGGTATTGTATTCTCTTTGAAGCAATTGTGAATGGGAGTTCACTCACGATTTGGCTCTCTGTTTGTCTGTTATTGGTGTATAAGAATGCTCATGATTTTTGTACATTGATTTTGTATCCTGAGACTTTGCTGAAGTTGCGAATCAGCTTAAGGAGATTTTGGGCTGAGACGATGGAGTTTTCTAGATATACAATCATGTCATCTGCAAACAGGGACAACTTGACTTCCTCTTTTCCTAATTGAATACCCTTTATTTCCTTCCTCTGCCTGATTGCCCTAGCCAGAACTTCCAACACTATGTTGAATAGGAGTGGTGAGAGAGGGCATCCCTGTCTTGTGCCAGTTTTCAAAGGGAATGCTTTCAGTTTTTGTCCATTCAGTATGATATTGGCTGTGGGTTTGTCATAGATAGCTCTTATTATTTTGAGATACATCCCATCAATACCTAATTTATTGAGAGTTTTTAGCATGAAGGGTTGTTGAGTTTTGTCAAAGGCCTTTTCTGCATCTATTGAGATAATCATGTGGCTTTTGTCTTTGGTTCTGTTTATATGCTGGATTATGTTTATTGATTTGCATATGTTGAACCAGCCTTGCATCCCAGGGATGAAGCCCACTTGATCATGGTGGATAAGCTTTTTTATGTCTTGCTGGATTCGGTTTGCCAGTATTTGATTGAGGATTTTTGCATCAATGTTCATCAAGGATATTGGTCTAAAATTCTCTTTTTTGGTTGTGTCTCTGCCAGGCTTTGGTATCCGGATGATGCTGGCCTCAAAAAATGCATTAGGGAGGATTCCCTCTTTTTCTATTGATTGGAATAGTTTCAGAAGGAATAGTACCAGCTCCTCCTTGTACGTCTGGTAGAATTTGGCTGTGAATCCATCTGGTCCTGGACTTTTTTTGGTTGGTAAGCTATTAATTATTGCCTCAATTTCAGAGCCTGTTATTGATCTATTCAGGGATACAACTTCTTCCTGGTTTAGTCTTGGGAGGGTGTATGTGTCCAGGAATTTATCCATTTCTTCTAGATTTTCTAGTTTATTTGCATAGAGGTGTTTATAGTATTCTCTGATGGTAGTTTGTATTTCTGTGGGATCGGTGGTGATATCCCCTTTCTCATTTTTTATTGCGTCTATTTGATTCTTCTCTCTTTTCTTCTTTATTAGTCTTCCTAGCAGTCTATCAATTTTGTTGATGTTTTCAAAAAGCCAGCTCCTGGATTCATTGATTTTTCGAAGAGTTTTTTGTGTCTCTATTTCCTTCAGTTCTGCTCTGATCTTAGTTATTTCTTGCCTTCTGCTAGCTTTTGAATGTGTTTGCTCTTGCTTCTCTAGTTCTTTTAATTGTGATATTAGGGTGTCAATTTTAGATCTTTCCTGCTTTCTCTTGTGGGCATTTAGTGCTATAAATTTCCATCTACACACAGCTTTGAATGTGTCCCAGACGTTCTGGTATGTTGTGTGTTTGTTCTCGTTGGTTTCAAAGAACATCTTTATTTCTGCCTTCATTTCGTTATGTACCCAGTAGTCATTCAGTTTCCATGTAGTTGATTACACTGTGGTCTGAGAGACAGTTTGTTATAATTTCTGTTCTTTTAAATTTGCCTAGGAGTGCTTTACTTCCAACTATGTGGTCAATTTTGGAATAGCTGTGGTGCGGTGCTGAAAAGAATGTATATTCTGTAGATTTGGGGTGGAGAGTTCTGTAGATGTCTATTAGGTCCACTTGGTGCAGAGCTGAGTTCAATTCCTGGATATCCTTGTTAACTTTCTGTCTCATTGATCTGTCTAATGTTGACAGTGGGGTGTTAAACTGTCCCATTATTATTGTGTGGGAGACTTTTAATATTATTTATTTTTTTATTCTTGAAAGTTGTTGGAGGATAATGATTATGGAGCCTAACTTTCATCTACTTAGGGTGCATTTCAAGATCAAAAACTAAATACCACTCCCAACCCAACATCACTAAAAAAAAAACAAAAACCCTATTGAAAGACTCAATTTTAGCCAGAGTTTTAGTATTCCTCTCTTTCTCTTTCTCACTTCTATGCATCCATATTTCTCAACCTTTACTATCTCTCTACACATTTATGGTCTTGCCTGCCTTGAAAGCACTGCCTTAGATTTCATCTCCTTAGTAAAGCTTTCCCTGATCAATCCTGTTCATCTTCAAGCAATCCACTCATGTTAGCATCTCACTAGCACTCAGGTATATAATTGAGTAAGACTACTGAAAGATTATCTCCAAGTTTATTGAACATATTAATTGGACTTTCTCTTTAGAGTTTGTGAGAAGTCACCTTCATTATTTTGTAAAATTCTCTATGATTATGAATTTTCATACGTTGTTCATAATTGGTTAGAGAATATAGTGGTTAACTGATCAAAATCTCAGATCTCCCACCTATAGACCCATGACTCATATTTTCTCTATCTGTAACAGAACAATGATTAGTCTCATTGATGTTATAATCATATTACATTAAAAGCATCAAGGTTGTGTTGGAGGATTCCATATTGAATACATTATACATATTTCAAATTCTGTGGCTCAGTAGTTTGTATATCCCAAAAGATATGTGTATTGACATGCATAAGAAATTCTAAGGCAAATATTTTATAACATGCGTAGATAAAACTTAGTCATTTATTTTTAATCATTAATTAGTTAATTCAAGTTATTTTAAAAGGGTACATAACTTAAAATTCATTCCAACTTATTTACAGTTGGCAAAAATTAAGGTCTAGCCAATGTTAGCTGACAAAAAGCCACATACAGGAAGTAATATTCAGGTAACTTCCTCATCCAAAACCGCTCAACTACATGGAAGCTGAACAACTGAAGGAAATAGAGACCCAAAAAACCCTTCAAAAAAATCAATGAATCCAGGAGCTGGTTTTTTGAAAACATCAACAAAATTGACAGACTGCTAGCAAGACTAATAAAGAAGAAAAGAGAGAAGAATCAAATCGACGCAATAAAAAATGATAAAGGGGATATCACCACTGATCCCACAGAAATACAAACTACCATCAGAGAATACTATAAACACCTCTACGCAAATAAACTAGAAAATCTAGAAGAAATGGATAAATTCCTGGACACATACACCCTCCCAAGACTAAACCAGGAAGAAGTTGTATCCCTGAATAGATCAATAACAGGCTCTGAAATTGAGGCAATAATTAATAGACTACCAACCAAAAAAAGTCCAGGACCAGAAGAATTCACAGCCGAATTCTACCAGAGGTACAAGGAGGAGCTGGTACCATTCCTTCTGAAACTATTCCCATCAGAAAAAGAGGGAATCCTCCCTAACTCATTTTATGAGGCCAGCATCATCCTGATACCAAAGCCTGGCAGAGACACACAAAAAAGGAGAATTTTAGACCGATATCCCTGGTAAACATCGATGCAAAAATCCTCAATAAAGTACTGGCAAAGCGAATCCGGCAACACATCAAAAAGCTTATCCACCATGATCAAGTGGGCTTCATCCCTGGGATGCAAGGCTGGTTCAACATATGCAAATCAATAAACATAATCCAGCATATAAACAGAACCAAAGACAAAACCACATGTTTATCTCAATAGATGCAGAAAAGGCCTTTGAAAAAATTCAACAGCCCTTCATGCTAAAAACTCTCAAAAATTTAGGTATTGATGGGACTTATCTCAAAATAGTAAGAGCTATTTATGACAAACCCACAGCCACTATCATACTGAATGGACAAAAACTGGAAGCATTCGCTTTGAAAACTGGCACAAGACAGGGATGACTTCTCTCACCACTCCTATTCAACATAGTGTTGGAAGTTCTGGCCAGAGCAATAAGGCAGGAGAAGGAAATAAAGGGTATTCAATTAGGAAAAGAGGAAGTCAAATTGTCCCTGTTTGCAGATGACATGATTGTATATTTAGAAAATCCCATTGTCTCAGCCCAAAATCTCCTTAAGGTGATAAGCAACTTCAGTGAAGTCTCAGGGTGCAAAATCAATGTGCAAAAATCAGAGGCATTCCTACACACCAATAACAGACAAACAGCCAAATCATGAGTGAACTCCCATTCACAATTGCTTCAAAGAGAATAAAATACCTGGGAATCCAACTTACAAGGGATGTGAAGGACCTCTTCAAGGAGAACTACAAACCATTGCTTAACAAAATAAAAGACGACACAAGCAAATGGAAGAACATTCCATGCTCATGGATAGGAAGAATCAATATCGTGAAAATGGCCATACTGCCCAAGGTAATTTTTAGATTCAATGCCATCCCCATCAAGCTACCAATGACTTTCTTCACAGACTTGGAAAAAACTACTTTAAAGTTTATATGGAACCAAAAAAGAGCCCTCATCACCAAGTCAATCCTCAGCCAAAAGAACAAAGCTGGAGGCATCACAATACCTGACTTCAAACTATACTACAAGCCCACAGTAACCAAAACAGCATGGTGCTGATACCAAAACAGAGATATAGACCAATGGAACAGAATAGAGCCCTCAGAAATAATACCACACATCTACAACTATCTGATCTTTGACAAACCTGACAAAAACAAGAACGGGGAAAGGATTCCCTATTTAATAAATGGTGCTGGGAAAACTGGCTAGCCATATGTAGGAAGCTGAAACTGGATCCCTTCCTTACACCTTATACAAAAATTAATTCAAGATGGATTAAAGACTTACATGTTAGACCTAAAACCATAAAAACTCTAGAAGAAAACCTAGGCAGTACCATTCAGGACATACGCATGGGCAAGGACTTCATGTCTAAAACACCAAAAGCAATGGCAACAAAAGCCAAAATTGAGAAATGGGATCTAATTAAAGAGCTTCTGTACAGCAAAAGAAACTACCTTCAGAGTGAACAGGCAACCTACAGAATGGGAGAAAATTTTTGCAATCTACTCATCTGACCAAGGGCTAATATCCAGAATCTACAAAGAACTCAAACAAATTTACAAGAAAAAAACAACCCCATCAACAAGTGGGCAAAGGATATGAACAGACACTTCTCAAAAGAAGAGATTTATGCAACCGAGAGACACATGAAAAAATGCTCATCATCACTGGCCGTCAGAGAGATGCAAATCAAATCCACAATGAGATACCATCTCACACTAGTTAGAATGGCGATCATTAGAAAGTCAGGAAACAACAGGTGCTGGAGAGGATGTGGAGAAATAGGATCAGTTTTACACTGTTGGTGGGACTGTAAACTAGTTCAACCATTGTGGAAGACATTGTGGTGATTCCTCAATGATCTAGAACTAGAAATACCATTTGACCCAGCCATTCCATTACTGGGTATATACCCAAAGGATTATAAATCATGCTGCTCTAAAGACACATGCACACGTATGTTTATTGCAACACTATTCACAATAGCAAAGACTTGGAACCAACCCAAATGTCCAACAACGATAGACTGGATTAAGAAAGTGTGGCACATATACACCATGGAATACTATGCAGCCATAAAAAAGGATGAGTCCATGTCCTTTGTAGGGACATGGATGAAGCTGGAAACCATCATTCTCAGCAAACTATTGCAAGGACGAAAAACCAAACAGCACATGTTCTCACTCATAGATGGGAAGTGAACAATGAGAACACATGGACACAGAAAGGGGAACATCACACACCAGGGCCTGTTGTGGGGTTGGGGGAGGATTGCATTAGGAGGTATACCTAATGTAAATGATGAGTTAATTGGTGTTGTACACCAACATGGCACATGTAGACATATGTAACAAACCTGCACGTTGTGCACATGTACCCTAGAACTTAAAGTATAATAATGAAAAAATGCAATTTCCATAAAACATCATGTTAAAAAAATAAAATGTGAAAGTTTTCCTCTCAGTAAAATTGTTGTGTGAATGCAATATTCTTTTAAAATTTAAACTGCTAAAACTCTGTGTATGCAATAATTTTTTAAAAGCCAATAAACTTGGATATGATACTGTTTAAAAGATAAAGACTAGTCAGATATGTTAGAAATTTCCTATGTGTAAAGTGCAGAAACAAAGTATTTTAAAAACAGCAAAGTCTGATTGTACCTGGTATTATTTTTAATGAAAAAAAGAGAAATGCAGAAGAGTTATTCATCTGCAGATGATTTTATATTTTTAGATATGTCAACAGAGGTGTCAGTATTTCTGAAAAATAATTATTAAAATGTTTTCAAAATATTAACAATGCTATTTGAAAGGAAACTTATTACTTGTCTAAATTATGTTGCCTAACTGGAAAATATTGACCCTAATACCCAGGTGGTTATTTACTGCTTTCATTAGGAAATTTACTGTTTTCATTAGGAAATTCCTTCTTGACATTTGTTGAAAAATTTGTATGATTCTTTAAATCTCAAGTAAAAAATCAGTTGAGAAATCAGAAAAAAAAAATATTGTATTTCTGTGAAAAGTAAATCTGAACCACCAACATTAGCGATATTACTGGTTCAAAGGAACCTAATTCAAATTGAAAGTAAGAGGAGGGAGTGCTGACATGCAAAGCCACAGGTTAAGGTCAGCATTTCCATTTCCAAAACAGGAAGTAGAGATTCATTCATGACATATTCTAATTAGTATGTCTCACTGGTAGCTGTTACTATGTTATCATTATGTGTTTTGCCCACTGTCAACTGCTAATAGTGAGTAAATCTTAGAACACAAATAAATACTAATTAGTTTACGTAAATAGTACATTTTACACACCTGATATAAAGGCTACCCCAATAAATAGGATTTGGAAGCAAAATAAGTCTTTAAGTTAATAATCCAGCACGTGATCCTGGATAGTGCTATTAAACCTTGTTAGGAAGTCTAATGCTACATTATCCACATATAAGCCAATAATGTTGTCTGGCGTTTCTAAGTGTTTGAATATTTGCTCTAAGTTCCAATTTTTAAAAATTTTAATAAAATACAATATAAATTATGATTTCAGAAATTCTAGACAATTCCCAGAATTTATATTTCTCATTTCGAAATCAGATAGATTCATATTGGTTAGAAATTTGTTAATACTACTGTTGAATATAAGTGGTTGTTAGTTTCCAGCACTCATTGTCCCATTATGTCACCTTGTGTTCAGAGCTTTAATCAGGAGCTTTAGTTTGGCGCCGGGTATATTTTTTCAACATTTGCTCTTGAAACTCAAATGTATTCACACCCCAGTCAGTGTGATGTTAGGAAACAATTTTATAAACAGTGAAAATGAATAGTAGATAGTCAAAATATCAACTTAATTTAATATGATAATTATTAGTTAAGCATTTTCCTTCTGTAAAACCCTGATGGAGATTCACAATTAGTCAGAGAAAGTTTCCTTCCCTGAAAAGTTTGTAGTATAATGAGGGAGGCAAACACATGAATAACCATAATGCATCTGTAATACATATGTAAATAATCTGCTAAGGCTCATTCTCTCTTCTACATATTGTCGAATTGAGAAACAATTTTGAATCTCTAGAATTGGCTCGAGCTCCTTTTTAGTCTCCCATTTCTTTAAGGTTTTCTGTTATGCACATTTTATTCCTTATATTTTGTAAATACAGAAACTAGCAATGGCAATATGTCTATCCTGTACTGAATAACTACCTTAGGCCAGCCGTTGTAAGAAGTGACTTATATTTATTATTACTACTCATAATGAAACCTGGAAAATAGATATCCTTATTCTTATTATTATTTATAAAGAAAGAAACAGAGAGTCAGAGAAACTCAATTGCTTAATAAGTTACTTAAAGTCTCAAAGCTCTTGGATGAGGACACAGAATTTTAAACTATGCCTATATGCTTCTGAGGCTTATGCAGATCATGACGTGACACCCAGCATGAGGCAGTGTGTTGTGGGGGGAAATAAGTTTATAGGCATGAAATTCTGTGTTCACGTCCAAAGTTTGACTATTCCTAACTAAATGACTGACTGAATTATTCTGTCTTACTTTTCTAATCTGTAAAATGGGGATACATGGAAGAAGAAAATTGATTAATGTTCTTGGAATCCAACAAAAGCAAAGATTTGCAAGAGAACTGACAGTGTCTAGGCAATTTTAAATTGCCTTGCATGAATAGAGGATAATACATATGACAAACATTCCTTCCACTAAGTACAACTAGAATCCCTGGACATTATGTATAAAACAGACCTAAGAAAATGTAATTAAGGCAAACTGGCTGGGAATGTCAGGACCCAAGAAATGACATGGTGGCAAGTACCTTGAGTATTTTCTTTTACAAACATTTATCTCTAATTTGGAGCCGAAGAAACTGGCAATCCAGAAACATTAACAAGAACAGATTAAAAGAACCCAACATAACCCTGTTTTCTGAGAAATGAAGTCTGTCCAAAAGATCCATTAGGTTGATTCTTTTTCAGGAAAGGCTTAGCCTAACAAGACAAATCTTTTAGACAATAACTGCTGGACTCCAAATGAACACTCCAGGAGAAAATGTGGCCACACCTCCATCCATGTTGGCAAAGACAAACTGGAAAATCTAGATTTTTACCCTCTAATGGTTGTAATAAGGTTCTCCAACATCCCCTCTGGGTGACCAATGAGAGAGCATGAACCAATAAGGCCAATGGGGGACACTAAAGCTTTTGCCCAGAAGCCATTAATGAGTCTCTGTCCCTTGTATATCCTGTCAGCAGAGGCTATATGAAGAACCTGAAACTCCACCCCATCCTCTTCCCTCCACACTAAGCTGGTATCTGAGGAGGCCTAGTGAAGAGTGGGGACTTTCATCATCACCAGTGATATTGAGATGACTCCATAGAATGGTGAGTGGAGACCCCAAAGGGAGTCTGGCAGTAATGAGGATCTCCACTCCCAAAGTGTCAAAGACTGTGTGAATAACCTGAATTTCTACTTCATGTGGCTATAAGAAAGCAGTGCCACCCCTCTTCCTACCAGAGCAGCAGATAAAGCCAGCTGAAACAGAAGGCATAAATATTATCCAGAGTGTCATATTATAATATGGAAATATGCACATTTCAGTTGGGCTTTATTTATCATATCCAGAACCAGGAAGAGTTCAAACTGAATGAAAAGAGACAATCAATAGATACTAACACAATATAACAGATGTTAGAATTAGCTAAAAACATTTTTAAAGCAGACATGATAACATAGCTCAAGCTTGAACATGCTTGAAACAAATGAAAGAATAAAAAATCTGAGCAAAGAAATAGAAGACATAAGAAAGAACCAACTGGAAATTTTAGAATTGAAAAATACAATAATGAAAATAAAAAGCTCCGTAGATGAGCTCCATAGCAGAATGGAGGGAGCATTGAAAAGAGTCAAGATACTAAAAGATAGATCATTACAAATTATAGGTTGAGCACTCCAAATCTGAAAATGCAAAACCAGAAATGCTTCAAAATTTGAAAGAAGAAAATAGGAATGTGAAATACTTCTGGTCCTAAGCCTTTCAAATTAAAGATACTCAACCCATATCCACTTTGAGTAATGAAGAAAATAGACCATAAAAGCATAAAGACAGAAAAGAGCCTCAGGCACCCATGGAATAGTAACAAAGATTGAACATTCATTTCAGAGAAGCTTAGAAGGTAAAGGAAGAGGGTAGTGCTGAAAAAGTACTTCAAGAAATAATCAAAGGAATTGGAATAGGTAAAACAATGGGAAAAGGCAGAATGAAGTGGGAGGAATGCATCTTCTGATTCCAAAAGTCATTATGTAGCTACAGTGATCAAGACTATTTTATATTGGAAAAGTGATAGACATTTAATCAGTAAAACAAGATAGAAAACACAGAATTATACTCATACAAATGTGAGTATATTTCTATGCCCAACTTATTTTTGACAAAGGTCAAAAGTAATTCAATGGAGAGAAGATAGACTTTTTAACAAATAATGCTGTAGCAATTGGACATCAATAGAAGAAAAATAAGCTTCAATGTAAGTCTGATACCTTATGCAAAAATTAAATCACAATATATCACAGACTTAGATGTAAAATGAAGAAATATAAAACATTTAGAAAAAAATATAGGAGAAAATCTTCAGGATCTAGGGCTAGGCAAAGAGTTCTTAGTTTTTTTTTTTTTTTAAAAGCAAGATTTTCTTGGAAAAAATGATAACTTGGATCTAATTAAAATTTGAAACTATGGCTCTATGAAATACTCTGTTAAGAGATTGGAAAAACAAGCTACATACAGGGAGAAAATAATATGGAACAAAGGACTAGTATCTAGAATATATAAAGAACTCTCAGAATTAAAAAGTTAAAAAAAAATCCAGTCAAAACATGAACAAAAGACATGAAGAGAGATTTCACATACGAAGATATATAAATGGCAAATAAGCACATGAAATGATGTTCAACATCATTCAGCTATCAGGGTAATAAAAAATAAAAGCACAATGAGATATTGCTATATACCTATAAGATGTTTAAAGTAGAAAATATTGACAATGTCAGATAAGACTGTGGAGAAAAAAAAAAACACTCATACACTGCTGGTGGGAATATAAAATGGTACAACAACCCTGGGAATTATTATGGCAGTTTCTTAACCTAAACATGCAACTATCATGTTATTCCCCCATTGTACTCCTAGACATTTATTTCAGATAAATGAAGACTCATGTTTACCTAAAACCTGTACATAAATGTTTATAGAAGCATTATTTTTGATAGTCCAATACTAGAAATAACCCAGACATCCTTCAATGGGTGAATAGTAAATCAACTGCAGTACATCCGTGCCGGGTAATACTACTCAGCAATAATGGAACAATTTATACATGTTGTGGCATATATGAATTTCACAGGAATCTTGCCAAGTGTTAAAAGCAAATCCCAAAAAGTTACATACTGTATGATTCCATTTATGTAACATTCTTGAAATGACAAAATTATAGAAATGAAGAAGGGAATAGTAGTTGCCATGGTTAAGAAAGTAGTGAGGATGGAAGGGGTTGTGTGAAAAGGCAAGATGAGTGATCCTTTATGGAACATTTTTTTCTTGACTGTATCAATATGAATATCCTGGCTGTGATATTGTACTATAGTTTTGCAAGTCGCTACCATTGTGAAAAAATGGTCAAAGGGTACAAAGGATCGCTGTGTACTTTTTCTTATAACTGCATGTGAGTCTAAAATTAGGTAAAATAATAAGTTTGATTAAAAAACATATGGGAGACAATTATGGTGGGTAAAACTGGAAATGCACCTGGAGCCAGACTATGAATCATTTTGCATCCCATGCCCGAAGAATTCTAGACTTTGGCTTTTCTTCTAGGTCAGGAGGAGTCATCTAAAGATTTTAAATATAGAGCATTTATAATTTGAAAATGTAATACTTTTCTTTGTAGTAATGTAATATAGTAATCTTAGGAAATTATTATTTCAGTTTAGTTGGAAAGGATACAATTTAAAAAGAGAAAGACATTTTTTTTCTGGAGTTGAAGAGTCAACAATTTTAGACTGACTAGAAGTGGAATTGATGGGAAAGAATGTTGAGAATGTAAAATCAAACTTGACTTTATAATTTCTAGCCTGAGTGATTGGGTGAATAGTTATGTTATTAACTGAAATAGGCAAAGCAGGCAGAGAAGCAGGCTTGCGAAGGCAGGATGATTGATGGAGGTAATAAAGATTTGTTGATACATTTTAATTTGAGGTTGTCTAAATTTAACATGCTTGTGGGACATCCAAGTGAGATATATAGAAGAGCTTGGAAATGTGAGTCTGGAATTCTGTTCGCCATTTAATCTGTAAATGTCCTGGGTAGGTGGTGACATATAGGTATGAATTGAAACCATGGAGTAGTAGAGAGAATCCCATGATTAGCAAGCGGGAGAGAATTTCAAAAAGGAACACTCAGCAACTTTAGATATCATGGAATAGTAGAGAGAACACTAGAAACCATGCAGTAGTAGAGAGAATCCCATGTTTAGCAAGTTGGAGAGAATTTCAAAAAGGAACATTTAGCAACATTAGATATCAGGAATATTCGAAGAATAGTAGAAGGAAAGAGTATTAGTCTATTTTCATACTGCTATGAAGAAATACCTGAGAATGGGTAATTTATAAAGAAAAAGAGGTTTAATGGATTCACAGTTCCACATGGCTTGGGAGGCTTTACAATCATGGCAGAAGGCAAAGAAGAAGCAAAGGCATGTCTTACATGGCAGCAGGCAAGAGAGCATGTGCAGGGGAACTGCCCTTTATAAAGTCACCAGATCTTGTGAGACTTATTCTCTATCATGAGAACACCATGGGAAAACCCTGCCCCATGATTCAATGACTTCCCACCAGGTCCCTCCCATGACACATAGGAATTATGGGAGCTATAATTCAAGATGAGGTTTGGGTGGGGACACAGCCAAACCTTATCATTCCACCCCTGGCCCCTCCAAAATCTCATGTCTTCACATTTCAAAACCAATCATGCCTTTCTAGCAGTTCCTCCAAAATCTTAACTCGTTTCAGCATTAACTCAAAAGTCCATAGTCCTGAGTCTCATCTGAGACAAGGCAAATCCCTTCCACCTATAAGCCTGTAAAATCAAAAGCAAGTTAGTTACTTCCTAGATACAAAGGGGATACAGGTATTGGGTAAGTCCACCCATTTCCAATGGGAGAAATTGGCCAAAACAATGGGGCTATAGGTCCATTGTAAGTCTGATATCCAGCAGGGCAGTCAAACTAATGACCCCCTTTGCCTCCATGTCTCACATCCAGTTCACGCTGATGCAAAATGTGGGTTCCCATGGTCTTGGGCAGCTCCACCCCTGTGGCCTTGCTTGGTATAACCACCCTCCTGGCTGCTTTCATGGGCAGGCTTTGAATGTCTGTGGCTTTTCCAGGTGCATGGTGCAAGCCATAAGTGGATCTACCATTCTAAGGTCACAGGACAGTGACCCTCTTCTCACAGCTCCACTACATAGTGCCCCAGCATGGACTCTGTGTGGGGGATCCTATCCCACATTTCCCTTCTTCACTGCCCTAGCAGACGTTATCCATGAGGGCTCTGCCCCCGTAGCACACCTCTGCCTGGACATCCAGGCATTTTTGTACATCCTCTGAAATCTAGGGGGAGGTTCCCAAATCTTAATTCTTGACTTCCGTGCACTCACAGGCCAAACACCACATGTAAGCTGCCAAGACTTGGTGTTTGCACCATCTGAAGCAATGGCCTGAGCTGTACATTGGCCCCTTTTAGCCATGGCTGGGATGCAGGGCACCAAGTCCAGAGACTGCAGAAAGCAGCAGGACTCTGGGCTCAGCCCATAAAACAATTTTTTTCTTTCTAGGCCTCTTGGCTTGTGATGGGAGGGGCTGCCATGAGGACCTCTGACATGCCCTGGAGATACTTTCCCCATTGTCTTAGTGACTAACATTTGGCTCCTTGTTACTTATGGAAATTTCTACTGCCAGCTTGAATTTCTCCTCAGAAAGTGGGTTTTTCTTTTCTATTGCAGTTAGCTGCAAATTTTCTAAACTTTTATTCTCTGCTTCCCTTTTAAATGTAAGTTCCAATACCAAACCGTATCTTTGTGAATGAATAAAACTGAATGCTTTTAAGAGCACACACATCACATCTTGAATGCTTTGCTGCTTAGAAATTTCTTTCACCAGATACTCCAAATCATCTCTCTCAAGTTCAAAGTTCCACAGATCTCTAGGGCAGGGGCTACCAGTCTCTTTGCTAATGCATAGCAAGAATAATCTTTTCTCCAGTTCCCAATAAGTTTTTCCATCTAAGACCACCTCAGCCTGGACTTTATTGTCCATATCACTATCAGCATTTTGGTCAAAACTAGTAAACAAGTCTCTAGGGAGCTCCACACTTTCCCACATCTTCCTTTCTTCTTCTGAGCCTGCCAAACTGTTCCAACCTCTGCCTGTTACACAGTTCCAAAGTCACTTCCACATTTTTGGGTATCTTAATAACAGTACCCAAACTCTACCAGTACCAATTTACTGTATTAGTCCATTTTCATACTGCTATAAAGAAATACCCAAGATTGGGTAATTTACAAAGAAAAAGAGGTGTAATGGATTCACACTTCCACATCGCTGGGGAGGCCCCACAATCATGGCAGAAAGTGAAGGAGGAGCAAAGGCAAATCTTACCTGGTGGCAGGCAAGAGAGAGCATGTGCAGGGGAACTGCCCTTTATAAAACCATCAGATCTTGTGAGAATTATTAACTATCACAAGAATAGCACAGTAGAACCTGCCCCAGGATTCAATCGCCACCCACCAGGTCTATATTCCCACCAATTTTTCAATAGATCCTCATTTGGAATGATTTTGTAGGGATTATTGGAGCTACAATTGAGGATGAGATTTGGGTGGGGGCAGAGCCAAACCATATCAGAAAGGAAAATAGCAAGAGAAATTGAGAAAAATTATCAGATATATAGGAAGACAATCAAATTGTCATAGTTTCTCTGGAACTCAAAGAATAAATGGTTCAATAGAATAATTGATAAAACCATATACCGACTACAGTTTTTAATATCAACCATAACATTTGCAACTAGGAGATTATTTATGAAATTTTGAGTGTTATTTCAATTTAGTGGTATGAATAAAAATCATATTACAGGGTCAATGAAAGCAAGGAGCTTGGAAATAGACAGAAGGAGGAGGAAAGATAGTCATTAAGAGGTAGAAGCATGAAATAGGAGAGAATGGAGTTACAGTTGTAGAAGAGGAAATATAATTGATTTTTTCAAAAAAATATGAAAAAGGAAGTCCTTAGAGAAAGCAGAGACAGAATTAGGGGCTTGGATGGTTATAAATACCCCAGCATATTTACACACCCATTTATAGTCATAAGCTTTGAAATGACTTTTTTTTTCTTTTTCAAGAAATTTGAATGTAAAAGCAATAGGCTTACCAGGTATGGCAGGCTGTTGATGAGAGTTTTCATTGAAACTGGCAGGAACATTGGGAACCAGCTGTTGGTGTAGGTAGATCGTTTAAAGTAGTTTAAACACCTGAAGGATAATTCTAAGACTCTGTGCTTCAGATCATGAGAATTTCCTAAGTATTCTTTCCAAGAAAATTATGTATATTTTAGATATAGAAATATTTATCAGCTCTTGTGTAGCTTTTCTTTTCTTTATGATATATTTTGTCAGTGGATTAAGGAAAGCAATGTGTATTCTGAAATTGGTTATTACAATGATTATTCAATATGTAAAAGATGATAAAGGGAGGTCCTGATATTTCACTTAGTTACTTGGTAAAAACATCTTTTATTAAAATTTCTATATAATATGTTATTATAAACTCTAATACTTACAGAAAATTATATCCCTAGATATATGAATGGAAGTCACTTGCAATAAGCTCTAGGGAATGAGATTTTCAGTTATGGTGTAGAAATATCTTCTGTTTTAAGAATCTGCAGGTGAAACGTTTACAAAAAAAAAAATTAGCGGGGGGGGGGGGTAGTATCAGGAGGGGGGGGGGTGGGGGGGAGTTGCAGTGAGGAGATGGCACTGCACTCACTGGGGAAGAGAAGACTCGTTCAAAAAAAAAAAAAAAAAAAAAAAAAAAAAGAATCTGCAGATTCTTACAAAACTCTTCAGTAAAATTTCACATTTGCTAGGTTGCTTCTAGGTGTCCTCACTTCCACGGACAGTCTATCAGAATTTTTGTATTCCTTTACATCAGTGGCTCCACTTCAAGAATTCCAGTGGCAGCACTTTGTATATTAGGTGTACATTCATGTTAAGAGTGTTGAGTTCTAAAATCAGATTGCTTAAGTTCAAATCCTGGTTCCACTTAGTCACTTTCAAAGCTGAGTGACTTTGGGAAGGTCATTGAATCTATCCGTACCTCAATTCAAAATAGTTCCAACTGTTCATGTAGAACTGTTTTGAGGCTTCCATTAGAAAAGCCTCAGGTAACCCTTTTAAAGCACTTAAAATATTATCTGACATACAGGAAGAACTTCGTAATTATAGTCATTTTCTGTTATATGCTCCTTCTCCTTATATAATAGACAACATTTTCTAATATTATAACTGGATACCAAATAAATGGTATAGAAAAGTAAATCTCTCACAAGGTAAAAATGTAGCATTCAAAATACTAAGTGTGTGAAAGGAAAAAAAAAGTAAATTCTGATGATGCTTTAACAAGAGACCTATTAGCCTTTCAGCAAGAGGAGATTGTTGTCAGCTGGCATTTGTACTGCCTTGAATTTTTATTTTCCCTTAAATTACATAGAATGACTACAAATAACTAGGTGACTGGGATGCCAGTACTTCTTCTTTCCTAATACTTAAAATTTGAATATGGCATTATTCTTAAGATGACCAAATCCTAAACTAAGGCGAAGATTTTTGCTTCTAATTTCAAACCATTTTGTATGCTACTAGGGAGCTCACACAGAATATCCCTATAGTACTTTGCAAGAGGAAAACAGAATTTCTGGTGTCAGGAATGACAGAATGCCGTTCGGATTGGGAAACCCTGTGGGTAATTTCATTTTCATTTGCTAGTGAAGCAGAAAAATCAACATGTTGTGTGTCAGAGTACAGTGAGAAATACTTCTTGGCAGTTTGAAATTCAGTCATTGGTGAGGGGGGACATATCTGAACTGGGCTGTCAAGGTGTAACTTCACATAGATAAGTCTGGTTGAAAGTAGGCAGGTAGTCGGCATTTCGATATTATCAGAGATAGAAAGGGCCCTTTAGTTTGACCCAAATGCCTTAGGGAATTGTAGCTCCTGTGAAATCTGATCCTCTGATGGCTGATTGTCAAGTCTGAAAATGAAGTAAGCCTTAAAGTCTTCCCTTTGAACATTTCTATCTTGCTTGGATTTTATGAAGGTGGAAAAAGGATACTGGTAAAGAGGAAAGAATAGTCATTCTGGAAATTTACCCTGAAGTAAAGAAGAACTTTTCAATTAACAGGATATCTAGTAGTAACATGATAATTCCAAAGTTTAGTAGGTTGACCCCTAGTTTGATCTGTGAATAGTGTTTTGCTTGTATATTTTACTGAATGAGAAGATAATCATGACAACTTAAAATAGATACTTAAATATTAATTACAAATCCCTTATCATTTCTCTGCACTATTTCATGACTTTTTAATTTATACTTTTGCAGATAGGATTATTTTTTACAAAATGACAGATGCTAATTGTAAATAAAATAACTCATAGTAGGAAATGTTATAAAGTTAAATAAGAGTATTTCTTCATTATCACCAAAAATTTTACTTCCTGGAGCTAACCACAATAAAAATTTTGGTTTGTATACTTACAATTAACAAAAATTAAATGTCATAGATAGATATACACAACATATACATGCATCAAAATAGATTCTGTGATGGCAAAATAGACTGTTATGGGAGATCGAGACCATCCTGGCTAACACAGTGAAACCCTGTCTCTACTAAAAATACAAAAAAATTAGCCGGGCGTGGTGGCAGGCGCTTGTAGTCCCAGCTACTCGGGAGGCTGAGGCAGGAGAATAGCGTGAACCTGGGAGGTGGAGCTTGCAGTGAGCCGAGATGGCGCCACTGCACTCCAGCCTGGGCAACAGAGCGACACTCCGTCTCAAAAAAAATAAATAAATAAAAAGACACCTGCTGCTGTTGAGAAGATAGGACAAGGAGATTACTTATTTGTATCTTGAAAACCCAGCCACTTCACTGAAATCCAGGCTGGTCCTCTTCTGGATACTCTCTCATACTTCTTTACATTTTTTATTGGTCCTTACAATAACTCACAATTGGTTTAGGAAACAGCTACTTGTATCTGTTCTTTGTAACTCAAATGAACTAAGCAATCAGAAATCCTCTCAGATGTCAAAGTTATTTAAGACTACACAAGACTATCTTTTCCCATTGTCTTTCTTTAGTCTTGTTCAGCTACTTATTAAATGGTATTATTCAAAATTATCATAGGACATATAAAATAGTTATGAAACATTCTTTTTAATCTTCTAAATAAATTTAATAATCTATTATTAATTTTATTCAAAGTACATGATGTTTTTTACTTTCCTAAAGTCAATTCTACCACACAAAGCCTATTATTTTTATGACTATTATGCCACAAAATACAATTACTTATTTCTCTGCCTTAAGTTGCTGAGAAAGACACAAAAGCATAAGCAAGCAAAAATAGACTGCTATTGCCATTAGTTTTTATTTTTGTTAAAAAATATATTTTGTAATTTTTCATTATTGAAGTTGTGTTTTCTTGCATTTATTATTTGATTAAATCTGTCGGGATTTGATTTTATATCTTTTAATCTTTATTCCAAGAATTTTTCTGTTTTCTGCATTGGTTTAAAGACATTCACACTGAAGTTCCTTACACATCATTAAATTACTTATCATTCTCTATCATGAATCCTCCCACAATGACAAATATTTTTCTTTGTTTGTATAACGTTTTACTAACTCCAAATAGATTCTTAGCATTTTCTTTTTAAATGTCTATGTAAACTTTATCATTTTAATGTGTATATTAGGATCCAAACTTTTACTGAATTTTCATAGGTCATTATATCACTTAAAAATTTTTTTTGGCTTGTTTTATTAAGAAATAAATACTAAAGACATGAAGAGTTGGAAAAGGAAAAAGTAATTGCAGTTCGTGCCTTTACTACTATTAATATGGTGAGATTCATTAATATACAGCATGCAAAATTATTTTCTTGATTGCCTTCTCTTTAGGACACCATGCATGAAATCTCCTAATCATGTTGAAAACCTAGGCCAGGCACTCGTAATGTGATTGCAATCGCTTTTTCTTTTTCCTTTTGAGAATAAAGGTTAAACAGTTGGGAGACCTTCTACTTGTATGCTAGCCTAGTTTATGCGGTTTCACATTTTCATTAATTTATTGTTACTGTTCCTATCATCCTTTTTCATCATTTCTCTGAAAATATTATTTAGAATAATACAAATGCTACTATTTTCATTATTTCTAGAAAAAATTCTTCACTATAAAAAAGGCATTGGAAGCTAAGGGTGAGAATACATACAGTAAAGAAACATCCTTGATTTTTTTTTGTAGAAGAATACTTTATTGAGATATTTATTTGCATTTGTTCTTCTTGTATTTTTCCTTCTCCCTATTACAAGCAGGTAATTTATCTTAGTGCTGCTTCGTTATGTGGAAGTTCTGCAGAGTGTAGCTTGAAAGCTGAAACTGCATATTCTTCAGCCCTTCCTCCCTTTGTCTCTCCTTTTCTCTGTCACTTCTTTCAATCCTAAAATAATTGAAGACATCGTGTTAAGTGTCCTAATGAGCAAGGATTAGAGGGGAGGGACTGAATGCAGAAAAAGGAGATGGCGAGGATTTTCCTTGGTGTAACAAGGATAAGATTTTGTTACCCTTTAATCCCTCAACTCATCAGCTTCCATGCTGTTATTTTGGTTCATAAAGACATTTAGACTAGCACTTAATATCTCTAGAATTCATTTGAAACTTTAAATCCTTGAATGAAAACACTCTATCATATAGTTTGGATCTTCGGCATATTGATCAGCACTGTTCAATAGAATTTTCTGTAGTAATGGAAATATTCTACACCTGTGCTCTCCAATATGGTAGCTACTCACCACAAGTTGTTATTGAACACTCAAAATGTGGCTATTTTAAATGACAAGCTAATTTTTAAATTTTATTTAATTTTTATTAACTTAAATTGGAATAGCCTATAGACCAATGGCTACCATCTTGGACAGTACAGATATAGACTAATGTTTCATATGTGATACCCTCTTAATAAGTGATCAGCAATAGTGAGGGAAATTCACTCCCATTTTTATAATTAAATGCATTATTTTATTTATATTTTTATCATATGGCATTAGTAGTGGTGCCTGCTAAAGAACTTTTACATTTTATTTAAATTTGTAAGTGAACTAAAACTCATATATCTGGGTTTTCCCTTATCTCACCCCTCATTATCAAAAAGAATAAAACAAACAAAAAAACCCACAAATGTATTATCCTGAAATTTTCTTTCAGAACAAAAAGTATACTTAGAATAAATTATTTACTATTTACAATATTTATTATACCTATTTGAAAAAAATTGTAAAATACTGGTCTACATTTTGCACATAAAATAAAACCTTGTATAGTAAGCAAAAGTTTTGAGTTGCAGTATTATATTATGTCAATGCATTTCATTTGCATATAATTAATTACTATTTTATACCTTTAACATTTGGGCCTAAAGGCCTTACTAATTAAAAGAAATTCTTTTGTAATCTGAAACTAAATAATAAAAAAATTTAATAAAAGTCACAAATTTTTTGTCATGTTATTAAGGTTAATTATAAAATTAATTATATTCATTTGTAACTGATATCAATATACACACTTTTAGGGTTGACATAAATTTTGAATAGTCATATATATAGTAAATATTTCATACAACTTTAAAAATATTTCAGTAAATATAATTTTTAAAGTTTTAAAAATTCAATTTGGCAATAGTGTTCACATTATATATCTAATTATATAATTTATCTTAGTTTTTAATTTTATTTTTCTTAATATTATGTTTTTGGAAAATATGCTGCATAAATGACAGTTATGAAGAAGTCCAAACTTGACTACAAAATGATCTTTCTACTTATAGTCAATAACAAAGTCCTTTTGAGATAGATATATAGTCTATGTTCACTAATAAAATTGTTTATTAGTATATTTTAGACTGAAAAATTATATCTGAATGTCAATTAATTTATATCTCAATGAGGACATATAATTCTTTTCTGCCTCTGATGTTTTTTTCCTAGAATGAGAACTTGGCCAACATTATCCTAGTCTTTTGGAGTTACTTCTCTACCTAAAAGAATAATTATTCACTGACGATAGGTAAAGTGGGGAGAAAAACAAGACTTGTGCTCTCCTCACCTCTTCTTTCCTTTCGCAGTTGCCTGATTGCAGGGTACTCTGTCCTCCACAAAACTGTCCACTCTTTAGGATCTTTCCCTTTCTCATCATTTGCTGGAATTGGGCAGATAAGTCTGCTTATTTAGGGCATACAGTAATGTATTGGTTTTCTATTGCTTCTGTAACAAATTACTACAAACAGTGGTAGCTTAAAACAAAAAATATATATTTTTTCAGTTTCAGAAATCTGTGTTGGTTTGGCTGGTTTCTCTGCTCCAGACTGTTCAAGGCCAAAATTACAGTGTTAGGCTCTTATCTGGAATGAATCTACTTATAAGCCGGTAATTTGTAGAATCCCAATTTCCTATAGTTGTGGGTCTGAAACATCTGTTTCTTTGCTGGCTGTCAGTCAAGGATAGTCTTTGCTCCTAGAGGTGCCCACATTCCTTCTCATGTGTTCTGGAACCCATCAGTGGGCCAGTTCTCTCTTAAGTTTTGGTAAATCCAACTATTTATTCTGCTGCATCTTTCATACCCTACTGGAGAAAGCCCTCTGCTTCCATGAACTCATGTGATTAGATTGGTTTGATATGGATAATTCAGAATAATCTTTAGGATGTGTAATGTTAATCACACCTACAATGTCCCTTTTGCCATATAATGTAACATATTCACAGGTTCTGGGAATTAGGATGAGTATATTTTGGAGGGCATTTTTTGGGGGGCATATTTCAATAATACCACAAGTATTATTAGGCCTTCTCCGCCAACACGCTTAAAGCTGCATTCCCTCAGACTGCACTCCATAGCAAGAAAGGTAATATTTTGGCTTCATGTTAACTCTTTCATCTTAACTTTTCGAGAACTTGAGAGGAAAAGAAGGATCCTGTTTTGTTGGGAACATTCAGAGATTATAACATTTTCGTTGACATTTTATTGTAGAACTTCTTTACAGGGGACAAAAAGTTTTGGTTATCGGGGATACAACAGAAAATGTCTCAGTAATAAACAAGAGAAGGAGAAAAGTCCTTGAAGGTCCATTGATACATGGGGGCAATCAACTTAGAAAAAGTGAAGTGCTAGGAATTAGATACCAGAGATTATTTGGGAGGAAAAATCTGAAATATTCTTTGTCGAGTAAGGTTCTTACTCCATATGTCCATTTCATGAACATTTTATTGTGCTCATATTGTGCTCATTCTTTCTCTTTGTTGTCTTTAAATGCTCCTTCCTCCTTCCTGAGAATGAAAGATCTCAGAGAAATCTGAAGTTAGAGAGCATTTTATTACACTGGAACAGATAATGATAAAGTCTTGGAAGCTAAGAAGAAATAGAAAATTCTTTGAGGCACTTTTCCTTCCTTTTCCTGATGATTATTTCATTATTTTTCTGACTTTCTTAATTTCTTAAAGTGTATAGCTAAACCATGAGATATAACTGAAGATAATTCACATGTATAATGCATGGGAATAACAAGAAGGATAATCTGATTCTGGATATAGGAGTACATATGTATGGGTACGATACATATTTCTGTATGAAATATATCTACCACCTGAAAGTAAGACAAGTTGGGAGATTTCTCCCATTAAAGGAGAAATTATTCTTTCTTAGGATTTTTCCGAAAGAATTCACATTTACAATTGTACAAAGGTGGAAGCATATTCTGACAAAACACGTATTACAGAATGCACTTGCATTTGCAAAACGGAGGGCAATCATTTCAACAATTTGGGTATAGTCAGCAGGTACAGAAATAGTTAAAATAACAAAGAGATAAATTCTTTGAACAGAGCTGAGGTCAAATACACATTCTGTGCACAAATATTCTCTATAGATCTCTTGTCATTCATGAATGAGTAAACATTAAGACAAATAGATCTTTCAAACAATACTGAAGAACAAGAAAAATAAACAGTGAGAAAGGAAACACCAACCTAATTAATATTCACAAAAACAAAAAAAATTGACACTTATTAGTCAAAAGATGAAACTTTTAGAAAATACATGTTTGACATTCATCAGATGATCACATAATTTATCATATGAAGTGGGACACCTTTGAAAATAAAAATGGGTACTATTTACACTAGGACAATAGTAAGAAAGCAGGATTTACTGCATAAATCAAGATGTATGGTCACCCTAACAATATTATTTAAGAATATTTATGTAACATGAACAGAAAAAAATGACAGAATAAGAAATGGAAAATAATAAAGACAAAAAGCTATGACATTTTTAAATTGTGGAAAAAGATAATATAGAATTGCAAAACAACAACTAACCAAAAAATACTAGTGGTAACTGTAGAAGTGAAATCTCTATACAACAGGTTGAAAGCAAAAGTGACATTGATAAAAACTGAATCAGTGTTACAGAGTAAAGATCTGAATAACATTCTCAGGATGCAGACCAAAGAGATCAGGCAAGGAATACGAATGTACATTATCGGAGAAATACGGAGAAGTGATAATGAAGATTATACCTTAGAATTACAGGCATTCATGAAAAAGAAAAAAGAATGATTTGGATAAAAATGTTAATCAAAAGAAAACTTTCTGCAGGAAAAAAAAGCAGATCTTAGTATGCAAAATGAAAGGGCTTTTTTGGAGTGCAAAGGAAATTATGAAAAAAAGATTCACGGCCATTTTAGTTCTTTCATTCTTTAATTATTAAATGGATGCAAAAAGTATTGTATAAATTTTAAATGGAATTTTAAAACTAAAACACAAATTAAAAATATGAAAAAACTTACCTAATAAGTAAAAATACTAAGCTGGCCTCCAATTTCTGAGGAACACTGACAAACAGATAAGAATGAAGGAAATGAATGAAGAATGATTTTGAAAGGAAAAGTTGTATCTAAACATTTAATAAAAGGATACATTTTTATTCAAAGACTGAGAAAATGTAGTTTCTTATGACTTTTTAAAAATGTCACTTTAATGTATGGTCTTCTCCTCTCTTAATGAGTAAAAATTAATGGCTAAAGAGAGGAAATTATATATTCATTATGTGCGAAACGCTGTGGCATAAGCAAAAATGAAGATGATAAAATGGCTTTCCAGGGGTTTTATGCTCTATTAGGAGAAGCTATATGTAATCAATTAAGCTTCATAATAGAGATGCAGGTAACATAATTGTTTGACTTAGAATGAGGCAATGCTTAGTGTCCACTATGGGAGGTAGGAATTTCTCTACTGAATGGCATTTATGCTGGACCTTAAAAAACGTTTGCAAATTTTAAATGGAGGTTGTTCTGAAAAAAGAATATCTGAGGATAATGTCTGAAAAGTTTTAAGAGGCTTAGGGAAAACAGTAGAATTTAAAATATAGCGAAGAGTAAATTGTTGTTTAAAAGAATATAGAGTCAGATTAGGCTTTGAATGCCACACTTTTTTTTTGTAAGCGATAGGGAACCATTAAGAGAGCCCTGAAGAGGAGTCTCACGTTGTTATTCATGACTTTAGAAGAGGAATCTGATGAAGTGTTAATGATATATTTGAGAATGTAGCTGTTAGAAAACTGGAGATCAGTTAGCAATTTGTAGATTTCTAGAGAAGAGATTATAAAATCCTGAACTCAGATGTTTTTAATGAAAAAAAAGATAAATTGAAGAACTGTTACAGTGGCAGAATTAATAAGTTGGTGACTGATTGGTTGTGGGAATGTAGGAGATGAATGACTATGACATTTTCCTTGGTAGCATGTTGTCAGTCAATAAAATAAATAGGTAACACTTATGCAGGCACAATTCTAAGAACTTTATGAATATCATCTCAAATAATCTTCACAGTAACTAATGATAAAGTTGTTAGTCTTTGAACCTGGGCAGTTTGACTCCAGAGTCTATATTCTTCACCAGTCATTCAACACATCCTCATTTGAAAGAATTTTAAATGACCATGCTCATTTAAAATCAAAGCAGTAGCCACAGGGATATGTGAATCATATGTACCTCAGAATTCATTAGAGATGCCATAGCTTATGGTGTGATGTGGGTGAAATTAGTATAGACAGGGTGCTTGGAATTATGTAACTAGATAATGCTATTTACCACACATCATTTAGGCAGATAGTGAATACAGAATAAAAATCATGCAAATATCTTCAGTTAGTTTTTGAATCACCTTAAGATAAGGATGATAATTTTAAATTGCTTTTGAATTTTCCTTCTTTGGAAAATTTTATTTGCACAATAGGTAATAAATGGCTGTTTAGAGGAAATTCTTCTTGTCAAAGAATAATATCGAGACTTACTACTGAAGATTTCTTCAAAGATATGTAAAGAAAGTACTTAGATTTTATATATAAACAATATCCTACTTATCTTTCTGTCAGCCTAATCTAAAAGTTCTATGTCATAATAGTTTATAGAATATAATCTATCTGCTACATATGAATGCTTACATATATAAGCATATTCTTATATATGTAAGCATATATACATATATAGAGAGAGACATAGGTATTTTTACCTATAGTCTTATTATCACACTTGCTTTTATTATTTTCTATAATTTATGATTTAGAAAATCATACTCATTAAATTAATATTAATATTAATATTCACTAAAAGATACTTACTATTATTTGCACTCCTAGTGAACATGGAGTGAAGTGGAGGTAACTGAGTAAGGAGCCAAAAAAAATAGTGCTAGGTTCTTGGTTACTAGTTGCTTTTGAGAACCATGTCTACAAAGCTTTGGCCATAATGATGGGGGTGACTGTGGGTAGTGAACAGGGGAAAGGGACCCGCTATCATAAGCTTTTTATTTTTTCCTTTACAACACTCCCTCTTTTAAATCCACCCTCCAGTGTTTTTATTTCATTTAATATGAATTAAAGTACAACTTTAACGTGCTGTGATACCAATTTGCTTGATCCTTACGTTAAAAAGGAAGATTGAAGAGATTTTGAATTTTAAATGATGACAGTCATATTTTGTATGCACTGATGATTTCTCCATGTCATCCATTTTTTTTAGAGATTCTGAGTAGAGAGAATACGTCATGCAAAAGATAAAAGAGAAATGTTTACATAAAAAATAAGAAAATGCATTTTAAGGCCCTTCAAATTTTTCTTTGTTGATAAAACACATGACATTTTAGCAGTACAAAGTATAAGAGCAATATTAAGTGGAGAAAGTAAATAACTACCTGAATCCGACATGAAGAAAAATTCGTTCAAATTTGACGTTATCAGAAAATCTGATTTTAGTGGAGCTCTTACTTAATCATAAACTGTAAGGAAAGACTCTCATCATTTATATTCACTGATGAAATACATTTAGAAATATCATGTACTGCTGGAGAACTGGAACGCTAGTCTAGGTAGTATTTCTTTTTTAATTTTTAATTTTTGTGGGTACATAGTAGGTGTATGTATTTATGCAGTATATGGAATATTTTCATAGTGGCATACAATATGTAATAATCACATCAGGGTCAACGAAATATCCATCACCTTAAGCATTTGTCCTTTGTGTGACAAACAAGCTAATTATATTCTTTTGCTTATTTTAAAATATAGTTATTGTTGACTATAGTCACCCTGTCGTGCTTCAAATACTTGATCTTATTTATTTTTTCTATTTTTTTTTTACCCATTAATCATTATTATCACCCCCTAAGCCCCTACTACCCTTTCTAGCTCCTGGTAACAATCCTTCTACTCTCTATTCCCATGAATTCAATTATTTTAATTTTTAGCATCCACAAATGATGTTTAGCATCCACATGTGATGTTTGTCTTTCTGTATCTGGCTTATTTCACTTAACATGATGACCTCCAGTTTCATCCATGTTGTTGCAAATGAAAAGATATAATGTTTTATTGCTGAATAGTACCCCATTGTGTATATGTACCACCTTTTCTTTATCCATCCATCTATCGATGGACACTTAGGTTGCTTCCAAATCTTGGCTATTTTGAATAGTGCCGCAATAAACATGAGAGTGCAGACATGTCTTTGATATCCTGATTTCCTTTCTCTTGGGTATATACATAGTAGTAGGATTGCTGGATCAAATGGTGGCTCTATTTTTACTTTTTTGAGGAGTCTCCAAGCTGTTCTCTATAATGATTGTACTAATTTATATTCCCACTAACAGTATACAAGGGTTCCCTTTTCTCCACATCCTCACCAGCATTTGTTATTATCTGTCTTTTGGATAAAAGCCATTTTCACTGCAGTGAGATGATATCTCATTGTAGTTTTGATTTATATTTCTCTGCTGATGAATGATGTCAAGCACTTTTTCATATACCTGTTTGCTAGGCAGCACTTTCTGCTCTAAATTTGTGCGACCAATTATATTCATTTGTAATTATATTTTTCTCATTTTATTTAAGTTAACTTTAATTACTGGCTATGTTAGAAAGACACTATGAGTTGGGCCAGATAAGGATTTTACTGTTATTTTCCACTGAAAAGACATTGGTGTGGAAGTAGCAGGTTTATCACAGTGAATGAGATACTGCATTTTAGATAGAACCTATCTAAAGCAAACATCTCTCTGATAGCTGAAGCCTCTTAGAGAAAGGTGTCAGAAAATGAGCAGATAATTTTCTTCTCATAGTAAAATTTGATGATAAATACCCTTGTACTGCAGGTACTGAGGCTAAAATAGCCTCAAACCTTAAAAGTACAGTCAGTCATCATATCCACAGATTCCTCATTTGCAGATTCAACCAACCACAAATAGAAAATATCCGGAAAAAAGACAAAAATAAAAATTAATAAGAATATAAACGAATATAACATCTATTTACATTGCATTAGGTATTATATGTAATCCAGAGATAATTAAAGTATACGGGAGGATTGCATAGGTTATATGCAAATACTATGCCATTTCACGTAAGAGACTTTAGCATCTGCTGATTTTGGTATCAATGAGGGTCCTGGAACCAATTCCCCAAAGATACTGAGGAATGACTATATCAAATTGAATAATAGTTGCACACCAACAAAATAAAATAGTTCTGCAGTACAGTTGTTAATTAAAAGATAAACTAAACTGACTTTATAAGTTGCTATGAAAATAATTTGGTTTACTATTTTCCAACACTACCTAGTTTCTTTTGTTTATAACTGACTCCTTTGACCTTTGGTAACTGGTATCCTGTTGCTGCAAGGCCTTATCATCACTGTTAAGTGTGAACCAATAAAGACTCAAAATTTAAACCTTCAAGTGGAGTTTACATGTTTAATAGTAATTTTTTAAGAACAAGAATCTTTTTATGGTCCAAAAAAATCTATCATGTTGGAATTCAGATCTTATGAAAGAAGAAGGAGAGATGAAGTCCTATAGGTCTCTGACCCTGCATTTGTGTATTTTTAAAGAAAACAGTTTCATGCAAACAACAACTTTAATGATCAGATAGCAGGTTAATATACTCTTATGAATTAACATTATTTATTATAGAATAAAATTTTTTGAGTTGGGTTTTATCTTTTCTTTCTCCTACTATTAACTCTGCACTTTTTCCTGTAAATTATAGTGGGTGACTATATGAACAGAGGTATTTACACATAAAGTATAATTGTAGTTATTAAATAATGAATTGCCCTTGTATACCTTTCTCAGTCATTTTAAATGGCAAAATATTTTCTTAGAACGTTAAAATCCCAAGGAAGTATTTAAAAATAAAGCAACATGTGCTAGATTTATATTATAATAAAAAGTACAAGGATTATTTTACATACGTACAGGAAATCAAATTTGGCACTTAATTAAAACATCTTAACATTTATTAAAAGTGGAACTTCTCCTTTCAGCTAAGATGAATAGGGACTAAATTTAGCCTCCTATTAAAACAAATGAACATCAACAACAACAAAAAGCTAATGAAGTGATCCCTATGATACTATAGTTTGTAGCCTTGAGAGAATTTTGAGCCTTCAATAGAAGAAGGGAGAATCCAATCAGAGCCTAGTGGACACCATGAGTTGAGAAGACAGAGTTTAGTGTCCAAGGACACCAAAGCGGCTACCGTCCACAAAACAGTACTGCAAAGCAGAGTGTTGCACAAAGCTACAACTCTGGAGATGGACAAATGGACCCTTTGGATGGTTCAGTTAAGTATTGATCAGTATTGATAGGTATGTGAGCAAACTACTCAAGGGTAGAGAGAAAATCTAAAAGGTTTAGTGGTAATATGCTTCTAATAAGGCCGAAAATAAAATTTCAGACAGACTGAACATAGGCATTGAGCAGAGTACACAGAACTGTCTTATGTTAGTCTTATAGAATAACGAGCTCTAGTCCAGTACTGTTCTAGTTCTATGTAACAAATATTAAGTTAGACCCCATCCCCACACACAAATCAAATTGTACCTAAGTAATTTAACCACAGCCCAAAACATATCTCAAGAATATTTATAGGGAAACAGAAATACTCTGCAGCTAAGAAGTTAAAATCTGCAATGTCTGACATTCAATCAAAAATTGCCAAGCATACAAAGTAGCAAAAGTTACCGAGCATTCTCACCATAATGAGAAGAAAATTTAATCAATTGAAACTGACTTAGAACTGACATAAAATCAACCTTAGCAGCCAAGGCTATTAAAACAATTTCGACTGTGTTCCCCATGTTCATAAAGTTAGAAAGAGGTATGAAAATATATTTAAAAGATAGCAGTAATTAATGGAAGATTTATAGCAGTAAACATCTGTATTAGAAAAGATGAACAATTTCAAATGAAAGTCCTCACCATCTACCTTGAGAAAATAGATATAGAAGAACAAATTAAACCCAAAGGAAATAGAAAAAAAGACAATAATAAAGATCAGGGTAAAAATAGATAAAACAGAAAAACAATACAGAAAATCAATGAAATCAAAAGGTAGTTACATGAAAAGGTCAAATTTATTAACTTTTAGCCAGAATAATCAGGAAAAAATTCAAGAATACCTAAATTAATATTATAGACAAAACACGCTATATATTTTAATGCTTCAAATTTATGGATGTAAATAGAGAATAAAATATGTTTACCAACTAAATGAGCTACAATAATTAAGTTTAGAATGACACTAGAAATAAGCAGTAATATGGAAATGTGTACTATAGCTGAATAAAGAATTAAAGAAGCCAAAACAAAAAACAAACAAAAAAAACCCAAACTTGTGCCTGAGGCACTAGCTGTCAATAGAATTTTTAAAATCAGTGTTAAGTGATTCTACTCCAAGGGTACTCTTTTTTAAAAAAAAATTATATAAGAGAATGACTTTTACAGTTTATTAGCTTCCCTAGTAGCTAATTAACTATAAAAGGAAATAGTTGAATTAGTAGCTAATTAACTAAAAAAGGTAGAAAGAAGCAATTTATAGGAGAACAAAAGTAAAAGCTACACTATGACTAATTATCTCCCAAAAGCCGCATTATAGGCAAGAAGACAAGGAGTAATATATTGATGGCACTGGAGAAAACAGAATTCTATACCCAGATAAATCTCTCACTTGGGTTTAAGGCATAATAAATAATGATTTTACACACAAAAAATGAATAGAACGGCACCACACAAAGACCTTCACTCAAAGTACTACGTAAGGCTGTTGTTAGTGACAAATGAAACTGAATCCAAAATGTTGCAATGTGATGCAAGATACAATTGTGTACGCATGAATAACACTAAACTTAAATTGACAAAGTAAAAATGGTAAGTACTGGGTTTGGAATGGGAATTGATATAGAGTCAGTGTCGTTTATTATCTTCCTATGGCTGCTGTAACAAGTTACTAAAATCTTAGTAGCTTAAACAGCACAAATTTATTATAATTCAGGAGGTCAGATTTTTTAATTACTATTAAGTATGATAATTGCTGTAGGTTTTACACATGAGGGGATTTCAAAAAGTTTGTGGAAAAATGGAATTAAAAGATAAAATTAAAAACTAAATTTTACTTCTCAGCATAATTTCCGTCAAGCTCAAGATACTTTTGTGAGTAATTATAACAGCCATTTAGTCTATTCTTAAAGAACTAAGGGCCTGGGAATTTAACCAAGTAAATGCAGGGTGTTTTTTTTTTCACATTATTAGCTGAAGAAAATGGGGTGCCCTTTAAAGATTCTTTTTAAGATCAGCAAACAAAAACAAGTTAGAGAGAATCAAATCAGAATTATAAGGTGAATGCCTAACAATTTCCTATCAAAATTCTCACAAAATCACCTTTGTTTGATGAGAGGAATGAGCAGGAGCATTGTTATAGTGGAGAAGGACCCTTTGGTGAAGTTTCCTGGCCATTCTTCTGCTAAAGCTTTAGCTAACTTTCTTACGACACTTCATAATAAGCAGATGTTCTTATTCTTTGGCCCTCCAGAAAGTCACCAAGCAAAATGTTCTGAGTTTCCCAATAAACTGTTGCCATGACCTTTGCCTGATCCACGTTTGCTTTGACAGGATCACTTCCGTTTCTTGGTAGCCATTGCTTTCATTATGCTTTGTCTTCAGGATGGTACTGGCGAAGCCATGTTTCATCTGTTACAATTATTTGAAGAAATGCTTCAGGATATTGATGCCACTTGTTTAAAATTTCCATTAAAAGTTCTGCTCTTGTCTGCAGCTGATCTGGGTACAATGGTTTGGGCATCCTTCCAGTGGAATTTTGCTCAACTTTAATTTTTCAGTCAGAATTATGTAAACTGAACCAATCAAGATGTCTACAGTGTTAGCTAATGGTTCTGCTGCAAATTTTCAGGCTTCTTCAATTAGGGCATGAACAAGATTGTTTTTTTCCTCACAAATTGATTGGAATGATCTGCTGCGGTGAGCTTCATAAACTCAATTAGAAATGAAATGGGAAATATGACAACTGACACCACAGAGATACACAAGATCATTCAAGGCTACTATGAACACTTTTGTGTGCATAAACTAGAAAACCTAGAAGAGATGGATAAATTTGTGGAAAGATACAAACTTTCTAGCTTAAATTAGGAATAATTAGATACTCTGAACAGACCAATATCAAGCAACAAGATTGAAATGGTAATTAAAAAATTACCAATGAAAAAAATGTACAGGACCAGACAGATTCCCAGCAGAATTCTACCAGACTTTGAAAAAAGAATTGGTACCCATCCTACTGACACTATTGCACAAGATAGAGAAACTGGGAACCCTTCCTAAATCATTCTATGAAGCCAATATCACCCTAAGACCAAAACCGGGAGAGGACATAACCAAAAAAGAAAACTACAGACCAATATCCCTGATGAACAAGATGCTGAAATCCTTAACAAAATACTAGCTAACCGAATCCAACAACGTATCAAAAAGATAATCCACCATGATCCAGTGGGTTTCATACCAAGAATGCAGAGATGGTTTAACATACACAAGTCAACAAATATGACACACCACATAAACAGAATCAAAAACAAAAATCACATGATCATCTCAATAGTCTCAATAGATGCAGAAAAAGCATTTGACAAAATCCAGCATCGCTTTGTAATTAAAACCCTCAGCAAAATTGGCATTCAAGGGACATGCCTCAATGTAATAAAAGCCATCTATGACAAACCCACAGCCAACATAATACTGAATGGGGAAAAGTTGAAAGCATTCCCTTTGAGAACTAGAACAAGACAAGGATGTCCACTCTCACCATTCTTCTTCATCATAGTACTGGAAATCCTAGCTAGAAGAATCAGACAAGAGAAAGAAATAAAGGGCATCCAAGTTGGTAAAGAGGAAGTCAAACTGTCACTGTTTGCTGATGATATGATCGTTTACTGAGAAAACCCTAAAGACTCTTCCAGAAAGCTCCCAGAACTGATAAAATAATTCAGCAAAGTTTCCAGATACAAGATTAATATACACAAATCAGTAGCTCTTCTATACAAAAACAGTGACCAAACTGAGAATCAAATAAAGAACTCAACCACTTTTACAATAGCTGCAAAAAAAAAAAAAAAAAAAAAAAAAAAAAAAAAGATTTAGGAATATACCTAACCAAGGAGGTGAAAGACCTCTACAACAAAAACAACAAAACACTGGTGAAGGAAATCATAGATGACACAAAAAAATAGAAACACATCACATGCTCATGGATGGGTAGAATCAATATTGTGAAAATGACTATACTGCCAAAAGCAATCTACAAATTCAACGCAATTCCCATTAAAATATTCCCACCAGCATTCTTCACAGAACTAGAAAAAACAATCCTAAAATTCATATGGAACCAAAAAAGAGCCCGCATAGCCAAAGCAAGACTGAGCAAGAAGAACAAATCTGGAGGCATCACATTACCTGATTTTGAACTCTAATATAAGGCCACAGTCACCAAAACAGCATGATACTGGTATAAAAATAGGCACATAGACCAACGGAAGAGAATCCAGAATCCAGAAATAAAGCCAAATACTTATAGCCAACTGATCTTCGACAAAGCAAACAAAAACATAAAATGGAAAAAAGACACCCTATTTCACAAATGGTGCTCGGTTAATTGGCAAGCCACATGTAGGAGAATGAAACTGGATCCTCATCTCTCACCTTATACAAAAATCAACTCAAGATGGATCAAGGACTTAAATCTAAGACCTGAAACTACAAAACTTCTAGAAGATAACATTGGAAAAACCCTTCTAGACATTGGATTAGGCAAGGACTTAATGACCAAGAACCCAAAAGCAAATGCAACAAAAACAAAGAAAAGTAGCTGGGATTAATTAAACTAGTTTTGCACAGCAAAAGGAACAGTAAGCAGAGTAAACAGACAACCCACAGAGTGGGAGAAAAATCTTCACAATCTATACATCTGACAAAGGACTAATATTCAGAATCTATAATGAACTCATATATTAGCAAGAGAAAACAAACAATCCCATCAAAAAGTGAGCTAAGGCCATGAACAGACAATTCTCAAAGGAAAATATATAAATGGCCCACAAACATATGAAAGAATGCTCAACATCACTTATGATCAGGGAAATGCAAATAAAAACCACAATGTGATACTACTTTACTCCTGAATGGCCATAATCAGAAAATACTAATAATAATAAAAAAAAACAGATGGTGTGGATGTGGTGAACAGGGAACACTTCTACACTGCTGGTGGGAATGTAAACTAGTACAACCACTATGGAAAACCGTGTGGAGATTACTTAAAGAATTAAAAATAGAACTATCATTTGATCCAGCAGTCCCACTACTGGGTATCTACCCAGAGGAAAAAAAGTTATATGAAAAAGATACTTGCACACACATGTTTATAGCAGCACAATTAGCAGTTTCAAAAATGTGGAACCAACCCAAATGTCCATCATTCCACTGGTGGATAAAGAAATTGTGGTAAATACATATGATACAATAATACTCAGCCATAAAGAGGAATGATTTGCAGCAATCTGGCTGAGATTGGAGACTATTATTCTAAGTGAAGTAACTCAGTAAAGGAAAACCAAATATCGTGTTCTCACTCATAAGTGGAAGCTAAGCCATAAGGATACAAAGGCATAAGGATGATACAATGGACTTTGGGACTTAGGGAAAGGGTGGGAAGCGGGTGAGAGATAAAAGACTACAAATTGGGTGCAGTGTGTACTGCTTTGGTGATGGGAGTACCAAAATCTCACAAATCACCACTAAACAACTTACTCATGTAATGAAACTCCACCTGTTCACCAATAATCTATGGAAAAACACATTATGGGAATGATATCTCAAAGACATCAGCAGTTTTCAAATGGATAACTTGTTTTAAGAAGGGATTGCAGGTCAGATATTTGAAATGGGTGTTACTGGGATGACATCATCAGTAGGGCTTACATCTGCAGGCTCTAAGGAAGAATTTACTTCCTTTCTTCTTCTAGAGGTGGCCTAAATTTCTTGACTCCTGCTCTTCTTCCAGCAATCCCATCACCCGCATCTCTGCTTCATCATTACAACTCCTCTCACTCTCCTGCCACCCTCTCAGTTGTAAGAATCTTTGTGATTACATTGGGCTCACTCAGACCATCCAGGATTATCTCATCTTCTCAAGATTCTTAATAACATCTACGAAGTGCCTTTGGCCATGTAATCTAACATATTTACAGGTTCTGGGAATTAGAATATATGAACATCTTTGGGAGAAGAGGTGCTTATTCTACTTATTGCAAGAAGCATTAAAATCCAAACTATACAAGTAAAATGCGTGGGTGCATCTGATCTCAAATATCTTGAAATGCTTGCTTGTATTCTTGGAGGAGAGATGAGAGATAATAATTAGCTTTAAGCATTGGTAAATCAAGTATCTAGGCATGGTAAAAATGCAATGTATGTCACTAAAATCAGTGACTTGAATAAAGAGATTTTTTAAAATTGATTAATCAGGTACAAGAGGAAAGAAATAACAAAGAGTCAAGAATGTCATAGAAAATAATATAAAAATGATACATTCAAAAATATCAGTAATACAAATTAAAAGAAGAAAATTATCATTATGTTACATGAACAGATATAGTCAAACAAAATTAAAAAGTAAAATAAATTTTTGGTAAAAGATACAGTATATAAGTTCTAAAAAAGAAAAAGTAAAGGTGTAGGTAAATCAGTGGTTTTAAACCAGTTTTAAGTTTGTATCCCATAAGTTTGTTAATGTCTGGAGATATATTTGATTGTCACAAATTGAGAGGAAGATGTTCTAGTTATTATAGCTTTATAAAAACCTTGAAAGCTGGTAGTATTAAGTACTCCAATTTTCTTCTACTTGCCCAAAATTATTTTGGCTAAACAACTAAAAATTCTTTTAACCAACAACTGTAAGACAGTTCACATAGAAAGTTCACATGAAGTATTCACAAATACTGATCATATTCTGGGTCATAAAGCAATTCCTTTTAATAAATTAAATGGAAATCATAGAGTACCTTCCCTTACCAAAACAGAAGAAATACAGAAAACAATAACTGAAAGTTCATGAAAAGTGTTCAGATATTTAAAAATCAGACAACCATCTTCTAAATAACCCATTAATAAAAGCAAGGAAATTAGAAAATATTTTAAAGTAAATAAAAATAAAAACACAACATATCAAAATTTGTGCATTACATCTAAGCAGTGCTTAGAGGAAAATTATAACCTTTAAATGCTTATCACTTTATCACAAAACTTCCAATAAACTTTCCTTCACATAACTGCATTGGGAGATTGACCCTGTGGGAGAAATCCGGGAAAGGAAACTGAAAAAATTCAGAGAAAGAGAAGAAAAGTTGCGAGAAAGACCAGACATTAATCAGATGTAGGAAAGAGGAGAAAAAAGCTACTAGGAGTTATGCATGAAATTTTACCACCAACAATCCCATTTCTTATATCTTTTCCCCTATTAACCATGGCTGTTTCAATTGCAAATATAAAATACAGATTAACTTAAAGCAAAACATGGATTTGGTAGTTTATGCAAGCCAAAAAGAAAAATACTACAGCTCTTTGTTCCTACAAAATTCTGTTCTTTTATTAGTTGTAGCACATTTACCTATCTTTCTGCCAACCTTGCAGTGGCAAAAATGCCCTAAATAAATGTAATGCAACTATATCTCTTGTTCTATTAGTGAACAAACCAGTTTACTCATAGAACAATAACAGCAACAACAAAAAGAAACCAAAACCAAAACCAGTGTTAAATTCATCTACTGCATTCATTTCCAAGTCCAGGTTTTCTCATGGATTTCATACTTAATTGTTTTGGGGTGTGACTCTTCTTAATGTCCCAACATATGATCTAAATAGTCATTCTCTAGTTATAACCGTGTTTATAATGGTGAAAGGCAAACAAGATAGCCATTATAAAAATTCCCACTTTGAAAATAAGAAAAGGAAACAGAGCATACTGTGACCTCTTATCTACATACTTTATTTCCTGGATATTAAGAATACATTTCTTCAGAGTTTGAGTAAGTTTCTTATTCTGCTGATGTGACTAAACCATATTTTCATACGTTAAGCACTGGGTACATTGCCTGCCTATTTTCCTCCATCCCTGGTGCTGAGAGAGGGGAGGGATCCCTTATGGGTAGCTGGACCAGTTTAGCCATCCGCTTTCTGTTGTAATTACGGGGATCTTGGTATTGCCTTAGAAATTGAGCAGTAGATCGGTTCCTATTTATAAGCTTTGGATTTATCTGGAAAACAAACCAAACCTTTTAAAGTAATGCTTGTTAGTTGCTGTTTAATTCTTCCTAAGTGACAGTGAGGAAGTAAAAAGAAAAAAGTTTGAAATTAAGTCAAATTGTAGCAATATTCAAGTTAGACTTGAATATTGAAGATTCTGTCTCTTCCTCCCTCCTTAAATCACTTACTAATGGCATTTCTCTAGACTTCCGTTTGAAACAAAAGGAAATAATAGGCTGTTCTGGTAAACACAGGTGATCTGTACACAAGCACCCAGGCTTCATTACTCACAATTCTAAGGAAAATCTATCCTTGAAAAACTGCTTGGGAGGGATCAGGGAATTCAAAATCTACTTTTCTTACTCTTAGCTCCTCATTCATTTCCCATTCCCATTATAACGTGATTTTGTGATTCATTGCCCATTCTCACTATATAGTGTTATTTAATGTGATTTTGAAATTTGGGCCATTTGCAATTTGGCAGGGTGCCTGTTTGATTCTGTATGGTCCTGGGTTATTTGCCATAGGCAGATTATTCATCTTATATTTCCTTTCTAAGAAACTAATGATAGAATCCAACTCATTGAAGTCTGCAAAAAGTAACCCAAAATATTTCAAAAGTTGGACCGTTTTCCTCCAAAACTGCAAATTTAAGAAGACACAAGATGTAAGAAATAGCAGACAATAATTTAAGCATCTGCATGACTATGAGACACAGAGTGGGACTTTCAGTCAATAAATATTTAGGTGACTCAATAGTTCCTTTACCTAGGTCCTTGTATTTTGAGTTACCTTTACATTTGATCGTCTATGTTAACTTTAAATTTTGATTGAATTCATTACAATCTCCTCCTCCACAGTTTGAATGTAAGACATGCTATTTGGTGGATATTGGTGTGCTTACTGCCAAGGCAGCTCCAGCCAGGACTGGAGCCAGGGCATGCTGCTTGTGCCTGCAGCTTCTGCTATGAACTGAAGAGGCAGAAGGGATGGAGGATGGGGATGATGGCAGTCAAGAGGAGAGAAATAGAGGACACCTGCTCTGGGAATACATTTAAAAGCATTCCTGCTGGGATTAAGGATATTCTAAAGACAGGCAGCCAAATGTGTTCATAAAGGCACTTACGAGGGGAACTGGCAGCTCTATTTTGTCAAGAGGCTAGAAATCAGAATCCTAAAATAAAGGTTGTGGAAAATAGGGGGTGGAATTGGAGACTTCTGATCCTGGTAATATCACCCACTCCACTCACTGTGAAAGAAGTGGGGAGATACCCTCTCATTTTGACTGAGACAGAAAGTTCATGGGGCTACTCACCTTCATATGCTATACTGTTAAAAGCTGTTGAACATGAGGGTGTATTCTCTCATCAGAGATTTATGTTTGCAGATACTCCTCTTGGATTTTCCTGCCAGGAAAATTATCATAATTGCCAGAGAGCAATTAGGATTCTTTTGGACTCAGCTGTATATGACTGACATACATTACTCTCTTAAGTAACTATTTTATAAAATGCTAACTTACAAATACTTTCTGTTATAAAAATGGGATGGTTCTCACTAATTATTCCATCACTTAACTGATACCTCAGCATAAACTGATGGCCTGCAGTTGATAATGCTTAGGAGAAAGTACAAATGAAGAAACAAGTGCTATAATCAGAGATGTTTTACAAAAAATTGTACAACATTTTGAACAAATTTTGAACTGTATAATTTTTCCTAGACTGTGAAATACAGTGATCATCCATAATTGGCAGCCTACCTACACCATTGTACTGATAGCTTAGCATTAATAGCGTATCAAAAGAAAAAAGAAAATAATTCTTCAGTTTCTGCTGGAAAACTTTTCTAGTGAGAGACACTGTACAAATGGACAATGGCCAGACCATATATAAGAATAGAACTCACAACATGTAGTGAAACTCTGTCTCTACTAACAAATACAAAAATTAGCTGGGCGTGGTGGCATGCTCCTGTAATCCCAGCTAATTGGGAGGCTGAGACAGGAGAATCACTTGAACCTGGGAGGTGGAGGTTACAGTGAGCCGAGATCATGCCATTGCAATTCAGCCTGGGGGAGAGAGTGAGGTTCTGTTTCTCAAAAAAAAAAAAAAAAAAAAAAAAAAACAGTCTGCATGGGCATGGTGTCCTGGGCATGGATGGCTGGAGATCTTGGTCTCTTACCTTGCTATCTCAGTTAATCTTCTTCACTTAATGTAGATTCTAGAAAGGACTTGACAACAATTGCTTTCCTTTTGTAGGAACTTCCCTTAATCAGATAAGGGAAACTTCAGAGAAAGCTCTTCCTGTGTCTGGGAGAGAAATAGGATTGACAGAAAGGGGAGTGGGGCAAGGTCGGAGAGACCTTGGTTCTGAAGCTACTTTTTTTTTAATGAAATTCTTTATTATTATTATTATTATTATTATACTTTAAATTTTAGGGTACATGTGCACAATGTGCAGGTTTGTTACATATGTATCCATGTGCCATGTTGGTGTGCTGCACCCATTAACCCGTCATTTAGCATTAGGTATATCTCCTAATGCTGTCCCTCCCCCCTCCTCCCACCCCACAACAGTCCCCAGAGTGTGATGTTCCCCTTCCTGTGTCCATGTGTTCTCACTGTTCATTTCCCACCCATGAGTGAGAACATGTGGTGTTTGGTTTTTTGTCCTTGCAATAGTTTACTGAGAATGATGGTTTCCAGTTTCATCCACGTCCGTACAAAGGACATGAACTCATCCTTTTTTATGGCTGCATAGTATTCCGTGGTGTATATGTGCCACATTTTCTTAATCCAGTCTATCGTTGTTGGACATTTGGGTTGGTTCCAAGTCTTTGCTATTGTGAATAGTGCCGCAATAAACATACGTGTGCATTTGTCTTTATAGCAGCATGATTTATAGTCCTTTGGGTATATACCCAGTAATGGGATGACTGGGTCAAATGGTATTTCTAGTTCTAGATCCCTGAGGAATCGCCACACTGACTTCCACAATAGTTGAACTAGTTTACAGTCCCACCAACAGTGTAAAACTGTTCCTATTTCTCTACATCCTCTCCAGCACCTATTGTTTCCTGACTTTTTAATGATGGCCATTCTAACTCGTGTGAGATGGTATCTCATTGTGGTTTTGATTTGCATTTCTCTGATGGTCAGTGATGATGAGCATTTTTGCATGTGTTTTCTGGCTGCATAAATGTCTTCTTTTGAGAAGTGTCTGTCCTTTGCCCACTTTGTGATGGGGTTGTTTGTTTTTTTCTTGTAAATTTATTTGAGTTCATTGTAGATTCTGGATATTGGCCCTTTGTCAGATGAGTAGGTTGTGAAAATTTTCTCCCATTTTGTAGGTTGCCTGTTCACTCTGATGGTAGTTTCTTTTGCTGTGCAGAAGCTCTTTAGTTTAATTAGATCCCATTTGTCAATGTTGGCTTTTGTTGCCATTGCTTTTGGTGTTTTAGACATGAAGTGCTTGCCCATGCCTATGTCCTGAATGGTATTGCCTAGGTTTTCTTCTAGGGTTTTTATGGTTTTAGGTCTAACATGTAAGTCTTTAATCCATCTTGAATTAATTTTTGTATAAGGTGTAAGGAAGGGATCCAGTTTCAGCTTTCTACATATGGCTAGCCAGTTTTCCCAGCACCATTTATTAAATAGGGAATCCTTTCCTCATTTCTTGTTTTTGTCAGGTTTGTCAAAGATCAGATAGTTGTAGATATGTGGCATTATTTCTGAGGGCTCTGTTCTGTTCCATTGATCTATGTCTCTGTAGTGGTACCAGTACCATGCCGTTTTGGTTACTGTAGCCTTGTAGTATAGTTTGAAGTCAGGTAGTGTGATGCCTCCAGCTTGAATCCAGCAGCACATCAAAAAGCTTATACACCATGATCAAGTGGGCTTCATCCCTGGGATGCAAGGCTGGTTCAACATATGCAAATCAATAAATGCAATCCAGCATATAAACAGAACCAAAGACAAAAACCACATGATTATCTCAATAGATGCAGAAAAGGCCTTTGACAAAATTCAACAACCCTTCATGCTAAAAACTCAATAAATTAGGTATTGATGGGACGTATCTCAAAATAATAAGAGCTATCTATGACAAACCCACAGCCAATATCATACTGAATGGGCAAAAACTGGAAGCATTCCCTTTGAAAACTGGCACAAGACAGGGATGCCCTCTTTCACCGCTCCTATTCAACATAGTGCTGGAAGTTCTGGCCAGGGCAATCAGGCAGGAGAAGGAAATAAAGGGTATTCAATTAGGAAAAGAGGAAGTCAAATTGTCCCTGTTTGCAGACGACATGATTGTATATCCAGAAAACCCAACTGTCTCAGCCCAAAATCTCCTTAAGCTGATAAACAACTTCAGCAAAGTCTCAGGATACAAAATCAATGTACAAAAATCACAAGCATTCTTGTACACCAATAAGACGAACAGAGAGCCAAATCATGAGTGAACTCCCATTCACAATCGCTTCAAAGAGAATAAAATACCTAGGAATCCAACTTACAAGGGATGTGAAGGACCTCTTCAAGGAGAACTACAAACCACTGCTCAATGAAATAAAAGAGGATACAAACAAATGGAAGAACATTCCATGCTCATGGGTGGGAAGAATCAATATCATGAAAATGGCCATACTGCCCAAGGTAATTTATAGATTCAATGCCATCCCCATCAAGCTACCAATGACTTTCTTCACAGAATTGGAAAAAACTACTTTAAAGTTCATATGGAACCAAAAAAGAGCCCACATTGCCAAGTCAATCTGAAGCTACTTCTTTAGTTCAAAGTACTCAGCCTGTAAAAGTGCCCTACTTTAAAGTGTCCTGAGCCCCAATATGAGGGTGAGAAGGGTCCCAATTCCTAGTTTTATAGAGGGGACTTGGTTCTAGTCCCTCGTCTCATGTGGAGTGTCATCAGTTTCATTTTCACACAGGAGCAAATGCTGGACTTCACTAGTGATTTTGATCCTTAGATTCTTCTGTTACAACCTTACGACGTAAGTCACTAGTCACCTCTTAGTTTCCTGTTCTATTTCTGATCTAAAGAGTTTTTTCTTTGCATTAAAATGTGTTTTTATATTTTAATATATCTTATTTATAATATTTTTGTTTGGTATAGATAAAAGTGGTCACTGCTGGGCACGGTGGCTCACGCCTGTTATCCCAGCACTTTGGGAGGCTGAAGCGGGCAGATCAGGAGGTCAGGAAATCGAGACCAACCTGGCTAACACAGTGAAACCCCGTCTCTACTAAAAATACAAACAGTTAGCTGGGTGTGGTGTTGAGCGCCTGTAGTTCTAGCTGCTTGGTAGGCTGAGTCAGGAGAATCACAGGAACCTGGGAGGAGGAGCTCGCAGTGACCAGAGATTGCACCCTTGCACTCCAGCCTGGGCAACAGTGTGAGACTCTGTCTCAAATAAATAAATAAATAAATAAGTGATCACAACATGCCTGCCATATTAATTAACTGTTCTTTGTCATTCCTATTTTTTCCTGGATGCCAGTCAGCATGATTTTGGCAATACTTTTTATCTTAAGATAATTTCTTTTGAGTAGGAAATTATTTCAGAGTAATTTTATTTAGTTAAAAATACATACTTTCTGTGTACTGCTTTCTGGCTACCAAGTGTAGATTGGTTAAGACAACAGGCTTTGAAGTCAGATTTAGGTCTGAGTCCCTGGTTTTACCTCTTAATAATGATCTGAGATTTGACAGATTGATTAGAGTTTTTCAAGCCTCAATTTCCCCAGATATAATGGGGGAATGATGAAATACCTATATAATAGGATTAGAAGAACTATATAACAAATAAATAGGACTTAACCTGGTGCTCAACACACAGCAACCCACACAATGCATGTGTTCTTGTGCCACTTCTACTCCTTTTGCTATTATTGTTATATTCATGCTAAGACCAAATGTTTCCATTCTATCTTTTTGTTTCTTTTTTAAACAATTGTGTCTTTCAATCTCCCACTCTTTTGTTTTTTTCTTGGGTTTTTTGGCTATTAGTTTGGTAATTTAAATCTGGCTATGAACATTGTGACACTCAAAGCTTCATTTCATATTTCAACAGCTTTTTTCTTCTTTGAAAGGAAAAAGGACTAATAATTTAGTACACAATAATGGTTTTTGTAAACAAAGGTCATTTAATCATAGACCAAGGTATATTTTTGTCATAGGGGACATACATCATAGAAATAAATATTGATATGTAAGTATGTCTCATTATTAATAGTCCATGGAAGGCCATAGTTCACAGAATAGTATACACCCAATGACAGATACACAATGGAGCTTGATAAATGTTGTTGCTGTAGTCTTCTCTGAGATTTTGATTTAACTTGGTGATCAAATAGATAAAATAAGTAATTAATGAAAAATAAGTAATATTCCTAGGGATGGAAAGACAGCAGTAGTAAAGATTAGATGTTATTTTTAATCTCAAACTTATAAAATTATGACCTCTGAGGAATATTTGGTTTGCTATTCAAGTGCAGACTTATTGTAGGGTTGGTGTTTGCATTCTAATTTCATTATGAAAAAGAATACTTGTAATTAAATGCCATAATACCCCTTATGAAGGACAACTTTTCAAGCCTATGACTCTAATAGTATCTGGTTATAACACAATCTCACGCAATCCAATAAAATCACATTATTTTACAAAAATGCTATAAAGTAAAGCATACAGACACATACACTGTATCCTTTAGGTCATGTCTTACTATTTTGCTTCCATATTAGCTTGGGGGAAGATATCATATTTTATTTGGCATTGCAAGAGCAGTCACCATTTGCTGAGCTTTTCATCTTATAGTGAATTCTGTTATTACTCTGTACTAATAATGATATGTTCCTGTTCGTCATGAGATACTTACTCAGAGGAAAGAATGTGTCCTACACATTTTATTGCAAAACATACAAACTATATGATTTTGCATTTAGATTTACAAAGGTGGAGAGAAAGCACTTTTAGAAACATATATTTGATAAGTTCTACAACCTTTGATTGTATATACCTGTGGCTATTTAAAAACTTGATTTTAATAGCTCTATTATAGTGAGCAAGATATGTTTAAGCCAAATTAATCTCAATTTTAGTGAAACAATGACCTTTGAGTTTGCAGAAAACATCTGGAGGAAACAGCTGGATAACTGATCAGGTGTTTTTTCAAGTAGAAGTGCAATGTGGTGCTCCTGTGGTACTGTTTAGAGATTTTCAATTCTCACATCATGTAGCACACGGTGGTGCTATTAATTAGAAACTGATGGAAAGTCAGAAATAAATCCTTATGTCAAGCAGGATGTCTTACATGGAGGAGATTCAAAAGTCATGCAACTTTCTGAAATTGAAATGTTCAGGGTAACAGCAAGGATAACAGACTCCCTGCTACCAAGTCAATATTTTCCAATTGCTAAATGTTAATTTCTTTAATACCTAGTTTCTCTCTTAAATGCATAATATTAAAATGGACTTTCCTAGCCTTTAAAAAATTAGTGATGCAAACAAAGCTATTAACTTCTAACTGGATCTGTGCTCTTTACACTTGCCCCAGTACAGTGGATAATTTCTAGTACCAACCTTTCTTTATCTACTTCACTTGTAATAGGCCTGTCAATGCCTAGTCTGATTAACTGATTTTTGTTTTTTAGAGTTGGGACACTCATTAGAAATGCAAGATCTCAGGCCTCATCTCAGACCTACTAAATCAGAACTTGCATTTTACTATATTGATCAATGATTTGTCTGCACGTTAAAGTTTGAGAAGTCTTGGCACCATGTCTGCACATAAACAAGCTATGGAGCTCTAAACACTGTTACCTGTACCCCATTCCAGTGGAACAAAATCTTTGGATGTGAGGTCTGTGGGGGCTAGCATCTGCATTTTTTAAAAGCTCCCAGGTAAAACTTAAACTCAAATTGTCTGGTAGATGACCATCTACAGCAGAATGAGATAACAGCACTTGTGTAAATGCACATTCCTAATCTTTCTCCAGAGATTTGAATTCTTTAGGCATAGTGTAAGTGGTTGAAAGTTCCCAATCTATCAGCTCACAGCACACAGTAAAACTATTGCCTTGTTAAAGCTGTTGTAAAAAATCTGAGCTCTCAAAGGATTAACTTTAAAAATTACATTATTTTTGTGTATAGAAAAATATATTATAATCCAGGTAGGAAAGAAAGCCTTCAGTCATGTTTGGTCAAGGTTAAATATCCATTTTTTCTAAGATTTTTCCAATTTTGCTTCCTCCAGTACTAGAGTCATCATTAGGTAGAAAAATGCCTTCAGCACTCATAGGGCTCACTCATACTCTCATACTCTACCTATTAAAGGAAAAGAGAGCATTTCTTTAGAAAGCTTTTTTATTTGTTTGTTTTGTTTTCAGAAGAATCAGAAAATTTCTTTCCCAGAAAGTCTCAGCAAATATATTATTCATGTTGTCTTTAAACCAGATATGGTGACCGAACATTTTGCAATTGGCTTAAACTGGGTGGGGACTTCAGGACTGTTACTATACAGGGAAAAGGCAAACTCTACTAAAGGAAAGCTAGGTTACCTTTGGCAGAAGAGAAAGTACATTGATGCTGTAGCGGAAATCAGCAGGTATTCATTCTATAGCTGTTTTGTTAAACGTACTTTGCAGAATTAGACTTTATAAGTAGCCATATTTTTATAAAACACTGTACTTGGAACTAAATACAAAGTAATAATAACACAGGAACATGCACACTTTAGAAACAATATACAAACTAAAACTATGTATAATTTATAACAATAAATTAATGTTCAAAGAAAATGTTTTCACAGAAAAGGCTGAATATCATATTTATCCCTAATTAAAACATAACTAAGCAAAAGAAAATTGTTTCTCAAAATTTTGCTCTTGTTTAATAATGAAAACTGATTTTGCTTCTTTCAGTATATATTTAAATTCCAGTCACAGACTCAATTTCAGCATGTTAAATTTTATAATACGAATTCTATGTTACATTTGAGATAATCAATCATGTTTCAATGTAATCCACATTGCATAGGAGACTTTTATTATGAGCATTATCATTGTAGTATAGTAAAGTGTATTGTTAATGAAGCATGGAAAAGGAATAATTTCAACTAATAGTCATATATGTCAAATTTCAATTAGGACTATGTTGGAATCCAAAAAGAGAGATGAGCATATAAATTTAAACCTTTGACCTTCAGCATCAAGTACAAGGTCTGAGAGGAAAATTAAATTATTTTGATGTAGAATACAAATTTGAGTAAATTAATGTGTTCTGAAACTCTCATGACTCTTAAATTGCATATGATTTTAAAAATTTTTATATACTTGCAATTTACAACTTAGAAATGTTTACTTTTATTCCATATATTATAATTTTAATAAATGAAAAAACAACAAATTCAACACAAGCTTATTGTTTGTCTACTGTTAGGCAATGCACCAATAGATAAATTACTGGTCCTGAAAGTGTCTGATGAAACAGATCAGACCTACAGGTTTTTAAAATTATTGTCATTTTTCAAGAATACTTAGTATCATTAAATGTCCGGTGAATGGTCACTTTCCCTTGATTGATATATAATTTTTTTAAAAATTGAAATTGGTTTATTTAAGTCAGGATCCAAATAAGATTCACACATTGCATTTGGTTGACCTCTCCATTCATTATATCTTAATTCATTGGGTAGCTTTCCCTCATTGCAATGTTTTTCTTCCTAAAGTGGGTTCTTTTTCTTATGGAGCTTCCCACATTATCAGTTGTTTTTATTGCATACCTATAACATTAATATTTTATAGGTATTTTTATAGGTTTGTGTTTATGCTGTTGAATTATAAACATCTCTAATGTAAGGCATTTTCCAACTCTAAGGATTTAAGAGTCTCTGAGATAGAAAGTATGCTTCTAAGATAGCACAGCAGAGTATAGAAAGAGCATTGAAATATTAGTCTAAAAATTTCGATTTTCATCAATATTCTAAATTAATTATGGGGGTGATAGAGTTAGTTAACTACTGTGTGCCTCAATATACTCATCTGTAAAATGCAGAAATTAGGCTTGATGGTACTCAGTATCCCATTCAAGTCTAACATTTCTTGATAGCATACATTTTTTGACAAATGAATGAAAAGGGCCATCTTTCCTATTGGAAAAAATTTCCTAAGTTATCATTAAAAATTCTTTATAGTCAAATTGGACCAACAGCTATTTAATATAATTCAAAGGAACAAGGACTAAATCATATATAAATTTTAATATTACTTTCTTCTATAGCTCTTTCATTTGTGTTCTATGAGTTTCACTTAGAGTTATAATAGGGAAATTATGAAATATAGATTAATGGTTGTATTTTTATGCTTTTGATGTGTTGTTTAATGAGGTATGTGCTGTTTTATATCTTACATCAAAGAGACATCTGCTAGAAACCTTCTTATCATACATATCAAGTGATTTTTGCTCTAATAAGCATAATCATCTGAATAATGGAATATGGTATCTCTTTTTCATGCCAATGAACTTATCTTATAAATTTGGTTGAAACATAGTTTTTAATTTTGCACTTTAAATTACTTTATTAAACATGCCTTTCCTGAAGTAAACTTAAATGGTATATAAGATTAGAGAAACAATCAGAAGATACAAACATCTAACGCCTTTATAGGTCATAGAATATAGTTCATGAAATTGCCATAATGGTATCACCCCCATTATTAATATAGTTTCTTTAGGAGCTATTGATCACTTTAGATTTAGTGTGTGCAATTGCAGTCACTGAAAATCATTAATTTGATGAAATAGACAAAGTATTCTAAACTTAAAATGAGGTATCAATTTGAGTTAAATAATAGCCTAACCACAGCCACCATATAGATTACCAGATTTCCTGACTTTCACCTCCTCTGTCACCACTACAGCATCCCTCAACCTATGCAATCATGGTTTAAAATCAAATTTTCCGTTCAGTAAATCACTATGAAATTTGTGAGCATTTTCTGCATCTGTAAAGTAAGTCAATGAGTCATAGACAAACTATTTAACATTGCATTTTGGGCACTATGAATAAAAAATAGAGAAGATAGGTATTTATAGATGTCAAATCACAGAATGAACTAAAATAGAAGAAATAGGGCCAACATTTTGCAATTTAGCATTCTATTTTTTTGTGTGTATACACGAGTGTTTTATACAAACTATTCAGAAATAGACCAGAACCACAGTGCCCAAATTCATAATTTCCCTTAGTAAGCATAATGAAGTGTCATAATTAACAAACTTATTGGAAAATATTAAGATTGAAGCAGCAAATATTAAATAATTTATCCAGGCAGATGAGTGAACTGTTCACTAGCATGGCAATTATTGCATTATGTCTGCCATTACTGTGTAAAAAATGCAAGTAAAATAATTTACTGAGCTTTTCACTTAAAAATGACAATAAAACATCACTAGGGTTTAGTATGTGAAATTAATGTCTGTTTTAAGCATAAAAAATGCAAAAAAATGCTGTTTAAAATAGTTTTCTTTTATATCTTTTGGAAACTTCCTATGTTAATTGGTATTTTTAAAACTAGACTATCTACTAAATTAATAGAAATTTAGATTAAATAGGTTATCCAGAAAATAAAAATCAAATCCATAACTGATATGGTTTAACAAAACACACATGCACACAAAGCCTCATGAGACCTAGGTTCCAGTTTCAGTTCTGACATTTACTTGCCTTCTGAACGCTATCAAATCATAGCCTTTTTGGTCTTATTTCCCTTATCTTTAAAATGAAAGAAATTGAGTAAAAGAATACCAAAGTCACTTTAAAATAACAAAGATTTCATTTTTAATAATATATTTTACTGTTAATTCACAAATTATTTTAAAGATAGACCTTCAAAACCATTATAATAATGTACTGTATCTCCTATTTTTCTATGTTTTAAAATTTTACTAAGCCTGCTGTGTACCAGTCATACTTCTAAATAAAACTTCTTGCTTTAGATAATGTATTGTTTTAAATTCCAATTAAACAAATATATTCTTTACCATTAATACAAATATGGTCTTTAGTTACGGGAATATTATCTCAATTGCGTGTAGCATGTTGCATTTAATTGTTGATCTTTTTCTGTGTCTGGGCATTTCAGATAAATTACTAAGTCTCTGTTGACATTTGAATTACAATTTCTCCATGTCTCATTCCTACATATTTTGGGGAAAGACTTTGAGAATCCAAGGGATAACAATTTAATCTTACTTCTGCTTGACCTTGGTTACCTCAGCTCAGAAGAATAATATACAGCATGTCATCAATCTCAATTCCTAAATTCTATGCCCTTTATCTCATTTCTTATATAATAAATTGGTTTTTATACTTATACGTCTGAAAAATGACTTGAGAAGAAGAGAAAGCTGGGGTAAAACTCTCCTTTTAAGCAAAGAGTAAAGATTCTCAAAAATGTAAGGAATAAACTTGAGAATGTCCTACATTGAAGATGCTTTTTTTAAAACAGGATGTGGAAAAAATATAGAGTACAAATTTTTAAAACTTTTTTTTTCTTTTTATAAATGAAGACATAATTAAAATGGGTCATTTAGTCATGTATGACATAGCATCACTGTATGGCTAAAAGATGGTCTCCCAAATAGGTATGTGTATTCTATAAAGTGGCAGGTATAATATATATATATATATATATATATATATATATATATATATAAGAAGTACAGAGAAAGTATCAATATGATAGACACCCTCTTTATTTACTTAATATGTACTGACCTTTATTCCTTTTCAGTTATGTCAGGCATAACCTTCACAAACCTGTTCTAACAACAGTATTGTTTATCTATGTGATTGTAATCTTCATCTTTACTGGAAGCCTGAGTATTTTCCTTCAATCTATGCTATTTTTCTTAAGTCATTATTTAAGAACACATATCTCTCCTATCTGTCTATCCATCTCCTCCCTAACTCTATTACTTTTGCTGTTGCCACCACTATCCTTGTACTGATCTAGGGACCACTATATATATATATAGTTCCTTATTTGCTGAACTCTTTTGCCTTTCTCCAATGTCTGCCTAACTCTAGGTCCCTTTTCCTGACATCCTGAAAGCAGATTGGTTCCCTTCGATGGCACTCCCAAATCATTTGATTATTGTTTACCACATGGGCTTGAGCTTGACAGTGTACTTACCTACCTCATCTAGCATATGTTCCCAGAGATCAGGTGTATTCAATCCACTTGCATCTCCAATATCTAGAATTCTGTTTCACTTACTGTAGAGACAAACACACACACACACACACTCTTCTCTAACAAAGTCAATATTTAAGCCATATTTTAGAAAGAAATCTCTGATTACTTATTTTAAGTTTCCAATTCTCTCTAAAGTTTGTCATTTTCTGGAGAAAAAATAACAGGTTTCAAGGTTTAAATAGGTTTTAGCCCATTTATTGAATTATATTTGAATGTATTGTTTTTATGTACTACTGAGATGAGCTCATTGTCTAGAAAACTCTACTTGATCATGAATAATTGTCTCATCTTTTTCTGCAAACTATAATATAGTTTTTTTTAGTCCACTATATTCTGCTAGAACAGTAATTGTTATTTAGAATATATTTGTGGAAATTTTAGCGCATAAATAACCAATGCAAAATCATTTTACTTGCTAGAAGAGTGACCATGCAAATATCTTTTTTTAAATTAAAAATATCCAGGCTTCAATTATCTGTAAATATAGTTGCCATCATGAAATTTAAATATTCATATATTATTGAGATATAAACAAAAAAATAAATGGAGAAACCATATGAACAAAATAAATTATCTTCCCATAACATTTACCTTTGGGGCCTTGAAATTATGCTAATGCACATAAACTGTAATGTATCTTTACATGAAACAGTAAATCAAAAAAGTTTATCAAATGTCCTTATTCTAATGCACATAAATAATGAACTATTTTAGTGCTAACACACTGATATTTCTTATATAGTGTCCTTGTTATACAGTGTATTCACAGCCTCCTCAATTTATTTCTGTATTAGGAGAAAATAATCGGCCAAATGCTATTTTATGTGCTTTCCTCTTCTTCAACTCAACCATAGTACCTGAGTTCCAGCCAAAGTCCTACCTTTCCATGTTGAGATGAGCAGGATGTTTTTCAACATTTAATTGTAGAAATTTATATTTTAACATAGTCACATAATTTTGGATACATTTGAATTCAGCTATTATAAAGTCAATATATTATTTGGAAAAATAAACATAATTAGAACGAAGAAATCATTAACAATTTTATTTATTTTTTGAGTAGATTTTTTCTCTGTTGTAATTTGCAGATTGTCATATATTACACAGAAGTCAACTTATGACATATTCAAACTGTACACAGATTTTATGGACATCATTTATGACTGCTATACTATTTGGACTCAGTCTAAACTTACTAAGGTCTTTTGAAATAATAATGCCAGCTGACAATTATTTAATACTTATATGAGCCTACACTAATCTCAGTGTTTTGCATGCATTAGCTTATGTAATTTTTATGTCCAAGGTCCTTGGCACTATTATTATTCTTAGTTTACAGATGAAGAAACCGAAGCAATAAAAAGCTTCATTTTTTTTTTTTTTTTTTTTTTTTACTAACCCATTGGTAAAAAACCAACCCATCAAACACCGCCTCCTCCCGCCTCCTCATATAACTGGCTGGTATCACCTCCTCTCAGGCAGGCAGAATTCTAGATGCCCTGAAATAATTTCACGGTTATTTTTTAAATAGGATTCGGCCCTTTTAAATGTGTTAGAAATAAAAATCAAATAAAATCTGTTTTTTTCATATAACAATAATAGAATCATAGTTATACTTGTAATGCTCAGCTCTTTAATATAAGAACACCATATTTACTAAGTTAATCTTATTATTTCCAGAAAAAAAAATTAAGAATTTAGACTTTTGAATCTATGTAGGCAAATTACCCATCTAAAATTTCAATCCATAAGCAGTGCTATTTCTAAATTTCTTCTGGAACAATTTAACTGTGGGAGGAAATTTTGAAAATGTCAGTTTTCTAAAGTGACTCATTTTAATAGCCCAACTGGACAATCTTGCTTGCAATCATCTTTAATATGTTAGAGCATCATAGCTTTCACTACAAAGTTCCAAACTACAAGTTCAGCTATTTTTATTATAACAAGTTAGACGGTAAGGAAACCCCTTCAGAAGCATGACACCAAAATAATTTTTCAGGGACAATTGTTGCTGACATCTTCAATCAGTCATTTTTGGATATTTAAGGCCATCACCTAGTTTTCTTTTCTTAATTTAAAAAAAAATACTTTGAGAAATTTATCTCCCAAATCTCTTCTACTACCTTTTGTTTTACTTCTTTAAAATTTTCTCTGGAGTCATTCATATATTTTAAAGTTCAAGATGATGGTCCTCTACCATCTATGAAAAAGATAACCTTTCTGCTTGTGTCAACTGTAAAATTCCTCAGAGCTAACAGGTTTTGTGGGTCTTTTTCCAACTTTTATTCTAAGTTCAGGGGTACGTGTACAGGATGTGGAGGTTTGTTGCATAGGTAAACATGTGCCATGGTGGTTTGCTGCACAGATCATCCCATCACCCAGGTATTAAGCCCAGCATCCATGAGCTATTCTCCTAATCCTCTCCCTCCTCTTACCTCCTGCCCTCCGACAGGCCCCAATGTGTGTTGTTCCCCCTCACGTGTCCATGTTTTCTCATCATTTAGAGCTATCAGTCTCAATTTAACATTTGAAGTTTTATAAAGTACATTGACCTTGAATTATAAAATTTAACTCTTCTATGTACTTTATTGTTCTTTGTGTATGTATTTGTGTCTCATGTTATGAAACCTGCAAACATTTAAGTGTTTGCAATTCAAAACACAAAATACTCATCTTAAAACTTCCTTTAATAAAATTAACAAAACAATATAAAAGTTAATTTTACTCAAAATGTTTTCTAGATGAGTGAGGAAACAAGGAGTAGAAATATAGTGGAGTGTGAGTACCATTTTTGTGTTTGGCAGAAGGCAACGCTTGGGGAGAAAAAGTTAAAAAATTAAAAGGTCTGGTCCAAGGATTATAAATAAAATATCTACAAGGGCCAGGCAGGGGCATAAATAAGGCAAAAGGAATTGGTAAGGGTTGTGAGAAACCAAAGAGATGACCTCACTTAAGTGTGGCAGCTCCATCTAATTGTGGACCTACAGGAAAGTAGATTCACCGTAGCCTGATCTTCTCACAGTCGAAAAGTCGCATGATATCCAGTGTTGTGTGAAACAAATCTTTATTTCTTGCAACTTGGATTAGTTCAAATTCTTGCAACTAATCCAAGCATTTTTCAACTCTCAGTGGACCAATCAAAATGTATCTGCTGACCAAACCTATCCCCAAGAATGTGGCCTGTGCTTTATTTAGCAATTCAAGATGACAGATTGAAGGAGGCAGGTTAGGGGTAAGAAAAAGGAGCCACCAGTAGGTATGAATTCTGAAGGAATAACCAATATGTTTGAGCAAGAAGAGGGGTACATATTGAAAGCTTAAAGGAAATGAGAGCTTACACCTCCAAATGAACATTTTACATCAAAGTAGATATTTTCACAGCTTGTTTTTAATAATACTGATATTTATTTCTTAAAATATTTTGGTGTATACTTTTCAAACACTTTAGGAAAATTGTATTGATTACATGCTACAATGAGTCTTATTATTTTATAATCAACAACCTGATTTATCATTTTCAATATAGTGAAAATAACAGTTATTGGGCACATACTATTTAGTAAACTCTGTATTTGGTACTGAGATAATAAAGATGAAAAATACACTTATCTGTTGAATCTAACTATAGAGTAGGAAACTGACAAATAATAATTTTAAAAATGTGTATCCCACAGAAAATGTAGTAATAAAGTGGTGTGCAAGACATAGAAATGATTCATAGGAGAAAGTGATCATTCTTCTGGAAGGGTGACTAGGTCTCATGGAAGCCATAAGCAGTAACTTTTTTTGAATGACATTTTATAGGATGACTAGAAGTTTCTCAAGCAGACAATGAAAGAAAAACTTTTCATGAATTCAGAATAGCACTATGTAATCGTACTTCCTACTACCTAATATGAGTTCAGCAATTCTGTTAGTTGCTTCTTATCCCAATTAAGTAAAATAGAGAATTCCTTCAGGTAAAATACACTTTTAAATCTGTTCCTAAAAGATAATATCTGATTATTGTTGAGAGAAGGAAAACTTACAAAGTGTTGTTCAAAACAGTAAAATATGTTTTTAGAACTAGCTTTCTCCAAACCATAATGTAGTGCAGAGCCTCAACCAACTAATTTTTTTTCAAAAAGAGTTGTTCTAAGGTATTACTCTTGACTTGCTTGTCCTCACTATTTATAATATAAGCCAAGTCTATTAGCCCAATATCCTTCTTTCCATCGTGTCTATGCCTCCTGCAACACTGCTGTTTTCTCTGAGCGTTATGGGCTTGAGCAGTCCTACATGATCTGCACTGAGTCCTATGGCACATCCTGCTTCTTGATGACCTCACTTATTTTGATGGAGAAATCCTCTCCCTAGGTAAACTAGTCCTGAAGACTCAGTGCTTAGATAGTAGAGTCTATGTCTCATGAGTTAGATATTGGGAAGGGATTCAAACAAGACTGCTTCACAGAAAGAGCTGCAAGTTGATATCATGAATATACTTGTGTTGAACTCATAAGTCATGTATGGAAATCATCACAAATTAAATCATGATATTATGGTATTGCTTAAGATTATACCTCTTAATAAGTTATATGAATTTCAAGAGTAAAGATTTATTTCTATCCCTTATATCTTCACCTTTCTCTGCTTACATTTTTGTTAGTCTATTAATATAATCTAGGAGGAAAAAAGGTCAAAGGTTTCATTTTATTTAAACAGATTTTTTTCTTTGTTTTCCAAGGTTTTATACCAGGTCCACAACAAACATTGAAAGGTAAAAAAGGATGGCTTTGTTTAACTGGTAGCCTATGTCAGAATGAGAGGCAACATTATTTACCTCTAATGTGAAAATTGAGTTGGAAGGATTTAAGAAACAGATTGAGGTTTATAAGATTGCCACCTTTCAAATACTCCCTACTGTGTCTTCAGTATGGTTTGGTATTTTGTTTGAAGGATAGTAAATTAACAAGAAAAATTTTAGCTTGCTATTATTCATATACAAAAGCACAGTTCTAATTTTCATTAACCCAAAACTAACAAAAACATGCTTTGATTTGGAGTGGTATTAATAACATTACTTGCCATTAACTTAAAAATCTAAAATTAATAATATTGTACTTCTTATGGTGGGTGAGAAAAATAATGAATGTAAAATATCAATCTGGCACAAGAACAGTAGTTTTTCATTATTACCAAGAATTTCCAAGCATGGTTACATAGAAGACACTTCTCTAGGTACTCTTTGGGCATATAAAATTAGAGAGAAGGGACCCTATATATTATATTTTGGTAACTTTCTACAAGCAACAGTTGGCTAAGCTATTTACATAAGTCATTTTATTCTCACCATAATGCTCTGAAGTGGGTTTTATTTTATTTTTTTCATTTTCTCAATGGAAAAATCAAAGCTAAGAATGATTAATTAACTTGTATCTCAACTAATAAGCAGCAGAGCCAGGAATTTTGACTTGTTAATTCATTTGTTGAAGACATGTCTTCCATGCAAAGGGACATTGAGATGCATTTGGTAGACATAAGGCAAAAAGAGAGAAAAAAATGCAAAATACTATGAATGACATGTCAAAAAAGTGACCTATAAGAATTTAGTGATTAACTCTGAACTTGTCAATAGAATGGTTGAGAAAGTCAGACTTCTTTGAGAGCTTAAAGGAAATAAAAGTTGAGTTTAATAGTGATTAAAGGAGGATGAGAACAATGGAGCCATCAGCCAACAGAATATAAAAAGGTGCCAAACAAGAGGTGAGCATGGGTTTTCATGAAACTTCGAGAAGAGAACTTGCCTAGACAAAGCAGGGGGATTACTTTGGGGAATAAGGAAAGAAATGGTGGAATAACACAGGCATGGTTTAGACACAGGATAGTAATTAGATTGTTACGGAACTTTAGTAATTCATTTGAATTTTTAAGACAACTGAGAAAATAACATGAATGGCATCATAATATTTATATGGAAGGCAAGTGCTTGATAACTTCTCTGAATTTGAAAGATAATCTAACAAAATACAAACACATGCACACACACACACACACAATATAATTTTCCCAAAATGAAAAGACAGCTATTATAGGTATATATGTGCGTTATTCATTATCCTTTATTCTTATAAAGGAGATGAGAAGGAATGATACAGCATAAATGAGCCAGACGTTTATGAAAAAAAAAAAGTCTGAGAGGCTGTGAATAGAAATGGAAGTCTTTATGATCTCTTCCTACTTCCCATATATACAACTACCACTACACAGATTTAGAAAGAAGAAATGATAATATATTTTCAGCTTTTTAGTGCCCTATCCCAATGAAGTAATTTGATCCTGCTGCTCTCTAACTCAAGGAATGTTTTTTTTTCAGTTTCTTAGGGTAAGAAGATTCAACACTTGGAATCCTGTAATCATTTTATGTATATATATGTATATATATATGCTATATGCTATATATATAGCTATATAAGCTTGTATTATAAACTATAAGCTTATTATATAGCTTATTAGATAGCTAATAAGCCATATATATTATATATTTTATATATATTATATATTATATATATTTATATAGCTAATAAGTTTTAAATGATTCATCTAAATCTGTAGCAGACATCTAAGGTTTTAGGAAGAAAATTGTCTGAAACTATGTGATTTATATACACATTTATAATTTTAGCCAATTTAAAACAGAATATAACGATATCATTGCTCTGAAATTTTGAAAATTCAACTACTAAGCATAAACAGACCATAAAAGTAAAGCAGATTCATTTTTAGGAAAATCTTCAATTTCCGCAAATTCTTAGTTTTGATGTTTTGTTGATAACAATATCTTCTCCACTCACTTTCCTCCCCTCTCCCCACAAACATTTAATAATTTTCTTATCTGACTTATTTAAATTTGTTATAAAGAAAATAATTTCAACAAAACATTTAAGAATAGCAAAGCCATGATTTGCTATTTTTAGGAAATGTTTTAGGAAAACAAGTTTTTAATGTAATTTTTGCGTAATTGTATCTAATATTCTAAGTGTTTGTTCATATGATTTAAAATGTTTAAATAACATTTTAAACCTCAGATGGGATATAATTTTAAAAGCCCACATACCTAGTAAGCTTTTTTCTTTTACTATACATGTATTGATTTTTCTTGACATAAGGCTAAACCAGAAAAGGAAAACAAAATCATATACATATTAGGTTCATTTGTTTGGGTAAACAAACAAACAACAACAAAAAAACCACACGCACAAAAAGATAACAGGTTACCAGTGATCTATAGCTAACAATAACAGGTTGTGTGGAAAAGGATTTTATGGTAAATTTTTTTAAAAAAATAAAGCCATATATAAACTTCAAAACGAGGTGTATAATGCCCACAGGGAACTGTTGACTATACACTAAGCCAGCCATTATTGCCTCATTAATCTTAATTTTCTTTTCACCTAAGAAATCTCTGTGTCCATTGTGGAAGATTGTTTTGTTTTCTACATCAATATGTTCTGTATAGTTTTGAGGTTGAAACACAACAAGCTCATAGCTAACTTTGAAACAGTGGGACATGTCCTATCATAGCCTTCCATCTATAACATAGCAGAACATCATAATTATTCATTCCATCAATATGACTAGAAAGACTCCCACTAAAAAAGATACTATTATAAAATTCATTGCTAAATGGACATGGTAATAATAAGTCCTATTGTGTTTCATTTTGTGGCAATAATTAAGGCATTCATGATAAGAAGGGTGGAAACATTTTGCCTGCTAATACTGTATGCTTCCGCTAATCTACTTATTCTAAAATTTTATAAAATCGCATTTTACATACTTTTAAAATCTATTCATTTCCGTTTTCTTTCCTACTCTGAGAATGCATGTAGCATAATATTTTCTCCACATTAGTTATGGCTTTAATTCCTTCTCTTTCAAAGGATCTCTAAATGTCTTATGTTTGATCCTTGCCATGCTCAGATTAGAACATTCACTGCGCTACATCTCGATCACATTGTCTCTGTATCCTCTCTATACTAATCAGAATTGCAGAACTGGTTAGCATTTTTTCACCTTACTCCTTTCCCAAGGCAGAGCTATTGGGTAGATTCCTGTGGCTCTCCCTTTGGATCAAATATACAAAAGCAGAAAAGCTATAATTTAAAATGAAAAGAAAATCCCAAGTGTAAAGGAATCTTTCAGTTGCTTGCAATTAGCCAGCCACCATTCCAAAGTCTCCGAATGTGTTTCATTCACCAGCCTAAGCCTATGCTTCCTTTGTTCCTAGCAGGACAAACTTGCTCAAATGAAAATGAAAGTGTTAAGAGACTTAGATATGATTAAACATGTAATGGCCAGTAACTCTCAGTGAGTCCCTGTTTTCCAGCACATTTTGGCAAGGCTGTTTGAAAGACTGATGCAGATTTGAGACAAGTAATTGATAAACCAGAGCCAAGGCAAAAAATTTATAAACTCTTACCCACCTGAAGAAATGCAGAGAGAGGAAGGAATAAGGTCATACACTGAGAATCATGTTTACCAAATGTACAAAAGTGACCCTAAGGCTAATTGTAAATAGGGTTGACAAAATAGAGAGCAGAGCTATAGCAGTTAATATAACTAGCATGGGAATAAAAAGGGCAGTTTTTGTTGTTGCTGTTTTATTTTTTTCTTGAACAACAGGCTGTGCTTTTCCTGACTTCGAATCTACAGCCTATTTCACAAGCCAGGAGAGATCATAGAGAGGTGTGAATTGTGGATTAGTCCCATTAACCTATTGTAACCAAAGCACCTTCTGTGGCTCTTCAGGGGAGGGAATGGGCTGCTTTACCTTTGGAAACAAAATCAGCATGGTAATCAGACTCAAAGGTAAAAATAGCAAAATTGGACTTGATCAAGTAAAAAAGAAAAGCTAGGCATATAATAAACGTTATTTTTTATATTTTCAACAATGTTTGGAGGTAGAAAGATGTATAGTTTTGTTATTTTTAAATATTCATCTCCATCGATGCAAACGAGGATCAAATTTTGTGCTTAATACCATATATTTAGGAAGCGTGTAGCTGAAATTCAAACTCCTGTCTGTATGATTCTAAAATATTTTCATTCCAAATATGCCTCAGAATCGAAATCAAAGGTCTGCCTAGAAGAGTTTTATTTATATAGAAAGAAATAGAAAATGAATAGATATTTATGAAGTGTCTATTTGCACCAGATTCTGGGCTAGGTACTGGGAACAAAAAGGCAAATAGGACAGAGTACCTGACTTCAATGCGCTCAAGTAATAAGTTAAAAGCATTTATCCACATCACAAGCCTTCAGAGTGGACTTCTTTTTTCAAACCCCATTTTATAGTTAAGGCAAATGTGGCTCAGAGAGGCTAAACGACTTACCCAGTCAGCCAAGAGTCAATTTGTTCCATTATACATTGCTGACTCATTCTGTGAACAAAATCAAATGGACTAACACCGAAATTATTATTGAACTTTTTTTTTAAATTTGAGCATTTGAAAAATTAAGCATATACCCAAGCAGGCATTTGAGGGTAAAAACTGTTGATTAATTATCTTGATATGATCCATTGTGTAACTTACCCTCCCATCATGTCTTTTGTGTTGATACCCTTTTACTATACCCTTTAATAGTCTTAAGAAATCATCCCCTTAAATTCTTTTTTTCCTCTCCTTCATTTTTCATTTTATTGTAAGAAAAATACTGTTTTGGTTTTCATTAATTTTGCTTACTTTTCTCCTAATTCCCCAATTCAGGCCACTTTATTAATAGACATTGATTCTGTTGGAATAAAACTAACATGAGAAGAATTTGAAAAGAAAAAGTAACATCATTTATTTTCACATTATTAAATATTTGCTTATTCAAGGAATTTTAGAAATGGATTTAAAAAGTAGCAGGAGTTGGGAAAGCCCTAAATAAATGGATGTTATAGTCATGTGATGCATTGTTTTCATTTAGGAGATAGGTGCTATTACTTATTCCAATTTTCATGCATCTGCTGGTGAAAATTATGAAAACGATTGAAAAACAAAGCATCAGACTGAACTACTATGTTTGGATACTTTTGAGGATTGGAAAGTTAACACTAATAAAACAGATATTTTGTAAATTATCTTCTATTGTATTTTCTATTATTTGAAAAATATTTTAAAATATATAATCATACAGGTTTTGCTTTTGAAAAATATAACTTAAACCTGCCTTCACAAATAAATATTTAAATATACTTAGAAATATGATTTCATATTTTTTATAATGTTGACTTTTAAAATGTTTCACTAAACATTATTTATCATAGGAAAATTAGAAAATGTAAGTTTTTTTAAAAAATGTTTCACTAAACATTATTTATCACAGGAAAATTAGAAAATATAAATAAGTTTTTTTTAAAAAAAAGAAGGGGAAAGGACCTTAATAACACATACTACCTTATGATCTATTTTCAACAATTTTTATTCATCTCTTTCTGTTTTCTATTTTTCATATATCTTTAATGTTTATTTGTAGACTATATTTTTAAAATTGCAATGTAGTTTACATACATTGTATATACTTATGCTGTGTTTGGGTGTGCAAATGCCCATGGGCTTTGTGTTTTGAATTTTTGTATAAAAATCTGTTTAATGAAATGCTTACTCTTTCCTGTTTAGGAAAACTAGGATATGCTGCACACTAGACAGATAAACAGTTAAACGTGTAATAATTATCTTTCCCTTTGCACAAACTGTATTAGAAACTAATAAACAATTTTAGTCATATTTTCCTAAATATGACTTTGGGGTTACCTAAAATTCTAGAGGAGAATGCATATTTGTAAACTAGAAATAATCATTAATCATATGTATAAAACATATATAAGTATATATATGATTTGATGTAGTTAAAAGGTAACTCATCTAGATATCTTTTTCTGACTCTGTTACTAGTCAGCTTTATGGAATTGGACTAATAACTTATTTTTTTTTTCTGCAAAAAGAGAAATGTATGTGAACACTGGAATGTTTCTTATGGCCCTGAAGCAACACCACTTTGTGATTTAACAAATTCTTTAATGTGTCATCAGATTAAAATAGAACCTAGCTAGAATGAAAAAAATTCACTCTATATGTTGTATTAAAATAAATTGTAAGACATTTGCAGAAAACTACAGTTCTCTTACGTTGTTCAATAACAAAGGACATTCACTTCAAAATCAAGTTTTTATGTTCTTTCCATTAGTCAATTATTGCATTTTTTGCGTGTAACTGTAATGAATAAATGTCTCATATGTAAACGTGTCCAACACATTTCCTTCCAAATCCTAATTGTCTTAATTTCTCAAAGCTATTCTTGGTCATAAGCTCTACTCCAAATGCTGAAAACAGTCAATATTAATAAAAGTAGAATACATGAAAAAACGTGAATAATTTAATTTGTCAAATGAAAACATTAATATGCTTTTTGAGTTATGCACAAATGAATAATTTACCCTTTTATGGAAAACAACTTTGAAAAATTTCAACTATTCACTATAAAAATGAACTTTTATATACCAAGTATTTTAAACATTTATATTAAATATTATTTTCATATTTGCATAAAATATTTAGTTCTTCCTCTTTCTCTCAAAAAAGTGTTATATGATAAAGGAAAGGGTAAAAATTTCTAAATTAATGAATTATTAAAGTATTTAGATGTATAACAGATACCTTGATTCCCATTTGCCTTTTTTTTAGAGCTTTGCCTCTGGGAGTATTTTGACTTGAACGCATTTGTTGAGGAAAGAAGTTGTGTTGATGGTGAAACTCAGAGACAGATGTACTTGTTTTATAAAAACTTTTTAGCTTCTCTGCAAGTGTATTAAACATGTTGAAGACAGTACAGGATAAAAGTAAAGACAAAAAACAATCTGAAAACTGACTCAGATTATTCAACATGAACATTTCTCTCTGTTTTCAAGTATTAGGAGACCATAAGAAATGTGTATGCTGTAATATATATTCATTTGGAATAATATGATTCAACTGAAGATATGTATACCCTTAATAATTCTAGTTAATTTTTATATTCAAGATAGACAATAGCACCTGGCATGATTGAAATTTTTATGTAGTCACTTAATTTTTAATATGATCTTACTTTCAAGAAATGCCACATCTAAACTTTTAAGTATACATTCACACATCAAAGTTCTTTTTCTTTTCTTTTTTTCAGTTTAATTTTCATTTTAACAGTTCAGAGAAATGCATCATTTTTAAGGCACTACCACCCATGGCTTCTTATCACCTTTCAACTTTATCTGAGGTCTAGAAGCAAATCACTTCTTTGGAAAGCTTAGCTTGTCTCCAGTGGTTTCAGAAGCAAGTATAAAGTAAAGGCAAACAAAAATATAAAAATAGTCCTCTGTTCTGAGGTTCAGCCCTGATGGATTTCATATTCCAGAACCAAAGTTTACAGCAATCCTATTGTGCAAGATTGATGTCACTAGAAAATGTGGTTTGTTTCTACATAGATCCCCCCCGTCCCCCGCATCCATACACCATCCCTCCTTTTCTTTTGTTTTCTGGATATGACTATTTCAACGTATCTCTTGTTACCGTGAGATATCACCATTTTCAATTTCACTAAAGCTTATCCTTAACCTCACAAACTTTTAGATTCTCACAGCTTCACAAAACTATCTGGTCTCTTCAGAGTTATTATGCTCAAATTTTTATGTTGTGGCTTTTCATTTTCAAATTTTGTCCTTTGTTATAAAGTCAATTATTTATTCATTCTTAATATCTTATTTTATCTATTTTTAAATGTTTACTTATAATAATAATATAATTTAACTTATAATAATATAATTTAAATGTTAACTTATAATAATAATAACTTATAATTTTGAGTTCTCTTATTTGTAAAATATATCCTTTTTTTCCTTTTAATCTTGGAACTAATATGCTCAGTTTTTAATATAAACTTTTATTCGAAAAGAGTTTTAGATTTAGAGAAAAATCGTGAAAAGAGTACAGAGTTTACTTATTTTTCATACCTGGTCTTCCCTATTGTTGACAGCTTACATTAGTATGGTACATTTGTCCTAACAAATGAGCTAATATTGATATGCACTTTTTTTTTTAACTAAAGTTCATACTTTATTCAGATTTTCTTAGTTTTTTACCTTACATTCTTTTTCTGTTCCACAGTCTGTTTCAACGTACCACATTATGTCTAGTGGTTGCTCCTTTTGACTGAGACAATTTCTTAGGTTTTGCTTGTTTTTGATAACCTTGACAGTTTTGAGTGTTACTGGTGAGGTATTTTGTAGACTCTCCCTCCTTTGGGAGATTTTTTGTTGTTGTTTTGTTTTCGTTTTTTTTTGTTGTTGTTGTTGTTTTTTTGCTTTTTTTTTTTTTTTATGACAAGCCCGATTATGTGTTTTGGGGTGGAAGACCACAAGGTAATGTTACATGACATAATACCAAGGATATATACTATCAACAGGACTGTTGATGTTGACTTTGATTGTTTGGCAGATTAGTTGTTTTTTGTTTGTTTATTTGAAGTTTCTCCACTTTCAAGTTACTCTTTTTTCTCCTATCCATACTGTATACTTAGGAAGGAAGTTGCTGTGGCTTAAAAATATTTGGGAAGTTATGCTCTCTATTTTTGAGGGTAGAACATCTACATAAATTACTTGAATTAATCTGCATAAGAGATTTACTTTTTCTTCTCAACCTATTTTTTTAGTTCAGTAATTTATTTCCATCAATATAGACTCGTGGATATTTATTTTACACTTTGGGTTTTAATCTAATACCACTTTATTTATTCTGTTGCCCAAACTGTTGCAGGTATGGACATTAGTAGCTTTTTTAGTTAGCTCTTGTGTCCCTTTTATTTACTTCCGATGCTGCTTTTTGTTTTTTGGGTGTCTTTTGTTTGTTTTAGTATTCTACTTTCTGGCATTATAATATGCTTCAAACTCATCATATATATTTCCTTTCAAGTCCTGGAATGAGACATTTTTCTAAGACTCACTGTTTCCTTCTACTGAAAATGATATTAGAAACCAAAATCTGGGTACTAGGTGTCATGGTTGCCACTGGTGTGTCATTGCCTCTGGATCTGCTTAGCTGAGAGAATAAGGAACTGTATATGTTTCTATATGTGCTGTTAACTACATATAGGTTAACCATATAGTAACTATATATGTTCCTATATGTGTTATCATATGTGTATATATACAGATACACTCATGCATATATGCATACACACATAATTCTCTATCCTATTTTATATAACTATATGTACCTATTTTAAGCCAAGCATGAGTTCATAGTGATGATTTCTAATTTATTACCACATTGATCATTCTACAATTCTACTTTTGCTGGTCTGTAATGGCCCACTTTAAACGTGAGAAACTGATTCCCACTGTTCATCATTCTTTAGTTTAATTGTTCAATTCTAATATATGTCCTTCATATATATATTCGAATATATATGGCTTCAGAATTGTTAACCTGTACCTAGTTGGGAGAAATCTATCATCTAGAGTACAATATTTACATCTGGTTCTTACCACGTTTAGTTTCAAAAACTCCCTTCCAAAATCGCTGAGGTCAGCGCTTCCAGGTTTTTTTTTTTTTTTTAATTTGTTATATGGTTAGTTTGTCTCGTTCTTCATTCTATTCTGATAATTCCTGACCTCCTAAATGATGTTAATGTTTTCCATACCTAAGGGTTGTATTAGTCAGGATTCTCCAGAGGGACAGAACTAATAGGATATATGTATATATGAAAGGGAGTTTATTAAAGAGAATTAACTCACACAATCAAAGGTGTGTCCCATGATAGGCTGTCTGCAAGCTGAGGAGGAAGGAAGCCAGTAGTGGCTCAGGCTGAGTCCAAAAGCCTCAAAAGTAGGGAATCCAACAGTACAACCTTCAGTCTGTGGCTGAAGGCCTGAGAGCCCCTGGCGAACCACTGGTGTAAGTCCAAGTGTCCAAAGACCAAAGAACCTGGAGTCTGATGTCCAAGTGCAGGAAGCATCCAGCATGGGAGTAAGATGGAAGCCAGAAGACTCAGTAAGCCAGCTTATCCTACCTTCTTTCACCTGCTTTGTTCTAGCCATGCTGGCAGCTGATTGAATGATGCCCACCCACATTGAGCATGAGTCCTCCTTTCCCAGTCCACTGACTCAAATATTAATCTCCTCCAGCAACACCCTTACAGACACACCCAGAAACAATACTTTACCAGCTATCCAAGCATCCTTCAATCCAATCAAGTTGATACGTAATATTAACCATCACAAGGGTTTTTGCCATAGTGTTCAGTTTTAGTCTTTGTGCCCTATAGGCTTTGACAAATGCATGGTACCATGTTTCCACAATTACAGTTTCATGCAGAATGTTTTCCACCACCCTAAAAGATCCCATGTGATTTACCTATTTACCTCTGCCCCTACCCTGTATTCCTGGAATCCACTGATGTTTTTAAATGCCTCTATTGTTTTACCTTTTCCAGAACATTATATCATTGGAATCATATAGTATATGGCTTTTCAGACTCTTCTTTCAGATAGAAATATGAATTTAAGATTCATTCATGTGTTTGCATGGCTTGATAGTACATTCCTTGTTGCTGAATAGTATTTCATCATATACATGTACCACTCTGTCTTTATCCACTTACCTCTTAAGGGAGATATTAGTTACTTCAAGTTTTTGACAATTATGAATAGGTCTGCCATAGATATCCACATGCAGGTTTGTATGTGTTCTATTTTTTAAATCAGTCAGATAAATACCTAAAAGCATGATTTGTAGTTCATAAGGTAAGGAACTGTCAAACTATCCTACTGTAATAGTTTGTCCTTTAATACATGTTGTATAGGAGTGTGAAAGAAAAAATCTTTGCCTTGTTTCCAAGGACATCAGTAGGAAAGCGTCCAATCTCTGACCATCAAATATATGTTTTTTTTTTAGTAAATGTTTTCATCCAGTTAAGGAAATTATTCTTCATTCCTAGTTTTCCAAACTTTTTTTTGTCATGAATAGGTATTGGATTTTATCAATGCTTTTCATGCATCAATTGATAAGATAATATAATTTTTCTTTATCCTGCTGATATGGTGGATTATGTTGATTGATTTTTTAATGTTACACCAGACTTGCTTACCTAAAATAAATCTTACTTGGTCTTGGTATATAATTCTTTCTATATATTGTTGGATTCAATTAGCCATTATTTTACGAGGGATTTTTGCATCCGTGTTTAAGAGGATAAATGGTCTGCATTAGGTTAATTCTGGCCTCAGGGAGGGAGTTAGGAAGTATTCCCTCTGCTTCTACTTTTCTAGAAAAGATTGTGGATATTGGTATTATTTTCTTCTGAAGTGTTTAGTAGAATACAAAATTATCTGGGCCTGGTACTACATTTTTTCAAAGGTTATTAATTATTGAGTCAAAATTTTTAATTGGTATAGGGCTATCATGTTATCTATTTCTCCTTGTGTGAGTTTCATTAGTTTGAGTCTTTCAAGAAATTGATTCATTTTATGTAAGTTATCAAATTTATGGCAATAGTCATTCTTAGTATTCCTTTACTATCCTATTATAGTCCTTGGGCTAATAAGCGATGACTTTCATTTCATTTCTGATACTGGTAATTTTTGTCTTCTCTGTTCTTGTCTTGGTTAGTCTGGCTAGAGTTTAGTTTATTTTTTCAAAGAATCAGCTTTTGTTCATATGTTTACTTTTTACTTTTATCAACCTTCTGCCATCTCCTTATTTTCTCAGTTGAATTTGCTACTTTTCCTTTTTCTCTTGTTATATTTTTTGATTATGTAATAGATGGTATCTTAGTCCTTTTATGCTGCTATAACAAAATACCTGAGACTGAGTAACATATAAACTGCATAAACTTATGGCTCACAGTTATTGAGGCTGGGAGTACAAAATTAAAGTGCCAGCAGATTCAGTACCTATTGAGGGTCTGGTCTCTGCTCCTGAGAAGGGACATTGTTGCTGCATCTTCCTGAGGGGGCAAACATTATGTACTCACATGGTGGAAGGGACGGAAGGACTAAAAAGTACTAGCTAGTTCCCTTGAGCATTAATTCCTTCATGGGGGCTGTGCCCTCATAACCTAACTACTTACTAAAAGTCCCACGTCTTAATACCATCACTGTGGGGTTTGAGTTCCAACATATAAATTTGGGAGGCACACATATACTTAAACTCTACCAGATGGTATGAAATATTTCACGAATGTATTGTCACTGAAGAGAAACATATTTTACAAAGGAAATCCATGATGTGTGCTCTATTATCCCAGCAGCAATTTCTGTATCTTTTCAGTGCACCAAACTTCACAGTCTGATTTTATGAACAACATTTTATTCCTGGCCTTCTCTTTTTACTATTTTTTCTTTTACCCGAAGTTCTACATTTAATTCAAATTATATTTTATTTTATTTATAGAGAAGAAATGTTTACACAATAAATCAATACATGCATAGATACATACTAGAACAGCAGTTGTTGATGACTCACTCCATATGTTACTACAAGCTAAAAATGGACTACCACTGCTCCACATCCACATTTAGATATAGCTATGAGGACAGGGATGAGAGGAAAATCTTCCCAACAAGCTGAACTGTGAACAATACACATTGTTATCACCTTAGTTTCATGGAAGAAGTCATCAGAGGTAAAGGTATGCTTGCAAACTTGAGAAGTGGCAATGATTTGGTTTGTTGGTGAGAGGTCTGAAAGGAGGAAGAGAGAAAGGTCCAGCGGCTAAGTAAGAGATCAGGAGAAGTGGCATGCTGATGGAGGTATAGGAGTGGACACAAATGCAGATTTGTTTTTGTGTCATGTTAAAGCCTCATTCAAAAGAGGTACTTCAAAAGTAAGTGAACAAGACGACTCATCTCGGTCAAACATCCTCTGTCATCAGCCATTTCAGTACTTGTACAGTGGGCCTATGAATGAAATAGACATGGTGATACATGCAGTGCCTATTAATGAGCACAATAACATAGGGCTTTTCTCAACAAGACTAATTTATCTGCTGTCGTTGCTGAATGTATGACTGATGCTAACTAAGCTCTTGATATGGTACTACTTAGATTGATTGTCTACATCTTTACTACATGGAGGGGAGGGTTGCTTATCATCCCTGAGATTTAAATTGTATTCTGGATATGAGTTTGTTATCTCTGCCCTCAGTGCCTTTTTTTCACCTCTATATAAATACTTTTTTAAAAAAATTATAACTTAAATTCTGGGATACATGTGCAGAACGTGCAGGTTACTTACATAGGTATACACATATCATGGTGGTTTGCTGCACCCATCAACCCATCATCTACATTAGGTATTTCTTCCAATGTTATCCCTCCCCTAGTCCCTCAACCCCCAACTGCCCTGGTGTGTGATTTTCTCCTCCCTGTGTCCATGTGTTCTCATTGTTCAACTCCCACTTACAAGTAAAAACATGCAGTGTTTGGTTTTATGTTCCTATGTTACTTTGCTGAGAATGATGGCTTCCAGATTCATCCATGTCCCTGCAAAGGACATGAACTCCTTTTTTATGGCTGCATAGTATTCCATGGTGTATATGAGCGACATTTTCTTTATCCAGACTATCACTGATGGGCATTTGGGTTCGTTCCAAGTCTTTTCTATTGTGAACAGTGCAAAGTAATTTATAGATTCAATGCTATCCACATCAAGCTACCATTGACTTTCTTCACAGAATTAGAAAAAACTACTTTAAATTTCATATGGAACCAAAAAAGAGCTCATATAGCCATGAAAATCCTAAGCAAAAACAACAAAGCTGGAGGCATCACGCTACCTGATTTCAAACTATACTACAAGGCTACAGTAACCAAAACAGCATGGTACTGGTACCAAAACAGATATATAGAGCAATGGAACAGAACAGAGGCCTCAGAAATAATGCCTCACATCCACAACCATCTGATCTTTGACAAACCTGACACAAACAAGCAATGGGGAAAGGATTCCCTGTTTAATAAACGGTCTTGGGAAAACTGGCTAGCCATATGCAGAAAAGTGAAACTGGACCCCTTCCTTACACCTTATACAACAATTAACTCAGATGGATTAAAGACTAAAACATAAGACCTAGTACCATAAAAACCCTAGAAGAAAACCTAGGCAATACCACTCAGGACATAGGTATAGGAAAATACTTCATGACTAAAACACTAAAAGCAATTGCAACAAAAGCCAAAATTGACAGATGAGATCTAATTAAGCTGAAGAGCTACTCCACGCAAAAGAAACTATATAAAGACTTTTAGAACTGTGACTTACTGTCACAGGTTTCAGCTGGCGTTGTCTAGGGCCAAGGGATGCATTTAAATCAAAGAGAATTTGACAATGAGTACATGACCATAAGATTCGTGAGCCCAGTCAGATACTGCATTACTGAGTAGCTGCTGTCCTGAGCAAACACGAAAACATATTTTTAAAAGCTGTATTCTTTGAACCAATGACTTATATCGTACTGTGTTTCCAACAGATAGAGGGCATGGGCGCAGGAATCAAGGAATAGAAGTAAGAGTGGAAGTTCAGTGGCACGATCCCAGCTCACTGCAACCCCCACTTTCCTGGTTCAAGCAATCCCCCTGCCTCAGCCTCCCGAGTAGCTGGGCTTACAGGCACCTGCCACCACACCCATCTAATTTTTTTGTATTTTTAGTAGAGACAGGGTTTCACCATTTTGGCCAGACTGGTCTCAAACTCCTGACCTCAGGCAATCTGCCCTCCTTGGCCTCCCAAAATGCTGGGATTACAGGAATGAGTCACCGCACCTGAGGTGACTATGTAATTCTTATCTCCATGTAATTCTTATCAGAACCTGAGGCTTATAGGATCAGAATTCTTTGTCTTCAGGCTTCCATCAGGTTCTCAGTAAAATTACAATCAATTTATAGCTACAACTCTTATCCTGTCATTTTTGAGTTCCTCATACCAATAGAAAAGCAAGCATGAAAGAAGTTACTGTAGTAGGGTGGGGATAACTGGCCATTAACATGCTGAGAAATGAAGGTTTTTGCAACATGAAAGACTCAGTGAAGATGTCTGAAACTCAGAAGATTCCTAGAGGAACCTCTTGGCGTTTCTATGTGAGATAATAAAAAAAAAAATAAGCTGATTATGACTTTAGCCATGTCCTGGTAAGGGCAAGGTAATCGGGACTCACATCTCATGAAGGTTTGATGACAACTTTGAGAAAGAAAGGTAGATCTATTGAAGCGTTAGCTGAAGGTAAGCAGAAGAAAGATGGTGAATATTAACTATGGTTTTGAGACTGTTGCTTTTAATATTAAAGCTCACATTTTAAGGCTTTTTTTTTAGATTGTGCTTGGTTACCACCCTGAAGCTCCAGTAATAGAGCTGACTCTCTGTGGAGGACAGAAAGTTCTGACCAGGAAAAAGAGCTGACAGCAACACATTTACCAGTCATCTGTTTGGGTGTACATAAATATATGTAGAGATGTAGTTCTCAGGACTCAAGACTTCTCAATATTTTCCAATAAATAGGATGCAAGCATATGGAACTATAGAACCCACTTGTAAAAAAGGAATCATCTACTGGCTGAGACAAGAAAGAGGCATAATATTGTGCGTGCCTGCACAATATATATTTTGACAAATATATTTGTCAAATACCCATAAATATATCCTCTGTAATTTTCATTTAGAAAATATTTTTGATGGCTGGGCGCGGTGGCTCACACCTGTAATCCCAACACTTTGGGGGGCCGAGATGGGCGGATCACGAGGTCAGGAGATCAAGACCATCCTGGCTAACATGGTGAAACCCCCTCTCTACTAAAAATACAAAAAATTAGCCAGGCGTGGTGGCGGGCGCCTGTAGTCCCAGCTACTCGGGAGGCTGAGGCAGGAGATTGGCATGACCCCGGGAGGCGGAGCTTGCCGTGAGCCGAGATCGCGCCACTGCACTCCAGCCTGGGTGACTGAGTGAGACTCTGCCTCAAAAAAAAAAAAAAAGAGAAAATATTTTTGATGTATATGTGTCACATTTTCTTTATCCAGTCTATTATTGATGGACATTTGGGTTGGTTCCAAGTCTTTGCTATTGTGAATAGTACTGCAATAAACATGTGTGCATGTGTCTTTATAGTTGAATGATTTATAATCCTTTGGATATATACCTAGTAGTGGGATTGCTGGGTCAAATGGTATTTCTGGTTCTAGATCCTTGAGGAATTGCCACACGGTCTTCCACAATGGTTGAACTAATTTACATTCCAACCAATAGTGTAAAAGCATTCCTATTTCTCCACATCCTCATGGAATACTATACAACCATAAAAAAGAATGAGTTCATGTCCTCTGCAAGGACATGGATGAAGCTAGAAACCATCATTCTCAGCAAACTAACACGGGAACAGAAAATCAAACACTGCATGTTTTCACTCATAAGTGAGAGTTGAATAATGAGAACATATGGGCACAGGGAGGAAAACATCACACACTGGGTCCTGTCTAGGGGTGGGAGGCAAGGGGAGGGATATTAGGAGAAATACCTAATGTAGATGATGGGTTGATGGGTGCAGCAAACCACCATGGCACATGTATACCTATGTAACAAACCTGCATGTTCTGCACGAGTGTCCCAGAACTTAAGTATAATTTAAAAAAAAAAAAAAGAAAAGAAAAGATCATTTTTGAATAAATATTCTAAAAATATCATGGCAGAAAATTTTTGTACAAAATAATGTCCTCTATTATGTGTCATGAATAGTATTATATGATGAGCTAAATAAATAGTGAATATATATCAAATTGATCATGACTCAAGTGCAGTGATGTATGGCCAGACCAGGAAATGCTTTTTAGCTTGAAATTGAGTGACTCCCTATTAAATAAGCCTAAATTTCCTGCCACACATTATATTTGGCTAGTCAAAATACAAGTGTGAATACCGCTTATGTTTTGGTTGGCTTACTTTTAATCTATTAATTAAACATTGTCTAATCTGTGAAATATAGGATGCTTTTGGCAGCTGTGCTCCACAGGATTTAATTCCCAAAATGACTAAATTCCAATCACTAGTCATCCATTTAATTGTGTTTTAAACTAATCAGATGTTCTGCAGATTTTTCTGGTTTCTACCCTATTTCCAGGAACAGAAATTTTAATGCAGATTTTTATGTATGGATACAGAAATGAGAAACCTAATCTCTGTAGCAGCTGATCCAGTGCGGGGGGGAGAAGAAGAAAAACAAAACCTCAAATTTTTGAATGTTACAACTGGATTTATTTTAAATACCTGGTGTCTTTCAACTTTGATTAATCCCAAATGTGCTTACTGTCTGTGGCCACATGAATTCTGAACAATTATGGCCTTTTTAAATATTTTAACTCTACTCCATTTGATATGACATCTGACCGAAGGGTCCTGATGACGTATATTAAATATTAGTAAAGCTTAATTCCTTTATTCGTTTTTGACAAAAATAAATAGAAGTTTATGTTTTTTTTATTCTAATTATTCCTCTATTGATTTTGTTACCAAGGACTCAAGAACCACACAACAGACAGCAGTGACTTAAGAAAAGGAAACTATATTATTTGCATAAAATGAAACTGTAATAATAAAAATAACTGTAAGTGATGTCATCCATTAAAAACTCATATTTACCATTAAATTGACTAGTACCAGAAACTGTGCTAAGCCCATAATGTATGTTGACATGCCTATAGGAGCCTATACTTTTTAATAAATAGTTTTTATTGTAGAAACATAGTTTTGCTATTTTTCAGCTATTTTGACAACAATATCAGCACATTGACAAATTAGTCACTCTGAACAAATATTAAATTACCTAAATTCTGGAGTTGGACATGATGATGCATAAAAGAAATGATGTATAAAATACAAAATAAAGTTTTAGCATATAAAATGATTTATATTTAGATAACTTGTAAAAAAAAGAAAGAGCTTTATACTACCTAAAAGTAAATTCTCATGGATTAAATAAAAATATATTAATAGAAACTAAAAACATTCAAATAGAATTGTCTTCTTGCTTTCAGTTCATTATAATCTGAATCAAGTGTAGAGGAATTTGGCAAAATAGCTCTTACTTACATGACATAAATTAGAAAGATAAGCAAAAAAACTTAAGTTTTGATATTTACCTGATGTCATGACTACTTCTGGGGTTTCAGTTGGGCTTCCCAGATGTATTTGGGTTAGAAGGTAGAAGTCAAGAGAATTGGTTCATGGATGGCCAAAAGTATTTAAGCTAAAGGTGAAGATCTAAAAGTCTTATAAATATTGAAGGCAGCTAATATTTATAAACAAGGGAATGATTTTCTATAATCTGAGTCATAATTACTGAGACCAAGCCGCAGGAGACTGACTGATGCTGAACTCAATACCTCTCTTCTAGCTATCACTCTCTGCTCCAACTTCTTAACTTCTCAACTGTTGTCACTTAAGAATCTTGCCCTTAGGGAGAAGTAGGGTTAGGCTGACCTCAAAGAGCTTCTTTCTTTTTTTTTTTTTTAAACTTTTATTGTAAGTTCAGGGTTACAAGTGCAGGTTTGTTACATAGGTAAACTTGTCTCATGGGGGTTTGTTGTACAGATTATATTATCACCCAGGTATTAAACATAGTACCCATTAGTTATCTTTCCTGATCCTCCACATCCTTCCTCCCTCCACCTTCCAGCGGGCCCCAGTATGTGTTTTTCCCCTCTATGTGTCCATGTGTTCTCATCATTTAGCTTCCAATTATAAGTGAGAACATGTGGTAATTGGTTTTCTGTTCCTGTGTTAGTTTGTTAAAGATAATGGTCTCCCTGCAAAGGATATTATCTCATTCTTTTTATGGCTGCATAGTATTCCATGGTGTATATGTATCGCATTTTCTTCATTTTTTTTTTTCAGGATTCTACCCTTAAAAGTCCTGGTTTCTTCAGTATTCTTTGATGCATTCAAACAAAAATTTGCTTATTTGTTTGTCTGATTGTATTTTGTCCAGATTTCATTGTTGCTTGTCTGTTTATGAAAGAGATGGTTTGCACAAGGCGACTTTACTGTTACCAGAAACCAAAATTCCTCTAACAGATTTAAAAAATGATCTCTCAATGAATTCAGACGAGATTGGGCATATTCAGGGTGGTATGGCCGTAGACAGCTCTCAATGAATTCAGAATTATTCAGAGAATAGCTGTGTCATTTTAAGGGCCCTCAAATATTTAAAAATGGGAATGGGAATCACATAGAATGAGCTAAAGAAAAAGGTGGAGAAAAAATATAAACGGAAATGGGCAAGATGGAACAGTTAGCCCACTGTGAAGAACAAGGTTCCTGGAATCTCAGTGACAGGTTAAGAGTAGTGCACGGTAGAATCAGTTGTACACACTTTTAACTAAACATCACAATCTAAAATATCTGTCATATGATAGCTTTCCATGCTAATTTTTAAAAATATACTGTCTATATAAGGTTAATTCTATGTATAAAAGTTGACTTAGAATATTTAGCTTTTAATTTTAATTGGATTTTCAAACCACACTTCTCATAGCTTTCATATTATTGACTCAAGAATGTAGTAGAAATCATGTTCTATAAGAGTCACTGGACATTTGTTGTTGTTGTTCCTGTTGAAAATGGAGAAAAAAGCAGTCCTTGGTTGGCACATTACAGAGTCCTAATTTTTAATATGCCTTTAAGTCCAAGATTCTTCTCTTTTATAATATTTTAATCTCACAAACAACTAAAAAAAAAAGAGTCATAACAAACTTGTATTTCCCAAAATCTTTCCTACACTTTGACTGATCTTTCTGGTATTCCCAAAGATATTTTATGAACCTCTGCTGCATCTTCTAGGAATTCTTGACCAAGGTGAATCTTAAGGAAGCTGTCACAAATTTGAGTGGCTGTTCCACATATAAGATATGCAAATCAAAGCATTACCAGAATGTATTAAATGCTCCACTGCAAAACTTCATGAATCAAACATAGGCTAGGTCACATTGAATTCTAATTTATAATGTTGTGGTTTATTTACTCTCTAAGAAAACCCAAAGAATTTTTACAGGCATTTAATTTGTGGAATCTCAAAAATGTAAGTCTAAGAAAAAGTGTTTATTTTCCAAATAAATACCAATTTGGAGGGGAAAGAAGCAGCTCCCAGACAAATGATTTATTTACCAAAGGCCAACTAGTGTGTTAGTGTTGAGAAGGAAAGAACATCTTGATCTGTTTCCTGTGCTATGTTCACTTGAGCTGATTATATGGAAGCAGAGGACAGGAAGATGAAAAACAAACAAACAAACATGAGTTTTCATGTCAAGTTCCAGTGACACTTCTGCAAGGCACCAGGCTGATCTTTTTTAGACATGCAGTTAAACCATTGAAGTTTAGCCTAAGATACTGGGAGAAATGGTTGCATGGAGTATATAAGAGGTATCAGAGAGATATTAACCCAGGAAATAAATGGCAGACAATATATTCCTAAACCGTGGTGATTAAAATAAAAATGATAATAAGGAAGAGTTTAAACTAAGAAAGCAAAATTCCCTTTTACCTTTTGTAGCCCTGAATTTATATTTCATATTAATATAACATTATACTGTTTTAGAACTAGATATATTATTAGACATTTCAAGCCCAGCTTTCTTAATTCATCAAACCTAGCATCTGGTATTTCAAGAAAAGATTGTGAAACTTCCTCAGTTACTCAGCATATGGTATAGAAAGTTCTATATAAGAAATCTTTCTGAAAAGTGTATGGTTTTGGTATTGATATATGAAAATAGCAATTTGACTTACTTTCCTTTATTTATCTGATTTTATTATCTCTCTTGTCATTGGTTATTTCTCTGCAAATCTGAGCATTCAAAAAATATGTATTATGTTCTTATTGATATTATGTTGAAAAATCAATAATGTGGTCCAGCAAACTTAATAGTGAGATTTTTCCATTTTCATGGGTTAGAGCTGCCAATACTACTGAAATGCCCAAATCACCAGATTTCTTTACCTCCAACTCTTTCATTCAAAGTTAATATTAGAAGGTGAATCTCCAGATAATTGCGATTTTTACAATGAACTAATTTTATGAGCAAGATTTAGAGGATATTTTGTTTAAAAGAGGAAAATTCCAAATCTCTCTCCATATAAGCCTCCACTGTAGAATGCTAGTATCCTTTGTGTTAAACATTAAAATTGATAAATGAAAAACCTAAAGATTTACTCAATCATTTCTACTGTTATTTATATAACTACGTGTTTAAAATGCAACAATTTATGTTTATACAACCATATAGTAAAGTTTATGAGTAGCTTTATTATTATATAAATTAAGGATGTTGGTATAAATGTTCTTAGTGGTCTTTAAAGAGCCAAAGGTTGAGCATATAATAATTCATGATGTCGAATTCTTTAGTCTGTCTAAAAATAAGCTCTCCTGTGCCTGCTGAATTTAATCACTTAATAGTGAATAACAGAGGTCAGTCCTCAGGTGACAGTCATTTGGAACAAGCCAGCACAGACGGTGAGATAAGACATTTTAAGATAAGAAAGATTAAAGTAGAAAGTCGAAGACAAGGATACATTTTTTTTTAAGTTACTGTTAAGAAACTGAAGTTAAGAAACTGTTAAGTTACTGAAGAAGAAAAGTGTAGGAAGACTTAGATCAATGACAGTGATGAAAAAATGAGTTAACTTCAATCAAAACCACCCAAAGCAGTTTAGAAGCCTGGCAAATAAATTATTGAAGCCTGGGCAATTTAGATCAGAAGCATGAAAACACCAATACGTACATATAAATGAAAAAGCATCATTGGTCAATCCAGCTATTTTCTGATGATGCAGACATTTCATTTTCACTCTACATTTCAAATGATGGTTAAAAAACCATATATATATATATGAACCATATATATATATGAACCATATATATATATATATGAACCATATATATGAACCATAGATATATATGAACCATATATATATGAACCATAGATATATGAACCATAGATATATATGAACCATATATATATGAACCATAGATACATATGAACCATATATATATGAACCATATATATATGAACCATAGATATATATGAACCATATATATGAACCATAGATATATATGAACCATATATATATGAACCATAGATATATGAACCATAGATATATATGAACCATATATATATGAACCATAGATATATATGAACCATAGATATATATGAACCATATATATATGAACCATAGATATATATGAACCATATATATATGAACCATAGATATATATGAACCATACATATATGAACCATAGATATATATGAACCATAGATATATATGAACCATATATATATGAACCATATATATACGTATATGAACCATATATATATATTTATATGAAAAAGCAGGATTGGCAAATCTAGTTATTTTCTGGTAAAACACTAATTTCATTTTATTCCTCGTTTCCAATGGTGATCAGTAATGCAATGACAATTGGACTAGCTTTACAGAGAAGCAGTGTTATATATATATGTCCATCATTTGAAGCTCTTCAAAATAATTGTGTAATTTTCAGAATATCTACACTTTCAGAAAAGATAAAATAATTTTAGGTAATAAGATTCTTTATCTTTTAAAGCACTATTATTTGAGGTAAAAATGTATAAGTAGCTATATAGAGGGTTGATATTTTTGAATACATTATATGTAAGGTGTGGCTCTAAGGATTCTGTGAGTTTAATCTTAAGGACAACCCTAATGAAGTAGGTTTATTATATTATCCCAATTATATGTTTTTAAAAACATAGGTTTCTAAATTGTTAAGTGTTTGTCAAATGCTGCACAACTAGTAACTCACGAAACCGGAATGCACACTTAGGGAGTCTGACTCTAGGGTCCAAGCTCTTTTTACCTATCCTTTCTCTCTCTCTCTCTTTCTCTCTCTCTCTCTCAATATCTCTCTCTCTCTCTCTCATCTGTCTATCATCTGTCTTCATCTGTCTTCTATCCATCTATTATGTATTTATGATCCTTCTACTTATTTCTCTGTTTCTTTGTAAACCAGCTTGAATAGAGAAGAATGGGAGAACAGTTGACTGAAATTCACAAGATCTGAATCTAAACTATGCCTTTCTGGATCTCCTCTCTCAATCTGATAAGAGAAATGATAGTTTACATTTCTCTAATTTGTTATGCATTGAAAACTACCAAAGCAGAAGCTCAACCTGAAATGTATAACTGCATATAATATGAAAATAAATAGAAAAAATAAAATTAAAAATGTATAATTTTTGAGCTTATTCCTTCAGCTTTTAAAATTAAAGCAAAGTGACCAGGATTATGATTAGCTAGATTTTGTTTTTAGCAGTCACTCTATGTATGATACTATCTAGGCCAGGGGTTCTCAACTTTGCCATTATTAGCATTTTGAGCCAAATAATTATTTGTGTGAGGGCTATCTTGTGCATTGTAGGATGTTTAGCAGCATCCCTGGCCTGTATCCAGTAGATGCCAATAGTACCCCTCTCCAGTGTGACACCCGAAATATCCTCAAATACTGCCAATTATCACATGGGAGCAAGGGTGGGGGAGGCAAAACCATCTTTAGTTGTGAATCAATGGTCTAAAATGCTCATGTTTGTCATCACTTTGAAGAAGTTATGCAGGAGATTTCTAATTACTTACTCAGCCTTTTGAAATAAACCCTCAGTCTGACATAATCATCCATTTACAAAAAGACTACTTGTAGTGACAATCGTACCTTTTTAAATGACATGATTTGTTTTGCCCATGTAATTGAGAGTTAACTGGCTGTGGTAATTAGTCCAATTGGACATGAATGTTTCCTCAGAAAAAGAAAAATTGAAATACTTTCATGTCCGTGAAAATTCCCTCTGAGTATGAGAGTGATGAATAATACATACAAGATAAAACATGCTCTGACTCTGGTTCACAGACCCGAGATTCAAAGAGAGGCACAGAACTATTACAGATTTTCTAATCATCACACTGAAATTATTTAAGCTTTAGGCCTTAAATGACCAGAACATTAACTATTAGGCATTAATGGCATGAGATTTAACAGACTAGGAGCCAAGATGAAGTAACGCAAAAGAATTCATTAGAAAAGAAGGAAGTGGATGTGAAAGGTGTTTTGGCTATGAGTTATTTTCCAGAATTAATATATGTTGTGTGGCAACTTATATCTTTAGAAATAATCTTTAAAATCAGATGTAAACTTTATAATATCATTTTGGTGTCATATTTTCTATAAAACGAATGAGACTAATCTAGATGTGGTTTCTGACCTATATTTTATAGATACATAAAAATATTTGTGGTTTTAATTTATATCATATTCAAATCATTTATCACCTGTGCATTCAAGAATATGTTGATAGGCAATCTTACATAATTAAGAAAGAAAAAGACATTTTATGTTTAAAAAGTCAACTCAGACAATTTCTGTAAAAAATTTGAACTTCTTTTTGAAATGGTAAAACATGCTTTCTGAGTTTTGTCTCTGCTACTTCTAAGGTATGTGACTTTAACTCATCTAATACTTTTCTGTAAATTGGGGATAATAACATTGTCCTACATATTTTAAAAATTCTTGAAATCATATTAAATGTTAAAAATCACATCAACTCTAAAACCATTTTTATTTTAAAAAATAGAATATCTCTAAAATAACTTAGTTACCCCATGAAAGTGAGCTGAATAGTGCCGGGTTATTGGTGATCATTTACTATTCAAGAGCGGTAGAATTTCCAATTCAAAATGCAAGAAGATATTAAAATTCCATTCATGCTTTTACTCAAGCATTGCTGTGGATCATTTTAAATGAAAGACTATAAATATTTTCAGGGAGAAATAGTACACTTTTGGGACTGGTGCATAGTTTTTCTACTAGTACTTGTTCTGAAAGGTATTTAGGTATTTTTTTTTCTGTTTAATACCAAAAAGGACAGAATACGGCAAAAAAAAAAAAACAAAAACTACTATTACTGTTATAATTAGAAAGCAATATTTCATTTTGTTCTCTGTGTTTAAGTATAATTACTTTAGAAATTTTTGACGGGAAATAAGTTGACTTGTGGATTGAAAGTGGAGAGTAGAGAAACAAAGAACAACACATACATACACATGTATATGTTTATACACACATGCATACATGTATATATATAGTACGTATTTACAGATAAATATATACACATATATAAATATATATTGCCTTGTTTGGAACAGTCAATATTATGAATGTTTTCATTTTGGTAGAGATTTTATTTTGCAAACTGCATGATTGTACAGATTTGGTGCCATAATTTAAACATTTTCATGTGTAATTTGTATAAATCTGATGGAAGAGTGAAAGGGTTTTGGTGTTTTTATTTTTTATGTTTTTTTTATACAAGAATTATTTAATTCACATAATGCAGGTTATATATGTCAGGCAATTATTTTCCTATTGTGCTTGGGATTTAAGATTTCTGAGAAAGTTTCACTTTATCATTTTGAACAATTTCTTCCCCATTATGCCGAATCTCCCAGTGCCAACAGTTGTTGATGTCTCTAAGAACAGATGGTTTGTGGGAGGATTGTTGAGTGAGATATTCTGCATCTTGGTCCCAAGACTGCACAGTTGCTGTTGGAAAGTTTACAGAAATGACAACTGGTACACGAGAAGTTGCAAACCAGAGAGTGAAAATAGGCAGACAACTGTATGGAGACTATCCAAATAAAAAGACATTTTGATGAAATCTTGACATCCCTTACAGAAGGAAATGCAGTGACTGCAAGAAGTTTGGATGATACTAAGGTGGTTGACATATTGGCAATGCTTTTCATATCTATGCTTTAACAAGTTTCACAATTCAACTTTAGAATGATGAATCTGTGGGGGACATTTTCTACAGCAGGTTTTTTTTTATTATTGTCCTTGAGATAGAGATACTGGATTTCTTCATTTTCGATTGTATGTCTTGTTGCTGGGTTAAGAAAAAAGAGCCTTTTTCTTTCTTTTACTTCCATTGAAACTCCCATAAAATAAGTAAAACTATACAACGAACCTGCACATGTATCTATGAACTCAAAAGTTTTAAAAAATGGAACAGTTAAGGAAATATTAAATTATTATCTATCAATTAGACTTTATGAGACAAAATACTATGATTTTAAAAGTGAGATATTTTGTCATTTCTGGGTTAAAATTAGCTATTTCAAACATAGGGAACTTAGGTTTGAGTCAGGAACACTTTTAAGACACATTTCTGAGATTTCCAGTGTTCAGCAGCATCTCTCATGAATGTGTTATAAATAAGGCTGTTTCAAAATCCAACGTAGTACATGTTAGGCTAAAAACATCAGTGGATGTGGCTTGAGTTTTGTTTTATTTTTTTTCTTCTCTCGCCTCCATCAAAATCCACTGAATGAAATTGTTAGCATCTCCTTTCAAATTACTGAGTATTTACTTAAAAGTAGAAAAAATTACATAGTAAATATAGTATCTTTTTTTTCCTAGCCAACCTCCAAATATAGAATCTTAAATACATCATTAAATATGCATTGTTTCTACTATGTGATGTTGATGAAATCACTCTGTTAGATTTCAATATATAGTAAATATACATTTCTATTGGCTATTTGGAACCAAACTTTTACTTAAGAACATTAAATGAGGGCTCATGTAGTTATGATAGTCATATAGCTGTCAACAGTTATATAACTTAACTAGTATTAGGAAGAGTTAAGTTGAGCCCCAAATAATTTTTCCTTATCTTATATTACACTGTCTTCTTATACCACCTCCCCTTGTTTTCAACAATCCCAAAGGATGGGCCAATACCATGGTATCTATTGAGATTTGCAACATATAGAATTTATTCTTTGAATTATGATTAAGTAAGTCCATTGTTTACATTAGGGTTCACTCTTTGTTTTGTACAGTTCCAAAGGTTTTGATAAATTTATAATGACATAACCACCATTAAAGTGTCATGCAGAATAGTTTCATTGCCCTAAAAATGTACTGGGTTCCACCTATTCATTCCTTCTTCCCAGCTTCAACTCCTAGTAACCATTGATCTCCTTATTGTCAGAAAGAGCAAGTGAATAAAGCATATAAAGGCTTAAAAACAAAACAATGAAAACAAACATAATGGGTCCCTGGTCACACACAGCCTAGGAACATGTAATCTGTATACATCAACTCTTTCAAGCAGTGCCACAGAGCTACTAAACACCTATTTTATCATTAATTTATTGGTTTCCTGCATGGAAGTATAAATGGAAATTTCAGCTCCACAATCCCTGCTCCACCTGTTACAAGTGGTGCGTCCACAAAAAGGTGTTGAGACTGCAGTGATCCCAGCCCTTGTTTTCTCAGAGGAAATGTTTTACCTGAGAGATTGAGGCAAGTTTTAAAGCAGAGACAAAGGTATATTGAAAGAAGCAAAGGACACTTGGAAGAGGACCAAGCAGGCAGTTTGAGAGATTAAGTGCCCCACTCAGCCCTTGGCTCGGGATTTTTATATCCCCTCCCTTGATACCTCTCTTGCAGCTCATTGTTGCTCAATTGTTGCATGCACAGTGGCCTGTCACTGCTGGGAGGGGCGGCATGTGTAGTGTGCTTACTGAGGTTGTGTGCGTGCTCACTTGGGGCAATTTTGCCTTACTCATTGAGTGCCCCCAGAGGAAGGTCATATACTGGTCAAAGTCCATCATTTTGTCCCCTACTGTGCATGCTTAAGACCTTATCAGGGAATTGTGGTTTGCTGGCTTGTTTTCTATTTGGGGGAACTTCTTTCCCTCTTGGTGCTAGTTGTGACCACTTATCATTTAATTATTATTTTTTAACCATCTCAACCATTTTTATTTTATTTATTTTAATGTTTATTTGGGGTACATGTGGATAAGTTCTTTGGTGGTGATTGCTGAGATTTACCCATCACTTGAGCGTTGTACATTGTAGCAAATATGTAGTCTTATCGCTTACTCCCTTCCCAACCTTCCCCAAGTTCCCAAAGTTCATTATATCATTCTTATGCCTTTGAATCCTCATAGCTTAGCTGCCACTTATAAGTGAGAACATACGATATTTGGTTTTCCACTCCTGAGTTACTTCACTTAGAATAAAGGCCTCCAGCTCCATTCAAGTGGCAGCAAAATACATTATTTCATTCTTTTTATAGCTGAAGATTATTCTGAGGTATGTATATATATATGCACCCCATTTTCTTTATCCACTGGTTGATTGATGGGCATTAATGTTGGCTCCATGCCTTTGCAATTGCAAATTGTGCTGCTATAAACATGCATGTGCATCTGTCTTTTTCATATGACTTCCTTTGGTTAAATACCCAATACCACTTATCATTTTAGATGGACAGTTTTATTATTGCCTGACCATCACCCAGTGAGTGCCTGACATTTCTGGGGGGCCCTCTCCTGCCCTGCTCATATCTGTCTAACTACCTACACTAACATAACCACAATTAAATTAAATGGAAAGGCCAAAAACATAATATATCTTATATACTTGTGCTGAGAGAAATTCTGCTTTAGTATGACATTTTAGTTTGAGCCATTTCACTCCATAGAAGACTTTCAAAATTTTCTTCCTCACATATCTTGACTTTAATTTTAGGAAATGATACACAGAATCATAGTGAAGCATGAAGAGGCAAGTGAGAGAGAGGATTTTTTGTTTGTTTGATTTTAAATAAATTTTCTTGAATCAATTTTAGATTTAAACAAAAATAGAACTGATAGTATGGAGAGTTCCCATTTACTCCCTCTTCCCATGTCCCCCCACCACTGTTTCCCCTATTATTAACATCTTGCATTGGTATGGTACATGCCCTAAAAATGCCCTGGGTTCCACCTGTTCATTCCTTCTTCCCACCCTCAACTCCTAGTAACCACGGATCTCTTTATTGTCTGAATAGTTTTGCTTTTCAAGAGAAAGAATTTTAAATCAAATACATTTTTATATTAACAAGTTCCTTTTCGTAAAGGATATTTCAATTTTGAATAGAAATGGCACAGAGTTTAAAAATGTATATGAGCCAGGCGCGGTGGCTCACGCCTGTAATTCCAGCACTTTGGGAGGCCGAGGTGGGCGAATCATGAGGTCAGGAGATCGAGACCATCCTGGCTAACATGGTGAAACCCCCATCTCTACTAAAAATACAAAAAATTAGCTGAGCGTGGTGGTGGGCACCTGGAGTCCCAGCTACTGGGGAGGCTGAGGCAGGAGAATGGCGTGAACCCGGGAGGCGGAGCTTGTAGTGAGCCAAGATCACGCCACTGCACTCCAGCCTGGGTGACAGGGCGAGACTCCGTCTCAAAATTAAAAAAAAAAAAAAATTATATGATAGGTGCATTTGGAAGGACTAACTGTGTTAAGCATTTGCTTAGGTCTTAATGTGGGAATTTGTGTAGCTAATTTATTTTACAAAATAGAAAATAAGGGCTAATCATGATTATATGGATTTAAACTTAAATGGTTAGTGTCAAAACCTGTAACTCAAAGAAATGCTTTTACTTTTTGTTTATTTTTACTGATACTTTAATAACTTGGAAACAATTTACAGTAGCAAATGCTCTTTCCAACCTAAATGTAATAATTGGTACATTTATTTTATGGTGGCTCCATTTGGAAAATCAATAGTGATGAGAGCAAGAGAGATTGGAGCCAAAGAGATAAGTGGCAGATGGTAACAAAATAGTTGCTTTAAAATATTGAATGGCCAAGCAAAGTCACAAACAACCATAGGGAGCAGAAAAAAATTTTAGATGGAAAACAAACAATGTAATTCAGCTTCAAACATACAAATGATTGCTTCTTTTATAACGTAACTTCCAATAATTCTCTGAAGAATTTTAAAGCCTCTTAAATATTGTACTCAGGGGAGGGAGCTATTTTTGCACTGGCAGTGCTTCCAAGAATGAAATTTTGGCAAGCTCAGCTCTACGCTTTTGCTGTACAGTATATGGTAATGTTCATTATGATTGTATTGAAAATGATCCATTCTGGTATAATACTAAATCTGATCTAATTCAAAAATGAACTCAAATTCCATAAAACCCAAGTATGAAGCTGAACACATTTTTTCTTTTATTGATAATGGTTTTATTATGCTTAAATTACTTCTCTATTTTTATGGATAATGTTTAAAAGTTTGTCTTTTTTTTCTAAACATAAAAACATTTATTACTTTAACAAATCAATATGGCACCTTTTAGGAAACTAAGAAATAGTCATAGCTATCATTTCAGGACCCCAGAGTTTACTGAATCTCAATGTGCAAAAGAAGCAAAATCATTACATATTTGGTATATTAAGGACTGCAACTCTAAAAGGCTTTGCATGTTAATTGCTTTAAATGTTTCTGCTTTACAGAAGATGCATATTCATGAATTATAACATCATTAGAGTACACCCCAATTTTGATAAATAATAGTACTCAATTTTTCATTCATTTATTTCACATAGAAGAAACATTTAGAATACCCAGTGGAAATTAATATTTTTTAAGTACTTTTTTTCCTGAGATGTAAATTTTAAAGGCAAGGTACATATATATTTTTCTATTAAGTGTTGGCATTTAAAAAATTAAATATGCCATATTGTTCTAAGATAACCAAAATATAAGTCCCACAGAATAGTATGATAGAAAATCTACACAGAAAAATGAATTGCAATTGAGACTAAACAGAATGGAGTCACAAAGTCACAGTTTGAACATCATTAGCTTAAGCTAACATTACTTAAATTTCTTCTCTAAAACTCTAGTTCCTCAAGATAGTCAATGAAAATTATATTTGTATGTATATGAATGTGTTATCTGTGTCTATGTCTGTGTATTTAAATATATATATATGAAATGTATGCCATGATTCCCTCTTGTAGATTAACATGAGATATTAGTACATTAGTAACTCTAAGTATAACATGCATGAACAAATACTCTTTTAAGAAATGACAGTAGTGTGAACAGATGGATAGAAAGAGCAGATATAGACAATATTTTAATATATCAAAATCTACTTATTTAAAAGATGAGGTATAGCTGCTCCTTAACTTACTGTGGCATTCCATCTCAATAAACCCATCATACATTGAAATTATCATTAAGTCAAAAGTGCACTTAAACACCTAACCTATCAAGCATAAACTTGGCCTGGACTACCTTAATAGTGTTCAGAACACTTAAATTAGCTTATGGTTGGGTGAAATCATCCAACCCAATGCCTAATTTACAACAAAGTATTGAATATCTCATGTAATTTATTGAATACTGTACTGAAAATTGAAAAACAAATGGCGGTATGTGTAGTTACCATTAATGCACACAGCAGAAAGCACAATGGGCCTGAGGAATGTTTGAAGCATTGAAGTAAAGTTAATTGCTGAGTGATGGGGATGGAACAATGACAAGATCATCCACCTCTCTGATTTCTGATGAGGCAGAGAATAGCTGATGGGGGCACTGGGACATTGACACTTGATGGTTTCGTGTGTGCAGTGTTTTTCAGGAAGTTATCAAGTATAAGTTGTTTATCCTTGTGATCATGTGGCTGACTAGAGGCTGCTACCCAGCATCATAAGAGAGCATCATAGTGCGTATCTCTAGCTTGGGAAAAAATCAAAATTCAAAATTCAAAGGACAATTTCAACTGAATGTGTATGGCTTTCTAACCACAGTAAAGTTGAAAAACGGCAAGTTGAAAGATCATAAGTTGGGGACTGACTATCTGTATGGTAGTATAGTAAGAATGCAGACATTCTTTAAAGGGTGTAATAGATTTCTAGCCCCTAAAAGCCACAATTACAAATAGTAGCCTCTGGGTCATAGGCATTCTGAAATAAGTATAACTGTTTTTATATAAGTTTTGCAAAGACTAACAGGGAGTTTTGCCTGGATATATGTCACAGGCCATGTTGCATAAGCCATATCAATATCAGAATTTTATGAAGCACAATATTGCTGATGTATGATACATGGTATACTAAGGTTTAAGTATTTTTATGTGTCATTCTCAGTCGCTCCATGACAACACAATGTGGTCCAAATACACTCCTAAACTACTTTTGCGTTTACTCTTTCAAGAATGCCAATCATTTATTTAGTACTGGACCTAGTCTTTGGATTTATGGACATGCAGGTAGTATAAGTTTGGGCAGCCTACCCACAGGTGACATGAACTTGGATTTCAATTTTTCCTTCTTGGTTGATGGGTGAGAGTATTACATAAGACCCATTGTGTGATTCTATGTCTCAAGTCACATTAAAAAAATACATATGTGTATCTGTGTCTGTGTGTATATACATATTATATATATATATATATACAAGCTGTTTGGACTACATTTTTCTGCTTGCTTTGTACAACATCCAAACATCACTATCGTGGAACCAGTCTAAAGGTCTGGGAACCTACCCTTGATGTAGCAAGTTCTAGAGCTGCCTCTGTACGAACTGAGTGCTGAGCACAACTAGCTCAGTTTTGCCAGCAGAGAAGTGATCCAACACGTTTTTCACAGTACCCTGGCAAAGGCTTCAAGTGCTTTGCTTGCATTACAATTTTGAGGAATACTGCTTTGAGAATGATGTGATCAAGAAATCTTGAGGGCTTGCTGTTCACTGTGTGTAAACAACAGAAACAAACAAATACGACCTAGTTTTGTACTTTCGTTTTGTCCTAGCTCATTGGGAGATTTTCCTCTATAGGAGTTTTTCTATTCGTAATATTAAATATTAATACACATTCCAGGAGCTGTGGGTGAAGGCTAAGAAGATGACCCATGAGATGTGCATATCTCCTATGTCTGCTGCTGTTCCCAGTACGTAGCAGAGGTTTGTTAAACATGAATCTGCTCTTGAGATGTTTGAAATCTACCTGAGGAGTGTAATAATTTCTCATACTGAAACCAGCATGCCTTGTTCAAAATAACTTGTTGTTCATACCACATTGCTGTCAATCCTTGTGCCTAAACATTAAGTAGCCATCAGTGATTTAAAAAAAGCAAAAAGAAGTTTGTTTATGAGCATTTGATTTTAAAGACATAGCAATTTTAGGACATTATCACGTCTGATATTTATAGCCATATCTAATGCTTGTAACTATTATTATCATTTCAATTTTACAAATGAGAAACTGAAACTTCGGTGGGTAAAAAGACCCTCCAAGTTTATATGCCAATAAGTCTTGGTGTTAGTATTTGAACGTATGTTGTAAGACTCCAAATTCTATGCTCACATTCAATAAGCACCACAGACAGGCAAGCAACACTGTCACAGGAGCAGAGCCAAGAATTAATGACTTTAGAGGGAAAGAGGAGCAATGTATTACAGCTGCCTAGGACATATAAAACTTATCAAAATTACAATGTAAAGACAATGTTTGTTTAGAGGAAAATTAGCTTACGATTTCAAGCACTATTTCAAAGTGTGAAATGAAAGACATTGTCACTATTTTCTACCTCATTTTTCAAATTTATTATATAATGTGCTCATAGGCATCATCCATTACTTGTAATTTTGCACTCTTTTATATTCTAGAGTTTAAAATTACCCATTTAAAACTATGTCAGTGATTAAAACAGCATTTGTGGCCTTTATATCTCTGACTTTAGTGACTTCAGTGTTTTTATATACTAGAGACTTGGATGTCCTGTTTTTCTTTTCTTTTCTTTTCTTTTCCTTTCCCTTTCTTTCTTTCTTTCTTTTTTTTTTTTTTGATGGAGTTTCACTCTTTTTGCCCAGGCTTGAGTGCAATGGCTTGATCCTGGCTCACCACAACCTCCACCTCCCGGGTTCAAGCAATTCTCCTGCCTCAGACTCTCAAGCAGCTGGGATTACAGGCATGCACCACCACGCTCAGCTAATTTTGTATTTTAGGTTAAGATGGGGTTCCTCCATGTTGATCAGGCTGGTCTCGAACTCCCAACCTCAGGTTATCTGCCTGCCTCGGCCTTCCAAAGTGCTTAGATTATAGGCGTGAGCCACCGTTCCAGGCTGACGCCCTGTATTTCTATCAGTTTGTCTATCACCTATCTAACATCCATCATATCTATCCATCTATCTATGCGTCCACCCACCTATCTGTCATCTGTCTTGGTTTTCATCCTTCTACTGAATATGAATGATGCCAATTATTCATTTGAAAGACTACTTGGTCTGGCGACTATGGCTTCAGATTCTGACTCCAATGCTGACTCACTGAAATTTGACAGGTATATTAGTCATCTATTGCTGCATAACAAATTCCTACAACACACATTTATTATCTCATAGTTTTTCTGTTCCAGGAATCTGGCACATCCTCCCTGGGTCCCCTGTTCAGGGCCTCAAAAGGCTGCATCAAGGTGTTGGCCAGGTAGCGGATTCATAACAGGCTCAAGATACTCCTCTAAGTTGATGTGCTTGTTGGCAAAATTCATTACCTTGCTGCTGTAGAGCTCATGGGTGCTTGCTTCTTCAATGCACACAGAATTTTTCTGACCTCATAAAATGAGGGAATGCCTCATTGTATCAAATGGGATACTAACATAGAAGTGTCTAGCACATTATAAATGTTCAAAATATTATTCAGTTTTTAATTAGAAACCAACTTTTTTCATCAACAAGGTAATCTATGTCATCTTCCATTGTAGATTATAGTTAATATATATTTTACTTATACTTCTCAATTATTAGAAAAGCATTTATGAGATATTTTAGAGTTTTTTAGCTAAGGAGGTTACAAACTATGTCTGCAGATGTAAATAGGTGTGCAGATCTTGCCTGGAAGTAGAAGCCTTTTTGGCTTCATTGTTTCTATGTTCTCAATTTAGCGGTGAAGATTATGGGGAGGTTGGATGTGAAAATGCTTTTTGAACCATGAAACAATGCAAATACTAGGAACAAATTAATACAGGAAAACTAGGACATGGTCTAGAGTGAAGATTAGGAAGATGTAGAAGAGGAGACCAGGTGGGGCTATTACAAAGAAAAAACAGATTTAGTTATAACAAACTCAGTATCTGTATCATTATATGATTTATTAAGCAATATTTTAAAAGCAGCACATTGAGGTAGGTAGGACTTCACAAGGATATCACTTAAAGGTGTTCTACAATCTTTCTGGAAGGTGGACACAGCACATTATCCTGAGGATGTATGTTTTCTTTCAGGAGAGTCATTTGGCATGCTCCTATTTGTTGTATAACTCTAAGAGTGGTGTATCTTACTATCCTAAAGATCTTCTATGATAGACCTTTTGTGATTTGTCATGGTTGTCTTATTATGCTCTTATTTGTATTGAAAAAAAATAATTTCTTTAGTAGGAAAGAAAGTAGAATCTTTTGAATCTTAGTGTTGTTATGATCTCTGTGATGGAGAGACATGATTATAACTTAAATCTGCTGGCTGTAAATATGCCAGGGTCACTTTGAGAATGCATCATGAAGGAAAGGAGAGTCCGAACTGTCATCCTCAACTTAATATCCAGAACTGATGGGCAGTATAGGAGGGCTGGGTTGGTCCCCACCTATAGCTGAAGCTGAAGTCTTTCCCTCATCTTGGTCAGAGACCCTTCCTGGAAGGCCATATTTGGGAGCAATGGTTGGGCATAACAATATGAACTGAATTGCTCTCACTTTAGATGCTGGACACATTCCTCATTAACTACTGTGATCTATGAAGGGATATAGTTTTTGTTTGTTTGTTTGTTTGTTTGTTTTTCTTGAAACAGGGTCTTGCTCTGTCACCCAGGTTGGGCACAGTGACATGATCAGAGCTGACTGCAGCCTTGAACTCCTGGGTTGAAGTGATCCCCCTGCCTCAGGCTCCGAAGTTGCTAGAACTACAGGAATGTGCACCCATACCTGGCCAATTTTTTGACATTTTTTTTTGTAGAGATGGAGTCTCACTATGTTGCCTAGGCTGTCCTTAAACTCCCAGCCTCAAGTGATCCTCCTGCCTTGGCCTCCCAAAACAGTAGAATTACGGGCATGAACCACTATGCCTAGCCCAGAACTAGTTTTAAATGTGACCTCTGCGGCAATGAAAGATGCAAGGACAGCTAAAAATTGGTATCTGGTTTTATATTATTAAGGTTCTCCAATCAGATCTTTTGGAAACAAACCTGACTTTGGGCTGAGTAAAACTCCAGCATTTTGTTGTTGTTGTTGTTGTTGTTGTTAATTTTAGGTCTTAGGAATGAGAAATTGGAGGTTCTACTAATTTGGGTAAGTTGTGGCTCAAATGATTAATTTGAATTAAAAAGCTGATGAAAAAGAAAAAAAGCAGATATGCCTATAAAAGTACTTCAAGATCTTATTTAAATCAATGCTACCATTTAGCCATGTAACAATAATTTAAAGAATATTTTATAACTTCTATGTGACTGCAACTTACCGTTATGCCTCAGAAGGTCAAAAAACTTATTTGCAACAACACAGGAATGAATGAGAAAGTAAAAAATCTGTATTTATTTCAGAGTCACCTTGCAATTAATAATGTTCTGAAAGTAGAACTCTATTCTCAGTAAATTTTCAATATAAACCAAGCAGTCACCCATGATTATTTTTCACATTCAATCCTTTAGTGGGTATCAACTTGCTTTGTTCCAGTTTGTGCTTTATCAAAGCAAAATCTCTGCATTAAAAATATACAACTGAGAGAAATGTGCATTGCATTGAAAAGGAGAGAAAAATCACAAAAGTTAGGTGGAAAATCTGGAAACAAGAGAGAATATCATGAGATTTATTTGAATCACAATGTACTTTCAAAAGCTGACTGATAGGTTTAGAGTTGCTTCTGGCTTCTTAATTATTTGGGCACGGCTTCTCAAGTAAATGTAATTCAAGGTTTTCTAAAGATTTTTTTTTTAAACTCAGCATAAGAAAATATGTTTTATTCTCAAGCTGAGCACACATTTAATCTACCCATGCTTTTTTTTTATTTTTTTTTCCTTTGAGACAGAGTCTTGGTCTGTTGCCCAGGCTGGAGTGCAGTGGCATAATTTCAGCTCACTGTAGTCTCCATCTCCTGGGTTCAAAAGATTCTCATGTCTCAGCCTCCCTGGTAGCTAGGATTACAGGAGTGCACCACCACACCCAGCTATTTTTTATATTTTTAGTAGGAACAGGGCTTCACCATGTTGGCCAGGCTGGTCTCAAACTCCTGGCCTCAAATGATCTGCTTGCTCCAGCCTTTCCAAAGTGCTGGGATTATAGGCGTGAGCCACCGTTCCCAGCTCTACCCATTAACTTTAAATGTACTGTATTAACATGTTTATCACTTAACATTTGTTGACCTCAGTTTCCTCATGTGGGATAGAATTAGCTGATTTGTCAACACTCTCCCGGATTCAAAAATTGTGCTTGACATTTAAGTGTATTTAAAGGGTTAATATAAAATATATAATACTTGCTTTTTAATAACATATCTGAAAAACACATATATCCTAAAAACTTAAGAAACGTTGTGATTCAATATTAAGAGATGGGAAAATAATAACATCTACAAAGGTAGAAACCTACAGTTGTTTGGTTAGTGTGAAACCTATTGGGAAGAATCAGCAATTTTCTTACCCTTCTGTTTGACTGTTTCAGAAAAACCTTAAAGTGGTCATTGAGTTTTACTTAATTTGATATAAAGCTACTGAGGGTCAACATACAATTAGGTTTTATTCTATCCTCTTTAGTAAACATTTTGTTTTCATTATTACATGGGAAGTGTGTGAATAGTTACTGTTTCCTTGTCTTTGAACAATATGGCCCCCAATAAATGTTTTCAGGGAGGTACACCTTGCACAATCCACTGAAATACGGTGATTCTTCATGATTTGGACATTTGGAATTTGCAAATTTGCCTGCTTGCTGAAATTTATTTGTAACCCCCAAATCACTACTCAGGGTGTTTTTGAGGTCATTGCAAACAAATACAACAAACACAGAGCAGAGAACAATGTGATTTGCCTGATGCACAGTTCCCAACTGAAGCAGAACAAGATGACCTTCTGCTTGCTGGTTTCTGCTCTCATACTGCACATGAATGTTCTTTCTTTTTTTGTGTGTGTGTGACTTTTTTTTGTTTGTCCTTTCTGTTGGTGAGTTGCTGATTAAAATGGCCTCTAAGTGTAGCGCTGAAGCGCTGTCTAATGTTCCTAAGTGCAAAAAGGCTGTGACTACAGAGAAAGTTGGTGTGCTAGGTAAAGTTCATTCACACATGCATTATAGGGCTGCCGGATATGAGTTCAATGTTATTGAATCAACAGTATATATTAGATAAGTTATCTTTAAATGCAAGCTTAGGTATTAATTAACAGGTGAAATTTGTGACCAGACAAACTTAACCGTATTTTCCCCAGGAGCAATGGTTCTTTATTAGCTAATCAGTGCTTGTGGTAATTTTATAGAACATAATTAATGTGAGTAATGAGAATCAACTACCAGAAAGAAAATTTAACATCTAGACTACTGTGGATGATGGTTAATGCACATGTGTTTCTGAAGAAGCAATGGGTAGAAAGAGTTTTTCTTTGCCATACAATCCCTAACAGGATTTTTAGGATTCACAGTAACCAAAATTAGATTCACAAAGCTGTATATTTTTATTCTGCACACACATTAGGGGTGACATTGTCTAAAAAAGTCCTTGTGCTAATTGACATGTATACAGGAAAATATTACTTCCATGGAGTATTACAGTTTCTATGTTTTCTGCAGTTTTGCTCACAAATACAACTAGCTGTGATGCCACAGCAAACTCCAAAATGCTTGTGAAGTGTTTATTTGCTCACTCATTTATCTAACAGTTATTCAGCACTTACTATATGCCATATACTGTTGTACTTACATAGAAAAACACCTCACAGTCTGTTGAATAGCAAGTAGGAGATTAAATCTCATTTCCTAAACTCGAGGGTCATTTGGTAATAAGAGAAAGAAAACTACTAGAGAGATAAGATTCTGAATAATGAAGAAGTCTCTTCAACGATACGTAATCTAGACAATAAACGTACTCACCTAAAATCATTGAGACTTCAGTAGTTACAGAGTGTAAGATACCTTGTAGAGTAATATTAGTATATACTTCTAAAGTGATATGAAAGTGAATAGTCACTTGGAGGTAAAAGACATAGATGAAGAGTCATACCTCTAGAATTTATGGTATTTCATACATTTGTGAAATTGCACATTGGAATAGAAATAGCTAAAACAATAAAAGTATCATTTTAAAAGTTTCCGTAGTAAAGGAAAAATCTTACTTTGAAGATTGAACTTAGGTCATTTCAAGACATATAGAATTATATTTTTCTTCTATCAATATATCATCTCCAGTAAAAGGAAGGTGCTTATGTAACACGGGCAGGCAGAGACATGTACAGGGCAAAGAGGCAGGTAGGTATGCTCAATTGGGACAAGAATTAGTGGATCTGACAAGAATAATGGAAATAGGCAACTTCTTACCCATAGTTACCAATAATGCGGTAAGAAAATATAGGTATTTAATACCACATCAACCTTTTAATTATGGCTACTTTGACACTGTTAGTAATTTTGCTTAGGGTAACCATACAGTTATCTGTCTTGAATTTGCATGTAGAATATTTGAGTCTCCTTAAACAATAACTTATCATTGCCCTTATAAATGTTTAATAAATTTAAATCTCACACCACTTCTTCATCCTTGACTGCTTCTGGGCACTCCATCGATCTCAAAAATCCCATATCCTCACTTAAGATTGATGCGCTATTGCTCGCCAGATTTTTGCCTTTAGTGCAGCCCTCTTCTCTGAAATATCCCTAAAGGTTGCCCTGAAATTTCCACTTAAGTACTTCAAACGTCCCTCAAAAATATATGTGTCCAAAAATGGTCTTCTTCCCAATATGGCCCTTCTCCTGTGATCAGTGAAAGGCACACCTATTTAATTACAGAAAAAAAAATACCTTCTTCTCCTTCACTTCACATCCGATCTAAATGAACGCTTGCTGATTTTATGTTGTATGCACTTCTGTATTCCACATTAGTATCATAGTTAATGCTACCTCAGTGGTTTACAATCTGGTCGCCCCAGATCTGTTCTGCCTTCCATCTACATGCTTCTCTTAGCCCATATGATTTCCCAAAACTGTTGGATGAACAGCTTCAAAAGTTACTTTTTGAAATTCATCTCCAGTTACTCCACTCGCGGTTTTGTTTTTCCCTCAATTCTCCATGTTCTCATGTATACGATGCTCCTCTCTACCTCAGAGCCTTGGCACTTTGTTGCATTTGCTTGGCATGCTCTTCCTCACTCTCTGCCCTTCTCTTTACCCAGTTATCTCCTATTCATCCTTCACATATTGGGTCACTTATCAGCTCCTTACAGAAAGCTTTTCCATCTTCCTGCAAGTAAATTTAACTTTCTATGATAACCTCTCACAGTAATAGCAATTATTAGTTTATACATTGATCTATTTAGTGTTTTCTTCTATTTTAAGGAAATATCTCTTGAATGTACTAATTTGTTTCTAAATATTAGTGTATTTTAAAGTCAATAGCTAAACAACACTACTCTTTGGCAAGCATAGCCAGTAATCTAGAAACAAGGTGGGGCCCACTTTTCCACCCAGCAGCATAGACTATTCTGAAATCAGAGATTAGCTGGACCTTCTGTAAGGTCTAGTTCCTAGATACCCTTTTTATTTTCTAAAGCTATCACCCACATGCTTCAGCCTTTGTCACTTTATTTAAGCAAAGCCAATAAATTAAATATTATGCCCTAGTTATTTGTTTTCATGTTTACACCTCACCAAAACAAAACTACAATCAGTAGAACTAGTAGTAAAAAAAAGTTTTATCTTGAGAAATTATAGGTTTTGATAGTAGATATTTTCAATCATTTCCTCCCCAAGAAGCAAAGAAAAAGAACAATGAGACCTATGAAACCCACCAAAATGAAAATATATATATCATTGATAAAACAAACAAAAGCCAGAATAAAACAAATAAGAAAATAAAACTAGCTTTCCTGAGTTTAGTTTCAGGGACCTATTTAGAGAGTATTGTTATTTTTCTTTATGTTTACTCCAAATAGTTATTTTTGTTACTCAACACTGCTGGCTCATAGAGTAGCCTGCAATGTTAATGTGGGCTTATTAGGTGTTTCACAAATGAAATACACACCAGAATTACCTAAGAAGTATTTTTTAAATTCAGATGCCAAAGCTCCATTTTCCAAATTGGAATTTCCAGTTATAAGCCAACACAAATACAACGGCAAAACCTTTAATCACAATTTGTATATGTAGCCGTGTCAGAGAAGCACTGTGCCAAATGTTCCACATATTAGGAAGCTTTAGCTATTAAGTGTTTTACATGACTGAGAGGTTCATTGTACTTTCAAATATACTTAATAAATCATTTCCAGACTCACTGAATTTCTTAATTTTCTTCCCCAAAATATATAAACTAATGTAGTCACTAAAAAGTAGGATTAATTTTAGATCTTTCATTGCTATCTATTAGGACTATAATAACTAATTCGTATTAGGTAAAGGGTAAAATTAAATGTATATAATGTTAGTGTGTAAAAGATGTAGTCATGGAGAAACTTACTTGAATGGAAAGGTAGTTATGCATTGTTATGAAACACTCAAAAAAGTCTTAGTTTTAGAGTTATTAGCAACTTAAGTCTTTATCTGTCTGGAAATACTTTAAATTTTTCTTAAATGTAGAGAATTCCTTGACCAATATTTTAATCTCTTTCAGGCAAATTCTAACAGATGCTCCATTTCTGGAGTACAAAACGAATTCAGAAAATTTTCGTTCAAATTGTCAACCTTTTAGATTAGAGAATAGATGAGAATAAAATATCTAAGGTGCACATCCACTGAAAATTGCGTAAAATGTAGAAGTATGTGCTTATATATAAAGCAGATTGTTGTTGGTTGCATAAAACTATAAAGGAAAATGTATTATTTCATATAGCTCAGCATTTTAACAAAATCATAAAGGACAGTTTTTTCTTTCCATCTTTTTGTATGTTAGCATTAGGTATTCAGTATCAAAAGATGCCTGTAGCAGCTCCAAGAATCACATATTCATACAACAATTAGCAAAAGTATCAGAGGCATTTGAACCAGAGCAACTCCGTCTTGACTAGGAGCATAAAGGTTGGTTCCAGGCCAGGTGCAATTGCAGGTCAAGCCTGCAATCCCCACACCGAGGTGGGAGTATTGCTTGAAACCAGGAGTTCAAGACCAGCCTGGGCAAGAAAGTAAGAAACACCTCATCTCCACAAAAATTTAAAAATTAGCTGGGTACTGGGGCATGTGCCTGTAGTTGGAGTTACTCAGAAAGGGGAGGCTGAGGCAGAAGGATGGAGCCCAAGAGTTGGAGGCTGCACTGAGCTTTGATGGCACCACTATACTCCAGCCTGAGTAACACAGACCCTGTCTCTTAAGACAAAAAGGTTGATTCTAGGACTGTAGAATAGATAAACAGCATGGGATATGAGGGAAATCCTCAGCAGTATTAATGTTGCATTCCAATTTGATGTTGACGATATATACAATGGCTTTTTGTTTTAAAGGCTTTTATCTCGAGAACGTGGTGTCTGGAGTTAAAGATAGTCTACTTTTTTACCTGTGGCATACTCCACACATCTGTACCATTCTTGAGTGATTGCTTAGGAATGAATGTGATTTGAACTCATTCATGTTGAGAGGGTGTCAAGTTGAGAACCAGGCAGATCCCCACCACCTACAGTAAAAAGGATCCTAAAGTAAGCTGGTTGAAGAAATTAGATCCCAAAGATTCTTGGTGAATTTTGAAGTCTTCCATCAGTATACCCATATTAAAAGGAGATGACAGAAGCCAAAGTAATTATGGGCTGACAGGACAACTGATCAGTTTCATTAAAAAGGGCAAACTTGAAGATAAATCTTTTGACTCCAGCTCTTTAGAGGATCTAAAGTGACCTTGATGGACAGTGGAAGAAATCACAACATGGAATTCCTTGAATAAAAATTTATTGACTTTAAAAAAAGATCTTCCTCAAGGACACCTCATTTTCCTTTCAACTGATGGGCTTAGATATGAAAACAAAGATAATAGTTTTCCCTTGTAACAGCTGACACCATTGTTCATTCAGCTCACCCACTGTTGGTCATTTTGGTTTTACAAACCTGGATACATTCTCATTGGCTGCACATACATTTTGCTTCTTGGAAAATTATGTCTTTTGCCAAAGTTGCCCACAGGTTGCGAACACCTGGATGTCATTCCAGCCCTGCTGTTCTATATCCCAAGTATGTCAATCTTACCTCTGATAGTTAAGTACTACTATCTGGCCTCTGCTATTCTAGAATTTTATTATTCCCATTGGTAGAAAGAAAAGCATGTCCTACTATCAAACATGGTCTATGAAAGACAGCCTGACTAATACTCTCAAGAATGCTGGCACTCTCCTCACTAGTGCATATAATCATTTTAGTGGAGACAATGTCTTCTGGGTCACTTGGAAACAGAGTAACCTGATAGATTTCCTGTTCTTATATATTAAACCTGTCCTAGGATGCCCACTTACTCCTTTCTTATCACTCTCCCAAAGCAGTTCCAATAACTCTACCTTATTCACCACAGTACCTCATCATCTCTAAGCTTGAAAGAGCCATTGCAACACCATAGTAGGACCAGCTTCAGGTGTTCTGGCAACATGTTAAATTCTGCATCAGAGAGAGTGCCATCTTATCAATAAATTCTCCCCTCAACACCCTATGCTCTACCTTCTTTCATTTAGCACTCTCAAGGTTCATGCTGACATGTGTTCTCTTGGTTCCTACTGGTAGTTATTAGCCAGGCTCAGCAGCTTTTTTCAGTGAATAATGTTTCTTCTTTATATCAGGATCCCACTTAGGCAATGCTGAAAACTAATACTGTTTATTGGTGTGGAAATGATAGGAGAAAGCAGAAGCACTCATGATGCAGGCAAGCATCATCTTCTGAGGCATCCATCTTAAATAAGGCCTTTCCTTTATCTCCAGCCACTGAAGATGGTTGGGAAGGGGATGTGATCCCCTAGCCTAGAGGTTTTACGGGAATCTGGAGAGTTTAAGCTACTCAAGTGAATCTATTTGAATGCCGCCAACAAATTCCTCAGGATATCAGTCCTTTACTACTTCACTAGTAAGTTCCTGGCTTTATTATATGCAACTTATTAGTTTATGAATGTCTCCTCTGTAATTTCATGACTCTCACAATTAAACTTTCAGCTTTATTTTCAGTACTAGTTTGGGCTCCAACTGCAGAAGATACAGTCGTTTTAAATACGGCCATGGATGTCTTTTGGCTTTCACACGTGTCTTGGTTTAATTGCTGGCTGACACTCAACATTAAACATTATTTTTTATAAAGTCCTTACAAATAAGAACTGGATCCAAAATCATTTTAAGCACTATTGGCTGACATATCTTTCAAGTGGTAGGGCTAGTACATGTCAGTGCTTCTTTCACTTACACCTTATCAGAAAGCACCACTGATGAGAGGGTTAGGGTGAGATAGGATGGGTGCAAATTGTATATTATGGAGATTATTCCAAGTAGCTGGATGAAAGTATGGGAAGGTGAGTCCAGGAAGGGATAAAAGCCAACAAGGTTTGCATTCATGAATAGGATACTGCTGGGTGCAACTGGGTTCATCTTTATAGGAACCTCTAATTGTATGTGTAGAACACACCTCAGATATCTCCATCAAGGCACAAGGAAGCTGAGATTTTTATTCATCGACCCCTGTCCTCATTATGTGAGAGTTGTCCTTGAGGACATAAACTCACCGGTTCTTCTGGCCTTCTCTGAGCCCCACCTGAGATAGCTTCTATGGCCTGAGAAAACCTTGAGCCAGAGAAGCACAGGAGCCAAAAATAGGAAGGTGTAGGTTTGAATCAGAATGGTCTCCCAAGCTACAGGTGCCATCTGAGACAGAATAAGGAGATACAGTCAATGAGCAGAGAATAAGATCATAATGCAAGTTAACCTTCAGAAGTTTAATTCATTGTGGCTTTGTGTTCAAGAAAAAGTAATTAAAATCTAGTGCTTTTCCTATAATCAATTCACTTTGAAGTTTTATATGATACTTTATTTGTGACGAATTTTAGAGAACACTGCCATACGTAATGGGATTTTTTGGTTTGTTTTTAACCAACGAAACAGTTTTCCTCAATAATGTATTTTATGAGTCTTAGGATTTTGGTGAATATTTAAATACTTGGCAACATTAATTAAAGTTAGAACATAAATACAGTTCCCAAAGACCACCTAAACAGCTTTACATATTTGCATCTTTGTTTTAGTTGACATAAATTATTGAATGATTCATTAATTTGAAATTTCCTGTATATTTATAATAGTAATATAATTCTGAATCCTAGGGTGTTTTAAGAGTCTTGCTATTATTTTTCATGTTTTAAATCAATTATTTAATGTCCTGTAATAAGTCTGGTTCAAAAATTGCTTTGTTTTTTATTATTTTTTAATACAGTGTTCTTAAACTTTATTTCTTTTCTGAATATTTTGTTAGATTTTTCAGTAGCACACATATTTTCACAAAATACAATGAAGATTCTAGCTGAATTAGGTAGAATTTTTTGTTTTATTTGTTGTTAAGCATTAAAATTGAAGTTAAACTGAAGATAAAACAGAAAATAATGCAGTGTGCAATGAAGTTATGTGATGAAAGAATTTAAATAAAGAAAAGGCTGAAAAATATTTTAAGCATTAAGAACACTTGGGAAAAAGTTTCAATATATATTTTTCTGAGTAACAACTCTATTGTTTAGGTAAGTATAATTCTGAGAGCATGTGATAATTAGAGAATTATTTGAATAACCAAAATTAATGTATTTACAGATTGAGAAATATAACAGATTACAAGTAAAATGTGTGACTGGTTTCAATTTTAGAAAATAAATACTGTATGAATATAATGGTTTTATATTGTATAGGAAACTGATGGATCTTGCTCATAAACCATTGGTTTGGTGTATTATTACATATATAGATTATATTAAGCAAGGAATTGAATTATATTCACATTTCTCTAATTGTGTTTTCCAAATAAAAGCCCACTGGGTAAATGAGTATGGAATTCACCACCTGCAATGCATTGAAAATTGCTATCAAGCAAGTAGAAGGGTTATTATTTAAAAATCCAATCCTAAACTTACTTTAGTACTGTAGAGCCAGATACTTTCTCAGCATTTTCTCCTCTTTCTACTCACTTTGAACTTTTATCTGTGTATTAATTTTATTTTTAATTATATAAGTAGCATTCACTTAATCAAAATAAACAAGTTCTTCAAAAACATTTGGTGAAGACGGCAGCTTGAATTCTTCTATATGTTAACGAAAAGGCTTATCATATACCTCTCTCTCATTGATTTGTGTGTTTTACAATTAGTATTATTAGTTAGTCCTTAAACATCAGATATTTCATGATTCTGATTTCATTATTCACAGTAGTTATGTTTTATTAATTTGTGGCAAGCCATGTATAAGTGAATATTCAATTTTATGGACTGAATGTTTGTGTCCTCCACAAATTCATATGCTGAATCCTTAACCCCCAGTGTGGCTGTATTTTGTGATGGGATATCCAAAGGAGTAATTAATGTTAAATGAGGTTATAGAGATGAGGTCCTGATCCAGTAGGATTCGTGCACTTATAAGAAGTGACGCCAGAGAATGTCACCCGCCCACCACCCCTCGTGCACTCTAAGGAAAGGCCATGTGAGGACATAGTGAGAAGGTGGCTGTCAGCAAGCCAGGAAGGGTGCCTTCACTAGAAAATGACTAACATGGAACCTTGGTCTTGAAGCCTTTAGAACTGTGAGAAATTAAATTTCTGTTATTTAAGCCACCAAGCCTATATTTTGTTATGGAAGCCATAGCCACTCAACACACTGAACCATCACTCCTAGGTGAAATTCAGGTTTAGGTTTCTATGCCCTTTAGGTAACAACATATTCATCAACCAATCGATTACTTTTTCTTATATGTGTTTCTTTTTAAATACACCTTATTTAATATATAGTGTTTTTCTCTAAGGCAGTTCTCTAAGGCAGTTTGCAGCCTTCCTGCTCTTAAGAACATTAAGAACATTAGAGTTACCACTATGCTTGGGGCCATTTCAAACCCCAGAATCACCAATAAGAAGCACAGAGATGCAAAAATTGCGGCACTAAGACAGTCCATAAAAAAGACACTTGTTTCTGGTATGAAAACTGAAACAAGGAGAAATATTAGCAAATATTAGATCCATGAATAATGAGTATTGACAATATTTTCATCACTTTTCATTTCATAGATAAGAAAATAAGAGGGTATAGAAATTAAAACACTTTGTATAGAGATTTCAAAAGGAGTGACAATGATTTGTTTTTTTCCATTGGTATGTCATATTTAAAGCATTATTTTGTTATCAATTGCCTAGGTTTATAGTAGTTTGAATCTTGCATATATATATACACACACACACACACACATATATAGATATATATATCACACAATCAAATGTCAGAAGGAAAAATTTTTTTTTTACTTTGACCATCTAAAAATACAAAATTGTAGCTAGAGAGGAGGAATAAGTTCTAGTGTTCCATGTCATTGTAAGACGGCTATAGTTAACAATAATATATTATATAGTTCCAAATAGTTCAAAGGAAGATATTGAACAGTCCCAGCATGAAGAAATAATAAATGTTTGAGATTCGAATTACCCCGATCTGATCGCTAGATACATCAAAACATCACTATGCATCCCATAAATATGTACAACTATTATTTGTCAATTAAAAATAAAATACGATAAATTATCAGGTATAAAAATTTTTCTATATGGTTGGGTAGAGAAAATAATAATAGCACAAACAAAACTTTTTGTAAGGATTTATTTTTTTAGAAGTATAAATGCTTTTATACAAAAAGCAGTATTTTTTCTTTCCAGATTATTGTTATTTGCCAAATTTTGGGCCAAATATGAAATTTGATTTCCACTCATAATTTCCACACTAATAAAGAAAAAAATGAAACATATTTCTGCTTTAATCGATGCTCGTATATTCAAAAAGTAATTGTGGCATGAATACAAGTTTTGTTTCTTTTCATTCCTATTTTACAAGGCTATGAGAGATAGAAAATGTTACCACTAATCCTGTCTGCATTAAGCAATAATTAACACATATATACAGTTTAGTTAACTTCAAAATAATAACATTAATTACTGTGATTCTTCTATACTGTAGGAGAAAAGGCATTCAATTTTACATTATTGATTGGTTTTTCAAAATCATATTCTGTACACAGAAGACTGTGTGTGTGTGTGTGTGTGTGTGTGTGTGTGTGTCTGTGTCTGTGGGAGGGGAAAGAGAGTGAACGAGAGAGAGAGAGAGACACGCAGTAAAGGACATTGAGAAGCATTAAACCCATGCCTGTTTTGCAAGCTTTCTGGTGGTCAAACTGTGTTGGTTTTTGGATATGGATATATGATGTTGTATACATTGCTATGCCAGGCTAATTGTTGGGGTTTTATTATAGGCATATTATGAGACTTTAAGTACCTAAGATTGTACCCAGTTTGTTTTTGAGGGTTATTCATTCCGAAAAAGAATGCTACAGCCCCAACACTCTAAAAGTTGAGAAAGGAATTAACATTTAGCAGAAATCTGCAAGTTGGCTCTGTTAATCTCACAAAATTACAGAAAAATACATAAAACAGTAGGATATAGTCAGAGTCAGACCCCAAACAGAAATCTACGAGTGTTAAAAGGCTGAAAATCTGTAGCAACAGATGTATTTATATATTTGTCCTGTATTTTATTTCACCACATATGGTTCCACATTACCACTGAACATGATTATAGGACTTCTGCTCATGTTGGTACAGTTAAGGCAGTAATGCCATTTTTAAACATTTTTCCATCCAGGTGTTCCAATTATATTTAACTTTACATATTTTTCTATGACTTTTATTTTGTCATAAAGTTAGGTCACTGGAGGCATAAAATATCACAGTGGAAAATTTTCTTTTTATATCTTTTAATAGACTGCATCAAAGCATTTAGGAAAATGTGTGCATTTCTATATTCTATCAGTTTTATTGAAAGGTTTTCAGAAAAAGCAAAACCTTACCTACACACTCACAGTTAGCGACATCCCCTAGGGCTTTTGACTCCTGCAAATCCCAGTTTCATCTTGTCCTTGGCCTCCATCTCTAACTTGCAGAGAATGAGAATCTGGAAAACCATAAGAACTGAGAGTCACTAACCAATGGGTTGGCTTCAACCCATTGTTGACAGTTGTATTTACAGGCTGTTTGAAAGTCTTCTATCTGCTTGAATAGAATGGTAGTAAAGAGTTGAAAATTTGATGTAATTTATTTTTTATCGCTGTACAATGATATAATTGTACAAAAAAGGCATTAGATTTCTGGAAGTGTTCAATTTTATTTGATAGATTTTATTTGAAAAACTTCTTGGAGGTTGTTTTAACCTTGGTTGGTTTTAACTGGAAATCATCATACTATGTTCTCTTGTAATAGATTAGAACCATTGGAGAGATCAACCTTGGAAATGAACTCTTTGTAAACATACTCTTCCATCAATAAATTAATAAGTTGCAGCGGAACGTGGACAGATGAAAACAGTATTTCTGGTCCCTTTCTCCACCCTCATAGTGAAATAAAGGAACTGAAACCTTTGTAGACCTTTTCATATATGACTTATACTGGCCATTTTAATAAAATCATTTCATCTGGCTGAAGACAAAGACTTGAGTCATATATCTGATGCTCTAAGATAAACTGGTGTGGATTGCTAAATCCTAGTAAGCAGCTTACACCTTCACTCTTGAGGCTGCTTCCTCCTTTATCCTGTCATCTCCTCCACATGATCTAAAAACACGCTCTAAGAAAATCCACTTAAAATTGACCAAATTCTTTCAAACTTCTCTACAGACACATTGTAAAATTAGTGCTAATAAATAGCTAGAATTAGAGCTATAAGGGATCCTAGATATTACTGTGGCCGAAACACTGTATTTCATAAATGTGCAACTAATTTAAAAAGAACAGTTGGAAATTTAGTCATATGTTCCTAAATTACTCTTGAATTAAAGAGGGTAATATGAAATTATTAATTCCAAAAACAAAATGAAGTGAAAATGTTATATCCAAGGGGTTTTAGAAAAGTGCTTCTGAAATTAAAAAAGAAGTTAAGGGAGCCAAGAACTCAAATTGAGAGGGATGTATAATTTAATGAGTTTTTGTTATAAAAATAATCATATGAGAAATAACTTTTCTGCTGCTATTATGCAAAGAAGCAATGAGGAGAGTAGGGAGAGAAGAGTAGATAAAAAATTAGAAACAGGAAAAAAATTAATGACCATGGATAGACATAGAGGGTTTAAAAAATCTAAGAAAATATTATATATAACTAATATCCTATTTAGAGCTATGTAATGCATGAAATACGATTGGATAGAAGTTATCAATTATAATAATGATCACCCAGACCTTGCTCCTGATTTTAAATGAAATAGTCTTACCATTTTACCATAATGAGGAATTTTATGGATATTCTTCATCAAGGTTAAAAACAACTCCTTCATTTTCTAGTTTGCTAAGAATAATTGTTAAATTTTTCCATTACTTTTCTGTATCTTTTGATATAATTAAGTAATCCTTGTCTTATTCAGTTAAGATAATTAATTAAACTTACTGGTTTGCTAAGATTAAAAATCAACATTTCATTCTCAAAATAAATTTCCTGTGTTTAAGGAATCTTACCTTTCTATACACATCGGAATTTGGTTTTCTGAGATTTGTTCAGATTTTTTTCATTCATGTTTATGAGTGACGTTATTCCATAATTATTATTTCTCTTCCTGCCCTTGTGATCAGTACTTAAAGTTATACTGATCTTATACAATAAGTTGAAGTGTAGTTCTTCTTTTTATATGTGTTGAAACAGTTTGTGTTTGAAAATATGCATTTTTTAATTCTTGGTAAAACTGATAAGACCACTTGGACCTGGACATTTTTGGAGGTGGGAGATTTAAAACTATTCTTCAATATGTTTGAGAATTATTCCAGTATTGCATTTCTTTTGGAATAAATTTAATATGCTATATTTTTCTATGAGTCCAACTATTTTTCTAAGTTTTGAAATACATCGTAGCACAATATTCTTTATAATAAGCCCCTATCTGTAGTGTCTGTGGCATATACAACCAAGTCTATTTAATACCTATTATTGACTAGTTGCAGCTTTGCTTTGTTAAATTATTACTCTTTATATAATTTTGTCAATTTTATTTTTTTTATTATTATACTTTAGGTTTTAGGGTACATGTGCACAATATGCAGGTTTGTTACATATGTATCCATGTGCCATGTTGGTTTGCTGCACCCATTAACTCGTCATTTAGCATTAGGTATATCTCCTAATGCTGTCCCTCCCCCCTCCCCCCAACCCACAACAGTCCCCGGAGTGTGATGTTCCCCTTCCTGTGTCCATGAATTCGCATTGTTCAATTCCCACCTATGAGTGAGAACATGCGGTGTTTGGTTTTTTGTCCTTGTGATAGTTTACTGAGAATGATGTTTTCCAGTTTCATCCATGTCCCTACAAAGGACATGAACTCATCATTTTTATGGCTGCATAGTATTCCATGGTGTATATGTGCCACATTTTCTTAATCCAGTCTATCGTTGTTGGACATTTGGGTTGGTTCCAACTCTTTGCTATTGTGAATAGTGCCACAACAAACATACGTGTGCATGTGTCTTTATAGCAGCATGATTTATAGTCCTTTGGGTATATACCCAGTAATGGGATGGCTGGGTCAAATGGTATTTCTAGTTCTAGATCCCTGAGGAATCGCCACACTGACTTCCACAATGGTTAAACTAGTTTACAGTCCCACCAACAGTGTAAAAGTGTTCCTATTTCTCCACATCCTCTCCAGCACCTGTTGTTTCCTGACTTTTTAATGATGGCCATTCTAACTGGTGTGAGATGGTATGTCATTGTGGTTTTGATTTGCATTTCTCTGATGGCCAGTGATGATGAGCATTTTTTCATGTGTTTTTTGGCTGCATAAATGTCTTCTTTTGAGAAGTGTCTGTTCATGTCCTTTGCCCACTTTTTGATGGGGTTGTTTGTTTTTTTCTTGTAAATTTGTTTGAGTTCATTGTAGATTCTGGATATTAGCACTTTGTCAGATGAGTAGGTTGTGAAAATTTTCTCCCATTCTGTAGGTTGCCTGTTCACTCTGATGGTAGTTTCTTTTGCTGTGCAGAAGCTCTTTAGTTTAATTAGATCCCATTTGTCAATTTTGGCTTTTGTTGCCATTGCTTTTGGTGTTTTAGACATGAAGTCCTTGCCCATGCCTATGTCCTGAATGGTATTGCCTAGGATTTCTTCTAGGGTTTTTATGGCTTTAGGTCTAACATGTAAGTCTTTAATCCATCTTGAATTAATTTTTGTATAAGGTGTAAGGAAGGGATCCAGTTCCAGCTTTCTAGATATGGCTAGCCAGTTTTCCCAGCACCATTTATTAAATAGGGAATCCTTTCCTCATTTCTTGTTTTTGTCAGGTTTGTCAAAGATCAGATAGTTGTAGATATGCAGCATCGTTTCTGAGGGCTCTGTTCTGTTGTATTGATCTATGTCTCTGTTGTGGTACCAGTACCATGCTGTTTTGGTTACTGTAGCCTTGTAGTATAGTTTGAAGTCAGGTAGCATGATACCTCCAGCTTTGTTCTTTAGGCTTAGGATTGACTTGGTGATGTGGGCTCTTTTTTGGTTCCATATGAACTTTAAAGTAGTTTTTTCCAATTCTGTGAAGAAAGTCATTGGTAGCTTGATGGGGATGGCATTGATTCTATAAATTACCTTGGGCAGTATGGCCATTTTCACAATATTGATTCTTCCAACCCATGAGCATGGAATGTTCTTCCATTTGTTTGTATCCTTTTTTATTTCGTTGAGCAGTGGTTTGTAGTTCTCCTTGAAGAGGTCTTTCACATCCCTTGTAAGTTGGATTCCTAGGTATTTTATTCTCTTTGAAGCAATTGTGAATGGGAGTTCACTCATGATTTGGCTCTCTGTTTGTCTGTGATTGGTGTACAAGAATGCTTGTGATTTTTGTACATTCATTTTGTATCCTGAGACTTTGCTGAAGTTGCTAATCAGCTTAAGGAGATTTTGGGCTGAGACACTGGGGTTTTCTAGATATACAATCATATCATCTGCAAACAGGGACAATTTGACTTCCTCTTTTCCTAATTGAATACCCTTTATTTCCTTCTCCTGCCTGATTGCCCTGGCCAGAACTTCCAGCACTATGTTGAATAGGAGCGGTGAGAGAGGGCATCCCTGTCTTGTGCCAGTTTTCAAAGGGAATGCCTCCAGTTTTTGCCCATTCAGTATGATATTGGCTGTGGGTTTGTCATAGATAGCTCTTATTATTTCGAGATATGTCCCATCAATACCTAATTTATTTCAATTTATTGAGAGTTTTTAGCATGAAGGGTTGTTGAGTTTTGTCAAAGGCCTTTTCTGCATCTATTGAGATAATCATGTGGTTTTTGTCTTTGGTTCTGTTTATATGCTGGATTACATTTATTGATTTGCATATGTTGAACCAGCCTTGCATCCCAGGGATGAGGCCCACTTGATCATGATGTATAAGCTTTTTGATGTGCTGCTGGATTCGGTTTGCCAGTATTTTATTGAGGATTTTTGCATCAATGTTCATCAAGGATATTGGTCTGAAATTCTCTTTTTTGGTTATGTCTCTGCCAGGCTTTGGTATCAGGACGATGCTGGCCTCATAAAATGTGTTAGGGAGGATTCCCTCTTTTTCTATCGATTGGAATAGTTTCAGAAGGAATGGTACCAGTTCCTCCTTGTACCTCTGGTAGAATTCAGCTGTGAATCCATCAGGTCCTGGACTCTTTTTGGTTGGTAAGCTATTGATTATTGCCACAATTTCAGAGCCTGTTATTGGTCTATTCAGAGATTCAACTTCTTCCTGGTTTAGTCTTGGGAGGGTGTATTTGTCGAGGAATTTATCCATTTCTTCTAGATTTTCTAGTTTATTTGCATAGAGGTGTTTGTAGTATTCTCTGATGGTAGATTTTATTTCTGTGGGATTGGTGGTGATATCCCCTTTTTCATTTTTTATTGCGTCTATTTGATTCTTCTCTCTTTTCTTCTTTATTGGTCTTGCTAGCGGTCTATCAATTTTGTTGATCTTTTCGAAAAAACCAGCTCTTGGATTCATTAATTTTTTGAAGGGTTTTTTGTGTCTCTATTTCCTTCAGTTCTGCTCTGATTTTAGTTATTTCTAGCCTTCTGCTAGCTTTTGAATGTGTTTGCTCTTGCTTTTCTAGTTCTTTTAATTGTGATGTTAGGGTATAAATTTTAGATCTTTCCTGCTTTCTCTTGTGGGCATTTAGTGCTATAAATTTCCCTCTACACACAGCTTTGAATGTGTCCCAGAGATTCTGGTATGTTGTGTCTTTGTTCTCATTGGTTTCAAATAACATCTTTATTTCTGCCTTCATTTCATTATGTACCCAATAGTCATTCAGGAGCAGGTTGTTCAGTTTCCATGTAGTTGAGTGGTTTTGAGTTAGTTTCTTAATCCTGAGTTCTAGTTTGATTGCACTGTGGTCTGAGAGACAGTTTGTTTTAAATTCTGTTCTTTTACATTTGCTGAGGAGAGCTTTACTTCCAACTATGTGGTTAATTTTGGAATAGCTGTGGTGTGGTGCTGAAAAAAATGTATATTCTGTTGATTTGGGGTGGAGAGTTCTGTAGATGTCTATTAGGTCCAGAGCTGAGTTCAATTCCTGGATATCCTTGTTAACTTTCTGTCTTGTTGTTCTGTCTAATGTTAACAGTGAGGTGTTAAAATCTCCCATTATTATTGTGTGGGAGTTTAAGTCCCTTTGTAGGTCACTCAGGACTTGCTTTATGAATATGGGTGCTCCTGTGTTGGGTGCATATATATTTAGGATAGTTAGCTCTTCTTGTTGAATTGATCCCTTTACCATTATGTAATGGCCTTCTTTGTCTCTTTTGATCTTTGTTGGTTTAAAGTCTATTTTATCAGAGACTAGGATTGCAACCTGAGGCAGGAGAATTCTTGAATCCAGGAGGCAGAGGTTGCAGTGAGCCGAGATGTGCCACTGCATTCCAGCCTGGGCCACAGAGCAAGACTCCGTCTTAAAAAAAAATAATAAAATAAATAAATAATTTTCTACATATATATTTGTTTGTCTATTCCTGGATTCTCCATTTTGCAGTGTTTATATATCTATTCTTATTTTAATTTCAGACTGTGTTGATTGCTATAACTTTATAGTAAGCCTTAAAATCAGGTAGTGCAAATTCACTAAATGTATTATTTCTTAAAGTTAATTTGTTTATTCTAGGTCTTTCACTTTTCCATATGGAACTTAAAAAATCAACATCTCAGTTTCTAAATAGAAGTTTGTAGGATTTTGATTAGGTTTTATTGAATGTATATTAGTTTGGGAGAATTAGAAAATTTTAACAATATTATCTTCTAGTTAATGACCATTGTATATCTTCATATATTTAGGTTTCTGTAATATTACCAATCATTTATAGTAATTAATGTATGAAAATTGTACATATTTTGCTATGTTTATCATAAGTATATGTTTATATACTTGGTTTATATTTTTTATATCCTATGTATTTTTTATATATATTTATATAATTTATATTAAATTATAGGTGCTGTTTTTCACTTAAGTTTGCCATTATTTGTTGCTAGTGTCATTCATTTTCTAGTTTCCTTGCTTTTAGGGATTCCCCATTGATTTCCGGCAGCTATGCCATTTTTCAACTCTATACCAAGATACTTCAAGCCTATCAGCTTCAGCTCAGGTCCCCATGCTGTGCATAAATAATGCACTCAGTTCAGAAAAATATTATATTGATGAATCTGGCCCCCTGTCTCTCTAAATATCAAGAGTAGATTTATCTTTGCCTCGTACTGCTTTTTCTTTTTTTTCTAATTTTTTTGTTAAACCTCCTTATGTCTTCACACATGCACTGTTTAGCTAACAGTTAAGGACTTGGAAAGCTTGTGCTTATAATTTGGATTTAATTATTCTGCAGGTTTCTCACTACTAGAATATGTGTTTTAAGTTTCCAATTGTATTCTCAGTCTTGAGCTCTCATCTCTGGCACCTGAAGTCCCCCAGGCATGTGGTTTCCCCATCGCTGTTATTTTCCATTGACAATTCCGAAAGCCTGTATCTGTGAAGGCAGGATAGTACCCTTAGCAAATAAGCCACATGTTTGCAATTCATACCCTTTCCAATTGAAATGGTTTATTTTTTTTTACTCTGTCTAGTTTTTATAATTATTATATGCAGTGCCGTTGTATTATTGCTTTATTATTTTGCTCTTCTAAGTTTGACTTCTGAACTATTCTTGCAACTTTTCTGAAGATCTGAAATCATGTCATTATAAAAGGTTAAAATTTGTCAGTCAGCCCAATCAGAAACTGGATTTTGTTGGAAGATAAGTTTTGGAAGATTATAAAATAACAATTATTTTTCAAATGTAACTTTTAGGTGAAAATGCTTGTGAGAAATATTCCTTCGATTCAAAGTTTCACATGCTCAGCTAAAGTAAACAAAATTCAATGAAAACTTTTGTTAAATGTGCTTGGGGTTGGATTGAGATATTTGAATTGAGCAGATAGACACAGTTGGAGAAAATCCAATAATCAAAAACATTGGTGTATCTTTCACATTTTAAACCTCCAAATTTGCCCCTTAGTCTTGCTAAGCAGGCCAATGAGCTTCCCTAGCAAGCCTGCTTTTCTACTCTCCAGGATAAGTGTTCTGTCTCTTCCAACCTCACAACCAACACCTTGTTCCCACTCCTCCCCTCACTTGATGTTCTCACTTCATATTCCGTAGTGAAATTCTAAAGAAAAATCGGACCTGTGATTTCTTATCAACCCATCATCACTAAATAGCCAATTCATTTATTTTACTACTTCTTTTCTGCTACAAACACAGAAGAATCTCTCTTCTTAGAAAAGGCCCTCAGCATTTGCAACAGATCCCATCCTTTCTCATCTTCCAAGATGATTAGTTCTCTCCCTTCAAATCCTAATCTATCACTCTGTCTCTCCGCTGAATCATATTTATAAGCATGCACAAATACTTAGGGTTTATTTGTGGAGGCCTGGACATTTACCCAAACTGGTAGTGATAGTTTGATATAATTACACAATTTTTAGGTGATCAATATAAGGTGATCAAATGTTCTGTGAATGGTCAACTCTAGAATATAGAGAAAATGGAAAAGTCAATAGTAAAGAATAAGTGTTCATCTTCTCAGATATTTTATCTTTTTAAGTTGCCACCCTACACTTTCATCTTTTGTTTCACTGTAAGGTTTATAATATTTATTTTCTTAATAACCCATCTCAAAATGTGCATTGTTTACTTATTTATTGTTTGTTTGTTTTCTGCACCTTCTCAGGCTTGGTAGGGAAGGAATTAGCTCTTTCTCATCATATCTTCATTATGTATAAAAGTGCCTGGAATAAATATATATACACTGTACTAAATGACCAAATGCATCACTCTGAAACTCCTTTAAGAAACCTCCTAATTTATTTGTAAATAAAACCATTCAGGTCATAAATAAATCAGAAAAAGTTACACCAAGTATTTTGAATCACTAGTACATTGTCAAATTGTTTCACATGCTTAGAATAAATTCACACTAATTTTAAAAAGTTAATATTATTTATATTTCATTTATTTGTCAATTCAAGGCAGAGGATGGTAGTCGTCGATGAGGGTGAATTTGAAAAGATGGAGCTTTACTGATGGATTGACAGAAAATGTCCTCAATCAGGAGTCATTTCTTTACAGAGAACTTTAGCAGCAGTGACAGTGGATGCACTCCTGCCAGTGGACATACACTCCCCAGAGAAGCCTATATTTTCATTAAATGTAGTATGGGCTTTTAAGAAATTTTTACCTCTTTTATACTGATTATTGTGCATACTTGTTTCCCTTGAACTGTGAATCTGAAGATTCTTATTATAAAAAAATTGTGTTTAGCAAGGGTGGCTAGAGTTATGTAAAGAGACTTTCATTTTGGCTTTTTCATTCATTCTCTATTTCCATTAAGTAAAGGATACTTGGAGCCAATTTTAATGAAAGACCTGAATGTGATCACAAGCTCATCATAATCTTCTTATGGAAAGTTTTATAGAATGACTAAGTAGGATCTTAGAACTCAAAATGACCTGAACTCATCTACTCTAGTTTTTACTCAATGCAGAGATTTCCTCTTTAATATTTGATAGATGATTTGAGGCTTCGCCTAGCCCATTTAATATTTTGTGGCACAGTTTCCTCCATTTAAATCAGCTCTAATTGTAGAAAAGCCTCATCTTATGTTCAGCTAGAATCTGCTTTCCTGAACTAACCAACTATGTGTCCTGTGGCACTGCATGGAACAACTCCAGTAATCCTTCTGCATGACGAACTTTCAAATATTTGTAAACAGCTATCAAATCCCCATTAAGCTTCTTTTCAACCTCATGAAACTTTCTAATCTTCCACGGTTTGCCAACCTTTCTTCTTCTTTCTCACGCTCTTCTGCATGGGCTTCAGTTTGCCCAAATGAAATGCCCAGAACTGAACTCAGTACTCCAGCTAGAGTCAGATCAATGCAAAACTGACTTGACAAAAAATCTCACTTCCTTCTTAGACTTGGGCAGACTGCTCAGCAAAGGAGACTAACAAAACAAAAGCATCTATAACAGGAAGCTTATCTCAAACCAACTTTGTAACTTGCCTGAGTTGTAAACCCCTGCTGTTTGCAACATGTTGAAACGTTTGGTTTTGACTATAGGTTATCAATCATATTTCATATTTCTTTGACAATCCAACTTAAATTGTACCTACTCCAAAAAGGAGTCTATTAATCTTCACCTTCCTCTTTAAAGTTCAACGAAATTTTATTTAAGTTTCTTCAACTTGGTTAACTTGGTTTTGCCCATATGTTATTAACCATATATTTTCTTATTTATTTTTCTTCAACTTAAACTGTACCTACTCCAAAAAGGAGACTGTTAATCTCCATCCTTCCCTTCATAATTCAAAAAAACAAATAAATAATTATATTTAGCTCTTTATTTAAAAACTTGCCTTCTTCATCTCTATTTTTTCTACATTTAAAAATTTTTTTTCACTACATGTGCAATACAGTATAAATTAGTTTCTTTTACTTATTCATTTATTTGTTGAGGGATATACACTTTATGAAATCATTTATTCATATAATATTTGATGGTGCCTAATGTATTTTAGGCACTATATTAGACACTGAGACATGGAAGTCAGAAAGACAAGAAGGTGAAATCAGAGAGATTCATCAAATTCTGTTTGTAGGCAGGACAGTTCCAACCAGACTTATCACAGGAGTTCGAGTCCTACATTATAACAATGTAATGTCCCTGTGTCACAGATTTCTGGAAGTGTTCCTGCCACAGATACTTTTAGCAATAAGTTATATGTAAATAAATATATTAAATGATACATTAAATTTGATTCAACAAACCCATTTAAGTGTTATACTTTTATATGAACCAAATCTACCTACTTTAAATTTTGCAGTTTTTAGAAGTGTATTAGTTTAATTAGCTTATTCAATTTTAAATTTAACCATTACTGACGACAGTCAGTGGTTAGTCAGCGGTCAGTCATTACTGATGACAGGCAGGGCCACATTTCTGGACCATGCCTATAGCTCTAAATACTTATTTGAATTTGACAAATCTCCAGAATGATGTAGGGACCTGAGGAGAATGGAAATGTATGTTCTCCTTTACAGTTGGGACCCCGGAAGGTGGAAACATACCACCATGTTGCAGGAAGGGTAGCAGTTTGTTGACAGGTTGCTGCCTGGAATGTTTAAGGAGATGGACCCAAGGCAAGTTCAGAGCATCTCACTTAAACCCGCCGGTGGAGCGCAAGCTGTGATAGCAGAGGGTGCATTGGATGACAGCACAGACCACACAACTAAGTATTATTCACTTCTACCTGATGCTTGCAAATTCCTAAAATGTGTATGCAATTATGAGGAGAAAGAATGAAAAAGATAGGACAGTCTTCACTGGAAAAAGAAAAAGTAACACATCCAAGTGAATAACTTAAGTTGGGATTAAGTTTTAACCATGTGGCAAAATTGGGATTTAAGAAATAAATGTATTCAGTTGTAGGAAAATGAAGTTACACTTGTGAAAATCAGAGTTAATGCCTCTGAAATTTGTCACAGCAAATAATAAGGTGGTTCTCACAAGAATTACAGCATGAACATATTGTCCTTGACAAGGGTTTGCTAAAACTCCTTCACTACTTTGTTTCATTTAAGCAGGAACACACTTTATGTTCTTAAAAAAACCTTTAGAAAATGTCAAATAAAGAGCCCTTCAAAAGCAGATATATTCGTTCTTTACTAAGCCCACAGTCATAAGCAAATGCTGAGAAATTCATTTAAAAATATTCTGAACTATTTAAAATGTGGTTCTTTAATTCTTATTGACATTTTAAATTTTTAAGCTTAGACTTTTCTGAAGTTAAAGTAATCAATTGTTTGTTTCTCCTGTTTATAACTATATACACACTTGCACCAATTAATAACCTTTGTTTTGCAATGAAAGATTACACATTCATTTAACTTAGCTTAGGTTCTGTTTGTTTTCAATTAGGAAGGGAAAAATCCTTTCAAGCATGATATCATAGGTTATTGATATTTCTTTTGCTTCATTTATAGGACCAAACAAAATTTTCATATTTATGGTCATTAATGTTGTTGATAAGAAATTGTATTAAGTGAATGGGTTGCGGTAAAAATGAAAATAATTTGAGAGTTAAAAAATTAAATTAATTTAGATGATATATTTGTTCTCTAATTGTAACCTCAAATGGGTAGCAGTGACAGTGTGAGATTAAAAAATCATAAGAATTTAATTAGTTTTTATTTAATTAATATATTAGGTATAAATCTCTGTCAAATTCTGTGTCCTTCAAGGCACGTGCATGCACACACACACGACACACACAAACTATTAGTGTCTGTAGACCTACCAAGACTTTATTTTCTGCCAGATACTGCCATTTAACATATGCAGTATCTTTTTCAAAATAACAGTGTTTTAAACATATTTATAGCAGGCAGAATAATGTTCCTCCCTGAAGATGTCAGCATCCTAATCCTTGAACCTATGAATATGTTACCTTACACAGCAAAAGAGATTGTGCAGATGTGATTAAGGTTAAGGACTTTGAGATGGACAGACTATCCTGGATCCAGCAGGTGGTGCTTAAGAGTGTTGGCCACCAAATAGGCTCTTACTCAGACACATGGCTCTTTTGTATTTTGGTGCATTGGCAGTAGTGCTCTGTGGTGCAAGAGGAGACAGGTGACCCCCTTATCAAGTCTGCTCCTGGGCATTGGAGGAGCCCCTTCCAATCCCTGCCACCCCACTGATACTTTCTCTGTTAGATGTGCTGGGCTGCAGGGCTCCCTAGGGAAGGGGCTGTGGTTAGCGGACAGACCGTATCATTCCCAGACTGGCCCTGAAGGGGGAAGCATACTTCAGTCCCTCTGTGGCTCACAAACGTGGGTGTCTCACCCCTCTCAGTGTTCGGAAGCTGGGACCCCTACACTTAGGCATCACCGAAGCCGGTGAGTCCTGCCCATATAGGAGAAGCAGGTGTGGGTGGAGTCACCTGATCCGCCATCTATGTGCTTCCCGGAGGAACATGGAGCTGTGCCCAACTGCTGAGTTCAGGCAGAGGAGGGTCTGCTGCATTGGAAGTCCCAGCCAACGTGTACTGCCCAGCTAGGAGCGGCAGGCATGAGTGGAGTCACAGACTCACCTGATCTGTTCCCTGGGCAGACCCTGGTGGAATATGGAGCTGCACAGGCCTGAAAAGTTCAGGCAGATGCAGATCCACTGTGCTAGAAGCACCAGCAGGCATTCCCACCCAGCCCACAGTAATGTTTTTATTTAAATGTTATCCCCAAATGTCATGCCTTCAAATTTACAATAAGAGCACAACAATTTAAAAGTTAAAAGTAAGTTTTAACCTAATACTCTGCAATATGTGATGTTGCATAAAAATAGAAAAAATTGCAAGACCTGGGAACTGCCAATATTTTCCACCTTTATTGAAATTAAAGAAAACACATAATTAGCACTTTATGAACTAAGCTTGACGAACAAAGTTGGGGTCCTCAGTTGACATTGTTCCAGGAAGTTTATACACACAACAAGTTTAGAAATTACTTTTTTCATTAAAAACCTGAGTGTGTGTCTAAATTTTTGGTAGGCTGATGTTAGCATTAATCAGTATAACTGTAACATACTCCAAATTCAACCATAACCTTGATATTTGCACTTATTTTTGAAGTTGTTTTAAGGCTTGAAAATTACATAAAACAGATGTGATGTTAAATCAACTTCTAAAAATTATAACTTCTGAACATATGAACATGACACTTACTGTAATGTTGTGTTGAAGCTTCCTCTTACCAGTTATAGCCCTGATGTGTAATAATCCAACATTATTTATCATTACTTATATATTCACAATTGCTTACAGCTAACTTGTACTTTTTGCTTGGATTCCATTAATGTGGCCAAAAGTACATAATTCCTGCTCCTTTTGTTTTCTCCTAGAAAAGTATGCCCAGCCAACAAAGCTTTCTAAAAGCCAGAAATGTCATGGAGCAGTGCTGGCTTCTTTTACTTAAAACTCTTGAAGTATTTGTGAAAGTATTTGCCAAGTGTCTAGTAACTTTTAAGCTTCTTTTCTTATTTTTTTTTTACCTAGTGTTGATGGAAATGTATCACATTACAAACCTGTGATTCACCTGTGGAACCATTCATACCCCTTGCGAATCTTCAGCATGTTTCTGTGACTGAAAGTCTTACTCCACTGAGCATAAAAATAGTACATTTTTAATCTGATATTAGCCAGAATGCTTCTTTGAAGACCCATTGTATTTGTTCTGGTACACAAATGTTAGTTTTTCTCAACCTAATTCCTTTAGGCTCATAATCACCATTAGTTCATAAATCATTATATTTAATAGAAAAATACCTGGTTTAAATTATTTATTATTTTATTTCATTTCTATCAATATTATATATCAAGGAAGTAACTTTTTTATATGTTAACATCAATCAGGAAAAAATTAGTGAGCTGCTGCTATGTGATAATTTGATACTTTTCTCTCCTTTGTTACACATTTTGGAAGCATTTGTTTTTTATTTATTTATTTATTTATTTTTCTTCAAATCCCTGTTATCAGCTATAGTAAATTTAACTTAATTTTTGAAATATTAACATTTTCCTGTTTTTTATATCTTGCATTGAAATTCTTCTTTTTCCAAAGATTAACAAATTTAAATCTGTATATGATGTCCTTCGGTTAGATACCATTTGGTAATCCCCCTTATACAGTTCCAGCATTCTAGGATATGAGTAAATGGTCCCTCTCTAAGCAGTGACATATGTGATCATCTATGCCTCAAATTCCAAAAACTCAAACTTACTGCAAATAAATTCTATAAACTGTCACACTTAAAATGGGTTTATCCTCTCTGACCAATCTGGTAGTATGAGTTTAGAACATAGTGCAAAGATTAGTTTCAGTGAGAAACCTGAGACCAATTTGGTACAATGTAAAAGGATTTCAAGTTCCTACTTCTTACCAACTAATAACCAACCCTTCTCTGTAAGTGATCAGCCTGGCCAACATGGTGGAACCCCATCTCTACTAAAAATACAAAACTTTGCCAGGCATAGTGGCACACACCTATAATCCCAGCTACTCGGGAGGCTGGGGCAGGAGAATTGCTTGAACCCAGGAGGCAGATGTTGCAGTGAGTTGAGATCGCATCACTACACCCCAGCATGGGTGACAGAGTGACAGTCTGTCTCAAAAAAAAAAAAAAAAAAAGAAAGACATTAAAACTTAGAATCTTGGTGAAACACTTTGGATTGTTTAAAATCATCTGAAAATTTCAAAATTAACTTGCTTTTTTGGAGAAAGAATGGGTTTTCTTTAAGTATTACATATTTTATCAGTCATGATTTTTAACCAGTTATTCATTGTTTAGGTTTTAAAAAATATAGTCCTGTCCTTCAGCTTCTCATTTATCACTCTATATAATTTTCTTGAGTGATCATGTCCGGTCCCATGGTTAGGTTGCTTCCTTATGAGGGGCAGTGAGGGAGAATCTGTTTTGTGCCTCTCTCTTAGTTTCTGGTAGCCTAGCTGTTCCGTGGCTTGTAGATGGCATTCTCCTGAGGTCTTTACATGATCTTTCTTTTGTGTATGTCTGTCCCTATATCCAAATCCCCTTTTACATTAGGACACTAGTCACATTGGATTAGGACTCATTCTAATGACCTTATTTTAGCTTAACTATATAAACAGTTTATTTCCAAATAAAGTAACATTATCAGATACTGAGGGCAAGAATTTCAACATATATTTTTGTTCAACTCAACCCATAGCAACCTGTCTCTTCAGATTTTGGGATAGTGGTTAGACTTGAGACCTCAGTTCTCTGATGGTTTTAAAAATAGTCATTAACTGTTTTGGTACCAGTACCATGCTGCTTTGGTTACTGAAGCCTTGTAGTATAGTTTGAAGTCAGGTAGCGTGATGCCTCCAGCTTTGTTCTTTTGGCTTAGGATTGACTTTGCAATGCGGGCTCTTTTTTGGTTCCATATGAACTTTAAAGTAGTTTTTTCCAATTCTGTGAAGAAAGTCATTGGTAGCTTGATGGGGATGGCATTGAATCTATAAATTACCTTGGGCAGTATGGCCATTTTCACGATATTGATTCTTCCAACCCATGAGCATGGAATGTTCTCCCATTTGTTTGTATCCTCTTTTATTTCATTGAGCAGTGGTTTGTTGTTCTCCTTGAAGAGGTCATTCACGTCCCTTGTAAGTTGGATTCCTAGGTATTTTATTCTCTTTGAAGCAATTGTGAATGGGAGTTCACTCATGATTTGGCTCTCTGTTTGTCTGTGATTGGTGTACAAGAATGCTTGTGATTTTTATACATTGATTTTGTATCCTGAGACTTTGCTGAAGTTGCTTATCAGCTTGAGGAGATTTTGGGCTGAGACAATGGGGTTTTCTAGATATACAATCATGTCATCTGCAAACAGGGACAGTTTGACTTCCTCTTTTCCTAATTGAATACCCTTTATTTCCTTCTCCTGCCTGATTACAAGGCTACAGTAACCAAAACAGCATGGTACTGGTACCAAAACAGAGACATGGATCAATGGAACAGAACAGAGCCTTCAGAAATAATGCCACATATCTACAACTATGTGATCTTTGACAGATGTGACAAAAACAAAAAATGGGGAAAGGATTCCCTATTTAATAAATGGTACTGGGAAAACTGGCTAGCCATATCTAGAAAGCTGAAACTGGATCCCTTCCTTACACCTTATACAAAAATTAATTCAAGATGGATTAAAGACTTACATGTTAGACCTAAAACCATAAAAATCCTAGAAAAAAACCTAGGCAATACCATTCAGGACATAGGCATGGGCAAGGACTTCATGGCTAAAACATCAAAAGCAATGGCAGCAAAAGCCAACATTGACAAATGGGATCTAATTAAACTAAAGAGCTTCTGCACAGCAAAAGAAACTACCATCAGAATGAACAGGCAACCTACAAAATGGGAGAAAATTTTCACAACCTACTCATCTGACAAAGGGCTAATATCCAGAATCTACAATGAACTCAAACAAATTTACAAGAAAAAAACAACCCCATCAAACAGTGGGCAAAGGACATGAACAGACACTTCTCAAAAGAAGACATTTATGCAGCCAAAAAACACATAAAAAATGCTCATCATCACTGGCCATCAGAGAAATGCAAATCAAAACCACAATGAGATACCATCTCACACCAGTTAGAATGGCCATCATTAAAAAGTCAGGAAACAACAGGTGCTGGAGAGGATGTGGAGAAATAGGAACACTTTTACACTGTTGGTGGGACTGTAAACTAGTTTAACCATTGTGGAAGTCAGTGTGGCGATTCCTCAGGGATCTAGAACTAGAAATACCATTTGACACAGCCATTACATTACTGAGTATATACCCAAAGGACTATAAATCATGCTGCTATAAAGACACATACACACGCATGTTTATTGCAGCACTATTCACAATAGCAAAGACTTGGAACCAACCCAAATGTCCAACAACGATAGACTGGATTAAGAAAATGTGGCACATATACACCATGGAATACTGTGCAGCCATAAAAAATGATGAGTTTATGTCCTTTGTAAGGACATGGATGAAACTGGAAACCATCATTCTCAGTAAACTATCGCAAGGACAAAAAACCAAACACCGCATGTTCTCAGTCATAGGTGGGAATTGAACAATGAGAACACATGGACACAGGAAGGGGAACATCACACTCCGGGGACTGTTGTGGGGTGGGGGTAGGGGGGAGGGACAGCATTAGGAGATATACCTAATGCTAAATGCTGAGTTAATGGGTGCCACACACCAACATGGCACATGGATACATATGTAACAAATCTGCACATTGTGCACAGGTACCCTAAAACTTAAAGTGTAATAATAATAAAAATTTAAAAAAAGTCATTAACTTTGAGTTTGTCTATATTTTTCTTGTTTTAAGAATGAAAGGGATGACTTCTGAGTTCTTTATGTATTGAAGCTTCCCATGGGCTTCTTAACATTTACATCACAATAATACTCAAGTGTATTTAAGATAGTTCTCTTGATCTTAGGATCAGGTAGCTTCTTACTGAACACCTAAACCTGACTCAAAGATTTCTGAAAAGAACTAATATATTCCAAATAGATGCTGTTATTTTCCCTCAACTCACTTTCAAATCCCCCTTCTTAATTATTTTTCTGGAGTAATTATTCAACAACCAAGATTTCAAGACAGAAACATATAAAACACTTTACACATTTTTCCATCTCTTATCCTTGAGGAGAATGGCTGCAGGTGCAGAAAAAAAAGCAATGAACAAATGTATTAAGTAATAGGAATGATTAAAGCAAAGTGTACGGCATAGAACAATGAAATGAAAAAGTGAATGACAGATTTGGACATAATGGACATAATTATTTCTTGTACTTAGTGTACTTGGAAAGAATTGTTCAGTGATGAACATGGTTAACTATTATTGAACCAGGTTACAATGATCTAGTACTGGAGTCAGCAATCCATGGCCCTAAAACAAATCTTTTCCACTGCTTGTTTTTGTAAATGAAATTGTATTTTAACAAATTACACTCATTGATTTGTATATTGTCTATGGCTGCTCTCATGCTACAGCAGCAGGCTTGAGTAGTTGCGATATTAAACATACTGTATGGCCTATAAAGCCTGCAATATTTATTATCTGGCTCTTAACAGAAAATTTTGCGAATCTCAGGATTATTCTGTCATGGAAAATTGTTAGAAATATTTTTGTTAGCTTTATTTAGTTTTCTTTTAAATTAATAAGAAACAATATTGTAAAGAGGAGATGGGGAATATTTACAGGATCATATTTATGGTTTTGACAGAAAATTATGGTTATCATGAAGAAAAATTCTGAAGTAATGGAAAGAGGAGTGAAAGAAAGATGAAAGAGGAAGTAATGTAAATATTACTTGCATTAATGAAGTGGATGTAATCTAGAGGACAGAGAGAAATAGATAGAAACCTTTTTTATTTTCTTGGTCTTTACTAAAGGAAATGAAATGCATTGTGGCAATTTTTGCTTTTTTTGAGAAAAATATCACTATAACATTATGAAAACAATAACAATATGCTTTATAAAGTTAAAGTAATTGGGGGGGAGGATTTAAAGGTCATTTAGGGTTATAAAGATTTGTTACCTGATTCCCATTTTAAAGATATAGGAAGCTAAATATAGATGTAAATGACATAGATGTAGATAAATGGAAGAAATGTATGCATAACCATATCTACATAAGTTCAGTATAAATTCTGCTGGTGTAAAGTGTGTGTGGTATGCAATTTACAAACAATAAAACATACAGTATTCTTTATTATAACTTACGTGTATCCAATTTATTCTCACAGAATGAATTACTTGATTTTTACTGAACTCTTTTAATTATAGCCTAACGGTAGTTATAATTGACAAGTGAGTGTACTTCCAACATTCATATTGGTTGATATTTTCTTTTACATGAATAATAAGGTAAAAGTGAGATGATGAGGATGCATGTCAGAACTCTACCTCTTTTTTAATGGTTTGAGCAATTTTTTGTCTGAATCTGATAATAATTCTTGAAATATGGAAGAATATATCCTCATTTTTTGAAAAATTTATAATGTAGCAGCAATAAACATAACACATTTTTAAGTTTGAACTGAAATATCGTATTTTTCAAATCTTACTTTGTCTAGGTGATTAGTAAAACAAATCTTACTTTGTCTAGGCAATTAGTAAAACAATAAATCAAACCCTGATTTACAGTGTTTGTTTATTTCTATGGAAATCTACTTCCATCATGGCCAGGTTTTGGCTACCAATTTGGCTTCCAATATGATGGCATTGAATACCGAGATGGAAGATGTGTGCCATTATATATCATTTAGCATTCTCACTATCAAGATATAAAAGATCTAATAGTGTTAAGACCATAAAAAATAGCAAAATTTAGCAACATGATTAAAAAGTAACAAGTTTAAGTATCTATTTTTTTATGTAACTTAATTGTAAACTTGTGTAATTTAATTTTTAGTGATTATTTTTAGAAATTGTCTTGCAAACTTCTGAAAAGTTTAAAATCAGCTCCTTTAAGGCAGGAAAAGGTGGCTTCAGCATACCCCTGAACAAAGATAGACACAAATTTAAATTCTTATTTCTCAGATATTTAGGTTAATATTTTTAAATTCATGTACTAGAATTATTTAAATGATTGAAGCTCTTATTGAAAATTCAGGCCAGGCCTGGTGGCTCACGCCTGTAATCCCAGCACTTTGGAAGGCTGAGGCGGGTGGATAATGAGGTCAGGAGATCAAGACCATCCTGGCTAACATGGTGAAACCCCATCTTTACTAAAAATACAAAAAATTAGCCAGGCGTGGTGTCACGTGCCTATAGTCCCTGCTACTCAGGAGGCTGAGGCAGGAGAATTACTTGAATCCGGGGTGGCGGGGGAGGTTTCAGTGAGCAGACATTATACCACTGGGCAACAGAGCGAGACTCCATCTAAAAAAAAAAAAAATCAGAGTCCTAGATTGAATCGAATATAGATTGGTATAAACTATTTGAGAAGTCCTTTAATTTACTGGACCTTAGTTGACTCTTCTATTAAAAAAAAAATTGGATTAAATAGCTAGATTAGATGATTTTTTTGTTCCTTGCTTTATTTCTTTTACTTGTTGCTAGCCTTCATTTGGCTGGCTCTACTTAAATATATTTTGATATAAAATCATGCATTTTGAGGGAATTAGATTTTTTCATGTGTTAACCTTGGACAAAAATATATCTCCCATGTAACACAATCCTGGTTATAGATTTAAAGTTAGTTCTGCTAATGTTTCGTAATAGTGATTTAAAAGACCATAAATCCACATTTCATTTCTTTCTTAACCCAGTGGAATATAGGTAGATGTGATCTCTGAATTGGTTCAAATCTTAGCTTTTTCTTATGCTCAATAAAATTTGTGGTGCACATCATTCTTTTTACTTCCCTATTGCATGAAATCAAGAAAGAGCAGAATTTACAACTCACTGAACTAAGAGAATAAAATGAATTTCCCTCAAATGATTATTTTTCAACAAAAATGAACACTTGACTTGTGACAAGAAAGACAAAGTTCAAAATACTCCAAATTTCACTTCATTTGTATTTTACAAATGTTCTGTGAGTCTTCTATCATAAGCTCTCTCCTCAAATGACTACATGAATATTAATAGATGCTTCCTTAGTACTTTCATGTTATGGATTCTAGTGCTTCTCGTGTTACTTGACAACATTAGAAATAATCACTACTGCATATTTTTTGTCTAGATAATTACTTTGTAAAACATAAGAAGTTTATTTTATTGTAGATGTAGACAGTAATGGATGTAATAAATATATGACAGTTTGTTACAACTTTTTATATGCTTTGAGGAATTGTAACATTTTCTGATTGAATGTGGCCAACTTCACAAATTAATATCATGATTTAAGTGAATTTGGCATAGTACTCCTTATATAAACCAGGAATAAAAATAGAAGCGCTCTTGAAACTAAATTTTAATGACTGTTAAATTATAATTTGTTTAGTCTCATTTTGTTTCATTTCCTTTTTGTTGTCTGGTTTTGTTTGGTTTTCTTCTACAGAGATGCTGAATATACAAATTATACAAAAATATTCTTGTTGTTGTTGTTTTGTTTTTGTTTTTTTGAGATGGAGTCTCTCTCTGTCAACCAAACTGGCGTGATCTCAGCTCACTGTAACCTCCACCTCCCGAGTTCAAGCAGTTCTCCTCCTCAGCCTTACCTGCAGCTGGGATTACAGGTGCCCACCACCACGCCTGGCTAATTTTTGTATTTTTTAGTAGAGACTGGGTTTCGCCATGTTGGCTAGGCTGGTCTCGATCTCCTGACCTCAGGTAATCCTCCCACCATGGCCTCCCAAACTGCTGGGATTACAGGGGTGAGCCACCGCACCCCGCCAAAAATATTCTTTATATATCTTTATCAATATAAAATAAATTAACATCCTAAAATCAGCAGAAAGCCTCACTGATTAGTAGCTTCTGACTTTTCTGAGTTTGCTGAAGCTAGATGCCATTCCAGATAAGAACCAAAAATAAATAAATAAATAAATAAATAAAAAGAAAGAAAGACAGCAGAAAGTTTTCTTTTAGCATTTGAATTTTGTTTATTTTAAGGGGAATTTTTTAATATGGTGACATTAAATTGCCTATGGTTGAGAGAAAAAAATTCAAAGCTTTTAATTATTAAAATCACTGGCTTCATGGATAATTAAGTTAAACTACCTGATATGAAATCATGAGAATTCAAAGGTATATATTTAAAAAACAGGTCTTTTAAAAAATGTAGAAAACTTTACAGCCACTCTGTGTCTGATCTTATGAATGGCTGAAATAATTAACCATATAATTCTATAACCATAATTAACCATGATTTATAGAAAATCAATGAAAGCTCATCTTCCCAAACTATTTTATGAATGTAATTGAAGTAGTATCATTAAAACTTTATCTGTGATAAAGCTATTTATATCTTTAGGAGAAAGTAATTAAGGATGGAAAATAAATCCACTATTAGTCATTATTTTCTCATTGAAGAGTTATTACCTTGAGAAGAAGGTATAAATTAGAAGACATTGTGAAAATCATTTAAAAAACAATAAACATTGATTCTGGAAATTAAAGAAAACCATAAGCTAATTTAGACAAAACGTTTGTCTTTTACTCACTGCACACATATCCATCGAGCACTCCTCTGGGTGATAAGAATAAAAAAATGCATGCTTTCATGAAGCTTACATTCTAATGGGAATGACAGAAAAAAGTAATTAAGCAAAATATGTAGAATATGGAAAGACATCAAAAGCAATAAATATTTATGAAATGAAATGGATATTGCTGAAGATAAGGCTCATTTTTTCTTAAGACCATATAGTAACATATGTTGTAATTATAACTCCTCTATGTTTTTCAGATATAATTCACTGTTTCTTAAGATTGCTTGTTTAGTCTCACCTTACTCCAGGTCAAACTCAGCTATAAATGTTTCTCTTTACAGGTGTAGGTAATGCAATGCCTTATGTGAGGCAAGACGGTTAAATGGTCAAGAACATGAGGTTTTGATTCTGAGTAAATTGTGTTGAATCCCAAATCTTTTTCTCTTTCAGATCAATTTATTTATTCCATCTGTTTTTATTTCTTCCTCTGTAGCATCATAAGAATAACAACTATTAGAATCTTGTGAAAATTAAATCAGATGATGTATGTGTATAAGGCATTTAGTGTAGAGAAATGTCATATAAGTACTTAATATTTCTTTTATTATTGTTATTTTTTACATCTAATGCCTGTTTGTTTCCGAAACCAGTGCCCTCTCAGGAATTCTACTAATGTGTATCAAAAATCTTGGAAAAACTAGATTTCTTGCTATTTCTATAAACAATTAAATAGTTTCTCTCCTTAAGATGTAATATAAAAGCTATTGCGTAAATCAGTTTTTAACAGTTCATATCACTCTAATATCTGAAGAAAATCTTGATTATGACTCATTTTATTAAGATTTATATTTATGGTAATATTTTGCCATGTAAGTTTAAAAATAACTTGTTAAAACTGGTAATATTTAGTTGTTCAATCAATTATATCCTTGTAAAATATAATGAATACCAAATTTAGAAGAAAATATTAACATCCAGAAACTTACGGTTGTAGGTAATAAAATAAAACTTATAATTAAACCCAGATAATTACTTTGTTATAGATATCTGTGATATGATGACCAATTAAATACAGTAATACCCTAAAATATATTCGAATGTATATGAAGAAGTTGGAACAAAAATATATTTTCAAGGACAGCAAAGCCAAGCATAATATTTCTGTAAGTTAAAGCAGATTTTGTTCATAAAATTTTATAATAGGTAATGGTTATATCAAGTTAGCAACAAAAGTTTTCATTAAAAACATTTGAAAATTGAAACTATGCTGGAAATACTTATTTAAAAAATATTTCAGGGTATATATAAGCAACAATGCAAAGATCTCTGGTTTAGTTCCTGAAGTTTTGGGTTATTATGTATTTATCAAGTTAAAAATGGTTAGCAATAGGCCTGAAATCCATTCTCTCCCTTTATCAAGAATAGAACTTTGTATCAGTGATGAGAAAGAAAGAACAGTAATTTGTACAAAGGAAGTTTAATATAAAGAAACATTAATAAAAGAAATTAACTACTAATGGGTAAGGAAAATTCTGAAGAATAAAAATAAGTTGAGTAAAATGGACATTGTACTTGCAAAATCTTAAACCCTTCAATTTATTGAAAGAAAATTTTTCATGGTAAGTTGTTCTGAAAGCAAGCTTCTATTTACCTTTCAGGGCTGGATTTCTCTGTAGGCCTATAGACACATATAACAAAAGAAATTTCTTCCAGTCACTTCTTCTGAATGTGTGCTTATAAACTCCTTTTTTTGTGTTAAACTTTTTCATTTACTGAAAGAAAACTGTTAAGGTTGAGTCATCTGAGAGTAAGCTTCTATTTACTTTTCAGGGCTGAGTATCTCTATGGAGACAGAATCATATGGGAAAACAAACTTCTTCCAATAACTTATTAATGTGTGCTTTCAAACCCCTTTTCCTGTTAAACTCTCCCATTCACTGGTAGAAAACAGTGAACAGGTACTACTTGTATGATTGAGATAGAGCACCCAAAGGAAAAAAAAATGTAAAGAACCACCTCCCACCTTAAACATGGAAATAATATCGGTGAAGGTTACAGTGTTCATGGTAAATTGAATATTAAAAGTTTACTATTGTGGCCAAGTGCGGTAGCTTATGCTTGTAATCCCAGCACTTTGGGAGGCCAGGCTGGGTGGATCACGAGGTCAGTAGTTCGAGGCCAGCCTGGCCAGCATGGTGAAACACCATCTCTACTAAAAATACAAAAATCAGCTGGGCATGGTGGCACGTGCCTATAATCCCAGCTACTCAGGAGGCTGAGGCAGGAGAATAGCTTGACCTCGGCAGGTAGAGGTTGCAGTGAGCCGAGATCATGCCACTGCACGCCAAGAGTTTACTATTATGTTATGAACTAGGGATGGTAAGCAGGGCACTACACTCTCAGGTGCCTGCGCAACTCACTGGGAAAACACTGGGGTACCTGCAAGACTCACTGGATGTCAAGACAAGCCACTCACTGAGATGACACTGAGCTCCCTAGGAAGAAGCTGAGGTGGTTCAACTAAGCTTTCTGAGGATAAGCATTATCATGTGCCCCACGTGCTGCTGGACTGGCATGTGCAGGAAGAGGACACCAAAGCATCTGCTCTATTGATGTCCTAGGGAATGCCAAATAACTACCACAATCTGGTTTTTCTAGTAACCTCTAGTTTAGAACTTTGTTTCATCTACAAACCTCCTGCTCCCTGCCATGAATCTAGAGATTGCTACAAATCTGTAGCTTCTGGGTCTGACCAACCCTGCAGAGTAGATTCTGTGTCCACTAATTCAGACATTCTTCAGATAGAGTTAGTGGATAGCAGAGAGGGAAGCAATAGAGAAGGAAAGAGTACCCTATTCTTTTTGAGCCAAGGTTGGAATATTGAAAGAAGAGAAGGATTCTCCCCTAAAATATAAATAGTCACATTAGGTTATGAATTTATTGCTTTACTATTATTGGGTTGCATTTCAAAGAAGCAGAAGAATATATGCAAAAGATACAATTGCTCCCCTAAATGAACTGAAGATTTTAATTTCACTGTAAAATAAAAATAATTAATTAAAATTTCAAATACAGAACTTAGTAGCTGATGAGAAATAATTCTCCATGTTCTATCACATTTCTGTACCTCTTTTGAACAGAGTTATTCCAGCTTTTGCTCACTACTATTTTTTTATGAATGTTTGTAGAGCAAACAGCTTTGGAAGACAGAAATAGCATCTCCCTTAAGAGCAGAAGGCAGATTTATGGTCTTCAAAAATAATAAAAATAATGTCTGCCTCCAGAGGAGAAGCTGAACAAGTTTTCTAACAGCTTAATCTAACATCAGATAGTTCTTCAGCTAGGGCACACATCTACTGTGTGCCCACTATCCACATAGAACGTTCTGCATCTGCTTTGGAACTTTGACTGTCAAAGGTAACTGAGGTGAACATAAAGCTCATACTTCTTGCCATGCCATGAATAATAAAATCCATTATTTCTTACACAAGAGGCTTTGTTCTCTGCCAGAACTGATAAAACCTTGGAAGGCTAGCTCCTTAGCTTATATGTGAGGTAAAACTCCATACCGTCACCCTTCTTGGGAGTAGCAGACAACAAATAATAACTAGATTGGTTAAAAGCACTATTTGAGATGAATTAACAACAAACTGTGAGAGTAATAGTTTATAATAAAGTCAATTTGAGACAGCAATGTTGATATTTTGAAATGAGTGGACAATTACAGCAACTTCTAAAAGATAAAAAAATTAAGAGTGATATTTTCCTCTACTTCTCCAGAGAATCTATAATAAGGCCTGGTGAAATATGTGTAGAATATTTTCAAAGGAATACTGTATTCGATTTGTATTGTTGTATAACAAATCATCACAGATCAAGTGACTTAAATACATTACTTAGGCTGGGCGCGGCGGCTCACGCCTGTAATCCCAGCACTTTGGGAGGCCGAGGCAGGTGGATCATGAGGTCAGGAGATCGAGACCATCCTAGCTAATATGGTGAAATCCCGTCTCTACTAAAAATACAAAAAAATTAGCCGGGCATGGTGGCGGGCGCCTGTAGCCCCAGCTACTCGGGAGGCTGAGGCAGGGGAATGGCGTGAACCCGGGAGGTGGAGCTTGCAGTGAGCCAAGATCGCGACACTGCACTCTAGCCTGGGTGACAGAGCGAGACTCCATCTCAAAAAAATAAATAAAAATAAATAAATAAATACATTACTTATTTCACAGTTACAATGGGTCCCTAGTCCAGGCACAGGTGGTCTGAGTTCCCTGCTTAGGGTATCACAAGGTTGCAATCAAGGTGATTGTAGGCAGGGCTGAAGCTCAGAGTCTTCCAAGCTCATTCATGTTGTTGGCAGGATTCAGTTCCTTGTACTTGTATGACTGAAGTCTCTACTTCCTTGCTGACTGGAAGCTGCTGTTTGATCCTAGAGTCCCACGACTTACTTCAAAGCCAGCAGAAGAATCTCTTTCTTCAAAAAGAGTCTAGTTCATGTTCTATAGACTTTCAATAGATTAAGTTAGGCCCACATAGAGTAATCCTCATTTTGATTAACACAAAATGAACTCATTTGCGATGTTAATTACATCTAAAAAATTCCCTCACCTCAGTCATATAAGGTGACCTAATCGCTGGAAAGACCATCTATCATATTCGCAGGTCCTGCCTACTCTCAAGGGGAGGGGATTCTACACAGAATGCACACCCAGCTACATTAGAATTCTGCCTTTCCAGGCATGTTAAGAGAATAATAATTATTATTACAGCTGACCATGATGGCACATGTCTGTAGTCCCAGCCACTCCAGAGGTTGAGGTGGGAGTATCGCTTGAGACCAAGAGTTCTGGGCTGTAGAGCGCTAGGCTGATCGGGTGTCTATCCTAAGTTTGGCATCAGTATGTTGATCTCCTGAGAGTGATGGACCACCAGTTTGCTAAAGAAGAGCTGAAACAGCCCAGGTTGAGAATAGAGCACATCAAAACTCCTGTGCTGATCAGTAGTGGAATTGTGCTTGTGAATAGCCACTGTACTCAAGCCAGAGCAACATAGTGAGGCTTGGTCTCTAAAATAATAATAATTATTACTATTATTACATAACTTTAAAAAATAATAATATTATAATACTTATTTCATAATAATTAGTATTTTTACACAATAATAATTGTGTTTCTTTTATGGAATTAATATTTAAAAATAATATTTAAAAATATAAAAGGGATCCTTATTGAAGGTTTAAGAAAAAATATAGTTCAATGGAAAGATAATCAAATTGAGAACAGAATATATTCTAGTCCAGATTCTGCTGTTAATATGTTTGCTGTCTTTACCAAATTTTATCTTTATTTCTTGATTTATTGTTTAATCACACACTTCTGAAATGTATTTTAAGTGGTACATATACAATATAGCCAGCAAAGTAAAACATGAAAAAAATAAGCAATCAAACAAGAAAACATATGAAGATATTTGGTAATATCAGTATTAGGTAAAATAAAGCCTTGCAGTGACTGCTTGTTCGGCTTATATAGATTTACTAGTGAGGCATATGAGGAGAAATGTGGGATGACTGGATTTGGGTTTTAGATTTAGAAATCTGGGAAGGAAATTCTGAATAGGAGATCTGCAATATCTGTCACAAGCCTGGAGAAACAAGGTTAACCTAATTTGGCATTTGGTCTAGTTATGAGTGAGAGAGGCAGCAAGATTTTGTGGAAATTGGTAATGTTGAGTCAGACATGGAAATTAATATTTCGAGATTGTCCATATGGTCTGGAAAAAACATTATTTTATTCAAGCTATAATGTGGAGACTGACTTCTTTTCCCTCGGGCAGATACAGCAAGAGATTTTGTCTCAAAAGTGTATAAAAATTTAATCAAGAAGTTAGATCATTTATGAGATGGGAAATGACTAGGAAAATAGGAAAAGAAAGCTGGAATTTGATGGACAGAATGTATCTTTGAATAAATCCAGGCATTCCAGATTTTAGGCTTAATGCCTCAACATTAATGAAAAACAGTTCATTGATACTTTTAGGTTTCCTCAGGAAAAAGTGACCCAGAACAAAGAACTGCTAGTGAGACAAGATATATATCACTGAAAAGTAGGTAATTATGAATGAATTATTTTTGGATTGATTCCTGAAGAAAACTCTCTGGAGTCAGACACCCTATTGTGCCGTAGGTCGTCAGAAGAAACCTCTTTGGATTTATGTTGGATTCCTGTGAAAGCAAAACTTTTATAAGTGAAACTAAATATATTTACCACCAAAACATGATAAGCCATCACATAGAAGCACTGCTTTGTGTCTTCTGCAGCATATTATAGACATTACAAAGAGACATTCTTTATTTCCATACAATAAAGTATTTGGTAGTTTTAATATAGTAAGTGGTCCTAAGTCCACAGATATAGCATTAACCAGTGGTGGGAGAAAAATGCCAAGTTAAATTGAAATTTTGCTCAGAGGGATTCAGAATGGATTTATTATATTTTATGATTACTTAATAACATGCTGCTGATACACTCAGATGTCTGTGTGTGCATGTGAAGGGTGAATTTTATCCCAGTGCACCTGAAAATTAAATACCATAAAATTATTAGTCATGAATTAAATGAAATCCCATATGTGTCCATGGGCTACCTAGAATTGGGAAACTCAGTTTACATTAGAAATGTCTTTTAAAAATTTTTTTGACAGCTTTGTTCATTACATGCATCAATCTATCTTTCACCTACCAAAGTTGTTTTCCTCTGCAATATTTAATAAGAAGAAGCTTAAATAAACAAGCATTTATTTTCATAATTAACAAAGTTTGGAAGCTAGCATTTGCTGTTGTGTCAAATTGATTCAGTGGTTCTACTTAAGGAATGTGGTTGATATCTCATGAATTTTCTTGCCATATTCCTCACATTTAAAAGAGGATGCTCCAAACATTGTGTTGAACATTTGAACTTTGAATTCAAATGTAGGAAATTGCATGGTTTCATCAAGCAGAAAAAAAAAAAAAACTTTTTCTAAAACTATTACCTTTTAGCAAGCTGTCTTGAAAAGTCTCAACTTCCAGGCTGCTTCCTCTTGAACTTCGGCAGGGGACCAGGTTCATATTTTCTGAAACAAAGTCATCTCTGCTCAATATTTGAAGAACATCAGAGGCTTAAAAGCAAATCTGGAGAAATAATAGATTTTGGATAGATTGCCATTTGTAATTAATCCATCATTTACAAATACTGAACAAACACATTTTTAAAGCTAGGTTACGAAAATTATTTAAGTAGTTTGTAGTTTGTGTCTCATGAGATGCTGGTAGGTACTCCACTATGTGCTATGCCAAATGTGCCCTAATTTGTCTCTTTTTCATTAAAACAAAGCCTGAATCCCAAGTCATTTTTCCCTTCAGAAATTGTTTTATAGTTACTTGGAAATATCTTTACCCTCGGACATTTTAATCCCAGAAGATGGAACGATGAACAATCATTTACTGGTGCGCTTTGATTCTTCTGGACTCAGCCTACAGACTGTCTTCCAGAGTCTTCACAGTGCCTGGGTATTGGCGTGATATCACTGTGGACACATCAGGGTCATCACTGTGTGGATTTCACAGCTTGGCCTATGGGGAGCTACATCAACCCAGAGATTTTTTCACTCCATTAGTGGCTCCCTCAATTATTAGCCTCAAGGCAGGATTCATCCTGATTCTGAAAAATTCAGCTTTAGATTCTGCAGAGTCCAAGAGCTGGCATCTGTCTTTGAGTCTCTGGAAATACACTGATAATTGAGACCTTATGAATTACTAACCTAGATGACATTCCCCAAACCTCTTAGTTTTCTAAAATGTTTTCCACCACTGGATTTTTCAGCTCTGTGGCAGACTGCCTCTATCTAGGGATGTAATTTCCTAGTCCTTTTAGCCAAAACTTACAGAATAGTCATTTTGCTTTTACCTGCTCTCATTTCTGGAGCTTCCCCGAGATGGGAAATATTATGAGACGTTAGTGTTGGTATGGCCGGCCCTTTTCTCTGCACCTGTCCTCATGTGGCTGTCTTGGATTTGTTGTCCCAAAGTTTCCTAAGGAAACAGAGTGCTATCGTCACTTATGTGTCTACTACATACCCTTACGTATTAAAAGGCCCTATATGACTCATAACTATGGTATTTTTGGGTGGCCTCTAAAGCAGCTCTCAGTGTCAAAACACTAGAGACAGTTTTTTCTTGCTGTTACATATTGCAAGAAAGAGCCTCTTGCAACCAGTAAATACTGTGGGTGTTTCTGCTTCACAGAATGTTAGACTTTGCTTCTGGAGAACCCCCATATTTTTAAAGGACAATAATTACTTTGTGTTTGATATCTTTGGTGTCATGGCTCAGATGTTCCTCTGGTCATCTTGCTAGTATGTCTTGAATGACTGCAAGATTTTTTCTGAGAACCACGTGGTTCTGTTTGACTGGCTTATGCTCATTTCACTCAGACTAGTAGCAAAATTGTGGGTCTTTAAGTCATCCCCATGATTCTTATTTTCTTTCCCATGGGTTCTGTGTTCTGAGGAGTCCTCAGGACAATTCTCATTTCAGAATCCTTTAGTGATACAATTCTATCCTGGAATTGCTGATCCATAGTTAAAACAAACAATAAAAAGGCCTATATATGGGCACCAATTCACGGCTTACCCTCCATCGACCTTTCCTTTATTATTAACTTTACTTAAGATGAGAACTGAGGATCTCTATGGGGCCACGTGAACTCTGAACTTCTTTGATACTATTGAAGTCTATGTAACCCCTGCTATACTTTGTCCCAGCTCAATTCGCTACGGAAGATTTAATTCTTTCATCCTTCTCTGTCTTGTCCAAAACTCCAGTAACATGGAAGATTTTTTTTCCTTAACCATGGCATGGGTTCAAAAATGATTTAAAGTTATCAGACATGGACACTGAGGCTAAGATGCCTTGTGATCATAAAGTATTGTGTGGTCCTATAGAATTTAATATCATTTACATCTCCTCTGAGCCATACACTAATCCAAACTCAAAAACTTTGCCTTCCAAGTATTGGCACAAATGCTCTAACAACATACACAGCTTTTGGTGCATGGTGGCTTCAGTTATGGTATTAGCACTTATTTTATCACTTGTTTAATGATATTAGTTACTTTAAAAACAATTTTTAAATAAGCTTTAACTTATGAGATAATTTTAGATTTGTGGAACAATTGAAAACAAAGTAGAATCCATGTATATTGTTCACTTAACTTCCCCTAATGTTAACATCATATATAACCACAGTATATTTGTCAAAACTGAGCAATTAATATTGGTAAAATACTAGTAACTACAGGCTCTATTCCTATTCTATTGGTTTTTCTGCTAATGTTTATTTTCTGTTGAGTATCTAGTCCAGGCTACCACATTGCATTTTGACCTTGTATCTTCTTCGTCTCCTCTGTCTGTGACAGTTTATCAGGTTTTTCTTGTTTTTGATAACCTTGACAGCTTTGACAAGTACTAGTCAGGTACTTAGTAGAATGTCTTTAAATTGGGGTTTGTCTGATGTTTTATCATGGTTAGTCTGAGGTTATTGGATTTGGGGAAAGAATACCAAGGAGATGAAGTACCATTTTCATTGCATCATATCATGGGGCATATTAAATCAACATGACGGATCACTGGTTATATTAACCTTGACAGCTGGTTAAACTGCTATCTGCCAAGTTTCTTAACTGTAAAGTTACTATTTTTTTATTTTTCACATACTATTTTTTGGAATTGAATCACTAAGTCTACCCCTTACTCAAGGAGGAAGAAGTAAGCTCTGCTTTCTGGAGTGGGGACTATCTATCTGTTGAGCTATCTATCATTTAGAATTCTTCTATAAGATAGATTTGCCCCTTCTTCCCAACTTAATTTTTGTTCTCTTTTTAATTTGTATGAGTATGGATCAATAGATATTTTATTTCTTGAGTTATAATCCAGTATTATCATTATTTATTTGTTGCTTGAATGGTTTTACCTTTGCCCATTTAGAACTTTTCCAGATTATCTCCTGTGTCCTTTTGAATTTCTCTCACAATTTTCTGTGTGTGTGTGTGTGTGTGTGTGTGTGTGTGCATGTCTTTATTTTCTGGCCCTAAACAAGGCCAGGTTTAGCTTCTATTTTCTTGCCCAACTCCTAGAATTATCCATTTCTCCAAGGAGCCTTGGTTCCTTTTATTGGAGAATGGTATTTCTACACCAAGATCTGAGCATTCATATGCTAATTGCCACTGAGGAGTCACTGTTTCTAGACCATCTGAGAAGACATAACTAGGAAATATATGTAGATTACTAACCAAGGTATACACATACTGTAATTATTTTTTCATAAATCCCTATGAATATGAAAATAAACATGAGTTCATACTATCTTTAGCACCACATCATCATTCTAGCAGACCCCACCCCCAACTTCTGTATTTTCACTTCTTTTTCTGACAGTATAAGCATCGTTCCCATTATCTACTATTTTTTTACTTGTTCAATGTTAGTATGCATATAGATTAAGAACTGCTAACCAATACCCTTGTGAAAATAAAATACTATTTAAATACAGGTTTTGGTTGTATGTTTTTAGTCTTACATCATCTCATCAAAACACAGTTTTTCCAATTTCATATAGATCATCACCCTTTTCCCCACGTCTTTCAGTGAACTTAGGCCATAGATTTGTAACACAGTTAGATTCACTTGTCACAGTCTGCATTCCATTGCCTGGTTCCTCAAGATCTTAATTGATTTTTCCAAGGGGTTTTAATTGATTGTTTATGATGTCTCTACATATACTCCTTGAACACTTCTTAATTGATATACTTTCATGACGTTAATGGCACTCGAATATACTAGAGAGTTCAACCAAAATGCAAGCATATCATTATTTTCTCATGATCAGATTATGCATAATGCATTTTTCACTATCTGTATCCCATACAGAGAGACCTTAATACCAGTATCAAAATATAGTAGTGTTACCATTTTTCCCTTTTTGTTTGGTTTATACTATGAAGATTGGCACAGCCTATGTGGGAGTTGATCTGTATGACACAGCTTTGATGATCAGGGTGAGAATGCATTCCTGGCTATTACCAATAGTGATTGGTCTGCAGTGCAAATGGATCGTTGTCTCTCAATAGTCCTCGATAGGATATCGAAAGTATCAGTGCTGGTACACTAAGCTTTACCAGCTTGGGAATAAGATAGAATAAGGCTTCTAGTTTTTCTGGCTTTGGTGTCCACTGAGTGATACTGAAACTCCATGAAACATCATCCAAGTAATTTTTGAAATTTCACGGTTTTCCTTACGTGCTGTCACAATTGACTCAGGAGTCAGCTGATTGCTAACACTACTTTATTGAGCATCTATAGAGTGTTGCTGAAACTGCCAGAGTTGTATTGTCTTATTTTCAGAATCCACTGAGTGATAATACATCAACTTGGAACTACTATTTAACTCTATGGATATCTGTGTTGTAATACTGAGTATACCAATAATCTGTTCATTTCTTTTGGATGAATATTGATTTCCTAGTTTTTTGTTATAATTTGGGAACATTTCAACCCCCCTCTCTGATATTTTTATGGAGAAATCCAAAGTGAAAAGGCCTATGTTATAATATTTTCTACACTTTTAACTTACTTTTATATGTATTTTATATTTTCAACTGATTGATTCATTCATTTATCTCTGCTTTTTTATGGTTCATCTTACATTTATACAATTGAATATTAACAGAAAAGGCTAACAGGAAGGAAAAAAATGCCAGTGACACTGTGCTCTTTTGTTTTTCTTATTGTGTTTGTGGTTGCAGTTTTAATTTCATATTTATAAATTACTTGTGTCTCATCTTCCATTTACACTCCTGGTAGTGTCCCCAGTCAATCTTTTAGTTTTTTTCTTATTGATTTGTAAGATTATATTCACACACACGCACATAAAACACATATATACATGTATATAAAATATATATATTACATGCACATGTATGTGTAACATATATATTATTTTATTAGCTATATAAGAGGTATATGCTTTATAATATCTTCTCCCTGCTTGTGTGGCTTATTTATTTTTTTAGAATGTTATATGGACATATGTTCTTATTTTATGGAGTTGTATAAGAATTCTTTCTTTCTTTTCTTTTTTTTTTTTTTTTTGCAAAGATGAACCTTAACATTTTGCATTGGAATTCCTAGTTGCCTTTTATACTGAGACCAGGTGAAGTAAAAAGGCAAATCACACCATGGAAAATATATTTGCAATTCATACAACAGAAAAAAACACTTTATATTCAGAATATACTAATTTATCAATAAGCAAAGAGAAATGAAGATATTGTTAAAGAATCTAAAAGGCCACTCAAATGTCTAAGAAAGATGAAAATGTTCTCAACCTTGTTAGGAATCAGGTAGATGCAAATTTAAATCACAGTGAGATACCATCATATACCCAAGAGATTTGTAGAAATTATGCAATCTGAACAAATGATGGGTAAATGTGGAACAATGAAAACTCTTATATAATGCCAATAAATAATGCAAAATCTGAAAATGTTAGGTAGTATTTCAAAAAGCAGAAGATAAGCAAATCCTATTGATTTACAATTCCATGCTTGAGAATATATACCACAAGAATGAAAATTTTTAAGTATCCGTAAACATGGAAGGGATAATAACAATAGCATTGTTTCTAATATATCAACATATATTAGAAATATAATTGGACTTATATTTTAAATATATATTTTATATATTTTAATTTTATTTTAATTATATATTTTAAATATATATAAATTTTATAATTTAATAAATTTAAATATATTTAAATATATATGAATATATAAATATAGACATATTTTAAATTATATATTTTAAATTTATATTTTATGTATATTTAAATTTAAGTATATAATACATATTTAAAATATATAGTTTAAAATATAAGTCTAATTATATTTCTAATATAAGTCTATTAAATATATTAAAATAGACTGGAAATAACCCTAAACCCTATTTCCAGCCTAAATAACCCAAGGCTGGAAATAACCCTTCTAATATCCATAGAAGGAATAGGCAAATAATAGTATATTGATATGGAAAGCTATAACTACAGTCATAGAAATAAAAGTATTGCATAAATAAGCACAAACCTGGAAGAATCTTACAGACATAATATTGAGAGAGAGAGAGAGAGACAGAGAGAGATCAGAAACAATAGAACATGTGCAATTTGATTACATTTAAACAAAGTCCAAATTTTGTTTAGATACTAATTAAAATGATTAAGAATAATAGGGAAGTAAAGGCCATAAATATTGCATTAGTAAATTACTCCAGGAAGGGTGAAGAAGGTCATGATGAGGAAGAGGCCTGTGGAGGCTTCTGAAATACAATAAAATGTATTTAAAGATCATTCCACAAAATACTGTTGTTAGGTTCAGCTCCATCATCTAAATAATATAAATGTCAATACAGGTAAACTAACTGAAATTTCTACACTGTGTTATTATAGATTATTTTTACATTTTTGTTTTTCTGTATTTTGGGAGATATATGGGGGGTGTGTGTGTATGTGATGGGTTTTAATAATGTGCTGGTAAATATTTAAAATCCAGATCTAAAAGAAATGAAATAGTTTGTAACTCTTCATTATGTCAAGTTATCGAGTATGAAATATATTTTGTTTTTAATTGTGTCGGCTTACATGGAGTTTCAAGAATATCTAAAATCCTAGGAAAAAATAACATTTTAAGCTGCTAAATCCAGTGTGTTTAAATTATTTATCACCAAAATTCACTGAATAAATTTAGCCCTATTAAAATATTCTTCAGTCAACTCTGTGCCCCAGTTTGGTGACATGTGGAATATTTCCAATTACTTTAGGGCATCTCTAAATTCTGCACAAATTTTTAGTTGTAATTTAATTTTTTTGAGCTTACACTCTGTTAACCACTGGAATTCAGATATATCTGAGGATGTCTAAGAGATCAGTTGAGTACCTAGCCAAGACTCAATTAGGATGTGAAACTGAGTAGCCTATTAGGAAAGAATGTTAACATAGGGTCAGTGCTATGAGAGAGAGACAGGCTAAATTAATGAGTAAGGGTACAGGTTATAAACTCAGAAGCAAGCAAATTTAAGCTTGCCTCTCCCAATTCTGTTTTACATGACTTTGGACATGCTATTTACTCTTTGGGGGCCATATTTTTCTATATACAACATGGCACATTAATAGTACCTAATGCAATTATTGTATTAAATAAAATAATGTATTATAAGGCTTAGCTAAATGTCAGGTATGTATCACACTCTCAATATGTGGTAGCTCTTTTTACAATGTTTAATTTAAGACTTGTTAATATAATAGTTTCTCAGTGTTCAGAAGATTGACCTAATTGAAGAGAGTGTAGTGTTTCTATGCTTATTGATCATAGCAAAGTCTCACCTACATTCAGGTGAAAGTGACAGAGTAGGGAGGCAGTGCTCAAGGGAGGTATGTAGGATTTTAGATTCCAGAAGCTTTGGAAGAGAATCTGAAGGTCATTATAAATAAGACAAAAGTCAATGCTATATATTACTTGGTATCTGCCAATTGTTTTGTGAAAACAGATAAAGTGAAATTTTAGAAAGAATTGGCAAAAACATTGATGGGAGGTGAAGGTATGTAGAAAGTGGCAAGAATCTGTAAAATTCACTATATAACCATATATGGCACATAAAGCTGAAGGCAGTGCCTTTGAAAAACTAAAAGATAATAGAATGTCTAAAGTCCAAATTTAGTGAGATCTCAGAATTAAAACAGCATTTATGTGTTTATAATAAAGATGAAGATACTCCGTAAGAGATGATCCATATTTTCTATCTAAGATGAGCCTCCAAATTCTAAGATAAGCTTCTAAAATTGGAAAGTATTTGAATGTCTTATGATCAGTATGATTCTAGGCTGTGGCATACTCTAACATTCCCTCCAAAATTACTAGTTAATTCCAATATTGTAAAGAAATAATATTATGAGTGGATGGAATTTTCAGGATGTAGAGAAGAAAGAACAGACTTCTGAAAAGACACCCTTATATTATTGAGTTTAGAATGTGGAATTCTTGGTTGATATCAGTACATTATAACATGGTATAACAGCGATGATCAGCCAGATTTTGCTGCAATAATAGATGAACCAAAATGTTATTGGTTTATAAATACATAAGTTTCTTACTTATACTGTGTGATTGTTGTATATATGAATATTATTGTTATTGATAACCATAGTTAATAGTCACAATTTATTTCTAGCTTTATTTTTCTCCAAGCCAAAAAAAGAAAATAAATCTTTAAAAGGGTTTCAGAATAATGAAGCAGAATTTGAACAAAGTTCTTTTGGAATGATGACCAAAACAGCACATTTTTTCATTTGCTTCCATGGAATTAGTTGCTAACACCTTTAATAGCAATTTTATTTCTGCAATATTATACATACTATGATGGCAAGAGCTATGTTTAGGCTGTTCACTGTTTTATTGATGCATAGAGATAAATGTGTCAAATGTGGGAATCATTAAAACACAGTACTTCAAAACATGAGAGTCATACTTTCTACTATTGGAAAGCATCACTAGATTACTTTTAGAGCAAGGATTCAAAGATATGATGGAAAATTGGAATTCATGTGTGAAAAGTTTTCTGGACTCAGGACAGAAACAATCTTATTCCAATGACTTATTACAAAAAATAGTCTGAACATTGTAAATAACTTTTCTAACTTTATGATCTTTTTAGGACAAGATAACATATTTTTGAAATCTATATAAAATTGTTTGTGCAAAAGTAAGAGGACATTTTTTCTTTTATACATTCAAACACTATTCTCAATTCTTTTTTTCTTTTCTTTTCTTTTCTTTTTTTTTTTCTGACAAGAGTTTATCTTTTGTTGCCCAGGCTGGAGTGCAATGGCACGATCTTGGCTCACTGCAACCTCCCTATGCCGGGTTCAAGTGATTCTCCTGCCTCAGCCCGCCACCATGCCCAGCTAATTTTTGTATTTTTAGTAAAGACGGGGTTTCGCCACCTTGGCCAGGCTAGTCTCAAACTCCTGACCTCTGGTGATCTACCCGCCTCGCCCTCCCAAGGTGCTGGGATTACAGGTGTGAGCCATTGCACCTAGCCTGTTCTCAATTCTTTAATAACGACCATGATAACATGCTGTATTAGCCTCCTTAGGCTACCATAGTAAGCTATCACAGAGCTGGTGGCTTGAAAAACAGAAATTTATTTCTGACAGTTTTAGAGGCTGGCAGCTCACAATCAAAGCAGATTAGTTTCTCCTGAGGCCTCTCTCTTTGGCTCTCGGGTAGCATCCTCCTCTCAGATCCCTTTCCTCTGTCTCTGGGTGTCTCTGATGCCTCTTTCTCTTCTTATAAGGACATCAGTCCCCTTAAATTAGAGCCCTACCTCTATGACCTCATTTAACTTTGCCTCCTTACAGGCCTTATCTCCAAATACAGTCACATTGATGGTTAGGTTTGCAACATATGAATTTGGGGAGGACACACATCAGTCCATAACACACTATTGTTCAAAAGGAAAGACACTCTTGAAGCATGAACCTTAATGTGCCTGATCCATAAAGTCTTCCTATTATAGACAAACAATATGACAAATAAAGAGAACTGTATTAGCAAATCAATTTTCAAATTCATAATAACATAAGTCATATTTTAACGCAAGAGTTTCCCCATGAAATTTTTTTGTGGGAATTTTTTTTTAATTTTTAGTTGATGCTTAACAAAAACATAAAGTGGGGAAAGGACAACCTTTTCAACAAATGGTGCTGGGATAATTAACTAGCCACATATAGAAGAATGAAACTGGATCTTCATCTCTCACCTTATATAAAAATCAACTCAAGATGGATTAAGGACTTAAACCTAAGAACTGAAACTATAAAAATTCTAGGAGATAAAATCGGAAAAAACTTTCTAGACATTGGCTTAGGCAAGGATTTCATGACCAAAATCCCAAAAACAATTGCAATAAAAACAAAGATAAATACCTGGTACCTAATTAAACTAAAGAGCTTTTGCATGGCAAAAGGGACAGTCAGTTGAGTAAACAGATAATCCACAGAGTGGGAGAAAATCTTCACAATCTGTACATATGACAAACGACTAATATCCAGAATCTGCAACGAACTAATGTGAATTAGTAAGAAAAAAAAATCCCATTAAAAAGTGGGGTAAGGACATGAACAGACAATTCTCCAAGATGTACAAATGGCCAAGAAACATTTGAAAAAATGCTTAACATCACTAATGATCACAGAAATGCAAATAAAAAATGTGATACCAACTTACTCCTGTAAGAATGGTCATAATTGAAGAAGAAAAAAAGTAGATGTTCGCATGGATGCAGCAATCAGAGAACACTTCTACACTGCTGGTGGGAATGTAAACTAGTACAGCTGCTATGGAAAACAGTGTGGAGATTCCTTAAAGAACTAAAAGTTTAATCCAGCAATCCCACTACTGTTATCTACACAGAGGAAAAGAAGTCATTATTTGAAAAAGATACTTGCACACAGGTGTTTATAGCAGCACAATTCACAATATCAAAATCACGGAATCCACCAAAATGCCCATTAATCAATGAGTGGATAAAGAAACTCTGGTATATATGTATGATGGAATACTACTCAGCCATAAAAAGGAATGAATTAACAGCATTTGCAATGACCTAGATGAGATTAGAGACCATTATTCTAAGTGAAGTAACTCGGGAATGGAAAACAAAACATCGTGTATTCTCACTGATATGCTGGAGCTAAGCTATGAGGACGCAAAGGCACAAGAATGATACAGTGGACTTTGAGGACTTAGGGGGAAGGTTGGGAAGAGGGCGAGGGATGAAAGACAACAAATATGGTACAGTGTATACTGCTCGAGTGATGAGTGCACCAGGTTATCACAAATCTCCACTAAATAACTTTTTCATGTAACTAAATACCAACTATACCCCAATGTCTTATGGAAAAATAAAATGTAGTTGATGCTTGATAATTGTACACATTTTTAGAATACAGAATATTTTGATACATGTGTACAATTTGTAATGAGCAAGTCAGTGTAATTAGTATATCTATTACCTTAAAAAAGTTCTAGGGTACATGTATATGCACAACATGCAGGTTTGTTACATATGTATACATGTGCCATGTTGGTGTGCTGTACCCATTAACTCATCATTTACATTAGATATTTCTCGAAATGCTATCCCTCCCCTAGCTCCCCACCCCATGACAAGCCCTGGAGTGTGATGTTCCCTGCCCTGTGTCCAGGTGTTCTCATTGTTCAATTCCCACCTATGAGTGAGAACATGAGGTGTTTAGTTTTCTGTCCTTGCGATAGTTTGCGCAGAATGATGGTTTCCAGCTTCATCCATGTCCCTGCAAAGGACACAAACTCATCCTTTTTTATGGCTGCATAGTATTCCATGGTGTATATGTGCCACATTTTCTTAATCCAGTCTATCATTGATGGACATTTGGGTTGGTTCCAAGTCTTTGCTATTGTAAATAGTGCCACAATAAACATACGTGTGCATGTGTCTTTATAGTAGCGTGATTTATAATCCTTTGGGTATATACCCAGTAATGGGATGGCTGGGTCAAATGGTATTTCTAGTTCTAGATCCTTGAGGAATTGCCACATTGTCTTCCACAATGGTTGAACTAGTTTATACTCCCACCAACAGTGTAAAAGCATTCCTATTTCTCCACATCTCCTCCAGCACCTGTTGCTTCCTGACTTTTTAATGATGGCCATTCTAACTGGTGTGAGATGGTATCTCATTATTGTGGTTTTGATTTGCATTTCTCTGATGACCAGTGATGATGAGCATTTTTTCATGTGTCTGTTGGCTGTTTAAATGTCTTCTTTTGAGAAGTGTCTGTTAATATCCTTTGACCACTTTTTGATGGGGTTGTTTGATTTTTCTTGTAAATTTGTTTAAGTTCTTTGTAGATTCTGGATATTAGCCCTTTGTCAGATGGATGGATTGTAAAAATTTTCTCCCATTCTGTAGGTTGCCTGTTCACTCTGATGGTGGTTTCTTTTGCTATGCAGAAGCTCTTTAGTTTAATTAGATCCCATTTGTCAATTTTGTCTTTTGTTGCCATTGCTTTTGGTGTTTTAGTCATGAAATCCTTGCCTATGCCTATGTCCTGAATGGTATTGCCTAGGTTTTCTTCTAGGGTTTTTATGGTTTTAGGTCTAACATGTAAGTCTTTAATCCATCTTGAATTAATTTTTGTATAAGGTGTAAGGAAGGGATCCAGTTTCAGCTTTCTACATATGGCTAGTCAGTTTGCCCAACACCATTTATTAAATAGGGAATCCTTATCCCATTTCTTGTTTTTGTCAGGTTTGTCAAAGATCAGATGGTTGTAGATCTGTGCTGTTATTTCTGAGGCCTCTGTTCTGTTCCGTTGGTCTACATCTCTGTTTTGGTACCAGCACCATGCTGTTTTGGTTACTGTAGCCTTGTAGTATAGTTTGAAATCAGGCAGCATGATGCCCCAGCTTTGTTCTTCTTGCTTAGGATTGTCTTGGCAATGCAGGCTCTTTTTTTGGTCCATATGAACTTTAAAGTAGTTTTTTCCAATTCTGCGAAGAAAGTCATTGGTAGCTTGATGGGGATGGCATTGAATCTATAAATTACCTTGGGCAGTATGGCCATTTTCATGATATTGATTCTTCCTTCCCATGAGCATGGAATGTTCTTCCATTTGTTTGTATCCTCTTTTATTTCATTGAGCAGCGGTTTGTAGTTCTCCTTGAAGAGGTCCTTCACATCCCTTGTAAGTTGGATTCCTTGGTATTTTATTCTCTCTGAAGCAATTGTGAATGGGAGTTCACTCATGATTTGGCTCTCTGTGTTGTCTGTTATTGGTGTATGGGAATGCTTGTGATTTTTGCACATTGATTTTGTATGCTGAGACTTTGCTGAAGTTGCTTTTCAGCTTAAGGAGATTTTCAGCTGAGATGATGGGGTTCTCTAAATATACAATCATGTCATCTGCAAACAGGGAAAATTTGACTTCCTCTTTTCCTAATTGAATAAGTTTTATTTCTTTCTCCTGCCTGATTGCCCTGGCCAGAACTTCCAACACTGTGTTGAATAGGAGTGGTGAGAGAAGGCATCCCTGTCTTGTGCCAGTTTTCAAAGGGAATGCTTCCAGTTTTTGCCCATTCAGTATGATATTGGCTGTGGGTTTGTCATAGATAACTCTTAATTTTTTGAGATAATGTCCCATCAATACCTACTGTATTGAGGGTTTTTAGCATGAAGGGCTGTTGAATTTTGTCAAAGGCCTTTTCTGCATCTACTGAGATAATCATGTGGTTTTTGTTGTTGGTTCTGTTTATGTGATGGATTGCTTTTATTGATTTGCATATGTTGAACCAGCATAGCATCCCAGGGATCAAGCCAACTTGATCGAGGTGGATAAGCTTTTTGATGTGCTATTGGATTCGGTTTGCCAGTATTTTACTGAGGATTTTTGTATCGATGTTAATCAGGGATATTAGTCTAAAATTCTCTTTTTTTGTGTGTCTCTGCCAGGCTTTGGTATCAGGATGATGCTGGCCTCATAAAATTAGTTAGGGAGGATTCCCCCTTTTTCTACTGATTGGAATAGTTTCAGAAGGAATGGTACCAGCTCCTCTTTGTACCTCTGGTAGAATTTGGCTGTGAATCCATCTGGTCCTGGACTTTTTTTGGTTGGTAGGCTATTAATTATTGCCTCAATTTCACAGCCTGTTATTGGTCTATTCAGGGATTCAAATTCTTCCTGGTTTAGTTTTGGGAGGGTGTATTTGTCCAGAAATTTATCTATTTCTTCTAGATTTTCTAATTATTTGCATAGAGGTGTTTATAGTATTCTCTGATAGTAGTTTGTATTTCTGTGGGATCGGTGGTGATTTCCCCTTTATCATTTTTGTTGCATCTATTTGATTCTTCTCTCTTTTCTTCTTTATTAGTCTTGCTGGTGGTCTATCAATTTTGTGGATCTTTTCAAAAAACTAGCTCCTGGATTCATTGATTTTTTTGAAGGTTTTTTTTTTCTCCATCTCCTTCAGTTCTGCTCTGATCTTAGTTATTTCTTGCCTTCTACTAGCTTTTGAATTTGTTTGCTCTTGCTTCTCTAGTTCTTTTAATTCTGATGTTACGGTGTCAATTTTAGATCTTTCCTGTTTTGTCTTGTGGGCATTTAGTGCTATAAATTTCCCTCTACGCACTGCTTTAAATGTGTCCCAGAGATTCTGGCATGTTGTGTCTTTGTTCTCATTGGTTTCAAAGGACATCTTTATTTCTGCATTCGTTTCGTTATTTACTCAGTAGTCATTCAGGAGAAGGTTGTTCAATTTCCATGTAGTTGTGTGGTTCTGAGTGAGTTTCTTAATCCTGAGTTCTAATTTGATTGCTCTGGGGTCTGAGATACAGTTTGTTGTGATTTCTCTTCTTTTACATTTTCTGAGGAGTGCTTTACTTCCAACTATGTGGTCAATTTTTGAATAAGTGCGATGTGATGCTGAGAAGAATGTATATTCTGTTGATTTGGGGTGGAGAGTTCTGTAGATGTCTATTAGGTCCCCTTGGTGCAGAGCTGAGTTCAAGTCTTGGATATCCTTGTTAACATTCTGTCTCCTTGATCTGTCTAATATTGACAGTGGGGTGTTAAAGTCTCCCATTATTATTGTGTGGGAGCCTAAGTCTCTTTGTAGGTCTTTAAGGACTTGCTTTTTGAATCTGGGTGCTCCTATATTGGGTGCATGTATATTTAGGATAGTTAGCTCTTCTTGCTGAATTGATCCCTTTACCATTATGTAATTGGCCTTCTTTGTCTCTTTTGGTCTTTGTTGGTTTAAAGTCTGTTTTACCAGAGACTAAGATTGCAACCCCTGCTTTTTTTGTGTTTTTCATTTGCTTGGTAGATCTTCCTCCATCCCTTTGTTTTAAGCCTATGTGTGTCTCTGCACGTGAGATGGGTCTCCTGCATACAGCACACTGATGGGTGTTGACTCTTTATCCAATTTGCAGTCTGTGTCTTTTAATTGGAGCATTTAGCCCATTTATATTTAAAGTTAATATTGTTATGTGTGAATTTGATCCTGTCCTTATGATGTTAGCTGGTTATTTTGCCTGTTAGTTGGTGCAGTTTCTTCCTAGCATTGATGGTCTTTACAATTTGGCATGTTTTTGCAGTAGCTGGTACCATTTATTCCTTTCCATGTTTAGTGCTTCCTTCAGGAACTCTTGTAAGGCAGGCCTGGTGGTGACAAAATCTCTCAGCATTTGCTTGTCTGTAAAGGATTTTATTTCTCTTTCACTTATGAAGCTTAGTTTGGCTGGATATGAAATTATGGGTTGAAAATTCTTTAAGAATGTTGAATATTGGCCCCCACTCTCTTCTGCTTGTAGGGTTTCTGCTGAGAGATCTGCTGTTAGTCTGATGGGCTTCCCTTTGTGGGTAACCCAACCTTTCTCTCTGGCTGCCCTTATCATTTTTTCCTTCATTTCAACCTTGGTGAATCTGACAATTATGTGTCTTAGGGTTGCTCTTCTCAAGGAGTATCTTTGTGGTGTTCTCTGTATTTCCTGAATTTGAATGTTGGCCTGCCTCGCTAGGTTGGGGAAGTTCTCCTGGATAATATCCTGCAGAGTGTTTTCCAACTTGTTTTCATTCTCCCCATCACTTTCAGGTACACCAATCAAATGTAGATTTGGTCTTCTTACATAGTCCCATATTTCTTGGAGGCTTTGTTCATTTCTTTTTACTCTTTTTTCTCTAAACTTCTCTTCTCACTTCATTTCATTAATTTGATCTTCAGTCACTGATACCATTTCTTCCACTTGATCGAATTGGCTACTGAAGCTTGTGTATGTGTCATGTAGTTCTTGTACCATGGTTTTCAGCTCCATCAGGTTATTTAAGGTCTCCTCTATTCTGTTTATTCTAGTTAGCCATTCATCTAATCTTTTTGCAAGTTTTTTTTAGCTTCCTTGGCAATGGATTCGAACATCCTTCTTTAGCTCGGAGAAGTTTGTTATTATCAACCTTCTGAAGCCTACTTCTTTCAACTCGTCAAAGTCATTTTCTGTCCAGCTGTGTTCCATTGCTGGTGAGGAGCTATGATCCTTTGGAGGAGAAGAGCCTCTCTGGTTTTTAGAATTTTCAGCTTTTTTGCTCTGGTTGCTCCCCATCTTTGTGGTTTTATCTATCTTTGTTCTTTGATGATGGTGACCTACAGATAGGGTATTCGTGTGGATGTCAGTTTTGTTGATGTTGGTGCTATTCCTTTCTGTTTGTTAGTTTTCCTTCTAACATTCAGGTCCCTCAGTTGCAGGTCTGTTGGAGTTTGCTAGAGGTCCATTCCAGACCCTGTTTGCCTGGGTGTATCACCAGTGAAAGTTGCTCCAGAACAGCAAATATTGCAGAACAGCAAATATTGCTGCCTGATCCTTCCTCTGGAGGCTTTGTCTCAGAGGCGCACCCAGGTGTATGAGGTGTCAGTTGGCTCCTACTGGGAGGTCTCTCCCAGTTAGGCTACTTGGGGGTCAGGGACCCACTTGAGGAGGCAGTCTGTCCATTCTCAGAGCTCAAACACCATGCTGGGAGAACCAATGCTTTCTTCAGAGCTGTCAGACAAGGACGTTTAAGTCTGCAGAAGTTTCTGCTGCCTTTTGTTCAGCTATGCCCTACCCCCAGAGGTGGATTCTACAGAGGCAGACAGGCGTCATTGAGCTGTGGTGGCTCCACCCAGTTTGAGCTTCCTGACCACTTTGTTTACCTACTCAAGTCTCAGCAATGGTGGTTGCCCCTCTCTCAGCCAGACTGCTACCTCACAGTTCAATCTTGGACTGCTGTGCTAGCAGTGAGCAAGGCTCATACATGGATTTATTTCTGGGTGATCTATTATTTTCCAGTGGTGAAGTCTTTAGATTTTTATATATATTATAATGTCATTTGCAAAGAGGGATAGTTTGACTTCCTCTCTGCCAATTGGGGTGCCCTTTTTAATCTTTCTCTAGCCTAATTGCTCTAGCTAGGATTTCCAGTACTGTGTTCAGTAGGTGTGGTGAAAGTGGGCATCCATGTCTTTTCCTTTTTTTCTCTCCCTCTTTTTAATTTTTCTATTAGTATTTTTGTTCTTTTAAATTTCACCTTTAGTTTTAGACACAGGGGGTACATGCGCAGAATTTTTACATAGATATATTGCACCCATGTAGTGAATATATTATCCAATAGGTAGTTTTGGGTACCCATCGATACTATGGCCCCTATTTACCCTCCTCCTCTAGTAGTCCACAGTGTCTATTGTTTCCTTGTTTATGTCCATGTAAGTTCAACGTTTAGCTCCCACTTATTATTGAGAGCATGCAGTATTCAGTTTTCTGTTCCTGCATTAATTCGCTTAGGATTATGTCCTCCAACTTCACCCATACATGGTGCTGCAAAGGACATGACTTTTTCCTTTATATGGCTGCATAGTATTTCATGGTATATATGTACCACATTTTCTTTATCTCATCTACCATTGCTGGAAAGCTAGGTTGATTCCATGTCTTTGCTATTGTGAATTGTGCTGTGATGCACATATGAGTACATGTGTTTTTACAATATAATTATATATTTTCCTTTGCGTATATACCCAGTAACAGAATTGCTAGGTTGTATGGTAATTCTATCTTAAGCTCATTGAAAAACCTCCAAACTGCTGTTCACAGTGGCTGAGCTAATTTACATTCCTACCAACAGTGTATAACCATTCATTTTTCTCTACAGCTTTGCCAGCATCTGTTGTTTTATGATTTTTTAATAATAGCCATTCTGACTTATGTGAGATGGTATCTTATTGTGGTTTTGATTTGCATTTCTCTAATGATTAGTGATGTTGAACATTTTTTCATGTTGTTTTGGCCATTTGTATGTCTTTTGAGAAGTATCCGTTCATGTCCTTTGCCCATTTTTAAAGGGGTTATTGGTTTTTGGCTTGTTGATTTGTTTAAGTTCCCTGTAGATTTTGGATATTTGGCCTCTATTTGTGAGTATTTTATCTCATTCTATAGGTTGTCTGTTTACTCTGCTGATAGTTTATTTTGCTTTGGAGAAGGTTTTTAGTTTAATTAGGTTCCTTTTCTCAATTTTTGTTTTTTTGCAATTGCTTTTGGGGACTTAGTCAAAAATTCTTTGCCAAGGCCAATGTTGAGAGGGCATTTTCAATGTTTTCTTCTAGGATTTTAATCGTTTGAGGTCTTTCTATTTTAATCCATCTTGAGTTAATGCTTGTATATGATGAAAGGGAAGTGTCTAGTTTTATTTTTCTGCATATGGCTAGCCAGTTATTCCAGAACCATTTATTAAATACAGTCCTTACACTATTCCTTGCTTTCATTGGCCTTGTTTAAGATCAGACAATTGTAGGTGTGAGGCTTTATTTCTGAGTTTTCTATTCAGTTCCATTAGTCTATATGTCTTTTTTGTGTTTCTTTATTCTTAACTTATTTTTTAGGATCAAGGATGTATGTGCAGGTTTGTTATATAGGTAAACTGTGTGTCACGGGCATTTGGTATACACATTATTTTGTCACCCAAATAATAAGGATAGTACACAGTAGGTAGTTTGTTGATCCTTTTCCTCCTCCTATCCTTCACCCTCTGGTGGCCCTGATGTCTGTTGTTCCCCTCTTTCTGTCCATGCATTCTTGTTGTTTAACTCCTACTTATAAGTGAGAACATGCAGTATTTGGTTTTCTATTCCTGCATTAGTTTGCTTAGGATAATGGACTCCAGCTTTATTCATGTTGCTGCAAAGGACATAATCTTGCTCTTTTTTATGGCTGTATAGTCTTCCATGGTATATATGCATGTCATTTTCTTTGTCCAGTCTACTTTGATGGACCTTTAAGTTGATTCCATGTCTTTGCTATTGTGACTAATGCTGCAACGAACATACATGTGCATGTGTCTTTATGGTAGAGGGATTTGTATTCCTTTGGGTATATATCCAAAGCTGTTTTTGTGCCAGTACCATGCTGTTTTGGTCTTTTCCTCATCATAAAGTAAAAGCTTTCAGCTTTTCTCCATTCAGTGTGATGTTAACTGTGGGTTGTCGTATGTGGCCTTTATTGTATTGAGGTATGTTCTTTCTCTACCTAATTTGTTGAATGTTTTCATCATGTAGGGATATCGAATTCTATCAAGTGGTATTTTTGCATCTGTTGAGCTAATCAAATGGTTTTTAATCCTTTATGCTGTTGATTCAGTATATTTATTGATTTACATATGTTGAATTATCCTCGCATCCCTGGGATAAATCCCACTTGATCAAGTGTATTATCTTTTTAATGTGCTGTTGAATTCAGTCTGCTCTTGTTTGATTGAGGATTTTTGCATCTATGTTAATCAGGGATATGGGCCTGTAGTTTTATTTTTTGTTGTGTCTTTGTCTGGTTTTGGTGTCAGTGTAATTTTGGCCTTGTAGAATAGTTAGGAAGAATTTCTTCTGCTTCAATTTTTTGAATAGTTTGAGAAGCATTTGTGTTAGTTCTTCTTTTAAAGGTTGGTAGAATTCAACAATGAAGCCACCTGGTCTTATGCTTTTCTTTGTTATGAAATTTGTATTACTGATTCAATCTCAGTAGTCATTTTGGTATATTGTGGTTTTCTGTTTCTTCATGGTTCGATTTTGTTAGGTTATATGTATCAATTGACCTTAGGAAGAAGCAAGTCTGTTTTGTTTTTAATGTGTGGTCAGGGCTTAAATGAAGTAGCCAGTAAAGGTTTGGGACCTTCTCGAGATTTCGTCAGGGTAGGAGAAGCAGTTTCAAACAGGTTCAACATATTTGCAAAGGCAACAATAGGCACAATAAAATTAATGCTTTAAATTTACTTTTATTTTACTAAATAAAAACAACTGGTTACATGTCTTTCACCTGAGAAAATGTAGTAATCAGTGTTATCTTGGGAGGCATGATATAGAGTATTTTTTTAACAACATGATTATTTTAACAACATGAATAATGCAGTTTTTGTCAACCCTAAGCAAGGTGATGAGTAAGTAAAATTTAAGAGTATTAGGGAGTAAGTGTAATGAGAAAGGCCTGAATTGGACTTCTTTGGGACAATGGCATGCAGTTAATGACTATATCTGGGTGTAGCTAAGGCAGAATATTATGGAAACAACATCATAGGTTCAGATAATCAATCTGAAGCCTTGAGCAGGAATTCCTTATCAATCACTTTTGAATCTTTAGCAATTTAGAAAGTAATTTTGTAAGCCAGAGTTCAATATGAAAAGTATAAAAATATTAGCTTTTGTAAACTACTTCTAAAAGAAATGACTAAAAGTGTGGTAATTTATAGCTGTGCACAGTTGAATGCTTATTTTCAGTTTTCACAAAAATCAGTATGGCTTAATACATGTCTGAATAACGAAGAAAAGGAAACAAATATCCCCTCCATTATGGATACTATTCTTACCCTATTCTCCAAGTGCATGTTCCTTAGAAGCCCTGCTGCTCTCTTCTCTGCCATAAATAAGAAAGACACATTTTCATGCAGTCTGGGAATGCAGGAGCCAGGGGCCCTGGGTCCAGTTGTCCCTGGCCTTGCCACTGCCTTCAGTGAGAGAGGAATAGCAAACCTGTAACCCAGTCCCAATGAAGGGAAATTCTTTCAAATCTCTGGCTTTTCTTCATTAATTCCTGTGGGTAATGAATAAAAGCTTTGTTAATTTGTGTTAGTAAATTTAGGATATAGAAACATGTAAATCAGAAACATAGGTCCCATGGATTGAAGCCTTGTAACGCAAACTTCCTTCAGGGAAGAAACACAAATGATTAGCTTTAGCTTACTTCTATGGAAAAAAAGATTGAAGATGGAGTATAAAAAGGAAAAAAGTTCAATTAAGTATCTTATAATACATTAATGTTTAAGGTAATATGTAATGAAGTGGAAATAGTTTAATGCCAGTATTCAGGTTGTGTCTCCTTTAATAAATCATTTTGTCATTTTCATGAATTTCAAACACATACATTACTTTTAGTATTATTGGGTTTTCTCCACTCTGATTACTATACTTAAAATAATAGCTCTAACATAATAAGATTAAAACTTTACAGAATATTTTCTGAACATATGGAAAAAGTAGGTGTTTAATAAATGCTTGATGATTAATATTGTAAATAAATTGAATAATTAATTCAACTTATAAATGAATTATTCAATTGGGTTATACATTTCAAAATTAGACAATCATTTAATAATATTTTTGCAATAACCCAGGATTATAAAATGTAAGCATTTCACTTTGTGGGTTAATAGAAAGTCTGGTTTATTTAATTGTCCCAAATCAGCAAATAAACCATTCAAAATATGTGAAAACAAAACTAGTAAAAAAAATACAAGGGAATTTTATGTCTAAAAATATTGTTAGTTGAGTTATATAGCCAAAATACAGAAAGTGGACTTTTTTCTCTGTAGTCTTTCCTTCAAATTTACCTTTCCAAGTATTTTGGAGACTTTGTCTATTAAGTATGATACAAAGTCATTTTTTCACTGAGAAAGTAGACAAATTTTGTATAGTGGCAGCTGTGTTGGCACTAAATAAGCATAAAAATTTCACCTAATAAAGAAATTTATATTTATTATATGAACAGATTTAAACTGTTGGAGTAAAACTTAAAACTCATTTGTATAACATTTAATACTCTTTAAAACCTATGTATTATTTAACACCTACAAAGAAACGCATATTTAGTATAAATAACTCATTTTCTCAAGAACATCAAGAAAACTGTTACAACCGGACTAGATTTCAGTCTGCTTAAGAAATCTTGAACATATTAACTTAAACTTATTTTCCTAAAATAGGCTTGAGGCCAATTACTAAATCTGTATGACTTTTATTGCCCCCCTTCTTTCTTTATTTTAAGTATCTCTCTATTTTTTTAACCTCAGTTTTGGTTTTCTGCTTCTCATCTGCTAGCCATGTTTGCATGTTATAATTTTTCAAAAAATGTGTTTATAAATATAAAAGATAAAGAAAATACGAATATATAGAGAAAATTTTAAGGACATAAATAGCTTCAATATTGTATGAACATTATCTGAATACTTAAAAAAATTATGATAATTGGCTGGGCACAGTGGCTCACGCCTGTAATCCCAGCACTTTGGGAGGCCGAGGTGGGTGGATCACGAGGTCAGGAGATCAAGACCATCCTGGCTAACATGGTGAAACCCCATCTCTACTAAAAATACAAAAAAATTAGCTGGGTGTGGTGGTGGGTGCCTGTAGTCTCAGCTACTTGGGAGGCTGAGGCAGGAGAATGGCCTAAGTAAACCCAGGAGGCGGAGCTTGCAGTGAGCCGAGGTCGCGCCACTGCACTCCAGCCTGGGTAACAGAGTGACCCTCTCTCTCAAAAAAAAAAAAAAAATTATGATAACAGTTTCAGTTATTTCTCATTTGTGTGAATTCATGTTGCATGCAATAATATCTCCGTAGCTTGCAGATATTCATATATATATATATATATATATTACTTGGCTTTATCACTACTTTCAGACAAAAATATGATTTTTCACAAGTTAAAACATTTGAGCTATTAAAAGTATTATCTAACTTTTACTAAGTAATTGATTATCAATTTTCTATGCTCATTGGTTCTACTAAGATATTATTGTGAGTACAACAGTTATGGCATCTGTGTTTCTGATATTCCACCATAATATAATCTGACCATGAGAACTGGAAGAAAACTCACATGCTAGAAAACATGCTAGATTTTTCCAAAGTAAATGAAATGAGCTATGAATATTTAAATCCTGAGATATACTTATATTCTTTTCAACTCTATATGCCATGTAATTCCGTTTGGCAAAAGCAAATTAAATCTTTTTTTTTTTGGTGCAGAGGACATCAGCTGTGGTTACTGTAATTTTTCATGAACAATGTCCAAATTTTTAAAAATTATGCATTCCAAAAAACAATGCTAAAGACATTTTTTAAGAGAAAATATAGACAATAGAGAGCCACAAGAGATACACATATTGGACTTTTATAGTAGACACTTTAAAAATAAATATGACAGGCTGGGTGTGGTGGTGCACCCCTGTAATTCCAGCACTTTGGAAGGCAAAAGTGGGCAAATCACTTGAACCCAGGAGTGGGAGAATCACCTGAGCCTTGGAGTCGGAGGTTACAGTGAGCCAAGATGGCGCCACTGCGCTCCATCCTGGGTGACAGAGTGGGACTGTCTCTCAAAAATAATAATAATTAAAACTAAAATATGATAAATACAATAAAATAGAAAAAAACTGGACAAATTTACCATAAAGCTAGAATCTATTAAATAAGAAAGGGATGGGAATAAAGAATTTTATAGGTTGCTATAATAACTGATTAGATGTAGAAAGAGGGAAGATTAGTCAATTATAAAATGTCCAAATGGATTCACAGAGAACAGACATACATTAAAGAGCATAAAAGCTATATTTGGCACAGTGAAACAAGACAAAACAAAAATTAAATAATAAAAATATCACTTGTATGTCATTGAAGTCTGAATTGAATAGAATAAAAATGGAGCACAAGAAATTGTTGAAAAAATAGTAATTTTCCATAGCTGAGAAAGGAAATTAGACCAAAATTTGACTATCTATGGACTCCAATCATAAAGAATACAAAATGAATCAAGCCTAGTACATGATAGGAAATCTACTGAAAACTTCACACAGAACATCTTAAAAGCAGCCAGAAGGCTAAGGATGGTGGGAGATATATGACCTTTAAATGAGCGAGTACATATGATATGTGATCTTCAAAAACCAGAGGATAATAAAACAACTTATGAAAGATATATATAAATATATATAAAAGATATATATATGAATAATATATACATATATTTACCATTCTAACCATAGTGAGGTGATATCTCATTGTGATTTTGATCTGCATTTCCCTGTTGATTTGTCATACATTTGATAGTTATTATTTATCTTCTTTTGAGAAATGTCTATTCAGGTCTTTTGTCCACTTTTTAAATTGGGTTATCTGTTTTCTTGCTGTTAAGTTATTTGAGTTCCTTATGTATTTTGGTGTCTTACCAAATAAAAATGTGAGGTAATACATTTTTAATTAACTAGGTTTAACCATTCCACAATGTATATATACTTTAAAACGCCATGTATATGATAAATACATACAATTTTATATATGATTTTAAATAAATAAATTTGGAAAATAAACAGCATCTAAAGTGCTTCATAAAACAAAATAAAATAAAGCAAAAACCCCCGCTAACTTAGAATTCTATACCAAGAAAGAATTACCTTCAAAAAATTAAGGTGAAATATAGATATCTTTAGATAAGCAAAAAATAGAGACGATTTTTGTTGCCCACTGGTACTTAAAAAATAAAATAAATTACCTAAGGAGAGAGAAAATGATCTCAGATGAAAGCCAAGTAATGAAGAATTTAAGACTCCAGAAAGAGTACATGTGAACATAAATATAAATGAATACTAATTATTCAAAACCATAATAATTACTTTTCTGGGAATAATATATAGAGATAAGTAAATTATAAGGTAATAATAGCATGAAGCCTAGAGAGATTAAATGGGTTAAAATGTCACAAAGTTTTGCATTATTTAGAATGGTTACAAATTAAAATACATTGTATTAATTTTAGGATTCATGTTGCAAAATTTAGGGTAAGCATTAAAGGAAAGAAAATTAATACATAACAAAATAATGGGTATGAAAACTTACTAAGGACAAACCATAGAGAAATTTAAGGAAGGCAAGACAAAAAAAAAACTGGACAGAGATGAAACAAGCAGAAAAATATTGAATTATTAGAAATTACATTTAATTAATATAAATGATCTCCTTCCCCCACCACACACATCCAAAGACCAGGAGTGCTACTAATAAGAGCAAGACTGCTAATCAGAAAATAAACATATAAAAGCTATAGACACAGAAAAGTTGACATTAAAAAGATAAAAATAGCTATAACATGAAAATATCAACTAAGTGAAGCCATTGTATTATATCAGACATTGTATTATATTTTTAAGCTATAGCATTGCTAGTTATAAGGAAAGCTGTTTAGTCTTCATAAAATAGTCAATTTAATAGGATAGTAAAGGAAGCCTAAATGTTTATGTACCTAATTAAATGAACTCAAAATATTTAATAAACGAGCTGACAATTCATGGACATATCAACAAATTTATAATTATATATGGAGGTTTTTATTATTATACTATAAGTTCTAGGGTACATGTGCAGAACTTGCGGGTTTGTTACATATGTAAATATGTGCCCTGTTGGTGTGCTGCACCCATTAACTCTTCATTTATATTAGGTATGTCTCTTAATGTTATCCCTCCTCCCTCCCCCCATCCCATGACAGGTCCGGTGTGTGATGTTCCCCATCCTGTGTCCAAGTGTTCTCACTGTTCAATTCCCACCTATGAGTGAGAACATGCAGTGTTTTGTTTTCTGTCCTTGTGATAGTTTGCGCAGAATGATGGTTTTCAGCTTCATCCATGTTCCTACAAAGGACATGAACTCATCCTTTTTTATGGCTGCATAGTATTCTGTGGTGTATATGTGCCACATTTTCTGAATCCAGTCTATCATTGATGGACATTTGGGTTGGTTCCAAGTCTTTGCTATTGTAAATAGTGCCACAATAAACATACGTGTGCATGTGTCTTTATTGTAGCATGATTTATAGTCCTTTGGGATTTACAATCCCAGTAATGGGATGGCTGGGTCAAATGGTATTTCTAGTTCTAGATCCTTGAGGAATTGCCACACTGCCTTCCACAATGGTTGAACTAGTTTACAGTCCCACCAACAGTGTAAAAGCATTCCTATTTCTCCACATCCTCTCCAGCACCTGCTGTTTCCTTACTTTTTAATGACTGCCATTCTAACTGGTGTGAGATGGTATCTCATTGTGGTTTTGATTTGCATTTCTCTGATGACCAGTGATGATGAGCATTTTTTCATGTGTCTATTGGGTGCATAAATGTCTTCTTTTGAAAAGTGTTCATATCCTTTGCCCACTTTTAGATGGGGTTTTTTGATTTTTAAACTAATTTCTCTCAGGAACTGACCAAACAATCAAACCAAATGTTAGTAAATTTACAGAATATGTGAGCTGCACAATGAGAAAAATTTCTCTAACAGCTGTATAAAACACTATGTCTAGCAACTAGAAAAGACAACTTTTTATAGAGTATATATAGAACAATAACTGAAAAAACTTGTGTTGCTAAGCAAAATCAACAAATTTCAAATAATGTATATGAATAATTTTTCTAGCACAATGGAATGTAGCTAGAGATCAACTTATGAAAGATAACAAGAAAATGCTCCATATATGAAAATTAAGAACTATATTTCTAAATAACCAATTTATTAAAAATAAAAGTGTAATGGAAATATAAAATATTTACACTGTATCCAAGAAAAATATGGCATATCAAAATTTCTGGGATGCAGTAAGTAGAAGAGGGGCTGTAACCAATTATATAAGCATTTATTTCCAGAACTTAAAGAACAGCATAGTGCAATCAGAGAAAACACTAGAAATAAACTAATAAAATGGCAGAATCAATAAATTTTAAAGACATAAAAAATAAAATTGGCAATTTGAAAAATTACCATTTTGAAAATATTAATAAATTTGATAATTTAAAAGCAATACAAACAATAATCAATGAATTGATTAATCAGTAAAAGAATAGAGAAGGAAATTGAGAGACAACAAATTACCAATGATGTTTTGAATTAAAGAGGGCTGTGACTACTGAAACTATAAATATTGAAAAAATAAAGCAAAAAGTATATTATGAGCAATATAACATCACTAAACTTTAAAATTTAGATTAACTTGACTTATGGAAAATCAGCAAAAGCTAATCAAATAATGAGTAAAAAGTCTCAACAGCTCCGTACCTATTAAAGAAATTTAACCAGCAGTTAAAAATTACACAGAAGAGAAAACTTTAAACCCAGTTGTTTTCCCAACTGAATTCTTCAAAATACGTGAGACAATATTAAACTTACATAAAAACTTCAGTTAATGGAAAAAGAAGAAACACTTTAAACTACTTTATAAGCACAGCATAATCTCAATAACATAAACTGAAAGTTGCAAAAAGTAAAATTAAAGGCTCCTCATTATTGTAGATGAAAAACCCTAGATAAAATATTAACAAACCAGTGATATGTAAAAAGAATAATTTATAATGACAAAATGAGCTTTATTCTAATTATGCAAGTTCATTTAATATTCACAATTCAATCATTATTTGTTAATATTACATCTGAATAAGGCTTATGATATCAATTGTTGTAAAAAGTTTGATAAAATTGAGACCCATTTATGATTTTCTAAAAAAAACCTCAGCAAAGTTAGAAGTGTGTTACATTATTTTTTATTCTGACAATGAATATTTACAAAATAGCCTACAGCAAGCAATATTTAATGGTGAAATATTGCATGCTGTCTTCCTAAGGAGACTAGAGTAGTGTGAAATGAGACTATAATTATTGGCCACTTCTTTTTAACATTGTGTTGGATATCCTGTCTGGTATAAAAGTCCCCTCAAACAGAAATATAATGATTGAAAAGAAAGGAACATTACTGTCATTATTCTCAGATAAAATAAATGTGGAAGTAGAAAACAAGGAATAATTAATAAACTACTGGAGTTAATGAGTGAATTTTGCAAGGTCACTAGATATGAGTTCAATGTGAAACAAGCCATGTGCTTTTATAAACTAGCTAAAAATATACCATTTAGGAAACAATGATATTATGAAACATGAAAAAATATCAATCTCCAAAGACCTCAAAAGAAAAATAAATTCAGAACATCTACTGAAACAGAGAAGTAGACCACACTTATGGACTGAAAGTCTAAATGTTAAGACAGAGCTTTTCATGTTGACTTATGGATTTAAGGCAATACCAATAAAAACTCTGAAGATTTTATTTGCATAAAATTGTAAGATGATTCTAAAAACTTATCAAAACTCAAACCCAGCATAGCCAACACTATTTAAAAAAATGAAGTTGAAGGCATGCATAATGAGAACTCTGAGTTTCTATTAAGTTACAATAATTAAGATAGTATGATTACAACAAAGAAATGTACAATTAGACCAATAGAAAGAAAGGAGATTCCTTTCAGATACACACACATACGTGGTCACTTGGTTTAAGATAAGGACACCAATGTAATTTAGTGGTTAAGGGATGGCCTTTTGAAAAATGATTCATATCAACTCATATATCCATATGGAAAAAATAGACTTTATTCCCCATGAACACCATACACGAAAACTAACTCAAGATGAATAATAGACATATATATGAGGGGTAAAACAATATATTTCCAGGAAGAAAACATGAGATTGTCTTCATGACTATGAGGTAGAAGAATGTTTATTTAAAATGAGACATATACAATTATGAAAGAAAATTTGACAAAAGAGACTTTACTAAAATATCTACTCATCAGAATTCATTAATAAGGGAGTGAAAGGTAAATCCAGCCTCTAATATACACAAAGAACCTTAAAAATTAGTACAAATTTTATCAAAGCTTGAGACTTCATGAAAGAGGATATCCAAATACTACTAGGCACATACACATGTACTCAGCATCATTAATCAAAAGGAAAATAGAAGTTAAATTCACAATAAATCCATATCACACCAACTGGAATGGCTAAGTGAAAAAAAAAGCATTAAAAAAGAACCTTCCAATATGAAATGTAGGCAAGGCTGTGGAGCCACTAAGCCTCTCATAGATTGCTGCAAGGAGTGAACACTGGCATAAACGCTATTAAAACCTGTTTTGTGACGCCTGCCAAAGCTGAACACAAGAATCTCTGATGAAACAGAAACTTTATTATTAGGTATATCTCAAAGGCAAATGAATGCTTACTACTTTAAAAATATTTTTCCTGATAGACAAAAACTGGAGACAACTTCTGTAAATGTTCATTAACAAGAGAATGAATAACTAAGTTGAGATATATTCATGCAACTGTGTATAACACAACCAGGAATATGAATGAACTATTTTTACAGGCAATAATATAGATGAATCTCAAACTTTATATTGAACACAAAAAGCAAGAAACAAGGAGTACAGGCTGCACATTCTCGTATATATATATATATATATATATATATATATATAAACTATGTAGATAGTAGAAGATGATATAAGATGGTAGAAGTTAGAATAAGGATTACCTCATGCAGAAATGGTTATTTATTGGAAAAGTGCATATGAGAACTTCCTGGCTTCTGGAAATGTTCTTTATTTTGATCCCTGTGCTGATTACATTCCCACATATATATACAATATTTCAACAAGCTGTACCTTTAAGATTACTGCACTTTGCTATATGTGTTGTTATAACTCAACAAATTAAAAATGAAAATAATATTGATTTTTAATACATTAGCAATAAAAAATGAGAAAATGAAATTTCAAGAAAATATCATTTGGAAATATCAAAATCATTAAATATGTAGAATTATGTTTATTGAAAATATATACAACACACCTACATAGAAAACTACAATGCATTATTGGTAAAAAAAAGTAAGTTCAAGTTAATTAAGGGATATCTGATGGTCTTAAGTTGGAGGTATGAATAATGTGATGTAAATTATTCTCTAATTAACCTGTAAATAGATTCAATACACTTGAAATCTTAATTCTATAAGGTGTTTCCTGTATGTATATGCACACATGTGTATGTGTGTGTGGTAATTTACCAACTGATTCCAAATTTTTATGGACATTTAAAGAGCCAAGAATAGCCAGGGTAATCAAAGAAATGGAGTCTGCATAATTGCTATCACTAGGATAGTTGCTATCAAACCCAAAATCTAAGTGGGTTTAATGTATACATTTATTTTTCACTCTATAATATGCAAGGAAATGCGGGAGTTGTGGCACCTTCCACATTGTGGCTTTGTCATGCCCGGCAGCCCCAGAATTCCCCTATTGGTGCCTCTCTGTCTGACTGGGAATTGTGGAAAGAGAAAACTAAAATCACACAGGATTTTTTTAATGGGCTATTCCTTTGTGTTGCATACATATTTCAGCTTACCTTATATTAGCTGGAAATATGTCTTGTGGCCTCAGCTAAAATTATAAATGAGGCTGTGAAAGTTATGTAGTTTTAACTCCCTGGAAAAGAAGAGAAACACAAATACTAGAGATCACCAGCATTGAAGTTGCTAGTAATTGATGCTACAATGGGGGAAATGCTGTATTAATTATATCTTCATATCTCTTCAGGTTTCATATCACAAGACAATTTCCTAAGAATTTAAAAGCCTGACACTTCAAAATGGAATAGACTTGATTTGCTGATTTATCAGTTATTATGTAAAACTTCTAAGAACATTCTTATAGCCTGAAGACTAATTATGAAATTCAATTTCAGCATGAGCTTGTTTTTCTTTGTCTATCTACTGTTCAGGGGATCAAGAGAAAGAAATCTTATGCAAAAGTTGTCAAAGTACTAATAATGCAAACTTTGTGAAAAATGAAGCAAAAGTCCCAAGTAGAGAAATGTTAATGCAAGTGAGCCAAAATTTATTCTAGCTCTTCAGCAATTAAAATATTTTGCATATGAAAGCCTTTGGAATATCTGCTATCATCATTGTAAGCTTCAAATGCATCAGCTTTTATTTTTTAAACTGTAAAAAGGAAACAAACAAATGATACTAACTCCACTATCTTTGATACAGATGTGCAGAAATGCTTAGACTATGTCTTCTATTTTCCCAAGCCAGATGCTAAGGGATATGCCTTGGCTGGATGGTTTCTTTTTTATCAAGACGTTGCTTCACAGGCAGTCTGATTCTTCATGGACTGGGGTGTAAAGTAACAGAGAAGCATGTGGTAATATACAAAAGGCCAATAAGAAAAAAATATGATAAAATAAGAACATATGTCCTAACAAGTTTTACATTTTCATTACTTAAAGCAACATATAAACAGAAACAAAAACACTATTAAAAAAACTCATTCAAACAAAACTGGGCTTTTGTATTATATATTACATGCATGAACACACACGTATATATAATATGTATGTATTATATACACACATATGTGTCTGTATATACATATGTACATATATATACGTGTGTGTATGTGTGTGAACTGCATTTTGATTTTGATGTTTATTTCTTGGACTCTGAGTTATGAGTTGCTTTATGTGATTACATTATATAATGTGTTTAATTTACTCTCTGGGAGAAATAAGAAACAGACTCAGGGGAGCCCTGCCCTCCAACAAGCCAGTGAAAAAATATATATACTTTAAAAAAGAGTGTAAAAACACAGACCTCAGAATTATGAAAGAAATTATCATATCTTGTAAAGCCTTAAAGACCTCAAAACCAGCATTTTCTGTAGTTGTAGAATTACTTATGTTCCGTGCTCATTAAGTCGTATAATGTTCTTATTCACACTCAGTGATTTTTACATGTTTCTCAATTAGGCAACAAATATAATGTTTGTTTTTTGTATGGCAGAAAGAAGATATGTATTTGGACATACTCCAGTTAACTGCAAATGGGCTTCTGCTATTTGCAAATGCATCTCAACCGTAGATCAACAATCTTTTTTTTTTTTTAACTTTCATTTCAGGGCTGTATGTGCAGGTTTGTTACATAGGTCAACTTGTGTCATGGGGGTTTGTTGTGTAGATTATTTCATCACCCAGGTATTAAGCCTATTAAAATAACCTATTAGTTATTTTTCCTGATTCTTTCCCTCCTCCCAACCTCCACCCTCAGATAGGCCCCCGTGTGTGTCGTTCCTCTCTATGTGTTCATGGGTTCTCATCATTTAGCTCTCTCTTATAAGTGAGAACAAGTGGTATTTGTTTTTCTGTTCCTGCATTAGTTTGCTAAGAATAATGGCTACTAGCTCCATCTATGTCCCTGCAAAGGACATGATCTTGGTATTTTTTTAGCTGCATAGTATTCCATGGTGTATATGTACCAGGTTTTTTAATCCAGTCTATCATTGATGGGCAATTAGGTTGATTTTATGTGTTTGTCATTGTGAATAGTACTGCTATGAACACATGCATGTGTCTTTATAATAGAAAGATTTATATCCCTTTGGGGATATACCCAGTAATGAGATTGCTGGGTTGAATTGTATTTCTGTCTTTAGGTCTTTGAGGAATCACCATGCTGTCTTAAACAATGGCTGAACTAATTTATACTCCCACCAACACTGTATAAGCAGTCCTTTTCCTCTGCAACCTTGCCAGCATCCATTTTTTTTTTTTTACTTTTTAATAATAGCCATTCTTACAGGTATGAGATGGCATCTCACTGTGGTTTTGATTGGCATTTCTCTAATGATCACTGATTTTGAGCTTTTTTTTTTTCATATGATTGTTGGCCACATGTATGTCTTCTTTTGAAGTGTTGGTTCATGTCCTTTGACCACTTTTTTTTTCTGTGCTTCACTTTATTTTGTAAATAAATATCAATAGAGTAGTGTCTTATACATAAAATTGGTATATATAATGTAATAGTGTAAATACTGAAACGATTATACAAAAGACACCCAAAAGCCATATATAGATAAGTCAAAATTGAATTCTAAAAATTATTCAAGTAACCTACATAAAGGTCGAAAAAAGAAAATAGAAACAAAAAAAAAACAGAAGAAACAAAAAATGAGCAATAAAATGGCAGACTTAAGCCCCAACACAGAAATAATTGCATTAAACATAAAAAATGGTCTACATACACCAATCAAAAGATAGATTGAATTATTTTTTAAATTTTGAACTACGTGTTATGAGTGAGTTGTATATGTTCACAAACTCACTCCAAATATAACATATACAACTTGAAAATAAAAGAATGAAAAAAGACATATAAGACAAGTATTAATCAAAGGAAAGTAAGACTAGCTCTGTTAATATCAGATAAAGTAGACTTCAGAACAAATATATGTAATGCACATGTGTGTGTTTGTGTATATGGAAATGAGAAGGACATTATACACTGATGAAAAGGCCAATACTCCAGGAAGACATGGCAATCCTAAGTGTATATATACCAAATAACAGAGCTGCAAGTTATGAGAAGCAAACATCGATAGAACTGAAAAAATAGACAAACCCAAAAATACATTTGGAGATTTTAACACCTCTATCCTCAAAATTGATAGAACACTTACACAGAAAATTAGC